>NW_027459471.1:691921-1383843 GCF_050624435.1 Tenrec ecaudatus
CTAGTTAACCTACATAGTCCAAGGGCCCGCTAGTTAACCTAGATAGTCCAAGTGTCCACTAGTTAACCTTGATCGTCCAAGTGCCCGCTAGTTAACCTACATAGTCCAAGGGCCCGCTAGGTAACCTAGATATTCAAAGTTCCTGTTAGCTAACCTACATAGTCCAAGTGCCCGCTAGGTAACCTAGATAGACCAAGTGCCCGCTAGGTAACCTAGATAGTCCAAGTGCCCGTTAGGTAACCTACATAGTCCAAGGGCCCGCTAGGTAACCTAGATATTCAAAGTTCCTGTTAGCTAACCTACATAGTCCAAGTGCCCGCTAGCTAACATACATAGTCCAAGTGCCTGCTAGGTCACCTACATAGTCCAAGTGCCCGTTCGTTAACCTAGATAGTCCAAGTGCCCGCTA
The DNA here is from genome assembly GCF_050624435.1 of Tenrec ecaudatus. Lineage (NCBI taxonomy): Eukaryota > Metazoa > Chordata > Mammalia > Afrosoricida > Tenrecidae > Tenrec > Tenrec ecaudatus. The sequence continues at coordinate 692,331 of NW_027459471.1, forward strand.
GGTAACCTACACAGTACAAGTGCCTGCTAGGTCACCTACATAGTCCATGTCCCCGTTCGCTAACCTAGATAGTCCAAGTGCCCGCTAGGTAAGCTACAAGTCCAAGGGCCCGCCTGTTAACCTACATAGTCCAAGGGCTCGCTAGTTAACCTTGATAGTCCAAGTGCCGGCTAGTTAACCTAGATCGTCCAAGTGCCCGCTAGTTAACCTAGATCGTACAAGTGCCCGCTAATTAACCTTGATCGTCCAAGTGCCCGCTAGTTAACGTACATAGTCCAAGGGCACTCAAGGTAACCTAGATAATCCAATTTCCTGTTAGCTAACCTAGATAGTCCATGTGCCCGCTAGGTAACCTACATAGTACAAGTGCCCATTCATTAACCTAGATAGTCCAAGTGCCCGCTAGGTAACCTAGACTGTCCTGTGCCCGCTAGGTTACCTACATAGTCTAAGTGCCCACTAGGTAACCTAGATAGTCCAAGTTCCCGCTAGTTAACCTAAATAGTCCTAGTGCACGTTAGTTATCCTAGATAGTCCAAGTGCCCACTAGGGGACGTACACAGTCCAAGTACCCCCTAGGTAACCTAGATAGTCCAAGTGCCCGCTAGGGTATGTACATAGTCCAAGTGCCTGCTAGGTAACCTAGATAGTCTAAGTGCCCGCTAGTTAACCTACATAGTCCAAGTGCCCGTTCGTTAACCTAGATCGTCCAAGTGTCTGCCAGTTAACCTACATAGTCCAAGTTCCTGTAGGTAACATAGATAGTCCACGTGCCCGCTAGGTAACCTACATAGTCCACTTGCCCGCTAGGTAACCTAGATATTCCAAGTTCCTGTTCGCTAACTTAGATACTCCAAGTGCCCGCTAGGTAACCTACATAGTCCATGTGCCCATTCGTTAACCTAGATAGCCCAAGTGCCCGCTAGTTAACCTAGACTGTCCAAGTGACCGCTAGGTAACCTACATAGTCCCAGCGCACGCTAGGTAAACTAGATTTTCCAAGTGCCCGTTAGGTAACCTACATAGTGCAACTGCCCGCTAGGTAACCTACATAGTCCAAGTGCCTGCTCGAAAACCTAGATAGTCCATGTGCCCGCTAGGTAACCTAGATAGTCCAAGTGCCCGGTAGGTAACCTACAAAGTCCCTGTGCCTGCTAGGTAATCTATATAGTCCAAATGCCCACTAGGGCACCCACATAGTCCAAGTGCCCGCTAAGTAACCTATATAGTTAAAGTGCCCGTTAGCTAACATAGATAGTCCAAGGTCAACTAGTTAACCTACATAGTTCAAGGGCACACTAGGTAACCTAGCTAATCCAAGTGCCGGCTAGTTAACCTAGATTGTCAAGTACCCGATAGTTAACCTACATAGTGCAAGGGCCCGCTAGTTAACCTAGATCGTCCAAATGTCCGCTATTAAACCTACATAGTCCAAGGGCCCGCTAGTTGACCTAGATAGACCAAGGGCCCGGTAGTTAACCTAGATAGTCCGAATGCCCGTTAATTATCCTAGATAGTCCAAGTGTCCACTAGGGAACGTACATAGTCCAAGTGCCCGCTAGGAAAAGTAGATATTCCTAGTGCCCGTTAGTTATCCTAGATAGTCCTAGTGCCCACTAGGGGACGTACATAGTCCAAGTGCCCGCTAGGTAACCTAGATAGTCTAAGTGCCGGCTAGTTAACCTACATAGTCCAAGGGCACGCTAGTTAACCTAAATAGTCCACATGCCCGCTAAGGGACGTAAATAGTCCAAGTGCCCGCTAAGGAATCTACATAGTCCAAGTGCCCGTTAGGGTACCTAGATAGTCCAAGTGCCTGCTAGGGAACCTGCATCATCCAAGTGCCCGGGAGTTAATCTAGATAGTCCATGTGCCCGCTAGTTAACCTAGATCTTCCAAGTGCCCGCTAGTTAACCTACATAGTCCAAGGTCCGCTACTTAACCTAGATAGTCCAAGTGCCCGCTAGTTAAGCTACATAATCCAAGGGCCCTCTAGTTAACCTAGATAGTCCAAGTGCCCGCTAGGGGACGTACATAATCCAAGTGCCCGCTAGGTAACCTAGATAGTCCAAGTGCCCATTAGCTAACCTAGATAGTCCAAGTGCCCGCTAGTTAACCTAGATAGTCCAAGTGCCCGCTAGTTAAACTACATAGTCCAAGGGCCCTCTAGTTAACCTAGATAGTCCACGTGCCCGCTAGGGTATGTACATAGTTCAAGTGCCCGCTAGGTAACCTAGATAGTCCAAGAGTTTTCTAGTTAACCTACATAGTCCAAGTGCCCGCTAGGTAACCTAGATAGTCCAAGTGCCCGATAGGGAACCTACATAGTCCAAGTGCCCGCTGAGAAACCTACATAGTCCAAGTGCCCGATAGGGAACCTACATATTCCAAGTGCCCGTTAGGGAACCTAGATAGTCCAAGTGCCCGTAGGGAACCTGCATTGTCCAAGTGCCCGCTAGTTAAACTAGATAGTCCAAGTGCCCGCTAGTTAACCTACATAGTCCAAGGGCCCGCTAGTAAACATACATAGTCCAAGAACCCGCAAGTTAACCTAGATAGTCCAAGTGCCCGCTAGTTAACCTACATAGTCCAAGGGCCCGCAAGGTAACCTAGATATTCCAATTTCCTGTTAGCTAACCTAGACAGTCCAGGTGCCCGCTAGGTACCCTAGACTGTCCAGTGCCCGCTAGGTTACCTACATAGTCCAAGTGCCCGCTAGGTAACCTAGATACACCAAGTGCCCGCTAGTAACCTAGATAGTCCTAGTACCCGTTAGTTATCCTAGATAGTCCCAGTGCCCAGTAGGGGACGTACATAGTCCAAGTGCCCGCTAGGTAACCTAGATAGTCCAAGTGCCCGCTAGGGTATGTACATAGTCCAAGTGCCCGCTAGGTAACCTAGATAGTCTAAGTGCCCGCTAGTTAACCTACATAGTCCAAGGGCCCGCAAGTTATCCTACATAGTCCAAGTGCGCGATAGGGAACCTACATTGCCCACGTGCCCGCTAAGGGACGTACATAGTCTAAGTGCCCGCTAGGGAACCTACATAGTCCAAGTGCCCTTTAGGGAACCTAGATAGTCCAAGTGCCCGCAAGGGAACCTAGATAGTCCAAGTGCCCTTAGGGAACCTGCATTGTGCAAGTGCCCGCTAGTTAACCTTGATCGTCCAAGTGCCCGCTAGTTAACCTACATAGTCCAAGGGCCCGCTAGTTAACCTATATAGTCCAAGAATCCGCAAGTTAACCTACATAGTCCAAGGGCCCGCAAGGTAACCTAGATATTCCAATTTCCTGTTGGCTAACCTAGACAGTCCAGGTGCCCGCTAGGTACCCTAGACTGTCCAGTGCCCGCTGGGTTACCTACATAGTCCAAGTGCCCGCTAGGCAACCTAGATACACCAATTGCCCGCTACTTAACCTAGATAGTCCTAGTACCCGTTAATTCTCCTAGATAGTCCAAGTGCCCGCTAGGTAACCTAGATAGTCCAAGTGCCCGCTAGGGTATGTACATAGTCCAAGTGCCCGCTAGGTAACCTAGATAGTCCAAGTGCCCGTTAGCTAACCTAGATAGTCCAAGTGCCCGCTAGTTAACCTAGATAGTCCAAGTGCCCGCTAGTTAAACTACATAGTCCAAGGTCCCTCTAGTTAACCTAGATAGTCCACGTGCCCGCTAGGGTATGTACATAGTTCAAGTGCCCGCTAGGTAACCTAGATAGTCCAAGTGTCTGCTAGTTAACCTACATAGTCCAAGTGCCCGCTAGGTAACCTAGATAGTCCAAGTGCCCGATAGGGAACCTACATAGTCCAAGTGCCCGCTGAGAAACCTACATAGTCCAAGTGCCCGATAGGGAACCTATATATTCCAAGTGCCCGTTAGGGAACCTAGATAGTCCAAGTGCCCGTAGGGAACCTGCATTGTCCAAGTGCCCGCTAGTTATCCTAGATAGTCCAAGTGCCCGCTAGTTAACCTACATAGTCCACGGGCCCGGAAGGTAACCTAGATATTCCAATTTCCTGTTAGCTAACCTAGACAGTCCAAGTGCCCGCTAGGTACCCTCGACTGTCCAGTGCCCGCTAGGTTACCTACATAGTCCAAGTGCCCGCTAGGTACCCTAGATACACCAAGTGCCCGCTACTTAACCTAGATAGTCCTAGTACCCGTTAGTTATCCTAGATAGTCCAAGTGCCCACTAGGGGACGTACATAGTCCAAGTGCCCGCTAGGGAACCTAGATAGTCCAAGTGCCCGTAGGGAACCTGCATTGTGCAAGTGCCCGCTAGTTAACCTTGATCGTCCAAGTGCCCGCTAGTTAACCTACATAGTCCAAGGGCCCGCTAGTTAACCTATATAGTCCAAGAATCCGCAAGTTAACCTACATAGTCCAAGGGCCCGCAAGGTAACCTAGATATTCCAATTTCCTGTTGGCTAACCTAGACAGTCCAGGTGCCCGCTAGGTACCCTAGACTGTCCAGTGCCCGCTGGGTTACCTACATAGTCCAAGTGCCCGCTAGGCAACCTAGATACACCAATTGCCCGCTACTTAACCTAGATAGTCCTAGTACCCGTTAATTCTCCTAGATAGTCCAAGTGCCCGCTAGGTAACCTAGATAGTCCAAGTGCCCGCTAGGGTATGTACATAGTCCAAGTGCCCGCTAGGTAACCTATATAGTCCAAGTGCCCGTTAGCTAACCTAGATAGTCCAAGTGCCCGCTAGTTAACCTAGATAGTCCAAGTGCCCGCTAGTTAAACTACATAGTCCAAGGTCCCTCTAGTTAACCTAGATAGTCCACGTGCCCGCTAGGGTATGTACATAGTTCAAGTGCCCGCTAGGTAACCTAGATAGTCCAAGTGTCTGCTAGTTAACCTACATAGTCCAAGTGCCCGCTAGGTAACCTAGATAGTCCAAGTGCCCGATAGGGAACCTACATAGTCCAAGTGCCCGCTGAGAAACCTACATAGTCCAAGTGCCCGATAGGGAACCTATATATTCCAAGTGCCCGTTAGGGAACCTAGATAGTCCAAGTGCCCGTAGGGAACCTGCATTGTCCAAGTGCCCGCTAGTTATCCTAGATAGTCCAAGTGCCCGCTAGTTAATCTACATAGTCCACGGGCCCGGAAGGTAACCTAGATATTCCAATTTCCTGTTAGCTAACCTAGACAGTCCAAGTGCCCGCTAGGTACCCTCGACTGTCCAGTGCCCGCTAGGTTACCTACATAGTCCAAGTGCCCGCTAGGTACCCTAGATACACCAAGTGCCCGCTACTTAACCTAGATAGTCCTAGTACCCGTTAGTTATCCTAGATAGTCCAAGTGCCCACTAGGGGACGTACATAGTCCAAGTGCCCGCTAGGGAACCTAGATAGTCCAAGTGCCCGTAGGGAACCTGCATTGTGCAAGTGCCCGCTAGTTAACCTTGATCGTCCAAGTGCCCGCTAGTTAACCTACATAGTCCAAGGGCCCGCTAGTTAACCTATATAGTCCAAGAATCCGCAAGTTAACCTACATAGTCCAAGGGCCCGCAAGGTAACCTAGATATTCCAATTTCCTGTTGGCTAACCTAGACAGTCCAGGTGCCCGCTAGGTACCCTAGACTGTCCAGTGCCCGCTGGGTTACCTACATAGTCCAAGTGCCCGCTAGGCAACCTAGATACACCAATTGCCCGCTACTTAACCTAGATAGTCCTAGTACCCGTTAATTCTCCTAGATAGTCCAAGTGCCCGCTAGGTAACCTAGATAGTCCAAGTGCCCGCTAGGGTATGTACATAGTCCAAGTGCCCGCTAGGTAACCTAGATAGTCCAAGTGCCCGTTAGTTAACCTAGATAGTCCAAGTGCCCGCTAGTTAACCTAGATAGTCCAAGTGCCCGCTAGTTAAACTACATAGTCCAAGGTCCCTCTAGTTAACCTAGATAGTCCACGTGCCCGCTAGGGTATGTACATAGTTCAAGTGCCCGCTAGGTAACCTAGATAGTCCAAGTGTCTGCTAGTTAACCTACATAGTCCAAGTGCCCGCTAGGTAACCTAGATAGTCCAAGTGCCCGATAGGGAACCTACATAGTCCAAGTGCCCGCTGAGAAACCTACATAGTCCAAGTGCCCGATAGGGAACCTATATATTCCAAGTGCCCGTTAGGGAACCTAGATAGTCCAAGTGCCCGTAGGGAACCTGCATTGTCCAAGTGCCCGCTAGTTATCCTAGATAGTCCAAGTGCCCGCTAGTTAACCTACATAGTCCACGGGCCCGGAAGGTAACCTAGATATTCCAATTTCCTGTTAGCTAACCTAGACAGTCCAAGTGCCCGCTAGGTACCCTCGACTGTCCAGTGCCCGCTAGGTTACCTACATAGTCCAAGTGCCCGCTAGGTACCCTAGATACACCAAGTGCCCGCTACTTAACCTAGATAGTCCTAGTACCCGTTAGTTATCCTAGATAGTCCCAGTGCCCAGTAGGGGACGTACATAGTCCAAGTGCCCGCTAGGTAACCTAGATAGTCCAAGTGCCCGCTAGGGTATGTACATAGTCCAAGTGCCCGCTAGGTAACCTAGATAGTCCAAGTGCCCGTTAGCTAACCTAGATAGTCCAAGTGCCCGCTAGTTAACCTAGAGAGTCCAAGTGCCCGCTAGTTAAACTACATAGTCCAAGGGCCCTCTAGTTAACGTAGATAGTCCACGTGCCCGCTAGGGTATGTACATAGTCCAAGTGCCCGCTAGGTAACCTAGATAGTCCAAGTGCCCGTTAGCTAACCTAGATAGTCCAAGTGCCCGCTAGTTAACCTAGAGAGTCCAAGTGCCCGCTAGTTAAACTACATAGTCCAAGGGCCCTCTAGTTAACGTAGATAGTCCACGTGCCCGCTAGGGTATGTACATAGTTCAAGTGCCCACTAGGTAACCTAGATAGTCCAAGTGTCTGCTAGTTAACCTACATAGTCCAAGTGCCCGCGAGGTAACCTAGATAGTCCACGTCCCCGATAGGGAACCTACATAATCCAAGTGCCCGCTGAGAAACCTACATAGTCCAAGTGCCCGATAGGGACCCTACATATTCCAAGTGCCCGATAGGGAACCAACATAGTCCAAGTGCCCGCTAAGGGACGTACATAGTACAACTGCCTGCTAGGGAACCTACATACTCCAAGTGCCTGTTAGGGAACCTAAATAATCCAAGTGCCCGCTAGGGAACCTGCATCGTCCAAGTGCTCGCTAGTTAACCTAGATAGTCCAAGTTCCTGCTAGTTAACCTAGATAGTCCAAATGCCCGTTAGTTAACCTAGATCATCGAAGTGCCCGTTAGGTAACCTAGATAGTTCAAGTACCCGCTAGGTAACTTACATAGTCCAAGTGCCCGCAAGGTAACCTAGATAGTCCAAGTTCCTGTTAGCTAACCTAGATAGTCCAAGTACCCGCTAGGTAACGTAGATAGTTCAAGTGCACGCTAGGTAACATAGATAGTCCAAGTGCCCGCTAGGGTATGTACATAGTCCAAGTGCCCGCTAGGTAACCTAGATAGTCCAAGTGCCCGTTAGCTAACCTAGATAGTCCAAGTGCCCGCTAGTTAACCTAGATAGTCCAAGTGCCGCTAGTTAAACTACATAGTCCAAGGTCCCTCTAGTTAACCTAGATATTCCACGTGCCCGCTAGGGTATGTACATAGTTCAAGTGCCCGCTAGGTAACCTAGATAGTCCAAGTGTCTGCTAGTTAACCTACATAGTCCAAGTGCCCGCTAGGTAACCTAGATAGTCCAAGTGCCCGATAGGGAACCTACATAGTCCAAGTGCCCGCTGAGAAACCTACATAGTCCAAGTGCCCGATAGGGAACCTATATATTCCAAGTGCCCGTTAGGGAACCTAGATAGTCCAAGTGCCCGTAGGGAACCTGCATTGTCCAAGTGCCCGCTAGTTATCCTAGATAGTCCAAGTGCCCGCTAGTTAACCTACATAGTCCACGGGCCCGGAAGGTAACCTAGATATTCCAATTTCCTGTTAGCTAACCTAGACAGTCCAAGTGCCCGCTAGGTACCCTCGACTGTCCAGTGCCCGCTAGGTTACCTACATAGTCCAAGTGCCCGCTAGGTACCCTAGATACACCAAGTGCCCGCTACTTAACCTAGATAGTCCTAGTACCCGTTAGTTATCCTAGATAGTCCCAGTGCCCAGTAGGGGACGTACATAGTCCAAGTGCCCGCTAGGTAACCTAGATAGTCCAAGTGCCCGCTAGGGTATGTACATAGTCCAAGTGCCCGCTAGGTAACCTAGATAGTCCAAGTGCCCGTTAGCTAACCTAGATAGTCCAAGTGCCCGCTAGTTAACCTAGAGAGTCCAAGTGCCCGCTAGTTAAACTACATAGTCCAAGGGCCCTCTAGTTAACGTAGATAGTCCACGTGCCCGCTAGGGTATGTACATAGTTCAAGTGCCCACTAGGTAACCTAGATAGTCCAAGTGTCTGCTAGTTAACCTACATAGTCCAAGTGCCCGCGAGGTAACCTAGATAGTCCACGTCCCCGATAGGGAACCTACATAATCCAAGTGCCCGCTGAGAAACCTACATAGTCCAAGTGCCCGATAGGGACCCTACATATTCCAAGTGCCCGATAGGGAACCAACATAGTCCAAGTGCCCGCTAAGGGACGTACATAGTACAACTGCCTGCTAGGGAACCTACATACTCCAAGTGCCTGTTAGGGAACCTAAATAATCCAAGTGCCCGCTAGGGAACCTGCATCGTCCAAGTGCTCGCTAGTTAACCTAGATAGTCCAAGTTCCTGCTAGTTAACCTAGATAGTCCAAATGCCCGTTAGTTAACCTAGATCATCGAAGTGCCCGTTAGGTAACCTAGATAGTTCAAGTACCCGCTAGGTAACTTACATAGTCCAAGTGCCCGCAAGGTAACCTAGATAGTCCAAGTTCCTGTTAGCTAACCTAGATAGTCCAAGTACCCGCTAGGTAACGTAGATAGTTCAAGTGCACGCTAGGTAACATAGATAGTCCAAGTGCCCGCTAGGGCACCTACATAGTCCAAGAACCCGCTAATTAACCTACATAGTCCAAGTGCCCGTTAGCTAACCTAGATAGTTTAAGGGCCCACTAGTTAACCTATATAGTTCAAGTGCCCGCTAGCTAACCTAGATAATATAAGTGCCCGCTAGTTAACCTATATCGTCCTAGTGCCTGCTAGTTAACCTAGATCGTCCAAGTGCGTGCTAGTTAACCTACACAGTCCAAGGGCCCGCTAGTTAATCTACATAGTGCAAGGACCCGCTACTTAACTTAGATCGTCCAAGTGTCCGCTCGTTAACCTACATAGTCCAAGTGCCCGCAAGTTGACCTACATAGTCCAAGTGCCCGCTAGGTAACCTAGATAGTCCTGGTACCCGTTAGTTAACCTAGATAGTCCAAGTGATCACTAGGGGACGTACATAGTCCAAGTGCCCGCTAGGTAACCTAGATATTCCAAGTGCCTGGTAGTTAACCTAGATCGTCCAAGTGTCCGCTAGTTAACCTATGTAGTCCAAGTGCCCGTTAGGTAGCTTAGATAGTCCAAGTGACCGCTAGGTAACCTACATAGTCCTAGTGCCCGCTAGGTAACCTAGATAGTCCAAGTTCCTGTTAGCTAACCTAGATAGTCCCAGTGCCCGCTAGTTAACCTACATAGTCGAAGGGCCCCCTAGTTAACCTAGATATTCCAAGTCCCATCTAGTTAACCTAGATCGTCCAAGTGTCCGCTAGTTAACCTACATAGTCCAAGTGCCCGTTAGGTAGCCTAGATAGTCCAAGTGACCGCTAGGAAACCTACATAGTCCAAGTTCCCGCTAGGTAACCTAAATAGTCCAAGTGCCCGTTACCTAATATAGATCGTCCATATGCCCGCTAGGCAACCTACATACTCCAAGTGCCCGTTCGTTAACCTAGACGTCCAAGTGCCCGCTAGGTAACCTAGTCAGTCTCAAGTGCCCGCTAGGTTACCTGCATAGTCCAAGGGCCCATTAGGTAACCTAGATAGTCCAAGTGCCCGCTAGGTAACCTACATAGTCCAAGTTCCCGCTAGGTAACCTAGATAGTCCAAGTTCCTGTTAGCTAACCTAGATAGTCTAAGTGCCCGCTAGGTAACCTACATAGTCCAAAAGCCCCCTCGTTAACGTAGTTCGTCCAAGTGTCCGCTAGTTAACCTACATAGTCAAAGTGCCCGCTAGTTAACCTAGATATTCCAGGTGCCCGTTAGCTAACATAGATAGTCCAAGTGCCCGCTAGGTAACCTAGATAGTCCTAGTGCCCGCTAGGTAACCTACATAGTCCAAGGGCCGCTAGGTAACCTACATAGTCCAATTGCCCGCTAGGTAACTTAGATAGTCCAAGTGCCCGTTAGCTAACATAGATAGTCCAAGTGCCCGCTAGGTACCTTACATAGTCCAAGTGCCCGCCAGGTAACCTAGACAGTCCAAGTGCCTGCTAGGTAACCTACATAGTCCAAGTGCCCGTTTGCTAACCTAGATCGTCAAAGTGCTTGCTAGTTAACCTAGATAGTCCAAGGGCCCGCTAGTTGACCTACATAGTCCAAGTGCCCGCTTGGTAACCTAGATAGTCCAAATGCCCGCTAGTAAAGTACATAGTCCAAGTGCCCGTTAGGTAACCTAGATAGTCCAAATGCCCGCTAGGGAACCCACATAGTCCAAGTGCCCGTTAGAGAACTTACATAGTCAAAGGCCTGCTAAGGAACCTACATAGTCCAAGTGCCCGCTAGGGAACCTATATAGTCCAAGTGCCCGCTAGGGAACCTAGATAGTCCAAGTGCCTGCTAGGTAACCTAGATAGTCCAAGAGCCCGCTAGGTAACCTACAATGTCCAAGTGCGCGCTTGGTAATCTATATAGTCCAAATGCCCGCTAGGGCACCTCCATAGTCCTAGCGCCCGCTAGTTAACCTACATTGTCCAAGTGCCCGATAGGGAACCTACATAGTCCAAATGCCCGCTAGTAACCTACATAATCCAAGTGCAAGAAGGGAACCTACATAATCCAAGTGCCCGCTAGGGAACCTACATAGTCCAAATGCCCGTTAGGTAACCTAGATAGTCCAAAACCACGCTAGGGTACCCACATAGTCCAAGTGCCCGCTAGGGAACCTACATAGTGAAAGTGCCCACTAGGGAACCTATATAGTCCAAGTGCCCGCTAGGGAACCTTCATAGTCCGAGTGCCTGCTAGGGAACCTATATAGTCCAAGTGCCCTTTAGGGAACCTATGTAGTCCAAGTGCCCGCTAGGGAACCTAGATAATCCAATTTCCTGTTAGCTAACCTAGATAGTCCAAGTGCCCGCTAGGTAACCTAGACTGTCCAGTGCCCGCTAGGTTACCTACATAGTCTAAGTGCCCACTAGGTAACCTAGATAGTCCAAGTGCCCGCTAGTTAACCTAAATAGTCCTAGTGCACGTTAGTTATCCTAGATAGTCCAAGTGCCCACTAGGGGACGTACACAGTCCAAGTGCCCCCTAGGTAATCTAGATAGTCCAAGTGCCTGCTTGGGGACGTACATAGTCCAAGTGCCCGTTAGGTAACCTAGATAGTCCAAGTGCCCGCTAGCTAACCTAGATACTCCAAGTGCCCGTTCGTTAACCTAGATCGTCCAAGTGTCCGCGAGTTAACCTACATAGTCCAAGTTCCTGTAGGTAACATAGATAGTCCACGTGCCCGCTAGGTAACCTACATAGTCCACTTGCCCGCTAGGTAACCTAGATATTTCAAGTTCTTGTTCGCTAACTTAGATACTCCAAGTGCCCGCTAGGTAACCTACATAGTCCATGTGCCCATTCGTTAACCTAGATAGCCCAAGTGCCCGCTAGTTAACCTAGACTGTCCAAGTGCCCGCTAGGTAACCTACATAGTCCCAGAGCACGCTAGGTAAACTAGATTGTCCAAGTGCCCGTAAGGTAACCTACTTAGTCCAACTGCCCGCTAGGTAACCTACATAGTCCAAGTGCCCGCTCGAAAACCTAGATAGTCCATGTGCCCGCTAGGTAACCTAGATAGTCCAAGTGCCCGGTAGGTAACCTACAAAGTCGAAGTGCCTGCTAGGTAATCTATATAGTCCAAATGCCCACTAGGGCACTTACATAGTCCATGTCCACGCTAAGTAACCTATATAGTTAAAGTGCCCGTTAGCTAACCTAGATAGTCCAAGGGTCAACTAGTTAACCTACATAGTTCAAGGGCCCACTAGGTAACCTAGCTAATCCAAGTGCCCGCTAGTTAACCTATATCGTCCAAGTGCCCGCTAGTTAACCTAGATTGTCCAAGTACCCGATAGTTAACCTACATAGTGCAAGGGCCCGCTAGTTAACCTAGATCTTCCAAATGTCTGCTATTAAACCTACATAGTCCAAGGGCCCGCTAGTTGACCTAGATAGACCAAGTGCCCGCTAGTTAACCTAGATAGTCCGAGTGCCCGTTAATTATCCTAGATAGTCCAAGTGCCCACTAGGTAACCTAGACAGTCCAAGTTCCGGCTAGGTTACCTACATTGTCCAATTGACCGCTGGTAAACCTGATAGTTCAAGTGCCTGCTAGTTAACCTACATAGTCCAAGTGCCCACTAGTTAACTTACATAGCCCAGGGACTGCTAGTTAACCTAGAAAGTCCAAGTGCCCGCTAGTTAACCTACATAGTCCAAGTGCCCGCTGAGGAACCTACAGAGTCCAAGTGCCCCATAGGGAACCTACATATTCCAAGTGCCCGTTAGGGAACCTAGATAGTCCAAGTACCCGTAGGGAACCTATATAGTCCAAGTGCCCGCTAGGGAACCTACATAGTCAAAGTGCGCGCTAGGGAACCTGCATTGTACAAGGCCCGCTAGTTAACCTAGATCGTCCAAGTTCCCGCTAGTTAACCTTGATCGTCCAAGTGCCCGCTAGTTAACCTACATAGTCCAAGTGCCCGATAGGGAACCTATATAGTCCAAGTGCCCGCTGAGGAACCTACATAGTCCAAGTGCCCGATAGGGAACCTACATATTCCAAGTGCCTGTTAGGGAATCTAGATAGTCCAAGTGCCCTTAGTTAACCTAGATAGTCCAAGTGCATGCTAGTTAGCCTAGATCGTACAAGTGCCCGCTAGTTAAACTACATAGTCCAAGGGCCCGCTTGTTAACCTACATAGTCCAAGGTCCGCTCCTTAACCTAGATAGTCCAAGTGCCCGCTAGTTAGCCTAGATAGACCAAGGGCCCTCTAGTTAACCTAGGTAGTCCAAGTGCCCGCTAGGGAACGTACATAGTCCAACTGCCCGCTAGGTAACCTAGATAGTCTAAGTGCCGGCTAGTTAACCTACATAGTCCAAGGGCACTCTTGTTAACCTACATAGACCAAGTGCCCGCTAAGGGACGTACATTGTCCAAGTGCCCACTAAGGAACCTACATAATCCAAGTGCCCGTTAGGGAACCTAGATAGTGCAAGTGCCCGCTAGGGAACCTGCATCATTAAAGTGCCCGGTAGTTAATCTAGATAGTCCAAGTGCCCGCTAGTTAACCTAGATAGTCCAAGTGCCCGCTAGTTAACCTAGATCGTCCAAGTGCCCGCTAGTTAACCTACATAGTCCAAGGGCCCGCTTGTTAACATACATAGTCCAAGGTCGCTACTTAACCTAGATAGTCCAAGTGCCCGCTAGTTAAACTACATAGTCCAAGGGCCCTCTAGTTAATCTAGATAGTCCAAGTGCCCGCTATGGGACGTACATAGTCCAAGTGCCCGCTAGGTAACCTAGATAATCCAAGTGCCCGTTAGCTAACCTAGATAGTCCAAGTTCCCGTTAGTTAACCTAGATAGTCCAAGTGCCCTCTAGTTAAACTACATAGTCCAAGGGCCCTCTAGTTAACCTAGATAGTCCGCGTGCCCGCTAGGGTATGTACATAGTTCAAGTGCCCGCTAGGTAACCTAGATAGTCCAAGTGTCTGCTAGTTAACCTACATAGTCCAAGTGCCCGCTGAGAAACCTCCATAGTCCAAGTACCCGATAGGGAACCTACATATTCGAAGTGCCCGTTAGGGAACCTATATATTCCAAGTGCCCGCTAGGGAACCTGCATTGTCCAAGTGACCGCTAGTTAACCTAGATAGTCCAAGTGCCCGCTAGTTAACCTAGGTAGTCCAAGTGCCCGCTAGTTAACCTTGATCGTCCAAGTGCCCGCTAGTTAACCTACATAGTCCAAGGGCCCGCTAGTAAACCTACATAGTCCAAGAACCTGCAAGTTAACCTAGATAGTCCAAGTGCCCGCTAGTTAACCTACATAGTCGTAGGGCCCGCAAGGTAACCTAGATAATCCAATTTCCTGTTAGCTAACCTAGACAGTCAAGGTGCCCGTTGGTACCCTAGACTGTCCATTGCCCGCTAGTTTACCTACATAGTCCAAGTGCCCGCTAGTTAACCTACATAGTCCAAGGGCCCGCTAGTTAACCTACATAGTCCAAGAACCCGAAAGTTACCTAGATAGTCCAAGTGCCCGCTAGTTAACCTACATAGTCCAACGGCCCGCAAGGTAACCTAGATATTCCAATTTCCTGTTAGCTAACCTAGACAGTCCAAGTGCCCGCTAGGTACCCTAGACTGTCCAGTGCCCGCTAGGTTACCTACATAGTCCAAGTGCCCGCTAGGTAACCTAGATACACCAATTGCCCGCTAGTTAACCTAGATAGTCCTAGTGCCCGTTAGTTATCCTATATAGTCCAAGTGCCCACTAGGGGACGTACATAGTCCAAGTGCCCGCTAGGTAACCTAGATAGTCCAAGTGCCCGTACGTTAACCTAGATAGTCCAAGTGCCCGCTAGGTAACCTAGACAGTCCAAGTGCCTGCTAGGTAACCTACATAATCCAAGTGCCCGTTCGTTAACCTATATAGTCCAAGGGCCCACTAGGTATCCTGCATAGTCCAAGTGCCCGCTAGTTAACCTAGATAGTCCAAGTGCCTGCTAGTTAACCTAGATCGTCCAAGTGCCCGCTAGTTAACCTACATAGTCCAAGGGCCCGCTTGTTAACCTACATAGTCCAAGGTCCGCTACTTAACCTAGATAGTCCAAGTGCCCGCTAGTTAACATACATAGTCCAAGGGCCCTCTAGTTAACCTAGATGGTCCAAGTGCCCGCTAGGGGACGTACATAGTCCAAGTGCCCGCTAGGTAACCTAGACAGTCCAAGTGCCCGTTAGCTAAACTAGATAGTCCAAGTGCCCGCTAGTTAACCTAGATAGTCCAAGTGCCTGCTAGTTAAACTACATAGTCCAAGGGCCCTCTACTTAACCTAGATAGTCCACGTGCCCGCTAGGGTATGTACATAGTTCAAGTGCCCGCTAGGTAACCTAGATATTCCAAGTGTCTGCTAGTTAACCTACATAGTCCAAGTGCCCGCTAGGTAACCTAGATAGTCT
Source organism: Tenrec ecaudatus (assembly GCF_050624435.1). Taxonomy (NCBI): domain Eukaryota; kingdom Metazoa; phylum Chordata; class Mammalia; order Afrosoricida; family Tenrecidae; genus Tenrec; species Tenrec ecaudatus. The sequence goes on from NW_027459471.1 coordinate 707,732, forward strand.
AAGGATCCACTAGTTAACCTACATAGTCCAAGTGCCCGATAGGGAACCTACATATTCCAAGTGCCCACTGAGAAACCTACATAGTCCAAGTGCCCGATAGGGAACCTACATATTCCAAGTGCCCATTAGGGAACCTAGATAGTCCAAGTGCCCGTAGGGAACCTATATAGTTCAAGTGCCCGCTAGGGAACCTGCATTGTACAAGTGCCCGCTAGTTAACCTAGATCGTCCAAGTGCCCGCTAGTTAACCTAGATAGTCCAAGTTCCCGCTAGTTAACCTTGATCGTCCAAGTGCCCGCTAGTTAACCTACATAGTCCAAGTGCCCGATAGGGAACCTACATAGTCCAAGTGCCCGCTGAAGAACTTACATAGTCCAAGTGCCCGATAGGGAACCTACATATTCCAAGTGCCTGTTAGGGAACCTAGATAGGTCAAGTGCCCGAAGGGAACATATATAGTCCCAGAGCCCGCTAGGGAACCTACATAGTCAAAGTGCCCGTTAGAGAACCTAGATAGTCCAAGTGCCCGCTAGGGAACCTGCATCATCCAAGTGCCCGCTAGTTAATCTAGATAGTCCAAGTGCCCTTAGTTAACCTAGATAGTCCAAGTGCATGCTAGTTAACCTAGATCGTCCATGTGCCCGCTAGTTAACCTACATAGTCCAAGGGCGCGCTTGTTAACCTACATAGTCCAAGGTCCGCTACTTAACCTAGATAGTCCAAGTGCCCGCTAGTTAACCTACATAGTCCAAGGGCCCTCTAGTTAACCTAGATATTCCAAGTGCCCTCTAGTTAAGCTAGATAGTCCAAGTGCCCGCTAGGGGACGTACATAATCCAAGTGCCCTCTAGTTAACCTAGATAGTCCAAGTGCCCGCTAGGGGTCGTACATAGTCCAAGTGCCCGTTTGTTATACTAGATAGTCCAAGTGCCCACTAGGTAACCTAGACAGTCCAAGTTCCCGATAGGTTACCTACATAGTCTAATTGACCGCTGGTTAACCTGATAGTTCAAGTGTCTGCTAGTTAACCTACATAGTCCAAGTGCCCGCTAGTTAACCTACATAGCCCAGGGCCTGCTAGTTAACCTACATATTCCAAGTGCCCACTAGTTAACTTACATAGCCCAGGGACTGCTAGTTAACCTAGAAAGTCCAAGTGCTCGCTAGTTAACCTACATAGTCCAAGTGCCCGCTGAGGAACCTACAGAGTCCAAGTGCCCGATAGGGAACCTACATATTCCAAGTACCGGTTAGGGAACCTAGATAGTCCAAGTGCAAGTAGGGAACCTATATAGTCCAAGTGCCTGCTAGGGAACCTACATAGTCAAAGTGCCCGCTAGGGAACCTGCATTGTACAAGTGCCCGCTAGTTCACCTAGATCGTCCAAGTTCCCGCTAGTTAACCTTGATCGTCCAAGTGCCCGCTAGTTAACCTACATAGTCCAAGTGCCCGATAGGGAACCTATATAGTCCAAGTGCCCGCTGAGGAACCTACATAGTCCAAGTGCCCGATAGGGAACCTACATATTCCAAGTGCCTGTTAGGGAACCTAGATAGTCCAAGTGCCCGCTAGGGAACCTGCATCATCCAAGTGCCCGCTAGTTAATCTAGATAGTCCAAGTGCCCTTAGTTAACCTAGATAGTCCAAGTGCATGCTAGTTAACCTAGATCGTACAAGTGCCCGCTAGTTAACCTACATAGTCCAAGGGCCCGCTAGGTAACCTAGATATTCAAAGTTCCTGTTAGCTAACCTACATAGTCCAAGTTTCCGCTAGGTAACCTAGATAGACCAAGTGCCCGCTAGGTAACCTAGATAGTCCAAGTGCCCGTTAGGTAACCTACATAGTCCAAGGGCCCGCTAGGTAACCTAGATATTCAAAGTTCCTGTTAGCTAACCTACATAGTCCAAGTGCCCGCTAGCTAACATACATAGTCCAAGTGCCTGCTAGGTCACCTACATAGTCCAAGTGCCCGTTCGTTAACCTAGATAGTCCAAGTGCCCGCTAGGTAACCTACACAGTACACGTGCCTGCTAGGTCACCTACATAGTCCATGTCCCCGTTCGCTAACCTAGATAGTCCAAGTGCCCGCTAGGTAAGCTACAAGTCCAAGGGCCCGCCTGTTAACCTACATAGTCCAAGGGCTCGCTAGTTAACCTTGATAGTCCAAGTGCCGGCTAGTTAACCTTGATCGTCCAAGTGCCCGCTACTTAACCTAGATCGTACAAGTGCCCGCTAATTAACCTTGATCGTCCAAGTGCCCGCTAGTTAACGTACATAGTCCAAGGGCACTCAAGGTAACCTAGATAATCCAATTTCCTGTTAGCTAACCTAGATAGTCCATGTGCCCGCTAGGTAACCTACATAGTACAAGTGCCCATTCATTAACCTAGATAGTCCAAGTGCCCGCTAGGTAACCTAGACTGTCCTGTGCCCGCTAGGTTACCTACATAATCTAAGTGCCCACTAGGTAACCTAGATAGTCCAAGTTCCCGCTAGTTAACCTAAATAGTCCTAGTGCACGTTAGTTATCCTAGATAGTCCAAGTGCCCACTAGGGGACGTACACAGTCCAAGTACCCCCTAGGTAACCTAGATAGTCCAAGTGCCCGCTAGGGTATGTACATAGTCCAAGTGCCTGCTAGGTAACCTAGATAGTCTAAGTGCCCGCTAGTTAACCTACATAGTCCAAGTGCCCGTTCGTTAACCTAGATCGTCCAAGTGTCTGCCAGTTAACCTACATAGTCCAAGTTCCTGTAGGTAACATAGATAGTCCACGTGCCCGCTAGGTAACCTACATAGTCCACTTGCCCGCTAGGTAACCTAGATATTCCAAGTTCCTGTTCGCTAACTTAGATACTCCAAGTGCCCGCTAGGTAACCTACATAGTCCATGTGCCCATTCGTTAACCTAGATAGCCCAAGTGCCCGCTAGTTAACCTAGACTGTCCAAGTGACCGCTAGGTAACCTACATTGTCCCAGCGCACGCTAGGTAAACTAGATTTTCCAAGTGCCCGTTAGGTAACCTACATAGTGCAACTGCCCGCTAGGTAACCTACATAGTCCAAGTGCCTGCTCGAAAACCTAGATAGTCCATGTGCCCGCTAGGTAACCTAGATAGTCCAAGTGCCCGGTAGGTAACCTACAAAGTCCCTGTGCCTGCTAGGTAATCTATATAGTCCAAATGCCCACTAGGGCACCCACATAGTCCAAGTGCCCGCTAAGTAACCTATATAGTTAAAGTGCCCGTTAGCTAACCTAGATAGTCCAAGGTCAACTAGTTAACCTACATAGTTCAAGGGCACACTAGGTAACCTAGCTAATCCAAGTGCCCGCTAGTTAACCTAGATTGTCAAGTACCCGATAGTTAACCTACATATTGCATGGGCCCGCTAGTTAACCTAGATCGTCCAAATGTCCGCTATTAAACCTACATAGTCCAAGGGCCCGCTAGTTGACCTAGATAGACCAAGGGCCCGGTAGTTAACCTAGATAGTCCGAATGCCCGTTAATTATCCTAGATAGTCCAAGTGTCCACTAGGGAACGTACATAGTCCAAGTGCCCGCTAGGAAAACTAGATATTCCTAGTGCCCGTTAGTTATCCTAGATAGTGCTAGTGCCCACTAGGGGACGTACATAGTCCAAGTGCCCGCTAGGTAACCTAGATCGTCCAAGTGCACACTAGGGTATATACATAGTCCAAGTGCCCGCTAGGTAACCTAGATAGTCTAAGTGCCGGCTAGTTAACCTACATAGTCCAAGGGCACGCTAGTTAACCTAAATAGTCCACGTGCCCGCTAAGGGACGTAAATAGTCCAAGTGCCCGCTAAGGAATCTACATAGTCCAAGTGCCCGTTAGGGTACCTAGATAGTCCAAGTGCCTGCTAGGGAACCTGCATCATCCAAGTGCCCGGGAGTTAATCTAGATAGTCCATATGCCCGCTAGTTAACCTAGATCGTCCAAGTGCCCGCTAGTTAACCTACATAGTCCAAGGTCCGCTACTTAACCTAGATAGTCCAAGTGCCCGCTAGTTAAGCTACATAATCCAAGGGCCCTCTAGTTAACCTAGATAGTCCAAGTGCCCGCTAGGGGACGTACATAATCCAAGTGCCCGCTAGGTAACCTAGATAGTCCAAGTGCCCATTAGCTAACCTAGATAGTCCAAGTGCCCGCTAGTTAACCTAGATAGTCCAAGTGCCCGCTAGTTAAACTACATAGTCCAAGGGCCCTCTAGTTAACCTAGATAGTCCACGTGCCCGCTAGGGTATGTACATAGTTCAAGTGCCCGCTAGGTAACCTAGATAGTCCAAGAGTTTTCTAGTTAACCTACATAGTCCAAGTGCCCGCTAGGTAACCTAGATAGTCCAAGTGCCCGATAGGGAACCTACATAGTCCAAGTGCCCGCTGAGAAACCTACATAGTCCAAGTGCCCGATAGGGAACCTACATATTCCAAGTGCCCGTTAGGGAACCTAGATAGTCCAAGTGCCCGTAGGGAACCTGCATTGTCCAAGTGCCCGCTAGTTAAACTAGATAGTCCAAGTGCCCGCTAGTTAACCTAGGTAGTCCAAGTGCCCGCTAGTTAACCTTGATCGTCCAAGTGCCCGCTAGTTAACCTACATAGTCCAAGGGCCCGCTAGTAAACCTACATAGTCCAAGAACCCGCAAGTTAACCTAGATAGTCCAAGTGCCCGCTAGTTAACCTACATAGTCCAAGGGCCCGCAAGGTAACCTAGATATTCCAATTTCCTGTTAGCTAACCTAGACAGTCCAGGTGCCCGCTAGGTACCCTAGACTGTCCAGTGCTCGCTAGGTTACCTACATAGTCCAAGTGCCCGCTAGGTAACCTAGATACACCAAGTGCCCGCTAGTAACCTAGATAGTCCTAGTACCCGTTAGTTATCCTAGATAGTCCCAGTGCCCAGTAGGGGACGTACATAGTCCAAGTGCCCGCTAGGTAACCTAGATAGTCCAAGTGCCCGCTAGGGTATGTACATAGTCCAAGTGCCCGCTAGGTAACCTAGATAGTCTAAGTGCCCGCTAGTTAACCTACATAGTCCAAGGGCCCGCAAGTTATCCTACATAGTCCAAGTGCGCGATAGGGAACCTACATTGTCCAAGTGCCCGGTAAGGAACGTACATAGTCTAAGTGCCCGCTAGGGAACCTACATAGTCCAAGTGCCCTTTAGGGAACCTAGATAGTCCAAGTGCCCGCTAGGGAACCTAGATAGTCCAAGTGCCCGTAGGGAACCTGCATTGTGCAAGTGCCCGCTAGTTAACCTTGATCGTCCAAGTGCCCGCTAGTTAACCTACATAGTCCAAGGGCCCGCTAGTTAACCTATATAGTCCAAGAATCCGCAAGTTAACCTACATAGTCCAAGGGCCCGCAAGGTAACCTAGATATTCCAATTTCCTGTTGGCTAACCTAGACAGTCCAGGTGCCCGCTAGGTACCCTAGACTGTCCAGTGCCCGCTGGGTTACCTACATAGTCCAAGTGCCCGCTAGGCAACCTAGATACACCAATTGCCCGCTACTTAACCTAGATAGTCCTAGTACCCGTTAATTCTCCTAGATAGTCCAAGTGCCCACTAGGGGACGTACATAGTCCAAGTGCCCGCTAGGTAACCTAGATAGTCCAAGTGCCCGCTAGGGTATGTACATAGTCCAAGTGCCCGCTAGGTAACCTAGATAGTCCAAGTGCCCGTTAGCTAACCTAGATAGTCCAAGTGCCCGCTAGTTAACCTAGATAGTCCAAGTGCCCGCTAGTTAAACTACATAGTCCAAGGTCCCTCTAGTTAACCTAGATAGTCCACGTGCCCGCTAGGGTATGTACATAGTTCAAGTGCCCGCTAGGTAACCTAGATAGTCCAAGTGTCTGCTAGTTAACCTACATAGTCCAAGTGCCCGCTAGGTAACCTAGATAGTCCAAGTGCCCGATAGGGAACCTACATAGTCCAAGTGCCCGCTGAGAAACCTACATAGTCCAAGTGCCCGATAGGGAACCTATATATTCCAAGTGCCCGTTAGGGAACCTAGATAGTCCAAGTGCCCGTAGGGAACCTGCATTGTCCAAGTGCCCGCTAGTTATCCTAGATAGTCCAAGTGCCCGCTAGTTAACCTACATAGTCCACGGGCCCGGAAGGTAACCTAGATATTCCAATTTCCTGTTAGCTAACCTAGACAGTCCAAGTGCCCGCTAGGTACCCTCGACTGTCCAGTGCCCGCTAGGTTACCTACATAGTCCAAGTGCCCGCTAGGTACCCTAGATACACCAAGTGCCCGCTACTTAACCTAGATAGTCCTAGTACCCGTTAGTTACCCTAGATAGTCCAAGTGCCCACTAGGGGACGTACATAGTCCAAGTGCCCGCTAGGTAACCTAGATAGTCCAAGTGCCCGCTAGGGTATGTACATAGTCCAAGTGCCCGCTAGGTAACCTAGATAGTCCAAGTGCCCGCTAGTTAACCTAGAGAGTCCAAGTGCCCGCTAGTTAAACTACATAGTCCAAGGGCCCTCTAGTTAACGTAGATAGTCCACGTGCCCGCTAGGGTATGTACATAGTTCAAGTGCCCGCTAGGTAACCTAGATAGTCCAAGTGTCTGCTAGTTAACCTACATAGTCCAAGTGCCCGCGAGGTAACCTAGATAGTCCACGTCCCCGATAGGGAACCTACATAATCCAAGTGCCCGCTGAGAAACCTACATAGTCCAAGTGCCCGATAGGGACCCTACATATTCCAAGTGCCCGATAGGGAACCAACATAGTCCAAGTGCCCGCTAAGGGACGTACATAGTACAACTGCCTGCTAGGGAACCTACATAGTCCAAGTGCCTGTTAGGGAACCTAAATAATCCAAGTGCCCGCTAGGGAACCTGCATCGTCCAAGTGCTCGCTAGTTAACCTAGATAGTCCAAGTTCCTGCTAGTTAACCTAGATAGTCCAAATGCCCGTTAGTTAACCTAGATCATCGAAGTGCCCGTTAGGTAACCTAGATAGTTCAAGTACCCGCTAGGTAACTTACATAGTCCAAGTGCCCGCAAGGTAACCTAGATAGTCCAAGTTCCTGTTAGCTAACCTAGATAGTCCAAGTACCCGCTAGGTAACGTAGATAGTTCAAGTGCACGCTAGGTAACATAGATAGTCCAAGTGCCCGCTAGGGCACCTACATAGTCCAAGAACCCGCTAATTAACCTACATAGTCCAAGTGCCCGTTAGCTAACCTAGATAGTTTAAGGGCCCACTAGTTAACCTATATAGTTCAAGTGCCCGCTAGCTAACCTAGATAATATAAGTGCCCGCTAGTTAACCTATATCGTCCTAGTGCCTGCTAGTTAACCTAGATCGTCCAAGTGCGTGCTAGTTAACCTACACAGTCCAAGGGCCCGCTAGTTAATCTACATAGTGCAAGGACCCGCTACTTAACTTAGATCGTCCAAGTGTCCGCTCGTTAACCTACATAGTCCAAGTGCCCGCAAGTTGACCTACATAGTCCAAGTGCCCGCTAGGTAACCTAGATAGTCCTGGTACCCGTTAGTTAACCTAGATAGTCCAAGTGATCACTAGGGGACGTACATAGTCCAAGTGCCCGCTAGGTAACCTAGATATTCCAAGTGCCTGGTAGTTAACCTAGATCGTCCAAGTGTCCGCTAGTTAACCTATGTAGTCCAAGTGCCCGTTAGGTAGCTTAGATAGTCCAAGTGACCGCTAGGTAACCTACATAGTCCTAGTGCCCGCTAGGTAACCTAGATAGTCCAAGTTCCTGTTAGCTAACCTAGATAGTCCCAGTGCCCGCTAGTTAACCTACATAGTCGAAGGGCCCCCTAGTTAACCTAGATATTCCAAGTCCCATCTAGTTAACCTAGATCGTCCAAGTGTCCGCTAGTTAACCTACATAGTCCAAGTGCCCGTTAGGTAGCCTAGATAGTCCAAGTGACCGCTAGGAAACCTACATAGTCCAAGTTCCCGCTAGGTAACCTAAATAGTCCAAGTGCCCGTTACCTAATATAGATCGTCCATATGCCCGCTAGGCAACCTACATACTCCAAGTGCCCGTTCGTTAACCTAGACGTCCAAGTGCCCGCTAGGTAACCTAGTCAGTCTCAAGTGCCCGCTAGGTTACCTGCATAGTCCAAGGGCCCATTAGGTAACCTAGATAGTCCAAGTGCCCGCTAGGTAACCTACATAGTCCAAGTTCCCGCTAGGTAACCTAGATAGTCCAAGTTCCTGTTAGCTAACCTAGATAGTCTAAGTGCCCGCTAGGTAACCTACATAGTCCAAAAGCCCCCTCGTTAACGTAGTTCGTCCAAGTGTCCGCTAGTTAACCTACATAGTCAAAGTGCCCGCTAGTTAACCTAGATATTCCAGGTGCCCGTTAGCTAACATAGATAGTCCAAGTGCCCGCTAGGTAACCTAGATAGTCCTAGTGCCCGCTAGGTAACCTACATAGTCCAAGGGCCGCTAGGTAACCTACATAGTCCAATTGCCCGCTAGGTAACTTAGATAGTCCAAGTGCCCGTTAGCTAACATAGATAGTCCAAGTGCCCGCTAGGTACCTTACATAGTCCAAGTGCCCGCCAGGTAACCTAGACAGTCCAAGTGCCTGCTAGGTAACCTACATAGTCCAAGTGCCCGTTTGCTAACCTAGATCGTCAAAGTGCTTGCTAGTTAACCTAGATAGTCCAAGGGCCCGCTAGTTGACCTACATAGTCCAAGTGCCCGCTTGGTAACCTAGATAGTCCAAATGCCCGCTAGTAAAGTACATAGTCCAAGTGCCCGTTAGGTAACCTAGATAGTCCAAATGCCCGCTAGGGAACCCACATAGTCCAAGTGCCCGTTAGAGAACTTACATAGTCAAAGGCCTGCTAAGGAACCTACATAGTCCAAGTGCCCGCTAGGGAACCTATATAGTCCAAGTGCCCGCTAGGGAACCTAGATAGTCCAAGTGCCTGCTAGGTAACCTAGATAGTCCAAGAGCCCGCTAGGTAACCTACAATGTCCAAGTGCGCGCTTGGTAATCTATATAGTCCAAATGCCCGCTAGGGCACCTCCATAGTCCTAGCGCCCGCTAGTTAACCTACATTGTCCAAGTGCCCAATAGGGAACCTACATAGTCCAAATGCCCGCTAGTAACCTACATAATCCAAGTGCAAGAAGGGAACCTACATAATCCAAGTGCCCGCTAGGGAACCTACATAGTCCAAATGCCCGTTAGGTAACCTAGATAGTCCAAAACCACGCTAGGGTACCCACATAGTCCAAGTGCCCGCTAGGGAACCTACATAGTGAAAGTGCCCACTAGGGAACCTATATAGTCCAAGTGCCCGCTAGGGAACCTTCATAGTCCGAGTGCCTGCTAGGGAACCTATATAGTCCAAGTGCCCTTTAGGGAACCTATGTAGTCCAAGTGCCCGCTAGGGAACCTAGATAATCCAATTTCCTGTTAGCTAACCTAGATAGTCCAAGTGCCCGCTAGGTAACCTAGACTGTCCAGTGCCCGCTAGGTTACCTACATAGTCTAAGTGCCCACTAGGTAACCTAGATAGTCCAAGTGCCCGCTAGTTAACCTAAATAGTCCTAGTGCACGTTAGTTATCCTAGATAGTCCAAGTGCCCACTAGGGGACGTACACAGTCCAAGTGCCCCCTAGGTAATCTAGATAGTCCAAGTGCCCGCTTGGGGACGTACATAGTCCAAGTGCCCGCTAGGTAACCTAGATAGTCCAAGTGCCCGCTAGCTAACCTAGATACTCCAAGTGCCCGTTCGTTAACCTAGATCGTCCAAGTGTCCGCGAGTTAACCTACATAGTCCAAGTTCCTGTAGGTAACATAGATAGTCCACGTGCCCGCTAGGTAACCTACATAGTCCACTTGCCCGCTAGGTAACCTAGATATTCCAAGTTCTTGTTCGCTAACTTAGATACTCCAAGTGCCCGCTAGGTAACCTACATAGTCCATGTGCCCATTCGTTAACCTAGATAGCCCAAGTGCCCGCTAGTTAACCTAGACTGTCCAAGTGCCCGCTAGGTAACCTACATAGTCCCAGAGCACGCTAGGTAAACTAGATTGTCCAAGTGCCCGTAAGGTAACCTACTTAGTCCAACTGCCCGCTAGGTAACCTACATAGTCCAAGTGCCCGCTCGAAAACCTAGATAGTCCATGTGCCCGCTAGGTAACCTAGATAGTCCAAGTGCCCGGTAGGTAACCTACAAAGTCGAAGTGCCTGCTAGGTAATCTATATAGTCCAAATGCCCACTAGGGCACTCACATAGTCCAAGTCCACGCTAAGTAACCTATATAGTTAAAGTGCCCGTTAGCTAACCTAGATAGTCCAAGGGTCAACTAGTTAACCTACATAGTTCAAGGGCCCACTAGGTAACCTAGCTAATCCAAGTGCCCGCTAGTTAACCTATATCGTCCAAGTGCCCGCTAGTTAACCTAGATTGTCCAAGTACCCGATAGTTAACCTACATAGTGCAAGGGCCCGCTAGTTAACCTAGATCTTCCAAATGTCTGCTATTAAACCTACATAGTCCAAGGGCCCGCTAGTTGACCTAGATAGACCAAGTGCCCGCTAGTTAACCTAGATAGTCCGAGTGCCCGTTAATTATCCTAGATAGTCCAAGTGCCCACTAGGTAACCTAGACAGTCCAAGTTCCGGCTAGGTTACCTACATTGTCCAATTGACCGCTGGTAAACCTGATAGTTCAAGTGCCTGCTAGTTAACCTACATAGTCCAAGTGCCCACTAGTTAACCTACATAGCCCAGGGACTGCTAGTTAACCTAGAAAGTCCAAGTGCCCGCTAGTTAACCTACATAGTCCAAGTGCCCGCTGAGGAACCTACAGAGTCCAAGTGCCCCATAGGGAACCTACATATTCCAAGTGCCCGTTAGGGAACCTAGATAGTCCAAGTGCCCGTAGGGAACCTATATAGTCCAAGTGCCCGCTAGGGAACCTACATAGTCAAAGTGCCCGCTAGGGAACCTGCATTGTACAAGGCCCGCTAGTTAACCTAGATCGTCCAAGTTCCCGCTAGTTAACCTTGATCGTCCAAGTGCCCGCTAGTTAACCTACATAGTCCAAGTGCCCGATAGGGAACCTATATAGTCCAAGTGCCCGCTGAGGAACCTACATAGTCCAAGTGCCCGATAGGGAACCTACATATTCCAAGTGCCTGTTAGGGAACCTAGATAGTCCAAGTGCCCGCTAGGGAACCTGCATCATCCAAGTGCCCAGTAGTTAATCTAGATAGTCCAAGTGCCCTTAGTTAACCTAGATAGTCCAAGTGCATGCTAGTTAGCCTAGATCGTACAAGTGCCCGCTAGTTAACCTACATAGTCCAAGGGCCCGCTTGTTAACCTACATAGTCCAAGGTCCGCTACTTAACCTAGATAGTCCAAATGCCCGCTAGTTAGCCTAGATAGACCAAGGGCCCTCTAGTTAACCTAGGTAGTCCAAGTGCCCGCTAGGGAACGTACATAGTCCAACTGCCCGCTAGGTAACCTAGATAGTCTAAGTGCCGGCTAGTTAAACTACATAGTCCAAGAGCACTCTTGTTAACCTACATAGACCAAGTGCCCGCTGAGGGACGTACATTGTCCAAGTGCCGGCTAAGGAACCTACATAATCCAAGTGCCCGTTAGGGAACCTAGATAGTGCAAGTGCCCGCTAGGGAACCTGCATCATTCAAGTGCCCGGTAGTTAATCTAGATAGTCCAAGTGCCCGCTAGTTAACCTAGATAGTCCAAGTGCCCGCTAGTTAACCTAGATCGTCCAAGTGCCCGCTAGTTAACCTACATAGTCCAAGGGCCCGCTTGTTAACCTACATAGTCCAAGGTCGCTACTTAACCTAGATAGTCCAAGTGCCTGCTAGTTAACCTACATAGTCCAAGGGCCCTCTAGTTAATCTAGATAGTCCAAGTGCCCGCTATGGGACGTACATAGTCCAAGTGCCCGCTAGGTAACTTAGATAATCCAAGTGCCCGTTAGCTAACCTAGATAGTCCAAGTGCCCTCTAGTTAAACTACATAGTCCAAGGGCCCTCTAGTTAACCTAGATAGTTCGCGTGCCCGCTAGGGTATGTACATAGTTCAAGTGCCCGCTAGGTAACCTAGATAGTCCAAGTGTCTGCTAGTTAACCTACATAGTCCAAGTGCCCGCTGAGAAACCTCCATAGTCCAAGTACCCGATAGGGAACCTACATATTCGAAGTGCCCGTTAGGGAACCTATATATTCCAAGTGCCCGCTAGGGAACCTGCATTGTCCAAGTGACCGCTAGTTAACCTAGATAGTCCAAGGGCCCGCTAGTTAACCTAGGTAGTCCAAGTGCCCGCTAGTTAACCTTGATCGTCCAAGTGCCCGCTAGTTAACCTACATAGTCCAAGGGCCCGCTAGTTAACCTACATAGTCGTAGGGCCCGCAAGGTAACCTAGATAATCCAATTTCCTGTTAGCTAACCTAGACAGTCAAGGTGCCCGTTGGTACCCTAGACTGTCCATTGCCCGCTAGTTTACCTACATAGTCCAAGTGCCCGCTAGTTAACCTACATAGTCCAAGGGCCCGCTAGTTAACCTACATAGTCCAAGAACCCGAAAGTTACCTAGATAGTCCAAGTGCCCGCTAGTTAACCTACATAGTCCAACGGCCCGCAAGGTAACCTAGATATTCCAATTTCCTGTTAGCTAACCTAGACAGTCCAAGTGCCCGCTAGGTACCCTAGACTGTCCAGTGCCCGCTAGGTTACCTACATAGTCCAAGTGCCCGCTAGGTAACCTAGATACACCAATTGCCCGCTAGGTAACCTAGATAGTCCTAGTGCCCGTTAGTTATCCTATATAGTCCAAGTGCCCACTAGGGGACGTACATAGTCCAAGTGCCCGCTAGGTAACCTAGATAGTCCAAGTGCCCTACGTTAACCTAGATAGTCCAAGTGCCCGCTAGGTAACCTAGACAGTCCAAGTGCCTGCTAGGTAACCTACATAATCCAAGTGCCCGTTCGTTAACCTATATAGTCCAAGGGCCCACTAGGTATCCTGCATAGTCCAAGTGCCCGCTAGTTAACCTAGATAGTCCAAGTGCCCGCTAGTTAACCTAGATCGTCCAAGTGCCCGCTAGTTAACCTACATAGTCCAAGGGCCCGCTTGTTAACCTACATAGTCCAAGGTCCGCTACTTAACCTAGATAGCCCAAGTGCCCGCTAGTTAACCTAGAGTGTCCAAGTGCCCGCTAGGTAACCTACATAGTCCCAGAGCACGCTAGGTAAACTAGATTGTCCAAGTGCCCGTAAGGTAACCTACTTAGTCCAACTGCCCGCTAGGTAACCTACATAGTCCAAGTGCCCGCTCGAAAACCTAGATAGTCCATGTGCCCGCTAGGTAACCTAGATAGTCCAAGTGCCCGGTAGGTAACCTACAAAGTCGAAGTGCCTGCTAGGTAATCTATATAGTCCAAATGCCCACTAGGGCACTCACATAGTCCAAGTCCACGCTAAGTAACCTATATAGTTAAAGTGCCCGTTAGCTAACCTAGATAGTCCAAGGGTCAACTAGTTAACCTACATAGTTCAAGGGCCCACTAGGTAACCTAGCTAATCCAAGTGCCCGCTAGTTAACCTATATCGTCCAAGTGCCCGCTAGTTAACCTAGATTGTCCAAGTACCCGATAGTTAACCTACATAGTGCAAGGGCCCGCTAGTTAACCTAGATCTTCCAAATGTCTGCTATTAAACCTACATAGTCCAAGGGCCCGCTAGTTGACCTAGATAGACCAAGTGCCCGCTAGTTAACCTAGATAGTCCGAGTGCCCGTTAATTATCCTAGATAGTCCAAGTGCCCACTAGGTAACCTAGACAGTCCAAGTTCCGGCTAGGTTACCTACATTGTCCAATTGACCGCTGGTAAACCTGATAGTTCAAGTGCCTGCTAGTTAACCTACATAGTCCAAGTGCCCACTAGTTAACCTACATAGCCCAGGGACTGCTAGTTAACCTAGAAAGTCCAAGTGCCCGCTAGTTAACCTACATAGTCCAAGTGCCCGCTGAGGAACCTACAGAGTCCAAGTGCCCCATAGGGAACCTACATATTCCAAGTGCCCGTTAGGGAACCTAGATAGTCCAAGTGCCCGTAGGGAACCTATATAGTCCAAGTGCCCGCTAGGGAACCTACATAGTCAAAGTGCCCGCTAGGGAACCTGCATTGTACAAGGCCCGCTAGTTAACCTAGATCGTCCAAGTTCCCGCTAGTTAACCTTGATCGTCCAAGTGCCCGCTAGTTAACCTACATAGTCCAAGTGCCCGATAGGGAACCTATATAGTCCAAGTGCCCGCTGAGGAACCTACATAGTCCAAGTGCCCGATAGGGAACCTACATATTCCAAGTGCCTGTTAGGGAACCTAGATAGTCCAAGTGCCCGCTAGGGAACCTGCATCATCCAAGTGCCCAGTAGTTAATCTAGATAGTCCAAGTGCCCTTAGTTAACCTAGATAGTCCAAGTGCATGCTAGTTAGCCTAGATCGTACAAGTGCCCGCTAGTTAACCTACATAGTCCAAGGGCCCGCTTGTTAACCTACATAGTCCAAGGTCCGCTACTTAACCTAGATAGTCCAAATGCCCGCTAGTTAGCCTAGATAGACCAAGGGCCCTCTAGTTAACCTAGGTAGTCCAAGTGCCCGCTAGGGAACGTACATAGTCCAACTGCCCGCTAGGTAACCTAGATAGTCTAAGTGCCGGCTAGTTAAACTACATAGTCCAAGAGCACTCTTGTTAACCTACATAGACCAAGTGCCCGCTGAGGGACGTACATTGTCCAAGTGCCGGCTAAGGAACCTACATAATCCAAGTGCCCGTTAGGGAACCTAGATAGTGCAAGTGCCCGCTAGGGAACCTGCATCATTCAAGTGCCCGGTAGTTAATCTAGATAGTCCAAGTGCCCGCTAGTTAACCTAGATAGTCCAAGTGCCCGCTAGTTAACCTAGATCGTCCAAGTGCCCGCTAGTTAACCTACATAGTCCAAGGGCCCGCTTGTTAACCTACATAGTCCAAGGTCGCTACTTAACCTAGATAGTCCAAGTGCCTGCTAGTTAACCTACATAGTCCAAGGGCCCTCTAGTTAATCTAGATAGTCCAAGTGCCCGCTATGGGACGTACATAGTCCAAGTGCCCGCTAGGTAACTTAGATAATCCAAGTGCCCGTTAGCTAACCTAGATAGTCCAAGTGCCCTCTAGTTAAACTACATAGTCCAAGGGCCCTCTAGTTAACCTAGATAGTTCGCGTGCCCGCTAGGGTATGTACATAGTTCAAGTGCCCGCTAGGTAACCTAGATAGTCCAAGTGTCTGCTAGTTAACCTACATAGTCCAAGTGCCCGCTGAGAAACCTCCATAGTCCAAGTACCCGATAGGGAACCTACATATTCGAAGTGCCCGTTAGGGAACCTATATATTCCAAGTGCCCGCTAGGGAACCTGCATTGTCCAAGTGACCGCTAGTTAACCTAGATAGTCCAAGGGCCCGCTAGTTAACCTAGGTAGTCCAAGTGCCCGCTAGTTAACCTTGATCGTCCAAGTGCCCGCTAGTTAACCTACATAGTCCAAGGGCCCGCTAGTTAACCTACATAGTCGTAGGGCCCGCAAGGTAACCTAGATAATCCAATTTCCTGTTAGCTAACCTAGACAGTCAAGGTGCCCGTTGGTACCCTAGACTGTCCATTGCCCGCTAGTTTACCTACATAGTCCAAGTGCCCGCTAGTTAACCTACATAGTCCAAGGGCCCGCTAGTTAACCTACATAGTCCAAGAACCCGAAAGTTACCTAGATAGTCCAAGTGCCCGCTAGTTAACCTACATAGTCCAACGGCCCGCAAGGTAACCTAGATATTCCAATTTCCTGTTAGCTAACCTAGACAGTCCAAGTGCCCGCTAGGTACCCTAGACTGTCCAGTGCCCGCTAGGTTACCTACATAGTCCAAGTGCCCGCTAGGTAACCTAGATACACCAATTGCCCGCTAGGTAACCTAGATAGTCCTAGTGCCCGTTAGTTATCCTATATAGTCCAAGTGCCCACTAGGGGACGTACATAGTCCAAGTGCCCGCTAGGTAACCTAGATAGTCCAAGTGCCCTACGTTAACCTAGATAGTCCAAGTGCCCGCTAGGTAACCTAGACAGTCCAAGTGCCTGCTAGGTAACCTACATAATCCAAGTGCCCGTTCGTTAACCTATATAGTCCAAGGGCCCACTAGGTATCCTGCATAGTCCAAGTGCCCGCTAGTTAACCTAGATAGTCCAAGTGCCCGCTAGTTAACCTAGATCGTCCAAGTGCCCGCTAGTTAACCTACATAGTCCAAGGGCCCGCTTGTTAACCTACATAGTCCAAGGTCCGCTACTTAACCTAGATAGTCCAAGTGCCCGCTAGTTAACATACATAGTCCAAGGGCCCTCTAGTTAACCTAGATGGTCCAAGTGCCCGCTAGGGGACGTACATAGTCCAAGTGCCCGCTAGGTAACCTAGACAGTCCAAGTGCCCGTTAGCTAAACTAGATAGTCCAAGTGCCCGCTAGTTAACCTAGATAGTCCAAGTGCCTGCTAGTTAAACTACATAGTCCAAGGGCCCTCTACTTAACCTAGATAGTCCACGTGCCCGCTAGGGTATGTACATAGTTCAAGTGCCCGCTAGGTAACCTAGATATTCCAAGTGTCTGCTAGTTAACCTACATAGTCCAAGTGCCCGCTAGGTAACCTAGATAGTCTAAGGACCCACTAGTTAACCTACATAGTCCAAGTGCCCGATAGGGAACCTACATATTCCAAGTGCCCACTGAGAAACCTACATAGTCCAAGTGCCCGATAGGGAACCTACATATTCCAAGTGCCCATTAGGGAACCTAGATAGTCCAAGTGCCCGTAGGGAACCTATATAGTTCAAGTGCCCGCTAGGGAACCTGCATTGTACAAGTGCCCGCTAGTTAACCTAGATCGTCCAAGTGCCCGCTAGTTAACCTAGATAGTCCAAGTTCCCGCTAGTTAACCTTGATCGTCCAAGTGCCCGCTAGTTAACCTACATAGTCCAAGTGCCCGATAGGGAACCTACATAGTCCAAGTGCCCGCTGAAGAACTTACATAGTCCAAGTGCCCGATAGGGAACCTACATATTCC
Source organism: Tenrec ecaudatus (assembly GCF_050624435.1). Classification (NCBI taxonomy): domain Eukaryota; kingdom Metazoa; phylum Chordata; class Mammalia; order Afrosoricida; family Tenrecidae; genus Tenrec; species Tenrec ecaudatus. Next base: position 724,871 of record NW_027459471.1, read on the forward strand.
AAGTGCCTGTTAGGGAACCTAGATAGGTCAAGTGCCCGAAGGGAACATATATAGTCCCAGAGCCCGCTAGGGAACCTACATAGTCAAAGTGCCCGTTAGGGAACCTAGATAGTCCAAGTGCCCGCTAGGGAACCTGCATCATCCAAGTGCCCGCTAGTTAATCTAGATAGTCCAAGTGCCCTTAGTTAACCTAGATAGTCCAAGTGCATGCTAGTTAACCTAGATCGTCCATGTGCCCGCTAGTTAACCTACATAGTCCAAGGGCGCGCTTGTTAACCTACATAGTCCAAGGTCCGCTACTTAACCTAGATAGTCCAAGTGCCCGCTAGTTAACCTACATAGTCCAAGGGCCCTCTAGTTAACCTAGATATTCCAAGTGCCCTCTAGTTAAGCTAGATAGTCCAAGTGCCCGCTAGGGGACGTACATAATCCAAGTGCCCTCTAGTTAACCTAGATAGTCCAAGTGCCCGCTAGGGGTCGTACATAGTCCAAGTGCCCGTTTGTTATACTAGATAGTCCAAGTGCCCACTAAGTAACCTAGACAGTCCAAGTTCCCGATAGGTTACCTATATAGTCCAATTGACCGCTGGTTAACCTGATAGTTCAAGTGTCTGCTAGTTAACCTACATAGTCCAAGTGCCCGCTAGTTAACCTACATAGCCCAGGGCCTGCTAGTTAACCTACATATTCCAAGTGCCCACTAGTTAACTTACATAGCCCAGGGACTGCTAGTTAACCTAGAAAGTCCAAGTGCCCGCTAGTTAACCTACATAGTCCAAGTGCCCGCTGAGGAACCTACAGAGTCCAAGTGCCCGATAGGGAACCTACATATTCCAAGTACCGGTTAGGGAACCTAGATAGTCCAAGTGCAAGTAGGGAACCTATATAGTCCAAGTGCCCGCTAGGGAACCTACATAGTCAAAGTGCCCGCTAGGGAACCTGCATTGTACAAGTGCCCGCTAGTTCACCTAGATCGTCCAAGTGCCCACTAGTTAACCTAGATAGTCCAAGTTCCCGCTAGTTAACCTTGATCGTCCAAGTGCCCGCTAGTTAACCTCCATAGTCCAAGTGCCCGATAGGGAACCTATATAGTCCAAGTGCCCGCTGAGGAACCTACATAGTCCAAGTGCCCGATAGGGAACCTACATATTCCAAGTGCCTGTTAGGGAACCTAGATAGTCCAAGTGCCCGCTAGGGAACCTGCATCATCCAAGTGCCCGCTAGTTAATCTAGATAGTCCAAGTGCCCTTAGTTAACCTAGATAGTCCAAGTGCATGCTAGTTAACCTAGATCATACAAGTGCCCGCTAGTTAACCTACATAGTCCAAGGGCCCGCTTGTTAACCTACATAGTCCAAGGTCCGCTACTTAACCTAGATAGTCCAAGTGCCCGCTAGTTAACCTAGATAGACCAAGGGCCCTCTAGTTAACCTAGGTAGTCCAAGTGCCCGCTAGGGAACGTACATAGTCCAACTGCCCGCTAGGTAACCTAGATAGTCTAAGTGCCGGCTAGTTAACCTACATAGTCCAAGGGCACGCTTGTTAACATACATAGACCAAGTGCCCGCTAAGGGACGTACATAGTCCAAGTGCCCGTAAGGAACCTACATAATCCAAGTGCCCGTTAGCGAACCTAGATAGTGCAAGTGCCCGCTAGGGAACCTGCATCATTCAAGTGCCCGGTAGTTAATCTACATAGTCCAAGTGCACGCTAGTTAACCTAGATCGTCCAAGTGTCCGCTAGTTAACCTACATAGTCCAAGGGCCCGCTTGTTAACCTACATAGTCCAAGGTCCGCTACTTAACCTAGATAGTCCAAGTGCCCGCTAGTTAACCTACATAGTCCAAGGGCCCTCTAGTTAATCTAAATAGTCCAAGTGCCCGCTATGGGACGTACATAGTCCAAGTGCCCGCTAGGTAACCTAGATAATCCAAGTGCCCGTTAGCTAACCTAGATAGTCCAAGTGCCCGCTAGTTAACCTAGATAGTCCAAGTGCCCTCTAGTTAAACTACATAGTCCAAGGGCCCTCTAGTTAACCTAGATAGTCCGCGTGCCCGCTAGGGTATGTACATAGTTCAAGTGCCCGCTAGGTAACCTAGATAGTCCAAGTGTCTGCTAGTTAACCTACATAGTCCAAGTGCCCGCTAGGTAACCTAGATAGTCCAAGTGCCCGATAGGGAACCTACATAGTCCAAGTGCCCGCTGAGAAACCTACATAGTCCAAGTGCCCGAAAGGGAACCTACATATTCCAAGTGCCCGTTAGGGAACCTATAAATTCCAAGTGCCGGCTAGGGAACCTGCATTGTCCAAGTGACCGCTAGTTAACCTAGATAGTCCAAGTGCCCGCTAGTTAACCTAGGTAGTCCAAGGGCCCGCTAGTTAACCTAGGTAGTCCAAGGGCCCGCTAGTTAACCTTGATCGTCCAAGTGCCCGCTAGTTAACCTACATAGTCCATGGGCCCGCTAGTAAAGCTGCATAGTCCAAGAACCCGCAAGTTAACCTAGATAGTCCAAGTGCCCGCTAGTTAACCTACATAGTCCAAGGGCCCGCAAGGTAACCTAGATATTCCAATTTCCTGTTAGCTAACCTAGACAGTCCAAGTGCCCGCTATGTACCCTAGACTGTACAGTGCCCGCTAGGTTACCTACATAGTCCAAGTGACCGCTAGTTAACCTAGATACACCAAGTGCCCGCTACTTAACCTAGATAGTCCTAGTACCCATTAGTTGTCCTAGATAGTCCAAGTGCCCACAAGGGGACGTACATAGTCCAAGTGCCCGCTAGGTAACCTAGATAGTCCAAGTGTCCGCTAGGGTATGTACATAGTCCAAGTGCCCGCTAGGTAACCTAGATAGTCTAAGTGCCCGCTAGTTAACCTACATAGTCCAAGGGCCCGCAAGTTAACCTACATAGTCCAAGTGCGCGGTAGGGAACCTACATAGTCCAAGTCCCCGCTAAGGGACGTACATAGTCTAAGTGCCCGCTAGGGAACCTACATAGTCCAATTGCCCATTAGGGAACCTAGATAGTCCAAGTGCCCGCTAGGGAACCTGCATCATCCAAGTGCCCACTAGGGAACGTACATAGTCCAACTGCCCGCTAGGTAACCTAGATAGTTTAAGTGCCGTCTAGTTAACCTACATAGTCCATGGGCACGCTAGTTAACCTACATAGACCAAGTGCCCGCTAAGGGACATACATAGTCCAAGTGCCCGCTAAGGAACCTACATAATCCAAGTGCCCGTTAGGGAACCTAGATAGTGCAAGTGCCCGCTAGGGAACCTGGATCATTCAAGTGCCCGGTACTTAATCAAGATAGTCCAAGTGCCCGCTAGTTAACCTAGATAGTCCAAGTGCCCGCTAGGTAACCTAGATAGTACAAGTGCCCGATAGGGAACCTACATAGTCCAAGTGCCCGCTGAGAAACCTACATAGTCCAAGTGCCCGATAGGGAACCTACATATTCCAAGTGCCCGTTAGGGAACCTATATATTCCAAGTGCCCGCTAGGGAACCTGCATTGTCCAAGTGACCGCTAGTTAACCTAGATAGTCCAAGTGCCCGCTAGTTAACCTAGGTAGTCCAAGTGCCCGCTAGTTAACCTTGATCATCCAAGTGCCCGCTAGTTAACCTACATAGTACAAGGGCCCGCTAGTAAACCTACATTGTCCAAGAACCCGCAAGTTAACCTAGATAGTCCAAGTGCCCGCTAGTTAACCTACATAGTCGAAGGGCCCGCAAGGTAACCTAGATATTCCAATTTCCTGTTAGCTAACCTAGACAGTCCAGGTGCCCGTTGGTACCCTAGACTGTCCAGTGCCCGCTAGTTTACCTACATAGTCCAAGTGCCCGCTAGTTAACCTACATAGTCCAAGGGCCCGCTAGTTAACCTACATAGTCCACGAACCCGCAAGTTAACCTAGATATTCCAAGTGCCCGCTAGTTAACCTACATAGTCCAAGGGCCCGCAAGGTAACCTAGATATTCCAATTTCCTGTTAGCTAACCTAGACAGTCCAAGTGCCCGCTAGGTACCCTAGACTGTCCAGAGCCCGCTAGGTTACCTACATAGTCCAAGTGCCCGCTAGGTAACCTAGATACACCAAGTGCCCGCTACTTAACCTAGATAGTCCTAGTACCCATTAGTTATCCTAGATAGTCCAAGTGCCCACTAGGGTACGTACATAGTCCAAGTGCCCGCTAGGTAACTTAGATAGTCCAAGTGTCCGCTAGGGTATGTACATAGTCCAAGTGCCCGCTAGGTAACCTAGATAGTCTAAGTGCCCGCTAGTTAACCTACATAGTCCAAGGGCCCGCAAGTTAACCTACATAGTCCAAGTGCGCGATAGGGAACCTACATAGTCCAAGTGCCCGCTAAGGGACGTACATATTCTAATTGCCCGCTAGGGAACCTACATAGTCCAAGTGCCCATTAGGGAACCTAGATAGTCCAAGTGCCCGCTAGGGAACCTGCATCATCTAAGTGCCCGCTAGGGAACGTACATAGTCCAACTGCCCGCTAGGTAACCTAGATAGTCTAAGTGCCGGCTAGTTAACCTACATAGTCCATGGGCACGGTAGTTAACCCACATAGACCAAGTGCCCGCTAGGGGTCGTACATAGTCCAAGTGCCCGTTTGTTATACTAGATAGTCCAAGTGCCCACTAGGTAACCTAGACAGTCCAAGTTCACGCTAGGTTACCTACATAGTCCAAGTGACCGCTGGTTAACCTGATAGTTCAAGTGCCTGCTATTTAACCTACATAGTCCATGGGCCCGCTAGTTAACCTACATAGTCCAAGGGCCCGCTAGTTAACCTACATAGTCCAAAAACACGCTAATTAACATACATAGTCCAAGTGCCCGTTAGCTAACCTAGATAGTCTAAGGGCCCACTAGTTAAACTACATAGTTCAAGTGCCCGCTAGCTAACCTAGATAATCCAAGTGCCCCCTAGTTAACCTATATCGTCAAAGTGCTCGCAAGTTAACCTAGATAGTCCAAGTGCCCGCTAGTTAACCAACATAGTTCAAGTGCCCGCTAGGTAACCTACATAGTCCTAATGCCCGCTAGTAACCTACATAGTCCAAGTGCAAGACTGGAACCTACATAATCCAAGATCCCGCTAGGGAACCTACATAGTCCAAATGCCCGTTAGGTAACCTAGATAGTCTAAATGCCCGCTAGGGTACCCACATAGTCCAAGTGCCCTTTAGGGAACCTAGATAGTCCAAGTGCCCGCTAGGGAACCTAGATAGTCCAAGTGCCCGTAGGGAACCTGCATTGTGCAAGTGCCCGCTAGTTAACCTAGATAGTCCCAGTGCCCGCTAGTTAACCTAGGTAGTCAAAGTGCCCGCTAGTTAACCTTGATCGTCCAAGTGCCCGCTAGTTAACCTACATAGTCCAAGGGCCCGCTAGTTAACCTATATAGTCCAAGAATCCGCAAGTTAACCTACATAGTACAAGGGCCCGCAAGGTAACCTAGATATTCCAATTTCCTGTTGGCTAACCTAGACAGTCCAGGTGCCCGCTAGGTACCCTAGACTGTCCAGTGCCCGCTGGGTTACCTACATAGTCCAAGTGCCCGCTAGGCAACCTAGATACACCAATTGCCCGCTACTTAACCTAGATAGTCCTAGTACCCGTTAGTTCTCCTAGATAGTCCAAGTGCCCACTAGGGGACGTACATAGTCCAAGTGCCCGCTAGGTAACCTAGATAGTCCAAGTGCCCGCTAGGGTATGTACATAGTCCAAGTGCCCGCTAGGTAACCTAGATAGTCCAAGTGCCCGTTAGCTAACCTAGATAGTCCAAGTGCCCGCTAGTTAACCTAGATAGTCCAAGTGCCCGCTAGTTAAACTACATAGTCCAAGGTCCCTCTAGTTAACCTAGATAGTCCACGTGCCCGCTAGGGTATGTACATAGTTCAAGTGCCCACTAGGTACCCTAGATAGTCCAAGTGTCTGTTAGTTAACCTACATAGTCCAAGTGCCCGCTGGGTAACCTGATAGTTCAAGTGCCTGCTATTTAACCTACATAGTCCATGGGCCCGCTAGTTAACCTACATAGTCCAAGGGCCCGCTAGTTAACCTACATAGTCCAAAAACACGCTAATTAACATACATAGTCCAAGTGCCCGTTAGCTAACCTAGATAGTCTAAGGGCCCACTAGTTAAACTACATAGTTCAAGTGCCCGCTAGCTAACCTAGATAATCCAAGTGCCCCCTAGTTAACCTATATCGTCAAAGTGCTCGCAAGTTAACCTAGATAGTCCAAGTGCCCGCTAGTTAACCAACATAGTTCAAGTGCCCGCTAGGTAACCTACATAGTCCTAATGCCCGCTAGTAACCTACATAGTCCAAGTGCAAGACTGGAACCTACATAATCCAAGATCCCGCTAGGGAACCTACATAGTCCAAATGCCCGTTAGGTAACCTAGATAGTCTAAATGCCCGCTAGGGTACCCACATAGTCCAAGTGCCCTTTAGGGAACCTAGATAGTCCAAGTGCCCGCTAGGGAACCTAGATAGTCCAAGTGCCCGTAGGGAACCTGCATTGTGCGAGTGCCCGCTAGTTAACCTAGATAGTCCAAGTGCCCGCTAGTTAACCTAGGTAGTCAAAGTGCCCGCTAGTTAACCTTGATCGTCCAAGTGCCCGCTAGTTAACCTACATAGTCCAAGGGCCCGCTAGTTAACCTATATAGTCCAAGAATCCGCAAGTTAACCTACATAGTCCAAGGGCCCGCAAGGTAACCTAGATATTCCAATTTCCTGTTGGCTAACCTAGACAGTCCAGGTGCCCGCTAGGTACCCTAGACTGTCCAGTGCCCGCTGGGTTACCTACATAGTCCAAGTGCCCGCTAGGCAACCTAGATACACCAATTGCCCGCTACTTAACCTAGATAGTCCTAGTACCCGTTAGTTCTCCTAGATAGTCCAAGTGCCCACTAGGGGACGTACATAGTCCAAGTGCCCGCTAGGTAACCTAGATAGTCCAAGTGCCCGCTAGGGTATGTACATAGTCCAAGTGCCCGCTAGGTAACCTAGATAGTCCAAGTGCCCGTTAGCTAACCTAGATAGTCCAAGTGCCCGCTAGTTAACCTAGATAGTCCAAGTGCCCGCTAGTTAAACTACATAGTCCAAGGTCCCTCTAGTTAACCTAGATAGTCCACGTGCCCGCTAGGGTATGTACATAGTTCAAGTGCCCGCTAGGTAACCTAGATAGTCCAAGTGTCTGCTAGTTAACCTACATAGTCCAAGTGCCCGCTAGGTAACCTAGATAGTCCAAGTGCCCGATAGGGAACCTACATAGTCCAAGTGCCCGCTGAGAAACCTACATAGTCCAAGTGCCTGATAGGGAACCTATATATTCCAAGTGCCCGTTAGGGAACCTAGATAGTCCAAGTGCCCGTTAGGTAACCTACATAGTCCAAGGGCCCGCAAGGTAACCAGGATAGTCAAAGTGCCCGCTAGGAAACCTACATAGTCCAAGTTCCCACTATGTAACCTAGATAGTCCAAGTGCCCTTTACCTAACCTAGATAGTCCAAGTGCCCGCTAGGTAACCTACATAGTCCTGGTCCCCGCTAGTTAACCAACATTGTCAAAGTGCCCGATACGGAACCCTCATACACCAAGTGCCCGTTAGGTAACCTAAAGGGTCCAAATGCCCGCTACTAACCTACATAGTCCAAGTGCCTGAGAGGGAACTTACATAATCCAAGTGCCCGCTAGTTAAACTAGATAGTCCAAGTTCCTGTTAGCTAACCTACGTAGTCCAAGTGGCCGTTCGTTAACTTAGATAGTCCAAGTGCCCGCTAGCTAACCTAGATGGTCCAAGTACCCGCTAGGTAACGTAGATAATTCAAGTGCACGCTAGGTAACCTAGATAGTCCAAGTGCCCGCTAGGTAACCTACAAAGTCCAAGTGCCCGCTAGGTAACCTACATATAGTCCAAATGCCCGCTAGGGCACCTACATAGTCCAAATACACGCTAATTAACATACATAGTCCAAGTGCCCGTTAGCTAACCTAGATAGTCTAAGGGTCCACTAGTTAAACTACATAGTTCAAGTGCCCGCTAGCTAACCTAGATAATCCAAGTGCCCCCTAGTTAACCTATATCGTCCAAGTGCTCGCTAGTTAACCTAGATAGTCCAAGTGCCCGCTAGTTAACCTACATAGTCCAAGTGCCCGCTAGGTAACCTACATAGTCCTAATGCCCGCTAGTAACCTACATAGTCCAAGTGCAAGACGGGAACCTACATAATCCAAGAGCCCGCTAGGGAACCTACATAGTCCAAATGCCCGTTAGGTAACCTAGATAGTCTAAATGCCCGCTAGGGTACCCACATAGTCCAAGTGCCCGCTAGGGAACCTACATAGTCAAAGTGCCCGCTAGGGAACCTGCATCGTCCAAGTGCCCGCTAGGGAACCTACATAATCCAAGAGCCCGCTAGGGAACCTACATAGTCCAAATGCCCGTTAGGTAACCTAGATAGTCTAAATGCCCGCTAGGGTACCCACATAGTCCAAGTGCCCGCTAGGGAACCTAGATAGTCAAAGTGTCCGCTAGGGAACCTACATAATCCATGTACCCGCTAGGTAACTTAGATAGTCCAAGTGCCCGTTAGCTAACATAGATAGTCCCAGTGCCCGCTAGGTAACCTACATAGTCTAAGTGCCCGCTAGGTAACCTAGATAGTCCAAGTGCCCGCTAGTTAACCTACATAGTCCAAGTGCCCGCTAGGTAAACTACATAGTCCAAGTGCAAGACGGGAACCTATATAATCCAAGTGCCCGCTAGGGAACCTACATAGTCCAAATGCCCATTAGGTAACCTAGATAGTCCAAATGCCCGCTATGGTACCCACATAGTCCACGTGCCCGCTAGGGAACCTACATAGTCAAAGTGCCCGCTAGGGAACCTGCATCGTCCAAGTGCCCGCTAGTTAACCTAGATAATCCAAGTTTCTGTTAGCTAACCTACATAGTCCAAGTGCCCGTTCGTTAACCTAGATTGTCCAAGTGCCCGCTAGGTAACCTACAGAGTCCAAGTGCCCTCTAGGTAACTTAGATAGTCCATGTGCCCGTTAGCTAACCTAGATAGTCTAAGGGCCCACTAGTTAACCTACATAGTTCAAGTGCCCGCTAGCCAACCTAGATAATCCAAGTGCCCGGTAGTTAACTTTTATCGTCCAAGTGCCCGCTAGTTAACCTAGATCGTCCAAGTGTCCGCTAGTTAACCTACATAGTCCAAGTGCCCTCTAGTTAACTTACATAATCCAAGTGCCCTTAGCTAACCTAGATAGTCCAAGGGCCCGCTAGTTGACCTACATAGTCCAAGTGCCCGCTAGGTAACGTACATAGACCGAGTGCCCGCTAGTTAACCTAGATAGTCGAAGTGCCCGCTAGTTAATCTACATAGTCCAAGTGCCTGATAGAAACCTACATTGTCCAAGTGCCCGCTATGGAACCTACATAGTCCAAGTGCCCGTTAGGGAACCTAGATAGTCCAAGTGCCCGCTAGGGAACCTGCATCGTCCAAGTGCCCGCTAGGTAACCTAGATAGTCCAAGGGCCTGCTAGTTAACCTACATAGTCCAAGTGCCCGCTAGGTAACCTACATAGTCCAAGTGCCCTTTAGCGAAACTAGAGGGTTCAAGTGCCCATAGGGAACCTATATAATCCAAGTGCCCACTAGGGAACCTGCATCGTCCAAGTGACCGCTAATTAACCTGATAGTCCAAGTGCCCGCTACTTAAACTAGATAGTCCAATTGCCCGTTAGTTAACCTTGATCGTCCAAGTGCCCGCTAGTTAACCTACATAGTCCAAGAACCCGCTAGTTAACCTAGATAGTCCAAGTGCCCGCTTGTTAACCTACATAGTCCAAGGGCCCCCTAGTTAACCTAGATATTCCAAGTGCCAGCTAGTTAACCTAGATCGTACAAGTGTCCGCTAGTTAACCTACATAGTCCAAGTGCCCGCTAGGTAACCTAGATAGTCAAAGTGCCCGTTAGGTATCCTAGATAGTGCAAGTGTCTGCTAGGTAACCTACATAGTCAAAGTGCCTGCTAGGTAACCTAGATAGTCAAGTTCCTGTTAGCTAACCTAGATAGTCCAAGTGCCCGCTAGGTAACCTACATAGTCTAAGGGCCCGCTCGTTAACCTAGTTCGTCCAAGTGCCTGCTAGGTTACCTGCAAAGTCCTAGTGCCCGTTAGGTAACCTAGATAGTCCAAGTGCCCGCTATGGTACCCACATAGTCCACGTGCCCGCTAGGGAACCTACATAGTCAAAGTGCCCGCTAGGGAACCTGCATCGTCCAAGTGCCCGCTAGTTAACCTAGATAGTCCAAGTTTCTGTTAGCTAACCTACATAGTCCAAGTGCCCGTTCGTTAACCTAGATTGTCCAAGTGCCCGCTAGGTAACCTACAGAGTCCAAGTGCCCTCTAGGTAACGTAGATAGTCCATGTGCCCGTTAGCTAACAGAGATAATACAAGTGCCCGCTAGGTAACCACATAGTCCAAGTGCCCGTTCGTCAACCTAGATAGTCCAAGTGCGCTCTAGGTAACCTAGACAGTCCAAGTGCCTGCTAGGTAACCTACATATTCCAAGTGCCCGCTAAGTAACTTATATAGTCCAAGTGCCCGTTAGCTAACATAGATAGTCCAAGTGCCTGCTAGGTAACCACATAGTCCAAATGCCCGTTCGTTAACCTATATAGTCCAAGTGCCCGCTAGGAAACCTTGATAGTCCAAGTGCCCGCTAGGTAACCTACATAGTCCTAGTTCCCGCTAGTTTACCAATATTGTCCAAGTGCCCGATAGCGAAGGTACATAGTCCAAGTCCCCGTTAGGTAACCTACATAGTCCAAATGCCCGATAGGAAACCTACATAATCCAAGTGCCCGCTAGGGAACCTACATACTCCAAGTGCCCGTTAGGTAACCTAGATAGTCCAAATGCCCGCTATGGAACCCACATAGTGAAAGTGCCCGCTAGGGAACTTACATAGTCCAAGTGCCCGTTAGTTAACCTAGATAGTCCAAGTGCCCGGTAGTTAACCTAGATAGTCCAAGTACCCGCTAGGTAACGTAGATAGTTCAAGTGCCCAATAGGTAACCAAGATAGTCCAAGTGCCCGCTAGGTAACCTACAAAGTCCAAGTGCCCGCTAGGTAATCTATATAGTCCAAATGCCCGCTGGGGAACCTACATAGTCCAAGTACCCTCTAATTAACCTACATTGTCCAAGTGCCCGTTAGCTAACCTAGATAGTCTAAGGGCCCACTAGTTAACCTACATAGTTCAAGTGCCCGCTAGCCAACCTAGATAATCCAAGTGCCCGGTAGTTAACTTATATCGTCCAAGTGCCCGCTAGTTAACCTAGATCGTCCAAGTGTCCGCTAGTTAACCTACATAGTCCAAGTGCCCTCTAGTTAACTTACATAATCCAAGTGCCTTAGCTAACCTAGATAGTCCAAGGGCCCGCTAGTTGACCTACATAGTCCAAGTGCCCGCTAGGTAACGTACATAGACCTAGTGCCCGCTAGTTAACCTAGATAGTCGAAGTGCCCACTAGGGGACGTACATAGTCCAAGTGCCCGCTAGGTTACCTAGATAGTCCAAGTGCCCGCTAGTTAATCTACATAGTCCAAGTGCCTGATAGAAACCTACATTGTCCAAGTGCCCGCTATGGAACCTACATAGTCCAAGTGCCCGTTAGGGAACCTAGATAGTCCAAGTGCCCGCTAGGGAACCTGCATCGTCCAAGTGCCCGCTAGGTAACCTAGATAGTCCAAGGGCCTGCTAGTTAACCTACATAGTCCAAGTGCCCTTTAGCGAAACTAGAGGGTCCAAGTGCCCATAGGGAACCTATATAATCCAAGTGCCCACTAGGGAACCTGCATCGTCCAAGTGACCGCTAATTAACCTGATAGTCCAAGTGCCCGCTACTTAAACTAGATAGTCCAATTGCCCGTTAGTTAACCTTGATCGTCCAAGTGCCCGCTAGTTAACCTACATAGTCCAATGGCCCGCTAGTTAACCTACATAGTCCAAGAACCCGCTAGTTAACCTAGATAGTCCAAGTGCCCGCTTGTTAACCTACATAGTCCAAGGGCCCCCTAGTTAACCTAGATATTCCAAGTGCCAGCTAGTTAACCTAGATCGTACAAGTGTCCGCTAGTTAACCTACATAGTCCAAGTGCCCGCTAGGTAACCTAGATAGTCAAAGTGCCCGTTAGGTATCCTAGATAGTGCAAGTGTCTGCTAGGTAACCTACATAGTCAAAGTGCCTGCTAGGTAACCTAGATAGTCCAAGTTCCTGTTAGCTAACCTAGATAGTCCAAGTGCCCGCTAGGTAACCTACATAGTCTAAGGGCCCGCTCATTAACCTAGTTCGTCCAAGTACCTGCTAGGTTACCTGCAAAGTCCTAGTGCCCGTTAGGTAACCTAGATAGTCCAAGTGCCCGCTAGGTAACCTACATAATCCAAATGCCTGCTGGGGAACCTACATAGTCCAAGTACCCTCTAATTAACCTACATTGTCCAAGTGCCTGTTAGGGAACCTAGACAGTCCAAGTGCCCACTAGGGAACCTGCATCGTCCAAGTGCTCGCCAGGTAACCTAGAGAGTCCAAGGGCCTGCTAGATAACCTACATAGTCCAAGTGCCCGATAGGTAACCTCCATAGTCCAAGTGCCCGCTAGGGAACCTACATAGTCCAAGTGCCCTTTAGGGAAACTAGAGAGTCCAAGAGCCCATAGGGAACCTATATAGTCCAAGTTCCCGCTAGGGAACCTACATAGGCAAAGTGTCCGTTAGGGAACCTGCATCGTCCAAGTGCCCGCTAGTTAACCTAGATAGTCCAAGTGCCCGCTAGTTAAACTGGATAGTCCAATTGCCCGCTAGTTAACCTAGATCGTCCAAGTGCCCGCTTGTTAACCTACATAGTCCAAGGGCCCGCTAGTTAACCTACATAGTCCAAGAACCCTCTAGTTAACCTAGATATTCCAAGTGCCCGCTAGTTAACCTAGATCGTCCAAGTGTCCGCTAGTTAACCTACATAGTCCAAGTCCCCGTTAGGTAACCTACATAGTCCTAGTGCCCGGTAGGTAACCTAGATAGTCAACGTGCCCGTTAGGTAACCTATATTGTCCAAGTGCCGCTAGGTAACCTACATAGTCAAAGTGCCTGCTAGGTAACCTAGATAGTTCAAGTTCCTGTTAGCTAACCTAGATAGTCCAAGTGCCCGCTAGGTAACCTACATAGTCTAAGGGCCCGCTCGTTAACCTAGTTCGTCCAAGTGCCTGCTAGGTTACCAGCAAATCCTAGTGCCCGTTTGGTAACCTAGATAGGCCAAGTGCCCGCTAGGTAACCTACATAGTCCAAGTGACCGCTAGGTAACCTAGATAGTCCAAGTGCCCGATAGGGAACCTACATAGTCCAAGTGCCCGCTGAGAAACCTACATAGTCCAAGTGCCCGATAGGGAACCTACATATTCGAAGTGCCCGTTAGGGAACCTATATATTCCAAGTGTCCGCTAGGGAACCTGCATTGTCCAAGTGACCGCTAGTTAACCTAGATAGTCCAAGTGCCCGCTAGTTAACCTAGGTAGTCCAAGTGCCCGCTAGTTAACCTTGATCGTCCAAGTGCCCGCTAGTTAACCTACATAGTCCAAGGTCCCGCTAGTAAACCTACATAGTCCAAGAACCTGCAAGTTAACGTAGATAGTCCAAGTGCCCGCTAGTTAACCTACATAGTCGTAGGGCCCGCCAGGTAACCTAGATAATCCAATTTCCTGTTAGCTAACCTAGACAGTCAAGGTGCCCGTTGGTACCCTAGACTGTCCATTGCCCGCTAGTTTACCTACATAGTCCAAGTGCCCGCTAGTTAACCTACATAGTCCAAGGGCCCGCTAGTTAACCTACATAGTCCAAGAACCCGAAAGTTAACCTAGATAGTCCAAGTGCCCGCTAGTTAACCTACATAGTCCAACGGCCCGCAAGGTAACCTAGATATTCCAATTTCCTGTTAGCTAACCTAGACAGTCCAAGTGCCCGCTAGGTACCCTAGACTGTCCAGTGCCCGCTAGGTTACCTACATAGTCCAAGTGCCCGCTAGGTAACCTAGATACACCAATTGCCCGCTAGTTAACCTAGATAGTCCTAGTGCCCGTTAGTTATCCTAGATAGTCCAAGTGCCCACTAGGGGACGTACATAGTCCAAGTGCCCGCTAGGTAACCTAGATAGTCCAAGTGCCCGTACGTTAACCTAGATAGTCCAAGTGCCCGCTAGGTAACCTAGACAGTCCAAGTGCCTGCTAGGTAACGTACATAATCCAAGTGCCCGTTCGTTAACCTATATAGTCCAAGGGCCCACTAGGTATCCTGCATAGTCCAAGTGCCCGCTAGTTAACCTAGATAGTCCAAGTGCCCGCTAGTTAACCTAGATCGTCCAAGTGCCCGCTAGTTAACCTACATAGTCCAAGGGCCCGCTTGTTAACCTACATAGTCCAAGGTCCGCTACTTAACCTAGATAGTCCAAGTGCCCGCTAGTTAACCTACATAGTCCAAGGGCCCTCTAGTTAACCTAGATGGTCCAAGTGCCCGCTAGGGGACGTACATAGTCCAAGTGCCCGCTAGGTAACCTAGACAGTCCAAGTGCCCGTTAGCTAACCTAGATAGTCCAAGTGCCCGCTAGTTAACCTAGATAGTCCAAGTGCCTGCTAGTTAAACTACATAGTCCAAGGGCCCTCTACTTAACCTAGATAGTCCACGTGCCCGCTAGGGTATGTACATAGTTCAAGTGCCCGCTAGGTAACCTAGATATTCCAAGTGTCTGCTAGTTAACCTACATAGTCCAAGTGACCGCTAGGTAACCTAGATAGTCCAAGGACCCACTAGTTAACCTACATAGTCCAAGTGCCCAATAGGGAACCTACATATTCCAAGTGCCCACTGAGAAACCTACATAGTCCAAGTGCCCGATAGGGAACCTACATATTCCAAGTGCCCATTAGGGAACCTAGATAGTCCAAGTGCCCGTAGGGAACCTATATAGTTCAAGTGCCCCCTAGGGAACCTGCATTGTACAAGTGCCCGCTAGTTAACCTAGATCGTCCAAGTGCCCGCTAGTTAACCAAGATAGTCCAAGTTCCCGCTAGTTAACCTTGATCGTCCAAGTGCCCGCTAGTTAACCTAAATAGTCCAAGTGCCCGATAGGGAACCTACATAGTCCAAGTGCCCGCAGAAGAACTTAAATAGTCCAAGTGCCCGATAGGGAACCTACATATTCCAAGTGCCTGTTAGGGAACCTAGATAGGTCAAGTGCCCGAAGGGAACATATATAGTCCCAGAGCCCGCTAGGGAACCTACATAGTCAAAGTGCCCGTTAGGGAACCTAGATAGTCCAAGTGCCCGCTAGGGAACCTGCATCATCCAAGTGCCCGCTAGTTAATCTAGATAGTCCAAGTGCCCTTAGTTAACCTAGATAGTCCAAGTGCATGCTAGTTAACCTAGATCGTCCATGTGCCCGCTAGTTAACCTACATAGTCTAAGGGCGCGCTTGTTAACCTACATAGTCCAAGGTCCGCTACTTAACCTAGATAGTCCAAGTGCCCGCTAGTTAACCTACATAGTCCAAGGGCCCTCTAGTTAACCTAGATGGTCCAAGTGCCCGCTAGGGGACGTACATAGTCCTAGTGCCCGCTAGGTAACCTAGACAGTCCAAGTGCCCGTTAGCTAACCTAGATAGTCCAAGTGCCCGCTAGTTAACCTAGATAGTCCAAGTGCCTGCTAGTTAAACTACATAGTCCAAGGGCCCTCTACTTAACCTAGATAGTCCACGTGCCCGCTAGGGTTTGTACATAGTTCAAGTGCCCGCTAGGTAACCTAGATATTCCAAGTGTCTGCTAGTTAACCTACATAGTCCAAGTGCCCGCTAGGTAACCTAGATAGTCCAAGGACCCACTAGTTAACCTACATAGTCCAAGTGCCCGATAGGGAACCTACATATTCCAAGTGCCCACTGAGAAACCTACATAGTCCAAGTGCCCGATAGGGAACCTACATATTCCAAGTGCCCATTAGGGAACCTAGATAGTCCAAGTGCCCGTAGGGAACCTATATAGTTCAAGTGCCCGCTAGGGAACCTGCATTGTACAAGTGCCCGCTAGTTATCCTAGATCGTCCAAGTGCCCGCTAGTTAACCTAGATAGTCCAAGTTCCCGCTAGTTAACCTTGATCGTCCAAGTGCCCGCTAGTTAACCTACATAGTCCAAGTGCCCGATAGGGAACCTACATAGTCCAAGTGCCTGTTAGGGAACCTAGATAGGTCAAGTGCCCGAAGGGAACATATATAGTCCCAGAGCCCGCTAGGGAACCTACATAGTCAAAGTGCCCATTAGGGAACCTAGATAGTCCAAGTGCCCGCTAGGGAACCTGCATCATCCAAGTGCCCGCTAGTTAATCTAGATAGTCCAAGTGCCCTTAGTTAACCTAGATAGTCCAAGTGCATGCTAGTTAACCTAGATCGTCCATGTGCCCGCTAGTTAACCTACATAGTTCAAGGGCGCGCTTGTTAACCTACATAGTCCAAGGTCCGCTACTTAACCTAGATAGTCCAAGTGCCCGCTAGTTAACCTACATAGTCCAAGGGCCCTCTAGTTAACCTAGATATTCCAAGTGCCCTCTAGTTAAGCTAGATAGTCCAAGTGCCCGCTAGGGGACGTACATAATCCAAGTGCCCTCTAGTTAACCTAGATAGTCCAAGTGCCCGCTAGGGGTCGTACATAGTCCAAGTGCCCGTTTATTATACTAGATAGTCCAAGTGCCCACTAGGTAACCTAGACAGTCCAAGTTCCCGATAGGTTACCTACATAGTCCAATTGACCGCTGGTTAACCTGATAGTTCAAGTGCCTGCTAGTTAACCTACATAGTCCAAGTGCCCGCTAGTTAAACTACATAGCCCAGGGCCTGCTAGTTAACCTACATATTCCAAGTGCCCACTAGTTAACTTACATAGCCCAGGGACTGCTAGTTAACCTAGAAAGTCCAAGTGCCCGCTAGTTAACCTACATAGTCCAAGTGCCCGCTGAGGAACCTACAGAGACCAAGTGCCCGATAGGGAACCTACATATTCCAAGTACCGGTTAGGGAACCTAGATAGTCCAAGTGCCCGTAGGGAACCTATATAGTCCAAGTGCCCGCTAGGGAACCTACATAGTCAAAGTGCCCGCTAGGGAACCTGCATTGTACAAGTGCCCGCTAGTTAACCTAGATCGTCCAAGTGCCCGCTAGTTAACCTAGATAGTCCAAGTTCCCGCTAGTTAACCTTGATCGTCCAAGTGCCCGCTAGTTAACCTACATAGTCCAAGTGCCCGATAGGGAACCTACATAGTCCAAGTGCCCGCTGAAGAACTTACATAGTCCAAGTGCCCGATAGGGAGCCTACATATTCCAAGTGCCTTTTGGGAACCTAGATAGGACAAGTGCCCGAAGGGAACATATATAGTCCCAGAGCCCGCTAGGGAACCTACATAGTCAAAGTGCCCGTTAGGGAACCTAGATAGTCCAAGTGCCCGCTAGGGAACCTGCATCATCCAAGTGCCCGCTAGTTAATCTAGATAGTCCAAGTGCCCTTAGTTAACCTAGATAGTCCAAGTGCATGCTAGTTAACCTAGATCGTCCATGTGCCCGCTAGTTAACCTACATAGTCCAAGGGCGCGCTTGTTAACCTACATAGTCCAAGGTCCGCTACTTAACCTAGATAGTCCAAGTGCCCGCTAGTTAACCTACATAGTCCAATGGCCCTCTAGTTAACCTAGATATTCCAAGTGCCCTCTAGTTAAGCTAGATAGTCCAAGTGCCGGCTAGGGGACGTACATAATCCAAGTGCCCTCTAGTTAACCTAGATAGTCCAAGTGCCCGCTTGGGGTTCGTACATAGTCCAAGTGCCCGTTTGTTATACTAGATAGTCCAAGTGCCCACTAGGTAACCTAGACAGTCCAAGTTCCCGATAGGTTACCTACATAGTCCAATTGACCGCTGGTTAACCTGATAGTTCAAGTGCCTGCTAGTTAACCTACATAGTCCAAGTGCCCGCTAGTTAACCTACATAGCCCAGGGCCTGCTAGTTAACCTACATATTCCAAGTGCCCACTAGTTAACTTACATAGCCCAGGGACTGCTAGTTAACCTAGAAAGTCGAAGTGCCCGCTAGTTAACCTACATAGTCCAAGTGCCCGCTGAGGAACCTACAGAGTCCAAGTGCCCGATAGGGAACCTACATATTCCAAGTACCGGTTAGGGAACCTAGATAGTCCAAGTGCCCGTAGGGAACCTATATAGTCCAAGTGCCCGCTAGGGAACCTACATAGTCAAAGTGCCCGCTAGGGAACCTGCATTGTACAAGTGCCCGCTAGTTGACCTAGATCGTCCATGTGCCCGCTAGTTAACCTAGATAGTCCAAGTTCCCGCTAGTTAACCTTGATCGTCCAAGTGCCCGATAGTTAAACTCCATAGTCCAAGTGCCCGATAGGGAACCTATATAGTCCAAGTGCCCGATAGGGAACCTACATATTCCAAGTGCCTGTTAGGGAACCTAGATAGTCCAAGTGCCCGCTAGGGAACCTGCATCATCCAAGTGCCCGCTAGTTAATCTAGATAGTCCAAGTGCCCTTAGTTAACCTAGATAGTCCAAGTGCATGGTAGTTAACCTAGATCGTACAAGTGCCCGCTAGTTAACCTACATAGTCCAAGGGCCCGCTTGTTAACCTACATAGTCCAAGGTCCGCTACTTAACCTAGATAGTCCAAGTGCCCGCTAGTTAACCTAGATAGACCAAGGGCCCTCTAGTTAACCTAGGTAGTCCAAGTGCCCGCTAGGGAACGTACATAGTCCAACTGCCCGCTAGGTAACCTAGATAGTCTAAGTGCCGGCTAGTTAACCTACATAGTCCAAGGGCACGCTTGTTAACATACATAGACCAAGTGCCCGCTAAGGGACGTACATAGTCCAAGTGCCCGTAAGGAACCTACATAATCCAAGTGCCCGTTAGCGAACCTAGATAGTGCAAGTGCCCGCTAGGGAACCTGCATCATTCAAGTGCCCGGTAGTTAATCTACATAGTCCAAGTGCCCGCTAGTTAACCTAGATCGTCCAAGTGTCCGCTAGTTAACCTACATAGTCCAAGGGCCCGCTTGTTAACCTACATAGTCCAAGGTCCGCTACTTAACCTAGATAGTCCAAGTGCCCGCTAGTTAACCTACATAGTCCAAGGGCCCTCTAGTTAATCTAGATAGTCCAAGTGCCTGCTATGGGACGTACATAGTCCAAGTGCCCGCTAGGTAACCTAGATAATCCAAGTGCCCGTTAGCTAACCTAGATAGTCCAAGTGCCCGCTAGTTAACCTAGATAGTCCAAGTTCCCTCTAGTTAAAATACATAGTCCAAGGGCCCTCTAGTTAACCTAGATAGTCCGCGTGCCCGCTAGGGTATGTACATAGTTCAAGTGCCCGCTAGGTAACCTAGATAGTCCAAGTGTCCGCTAGTTAACCTACATAGTCCAAGTGCCCGCTAGGTAACCTAGATAGTCCAAGTGCCCGATAGGGAACCTACATAGTCCAAGTGCCCGCTGAGAAACCTACATAGTCCAAGTGCCCGAAAGGGAACCTACATATTCAAGTGCCCGTTAGGGAACCTATATATTCCAAGTGCCGGCTAGGGAACCTGCATTGTCCAAGTGACCGCTAGTTAACCTAGATAGTCCAAGTGCCCGCTAGTTAACCTAGGTAGTCCAAGGGCCCGCTAGTTAACCTTGATCGTCCAAGTGCCCGCTAGTTAACCTACATAGTCCATGGGCCCGCTAGGAAAGCTGCATAGTCCAAGAACCCGCAAGTTAACCTAGATAGTCCAAGTGCCCGCTAGTTAACCTACATAGTCCAAGGGCCCGCAAGGTAACCTAGATATTCCAATTTCCTGTTAGCTAACCTAGACAGTCCAAGTGCCCGCTATGTACCCTAGACTGTACAGTGCCCGCTAGGTTACCTACATAGTCCAAGTGACCGCTAGTTAACCTAGATACACATAGTGCCCGCTACTTAACCTAGATAGTCCTAGTACCCATTAGTTGTCTTAGATAGTCCAAGTGCCCACAAGGGGACGTACATAGTCCAAGTGCCCGCTAGGTAACCTAGATAGTCCAAGTGTCCGCTAGGGTATGTACATAGTCCAAGTGCCCGCTAGGTAACCTAGATAGTCTAAGTGCCCGCTAGTTAACCTACATAGGCCAAGGGCCCGCAAGTTAACCTACATAGTCCAAGTGCGCGGTAGGGAACCTACATAGTCCAAGTCCCCGCTAAGGGACGTACATAGTCTAAGTGCCCGCTAGGGAACCTACATAGTCCAAGTGCCCATTAGGGAACCTAGATAGTCCAAGTGCCCGCTAGGGAACCTGCATCATCCAAGTGCCCACTAGGGAACGTACATAGTCCAACTGCCCGCTAGGTAACCTAGATAGTCTAAGTGCCGGCTTGTTAACCTACATAGTCCATGGGCACGCTAGTTAACCTACATAGACCAAGTGCCCGCTAAGGGACATACATAGTCCAAGTCCCCGCTAAGGAACCTACATAATCCAAGTGCCCGTTAGGGAACCTAGATAGTGCAAGTGCCCGCTAGGGAACATGGATCATTCAAGTGCCCGGTACTTAATCTAGATAGTCCAAGTGCCTGCTAGTTAACCTAGATAGTCCAAGTGCCCGCTAGGTAACCTAGATAGTCCAAGTGCCCGATAGGGAACCTACATAGTCCAAGTGCCCGCTGAGAAACCTACATAGTCCAAGTGCCCGATAGGGAACCTACATATTCCAAGTGCCCGTTAGGGAACCTATATATTCCAAGTGCCCGCTAGGGAACCTGCATTGTCCAAGTGACCGCTAGTTAACCTAGATAGTCCAAGTGCCCGCTAGTTAACCTAGGTAGTCCAAGTGCCCGCTAGTTAACCTTGATCGTCCAAGTGCCCGCTAGTTAACCTACATAGTACAAGGGCCCGCTAGTAAACCTACATAGTCCAAGAACCCGCAAGTTAACCTAGATAGTCCAAGTGCCCGCTAGTTAACCTACATAGTCGAAGGGCCCGCAAGGTAACCTAGATATTCCAATTTCCTGTTAGCTAACCTAGACAGTCCAGGTGCCCGTTGGTACCATAGACTGTCCAGTGCCCGATAGTTTACCTACATAGTCCAAGTGCCCGCTAGTTAACCTACATAGTCCAAGGGCCCGCTAGTTAACCTACATAGCCCAAGAACCCGCAAGTTAAACTAGATATTCCAAGTGCCCACTAGTTAACCTACATAGTCCAAGGGCCCGCAAGGTAACCTAGATATTCCAATTTCCTGTTAGCTAACCTAGACAGTCCAAGTGCCCGCTAGGTACCCTAGACTGTCCAGTGCCCGCTAGGTTACCTACATAGTCCAAGTGCCCGCTAGGTAACCTAGATACACCAAGTGCCCGCTACTTAACCTAGATAGTCCTAGTACCCATTAGTTATCCTTGATAGTCCAAGTGCCCACTAGGGTACGTACATAGTCCAAGTGCCCGCTAGGTAACCTAGATAGTCCAAGTGTCCGCTAGGGTATGTACATAGTCCTAGTGCCCGCTAGGTAACCTAGATAGTCTAAGTGCCCGCTAGTTAACCTACATAGTCCAAGGGCCCGCAAGTTAACCTACATAGTCCAAGTGCGCGATAGGGAACCTACATAGTCCAAGAGCCCGCTAAGGGACGTACATAGTCTAATTGCCCGCTAGGGAACCTACATAGTCCAAGTGCCCATTAGGGAACCTAGATAGTCCAAGTGCCCGCTAGGGAACCTGCATCATCTAAGTGCCCGCTAGGGAACGTACATAGTCCAACTGCCCGCTAGGTAACCTAGATAGTCTAAGTGCCGGCTAGTTAACCTACATAGTCCATGGGCACGCTAGTTACCCTACATAGACCAAGTGCCCGCTAGGGGTCGTACATAGTCCAAGTGCCCGTTTGTTATACTAGATAGTCCAAGTGCCCACTAGGTAACCTAGACAGTCCAAGTTCACGCTAGGTTACCTACATAGTCCAAGTGACCGCTGGTTAACCTGATAGTTCAAGTGCCTGCTATTTAACCTACATAGTCCATGGGCCCGCTAGTTAACCTACATAGTCCAAGGGCCCGCTAGTTAACCTACATAGTCCAAGAACCCGCAAGTTAACCTAGATAGTCCAAGTGCCCGCTAGTAAACCTACATAGTCCAAGGGCCCGCAAGATCACCTAGATATTCCAATTTCCTGTTAGCTAACCTAGACAGTACAGGTGCCCGCTAGGTACCCTAGACTGTCCAGTGCCCGCTAGGTTACCTACATAGTCCAAGTGCCCGCTAGGTAACCTAGATACACCAAGTGCCCGCTACTTAACCTAGATAGTCCTAGTACCCATTAGTTATCCTAGATAGTCCAAGTGCCCACTAGGGGACGTACATAGTCCAAGTGCCCGCTAGGTAACCTAGATAGTCCAGGTGCCCGCTAGGGTATGTACATAGTCCAAGTGCCCGCTAGGTAACCTAGATAGTCTAAGTGCCCGCTAGTTAACCTACATAGTCCAAGGGCCCGCAAGTTAACCTACATAGTCCAAGTGAGCGATAGGGAACCTACATAGTCCAAGTGCCCGCTAAGGGACGTACATAGTCTAAGTGCCCGCTAGGGAACCTACATAGTCCAAGGGCCAGCAAGGTAACCTAGATATTCCAATTTCCTGTTAGCTAACCTAGACTGTCCAAGTGCCCGCTAGGTACCCTAGACTGTCCAGTGCCCGCTAGGTTACCTACATAGTCCAAGTGCCCGCTAGGTAACCTAGATAGACCAAGGGCCCTCTATTTAACCTAGATAGTCCAAGTGCCCGCTAGTTAACCTACATAGTCCAAGTGTCCTCTAGTTAACCTAGATATTCCAAGTGCCCTCTAGTTAACCTAGATAGTCCAAGTGCCCGCTAGGGGACGTACATAGTCCAAGTGCCCTCTAGTTAACCTAGATAGTCCAAGTGCCCGCTAGGGGTAGTACATAGTCCAAGTGCCCGTTTTTTATAATAGATAGTCCAAGTGCCCACTAGGTAACCTAGACAGTCCAAGTTCCCGCTAGGTTACCTACATAGTCCAAGTGACCGCTTGTTAACCTGATAGTTCAAGTGCCTGCTAGTTAACCTACATAGTCCAAGGGCCCGTTAGTTAACTTGCATAGTCCAAGGGCCCGCTAGTTAACCTACATAGTCCAAGAACCCGCAAGTTAACCTAGATAGTCCCAGTGCCCGCTAGTAAACCTACATAGTCCAAGGGCCCGGCAGGTAACCTAGATATTCCAATTTCCTGTTAGCTAACCTAGACAGTCCAGGTGCCCGCAAGGAACCCTAGAGTGTCCAGTGCCCGCTAGGTTACCTACATAGTCCAAGTGCCCGCTAGGTAACCTAGATACACCAAGTGCCCGCTACTTATCCTAGATAGTCCTAGTACCCGTTAGTTATCCAAGATAGTCCAAGTGCCCACTAGGGACGTCCATAGTCCAACTGCCCGCTAGGTAACCTAGATAGTCCAAGTGCCCGCTAGGGTATGTACATAGTCAAAGTGCCCGCTAGGTAACCTAGATAGTCTAAGTGCCCGCTAGTTAACCTACATAGTCCAAGGGCCCGCAAGTTAACCTACATAGTCCAAGTGCGCGATAGGGAACCTACATAGTCCAAGTGCCCGCTAAGGGACGTACATAGTCTAAGTGCCCGCTAGGGAACCTACATAGTCCAAGTGCCCATTAGGGAACCTAGATAGTCCAAGTGCCCGCTAGGGAACCTGCATCATCCAAGTGCCCGCTAGTTAATCTAGATAGTCCAAGTGCCCGCTAGTTAACCTAGATTGTCCAAGTGCCCGCTAGTTAACCTAGATCGTCTAAGTGCCCGCTAGTTAACCTACATAGTCCAAGGGCCCGCTTGTTAACCTACATAGTCCAAGGTCCGCTACTTAACCTAGATAGTCCAAGTGCCCGCTAGTTAACCTACATAGTCCACGTGCCCTCTAGTTAACCTAGATATTCCAAGTGCCCTCTAGTTAACCTAGATAGTCCAAGTGCCCGCTAGGGGAGGTACGTAGTCCAAGTGCCCTCTAGTTAACCTAGATAGTCCAAGTGCCCGCTAGGGGTCGTACATAGTCCAAGTGCCCGTTTGTTATAATAGATAGTCCAAGTGCCCACTAGGTATCCTAGACAGTCCAAGTTCCCGCGAGGTTACGTACATAGTCCAAGTGACCGCTGGTTAACCTGATAGTTCAAGTGACTGCTAGTTAACCTACATAGTCCAAGTGCCCGCTAGTTAACCTACATAGCCCAGGGCCTGCTAGCTAACCTACATAGTCCAAGTGCCGGCTAGTTAACCTAAATAGCCCAGGGACTGCTAATTAACCAAATAGTCCAAGTGCCCACTAGTTAACCTACATAGTCCAAGTGCCCGCTGAGGAACCTACAGAGTCCAAGTGCCCGATAGGTAACCTACATATTCCAAGTGCCCGTTAGGGAACCTAGATAGTCCAAGTGCCCGTAGGGAACCTATATAGTCCAAATGCCCGCTAGGGAACCAACATAGACAAAGTGCCCGCTAGGGAACCTGCATTGTACAAGTGCCCGCTAGTTAACCTAGATCGTCCAAGTGCCCGCTTGTTAACCTAGATATCCCAAGTGCCCGATAGGGAACCTAGATATTCCAAGTGCCCTCTAGTTAACTTAGACAGTCCAAGAGTCCGCTAGGGGACGTACAATGTCCAAGTGCCCTCTAGTTAACCTAGATAGTCCAAGTGCACGCTAGGGGTCGTACATAGTCCAAGTGCCCGTTTGTTATAATAGATAGTCCAAGTGCCCACTAGGTAACCTAGACAGTCCAAGTTCCCGCTAGGTTACCTACATAGTCCAAGTGACCGCTGGTTAACCTGATAGTTCAAGTGCCTGCTAGTTAACCTACATAGCCAAGGGCCTGCTAGTTAACCTACATTGTCCAAGTGTCGGCTAGTTAACCTACATAGCCCAGGGACTGCTAGTTAACCTAGATAGTCCAAGTGCCCGCTAGTTAACCTACATAGTCCAAGTGCCCGCTGAGGAACCTACAGAGTCCAAATGCCCGATAGGGAACCTACATATTCCAAGTGCCCGTTAGGGAACCTAGATAGTCCAAGTGCCCGTAGGGAACCTATGTAGTCCAAATGCCCGCTAGGGAACCTACATAGTCAAAATGCCCGCTAGGGAACCTGCATTGTACAAGTGCCCGCTAGTTAACCTAGAACGTCCAAGTGCCCGCTAGTTAACCTAGATAGTCCAAGTGCCCGATAGGGAACCTACATATTCCAAGTGCCCGCTGAGGAACCTACATAGTCCAAGTGCCCGATAGGGAACCTACATATTCCAAGTGCCTGTTAGGGAACCTAGATAGTCCAAGTGCCCGTAGGGAACATATATAGTCCCAGAGCCCGCTAGGGAACCTGCATCATCCAAGTGCCCGGTAGTTAATCTAGATAGTCCAAGTGTCCTTAGTTAACCTAGATAGTCCAAGTGCATGCTAGTTAACCTAGATCGTCTAAGTGCACGCTAGTTAACCTACATAGTCCAAGGGCCCGCTTGTTAACCTACATAGTCCAAGGTCCGCTACTTAACCTAGATAGTCCAAGTGCCCGCTAGTTAACCTAGATAGACCAAGGGCCCTCTAGTTAACCTAGATAGTCCAAGTGCCCACTAGGGAACGTACATATTCCAACTGCCCGCTAGGTAACCTAGATAGTCTAAGTGTCGGCTAGTTAACCTACATAGTCCAAGGGCACGCTAGTTAACCTACATAGTCCAAGTGCCCGCTAAGGGACGTACATAGTCCAAGTGCCCGCTAAGGAACCTACATAGTCCAAGTGCCCGTTAGGGAACCTAGATAGTCCAAGTGCCCGCTAGGGAACCTGTATCATCCAAGTGCCCGGTAGTTAATCAAGATAGTCCAAGTGCCCGCTAGGTAACCTAGGTAGTCCAAGTGCCCGCTAGTTAACCTAGATCGTCCAAGTGCCCGCTAGTTAACCTACATAGTCCAAGGGCCCGCTTGTTAACCTACATAGTCCAATGTCCGCTACTTAACCTAGATAGTCCAAGTGCCCGCTAGTTAACCTACATAGTCCAAGGGCCCTCTAGTTAACCTAGATAGTTCAAGTTCCCGCTAGGGGACGTACATAGTCCAAGTGCCCGCTAGGTAACCTAGATAGTCCAAGTGCCCGTTAGCTAACCTAGATTGTCCATGTGCCCGCTAGTTAACCTAGATATTCCAAGTGCCCGCTACTTAAACTACATAGTCCAAGGGCCCTCTACTTAACCTAGATAGTCCACGTGCCCGCTAGAGTATGTACATAGTTCAAGTGCCCGCTAGGTAACCTAGATATTCCAAGTGTCTGCTAGTTAACCTACATAGTCCAAGTGCCCGCTAGGTAACCTAGATAGTCCAAGGACCCACTAGTTAACCTACATAGTCCAAGTGCCCATTAGGGAACCTACATAGTCCAAGTGCCCACTGAGAAACCTACATAGTCCAAGTGCCCGATAGGGAACCTACATATTCCAAGTGCCCGTTAGGGAACCTAGATAGTCCAAGTGCACGTAGGGAACCTATATATTCCTAGTGCCTGCTAGGGAACCTGCATTGTCCAAGTGACCGCTAGTTAACCAAGATAGTCCAAGTGCCCGCTAGTTAACCTAGGTAGTCCAAGTGCCCTCTAGTTAACCTTGATCGTCCAAGGCCCGCTAGTTAACCTACATAGTCCAAGGGCCCGCTAGTATACCTACATAGTCCAAGAACCCGCAAGTTAACCTAGATAGTCCAAGTGCCCGCTAGTTAACCTATATAGTCGCAGGGCCCGCAAGGTAACCTAGATATTCCAATTTCCTGTTAGCTAACCTAGACAGTCCAGGTGCCCGTTGGTACACTAGACTGTCCAGTGCCCGCTAGTTTACCTACATAGTCCAAGTGCCCGCTAGTTAACCTACATAGTCCAAGGGCCCGCTAGTTAACCTACATAGTCCAAGAACCCGCAAGTTAACCTAGATCGTCCAAGTGCCCGCTAGTTAACCTACATAGTCCAAGGGCCCGCTTGTTAACCTACATAGTCCAAGGTCCGCTACTTAACCTAGATAGTCCAAGTGCCCGCTAGTTAACCTACACAGTCCAAGGGCCCTCTAGTTAATCTAGATAGTCCACGTGCCCGCTATGGGACGTACATAGTCCAAGTGCCCGCTAGGTAACCTAGATAATCCAAGTGCCCGTTAGCTAACCTAGATAGTCCAAGTGCCCGCTAATTAACCTAGATAGTACAAGTGCCCTCTAGTTAAACTACATAGTCCAAGGGCCTTCTAGTTAACCTAGATAGTCCGCGTGCCCGTAGGGTATGTACATAGTTCAAGTGACCGCTAGTTAACCTAGATAGTCCAAGTGCCCGCTAGTTAACCTATATAGTCGCAGGGCCCGCAAGGTAACCTAGATATTCCAATTTCCTGTTAGCTAACCTAGACAGTCCAGGTGCCCGCAAGGAACCCTAGAGTGTCCAGTGCCCGCTAGGTTACCTACATAGTCCAAGTGCCCGCTAGGTAACCTAGATACACCAAGTGCCCGCTACTTATCCTAGATAGTCCTAGTACCCGTTAGTTATCCAAGATAGTCCAAGTGCCCACTAGGGACGTCCATAGTCCAACTGCCCGCTAGGTAACCTAGATAGTCCAAGTGCCCGCTAGGGTATGTACATAGTCAAAGTGCCCGCTAGGTAACCTAGATAGTCTAAGTGCCCGCTAGTTAACCTACATAGTCCAAGGGCCCGCAAGTTAACCTACATAGTCCAAGTGCGCGATAGGGAACCTACATAGTCCAAGTGCCCGCTAAGGGACGTACATAGTCTAAGTGCCCGCTAGGGAACCTACATAGTCCAAGTGCCCATTAGGGAACCTAGATAGTCCAAGTGCCCGCTAGGGAACCTGCATCATCCAAGTGCCCGCTAGTTAATCTAGATAGTCCAAGTGCCCGCTAGTTAACCTAGATTGTCCAAGTGCCCGCTAGTTAACCTAGATCGTCTAAGTGCCCGCTAGTTAACCTACATAGTCCAAGGGCCCGCTTGTTAACCTACATAGTCCAAGGTCCGCTACTTAACCTAGATAGTCCAAGTGCCCGCTAGTTAACCTACATAGTCCACGTGCCCTCTAGTTAACCTAGATATTCCAAGTGCCCTCTAGTTAACCTAGATAGTCCAAGTGCCCGCTAGGGGAGGTACGTAGTCCAAGTGCCCTCTAGTTAACCTAGATAGTCCAAGTGCCCGCTAGGGGTCGTACATAGTCCAAGTGCCCGTTTGTTATAATAGATAGTCCAAGTGCCCACTAGGTAACCTAGACAGCCCAAGTTCCCGCGAGGTTACGTACATAGTCCAAGTGACCGCTGGTTAACCTGATAGTTCAAGTGACTGCTAGTTAACCTACATAGTCCAAGTGCCCGCTAGTTAACCTACATAGCCCAGGGCCTGCTAGCTAACCTACATAGTCCAAGTGCCGGCTAGTTAACCTAAATAGCCCAGGGACTGCTAATTAACCAAATAGTCCAAGTGCCCACTAGTTAACCTACATAGTCCAAGTGCCCGCTGAGGAACCTACAGAGTCCAAGTGCCCGATAGGTAACCTACATATTCCAAGTGCCCGTTAGGGAACCTAGATAGTCCAAGTGCCCGTAGGGAACCTATATAGTCCAAATGCCCGCTAGGGAACCAACATAGACAAAGTGCCCGCTAGGGAACCTGCATTGTACAAGTGCCCGCTAGTTAACCTAGATCGTCCAAGTGCCCGCTTGTTAACCTAGATATCCCAAGTGCCCGATAGGGAACCTAGATATTCCAAGTGCCCTCTAGTTAACTTAGACAGTCCAAGAGTCCGCTAGGGGACGTACAATGTCCAAGTGCCCTCTAGTTAACCTAGATAGTCCAAGTGCACGCTAGGGGTCGTACATAGTCCAAGTGCCCGTTTGTTATAATAGATAGTCCAAGTGCCCACTAGGTAACCTAGACAGTCCAAGTTCCCGCTAGGTTACCTACATAGTCCAAGTGACCGCTGGTTAACCTGATAGTTCAAGTGCCTGCTAGTTAACCTACATAGCCAAGGGCCTGCTAGTTAACCTACATTGTCCAAGTGTCGGCTAGTTAACCTACATAGCCCAGGGACTGCTAGTTAACCTAGATAGTCCAAGTGCCCGCTAGTTAACCTACATAGTCCAAGTGCCCGCTGAGGAACCTACAGAGTCCAAATGCCCGATAGGGAACCTACATATTCCAAGTGCCCGTTAGGGAACCTAGATAGTCCAAGTGCCCGTAGGGAACCTATGTAGTCCAAATGCCCGCTAGGGAACCTACATAGTCAAAATGCCCGCTAGGGAACCTGCATTGTACAAGTGCCCGCTAGTTAACCTAGAACGTCCAAGTGCCCGCTAGTTAACCTAGATAGTCCAAGTGCCCGATAGGGAACCTACATATTCCAAGTGCCCGCTGAGGAACCTACATAGTCCAAGTGCCCGATAGGGAACCTACATATTCCAAGTGCCTGTTAGGGAACCTAGATAGTCCAAGTGCCCGTAGGGAACATATATAGTCCCAGAGCCCGCTAGGGAACCTGCATCATCCAAGTGCCCGGTAGTTAATCTAGATAGTCCAAGTGTCCTTAGTTAACCTAGATAGTCCAAGTGCATGCTAGTTAACCTAGATCGTCTAAGTGCACGCTAGTTAACCTACATAGTCCAAGGGCCCGCTTGTTAACCTACATAGTCCAAGGTCCGCTACTTAACCTAGATAGTCCAAGTGCCCGCTAGTTAACCTAGATAGACCAAGGGCCCTCTAGTTAACCTAGATAGTCCAAGTGCCCACTAGGGAACGTACATATTCCAACTGCCCGCTAGGTAACCTAGATAGTCTAAGTGTCGGCTAGTTAACCTACATAGTCCAAGGGCACGCTAGTTAACCTACATAGTCCAAGTGCCCGCTAAGGGACGTACATAGTCCAAGTGCCCGCTAAGGAACCTACATAGTCCAAGTGCCCGTTAGGGAACCTAGATAGTCCAAGTGCCCGCTAGGGAACCTGTATCATCCAAGTGCCCGGTAGTTAATCAAGATAGTCCAAGTGCCCGCTAGGTAACCTAGGTAGTCCAAGTGCCCGCTAGTTAACCTAGATCGTCCAAGTGCCCGCTAGTTAACCTACATAGTCCAAGGGCCCGCTTGTTAACCTACATAGTCCAATGTCCGCTACTTAACCTAGATAGTCCAAGTGCCCGCTAGTTAACCTACATAGTCCAAGGGCCCTCTAGTTAACCTAGATAGTTCAAGTTCCCGCTAGGGGACGTACATAGTCCAAGTGCCCGCTAGGTAACCTAGATAGTCCAAGTGCCCGTTAGCTAACCTAGATTGTCCATGTGCCCGCTAGTTAACCTAGATATTCCAAGTGCCCGCTACTTAAACTACATAGTCCAAGGGCCCTCTACTTAACCTAGATAGTCCACGTGCCCGCTAGAGTATGTACATAGTTCAAGTGCCCGCTAGGTAACCTAGATATTCCAAGTGTCTGCTAGTTAACCTACATAGTCCAAGTGCCCGCTAGGTAACCTAGATAGTCCAAGGACCCACTAGTTAACCTACATAGTCCAAGTGCCCATTAGGGAACCTATATAGTCCAAGTGCCCACTGAGAAACCTACATAGTCCAAGTGCCCGATAGGGAACCTACATATTCCAAGTGCCCGTTAGGGAACCTAGATAGTCCAAGTGCACGTAGGGAACCTATATATTCCTAGTGCCTGCTAGGGAACCTGCATTGTCCAAGTGACCGCTAGTTAACCAAGATAGTCCAAGTGCCCGCTAGTTAACCTAGGTAGTCCAAGTGCCCTCTAGTTAACCTTGATCGTCCAAGGCCCGCTAGTTAACCTACATAGTCCAAGGGCCCGCTAGTATACCTACATAGTCCAAGAACCCGCAAGTTAACCTAGATAGTCCAAGTGCCCGCTAGTTAACCTATATAGTCGCAGGGCCCGCAAGGTAACCTAGATATTCCAATTTCCTGTTAGCTAACCTAGACAGTCCAGGTGCCCGTTGGTACACTAGACTGTCCAGTGCCCGCTAGTTTACCTACATAGTCCAAGTGCCCGCTAGTTAACCTACATAGTCCAAGGGCCCGCTAGTTAACCTACATAGTCCAAGAACCCGCAAGTTAACCTAGATCGTCCAAGTGCCCGCTAGTTAACCTACATAGTCCAAGGGCCCGCTTGTTAACCTACATAGTCCAAGGTCCGCTACTTAACCTAGATAGTCCAAGTGCCCGCTAGTTAACCTACACAGTCCAAGGGCCCTCTAGTTAATCTAGATAGTCCACGTGCCCGCTATGGGACGTACATAGTCCAAGTGCCCGCTAGGTAACCTAGATAATCCAAGTGCCCGTTAGCTAACCTAGATAGTCCAAGTGCCCGCTAATTAACCTAGATAGTACAAGTGCCCTCTAGTTAAACTACATAGTCCAAGGGCCTTCTAGTTAACCTAGATAGTCCGCGTGCCCGTAGGGTATGTACATAGTTCAAGTGCCCGCTAGGTAACCTAGATAGTCCAAGTGTCTGCTAGTTAACCTACATAGTCCAAGTGCCCGCTAGGTAACCTAGATAGTCCAAGTGCCCGATAGGGAACCTACATAGTCCAAGTGCCCGCTGAGAAACCTACATAGTCCAAGTGCCCGATAGGGAACCTACATATTCCAAGTGCCCGTTAGGGAACCTATATATTCCAAGTGCCCGCTAGGGAACCTGCATTGTCCAAGTGCCCGCTAGTTAACCTAGATAGTCCAAGTGCCGCTAGTTTACCTAGGCAGTCCAAGTTCCCGCTAGTTAACCTTGATCGTCCAAGTGCCCGCTAGTTAACCTACATAGTCCAAGTGCCCGATAGGGAACCTATATAGTCCAAGTGCCCGCTGAGGAACCTACATAGTCTAAGTGCCTGATAGGGAACCTACATATTCCAAGTGCCTGTTAGGGAACCTAGATAGTCCAAGTGCCCGCTAGGGAACCTGCATCATCCAAGTGCCCGGTAGTTAATCTAGATAGTCCATGTGCCCTTAGTTAACCTAGATAGTCCAAGTGCATGCTAGTTAACCTAGATCGTACAAGTGCCCGCTAGTTAACCTACACAGTCCAAGGGCCCGCTTGTTAACCTACATAGTCCATGGTCCGCTACTTAACCTAGATAGTCCAAGTGCCCGCTAGTTAACCTAGACAGACCAAGGGCCCTCTAGTTAACCTAGGTAGTCCAAGTGCCCGCTAGGGAACGTACATAGTCCAACTGCCCACTAGGTAACCTAGATAGTCTAAGTGTCGGCTAGTTAACCTACATAGTCCAAGGGCACGCTTGTTTACCTACATAGACCAAGTGCCCGCTAAGGGACGTACATAGTCCAAGTGCCCGCTAAGGAACCTATATAATCCAAATGCCCGTTAGGGAACCTAGATAGTGCAAGTGCCCGCTAGGGAACCTGCATCATTCAAGTGCCCGGTAGTTAATCTAGATAGTCCAAGTGCCCGCTAGTTAACCTAGATCGTCCAAGTGCCCGCTAGTTAACCTACATAGTCCAAGGGCCCGCTTGTTAACCTACATAGTCCAAGGTCCGCTACTTAACCTAGATAGTCCAAGTGCCCGCTAGTTAACCTACATAGTCCAAGGGCACTCTAGTTAATCTAGATAGTCCAAGTGCCCGCTATGGGACGTACATAGTCCAAGTGCCCGCTAGGTAACCTAGATAATCCAAGTGCCCGTTAGCTAACCTAGATAGTCCAAGTGCCCGCTAGTTAACCTAGATAGTCCAAGTGCCCTCTAGTTAAACTACATAGTCCAAGGGCCCTCTAGTTAATCTAGATAGTCCGCGTGCCCGCTAGGGTATGTACATAGTTCAAGTGCCCGCTAGGTAACCTAGATAATCCAAGTGTCTGCTAGTTAACCTACATAGTCCAAGTGCCCGCTAGGTAACCTAGATAGTCCACGTGCCCGATAGGGAACCTACATGGTCCAAGTGCCCGCTGAGAAACCTACATAGTCCAAGTGCCCGTTAGGGAACCTACATATTCCAAGTGCCCGCTAGGGAACCTGCATTGTCCAAGTGACCGCTAGTTAACCTAGATAGTCCAAGTGCCCGCTAGTTAACCTAGGTAGTCCAAGTGCCCGCTAGTTCACCTTGATCGTCCAAGTGCCCGCTAGTTAACCTACATAGTCCAAGGGCCCGCTAGTAAACCTGCATAGTCCAAGAACCCGCAAGTTAACCTAGATAGTCCAAGTGCCCGCTAGTTAACCTACATAGTCGAAGGGCCCGCAAGGTAACCTAGATATTCCAATTTCCTGTTAGCTAACCTAGACAGTCCAAGTGCCCGCTAGGTACCCTAGACTGTCCATTGCCCGCTAGGTTACCTATATAGTCCAAGTGCCCGCTAGGGAACCTGCATTGTACAAGTGCTCGCTAGTTAACCTAGTTCGTCCAAGTGCCCGCTAGTTAACCTAGATAGTCCAAGTTCCCGCTAGTTAACCTTGATCGTCCAAGTGCCCGCTAGTTAACCTACATAGTCCAAGTTCCCGATAGGGAACCTACATATTCCAAGTGCCTGTTAGGGAACCTTGATAGTCCATGTGCCCGCTAGGGAACCTGCATCATCCAAGTGCCCGGGAGTTAATCTAGATAGTCCAAGTGCCCTTAGTTAACCTAGATAGTCCAAGTGCATGCTAGTTAACCTAGATCGTACAAGTGCCCACTAGTTAACTTACATAGTCTAAGGGCCCGCTTGTTAACCTACATAGTCCAAGGTCCGCTACTTAACCTAGATAGTCCAAGTGCCCGCTAGTTAACCTAGATAGACCAAGGGCCCTCTAGTTAACCTAGGTAGTCCAAGTGCCCGCTAGGGACCGTACATAGTCCAACTGCCCGCTAGGAAACCTAGATAGTCTAAGTGTCGGCTAGTTAACCTACATAGTCCAAGGGCACGCTTGTTAACCTACATAGACCAAGTGCCCGTTAGGGAACCTAGATAGTGCAAGTGCCCGCTAGGGAACCTGCATCATTCAAGTGGCCGTTAGTTAATCTAGATAGTACAAGTGCCCGCTAGTTAACCTAGATCGTCCAAGTGCCCGCTAGTTAACCTACATAGTCCAAGGGCCCGCTTGTTAACCTACATAGTCCAAGGTCCGCTACTTAACCTAGATAGTCCAAGTGCCCGCTAGTTAACCTACATAGTCCAAGGGCCCTCTAGTTAATCTAGATAGTCCAAGTGCCCGCTATGGGACGTACATAGTCCAAGTGCCCGCCAGGTAAAATAGATAATCCAAGTGCCCTTTAGCTAACCTAGATAGTCCAAGTGCCCGCTAGTTAACCTAGATAGTCCAAGTGCCCTCTAGTTAAACTACATAGTCCAAGGGCCCCCTAGTTAATCTAGATAGTCCGCGTGCCCGCTAGGGTATGTACATAGTTCAAGTGCCTGCTAGGTAACCTAGATAGTCCAAGGTCCCGCTAGTAAACCTGCATAGTCCAAGAACCCGCAAGTTAACCTAGATAGTCCAAGTGCCCACTAGTTAACCTAGATAGTCCAAGTGCCCGCTAGGTAACCTAGATAGTCCAAGTGCCCGCTAGTTAACCTACATAGTCCAAGTGCCCGCTGAGAAACCTACATAGTCCAAGTGCCCGATAGGGAACCTACATATTCCAAGTGCCCGTTAGGGAACCTATATATTCCAAGTGCCCGCTAGGGAACCTGCATTGTCCAAGTGACCGCTAGTTAACCTAGATAGTCCAAGTGCCCGCTAGTTAACCTAGGTAGTCTAAGTGCCCGCTAGATAACCTTGATCATCCAAGTGCCCGCGAGTTAACCTACATAGTCCAAGGGCCCGCAAGTATACCTACATAGTCCAAGAACCCGCAAGTTAACCTAGATAGTCCAAGTGCCCGCTAGTTAACCTACATAGTCGAAGGGCCCGCAAGGTAACCTAGATGTTCCAATTTCCTGTAAGCTAACCCAAACAGTCCAGGTGCCCGTTGGTACCCTAGACTGTCCAGTGCCCGCTAGTTTACCTACATAGTCCAAGTGCCCGCTAGTTAACCTACATAGTCCAAGGGCCCGCTAGTTACCCTACATAGTTCAAGAACCCGCAAGTTAACCTAGATAGTCCAAGTGCCCGCTAGTTAACCTACATAGTCCAAGGGCCCGCAAGGTAACCTAGATATTCCAATTTCCTGTTAGCTAACCTAGACAGTCCAAGTGCCCGCTAGGTACCCTAGACTGTCCAGTGCCCGCTAGGTTACCTACATAGTCCAAGTGCCCGCTACGTAACCTAGATACACCAAGTGTCCGCTACTTAACCTAGATAGTCCTAGTACCCATTAGTTATCCTAGATAGTCCAAGTGCCCACTAGGGTACGTACATAGTCCAAGTGCCCGCTAGGTAACCTAGATAGTCCAAGTGTCCGCTAGGGTATGTACATAGTCCAAGTGCCCGCTAGGTAACCTAGATATTCTAAGTGCCCGCTAGTTAACCTACATAGTCCAAGGGCCCGCAAGTTAACCTACATAGTCCAAGTGCGGGATAGGGGACCTACATAGTCCAAGTGCCCGCTAAGGGACGTACATAGTCTAAGTGCCCGCTAGGGAGCCTACATAGTACAAGTGCCCATTAGGGAACCTAGATAGTCCACGTGCCCGCTAGGGAACGTGCATCATCCAAGTGCCCACTAGGGAACGTACATAGTCCAACTGCCCGCTAGGTAACCTAGATAGTCTAAGTGCCGGCTAGTTAACCTACATAGTCCATGGGCACGCTAGTTAACCTACATAGACCAAGTGCCCGCTAAGGGACATACATAGTCCAAGTGACCGCTAAGGAACCTACATAATCCAAGTGCCCGTTAGGGAACCTAGATAGTGCAAGTGCCCGCTAGGGAACCTGCATCATTCAAGTGCCCGGTAGTTAATCTAGATAGTCCAAGTGCCCGCTAGTTAACCTAGATTGTCCAAGTGCCCGCTAGTTAACCTACATAGTCCAAGGGCCCGCGGGTTAACCTACATAGTCCAAGGTCCGCTACTTAACCTAGATAGTCCAAGTGCCCGCTAGTTAACCTACATAGTCCAAGGGCCCTCTAGTTAACCTAGATAGTCCAAGTGCCCGCTAGGGGACTTACATAGTCCAAGTGTCCGCTAGGTAACCTAGATAATCCAAGTGCCCGTTAGCTAACCTAGATAGTCCATGTGCCCGCTAGTTAACCTAGATAGTCCAAGTGCCCGCTAGTTAAACTACATAGTCCAAGGGCCCTCTAGTTAACCTAGATAGTCCTCGTGCCCGCTAGGGTATGTACATAGTTCAAGTGCCCGCTAGGTAACCTAGATAGTCCACGTGTCTGCTAGTTAACCTACATAGTCCAAGTGCCCGCTAGGTAACCTAGATAGTCTAAGTGCCCGATAGGGAACCTAAATAGTCCAAGTGCCCGCTGAGAAACCTACATAGTCCAAGTGCCCGATAGGGAACCTACATATTCCAAGTGCCCTTTAGGGAACATATATATTCCAAGTGCCCCCTAGGGAACATGCATTGTCCAAGTGACCGCTAGTTAACCTAGATAGTCCAAGTGCCCGCTAGTTAACCTAGGTAGTCCAAGTGCCCGCTAGTTAACCTTGATTGTCCAAGTGCCCGCTAGTTAACCTACATAGTCTAAGTGCCCGCTAGGGAACCTACATAGTCCAAGTGCCCATTAGGGAACCTTGATAGTCCAAGTGCCCGCTAGGGAACCTGCATCATCCAAGTGCCCGCTAGTTAATCTAGATAGTCCAAGTGCCCGCTAGTTAACCTAGATAGTCCATGTGCCCGCTAGTTAACCTAGATCGTCTAAGTGCCCGCTATTTAACCTACATAGTCCAAGGGCCCGCTTGTTAACCTATATAGTCCAAGGTCCGCTACTTAACCTAGATAGTCCAAGTGCCCGCTAGTTAACCTTCATAGTCCAAGTGCCCTCTAGTTAACCTAGATATTCCAAGTACCCTGTAGTTAACCTAGATAGTCCAAGTGCCCGCCAAGGGACGTACATAGTCCAAGTGCCCTCTAGTTAACGTAGATAGTCCAAGTGCCCGCTAGGGGTCGTACATAGTCCAAGTGCCCGTTTGTTATAATAGATAGTCCAAGTGCCCACTAGGTAACCTAGACAGTCCAAGTTCCCGCTAGGTTACATACATAGTCCAAGTGACCGCTTGTTAACCTGATAGTTCAAGTGCCTGCTAGTTAACCTACATAGTACAAGGGCCCTCTAGTTAACCTGCATAGTCCAAGGGCCCGCTAGTTAACCTACATAGTCCAAGAACCCGCAAGTTAACCTAGATAGTCCAAGTGCCCGCTAGTAAACCTACATAGTCCAAGGGCCCGCCAGGTAACCTAGATATTCCAATTTCCTGTTAGCTAACCTAGACAGTCCAAGTGCCCGCTAGGTACCCTAGACTGTCCAGTGCCCGCTAGGTTAACTACATAGTCCAAGTGCCCGCTAGGTAACCTAGATTCACCAAGTGCCCGCTACTTATCCTAGATAGTCCTAGTACCCGTTAGTTATCCTAGATAGTCCAAGTGCCCACTAGGGACGTACATAGTCCAAGTGCCCGCTAGGTAACCTAGATAGTCCAAGTGCCCGCTAGGGTAAGTACATAGTCCAAGTGCCCGCTAGGTAACCTAGATAGTCTAAGTGCCCGCTAGTTAACCTACATAGTCCAAGGGCCCGCAAGTTAACCTACATAGTCCACGTGCGCGATAGGGAACCTACATAGTCCAAGTGCCCGCTAAGGGACGTACATAGTCTAAGTGCCCGCTAGGGAACCTACATAGTCCAAGTGCCCATTAGGGAACCTAGATAGTCCAAGTGCCCGCTAGGGAACCTGCATCATCCAAGTGCCCGCTAGTTAACCTAGATCGACTAAGTGCCCGCTAGTTAACCTACATAGCCCAAGGGCCCTCTAGTTAACCTAGATAGTCCAAGTGCCCGCTAGGGGACGTACATAGTCCAAGTGCCCGCTAGGTAACCTAGACAGTCCAAGTGCCCGTTAGCTAACCTAGATAGTCCAAGTGCCCGCTAGTTAACCTAGATAGACGAAGGGCCCTCTAGTTAACCTAGATAGTCCAAGTGCCCACTAGGGAACGTACATATTCCAACTGCCCGCTAGGTAACCTAGATAGTATAAGTGCCGGCTAGTTATCCTACATAGTCCAAGGGCACTCTAGTTAACCTACAAAGTCCAAGTGCCCGCTAAGGGACGTACATAGTCCAAGTGCCCGCTAAGGAACCTACATAGCCCAAGTGCCCGCTAGTTAACCTAGATAGTCCAAGTGCCCGCTAGTTAACCTACATAGTCCAAGGTCCGCTACTTAACC
Source organism: Tenrec ecaudatus (assembly GCF_050624435.1). Lineage (NCBI taxonomy): Eukaryota > Metazoa > Chordata > Mammalia > Afrosoricida > Tenrecidae > Tenrec > Tenrec ecaudatus. The sequence goes on from NW_027459471.1 coordinate 763,379, forward strand.
TAGATAGTCCAAGTGCCCGCCAGTTAACCTACATAGCCCAAGGGCCCTCTAGTTAACCTAGATAGTCCAAGTGCCCGCTAGGGGACGTACATAGTCCAAGTGCCCGCTAGGTAACCTAGACAGTCCAAGTGCCCGTTAGCTAACCTAGATAGTCCAAGTGCACGCTAGTTAACCTAGATAGACCAAGGGCCCTCTAGTTAACCTAGATAGTCCAAGTGTCCACTAGGGAACGTACATATTCCAACTGCCCGCTAGGTAACCTAGATAGTATAAGTGCCGGCTAGTTATCCTACATAGTCCAAGGGCACTCTAGTTAACCTACAAAGTCCAAGTACCCGCTAAGGGACGTACATAGTCCAAGTGCCCGCTAAGGAACCTACATAGTCCAAGTGCCCGCTAGTTAACCTAGATAGTCCAAGTGCCCGCTAGTTAACCTAGATCGTCCATTGCCCGCTAGTTAACCTACATAGTCCAAGGGCCCGCTTGTTAACCTACATAGTCCAAGGTCCGCTACTTAACCTAGATAGGCCAAGTGCCCGCTAGTTAACCTACATAGCCCAAGGGCCCTCGAGTTAACCTAGATAGTCCAAGTGCCCTCTAGGGGACGTACATAGTCTAAGTGCCCGCTAGTTAACCTAGATAGTCCAAGTGCCCGCTAGTTAAACTACATAGTCCAAGGGCCCTCTACTTAACCTAGATAGTCCACGTGCCCGCTAGGGTATGTACATAGTTCAAGTGACCGCTAGGTAACCTAGATATTCCAAGTGTCTGCTAGTTAACCTACAAAGTCCAAGTGCCCGCTAGGTAACCTAGATAGTCGAAGGACCCACTAGTTAACCTACATAGTCCAAGTGCCCGATAGGGAACCTACATAGTCCAAGTGCCCACTGAGAAACCTACATAGTCCAAGTGCCCGATAGGGAACCTACATATTCCAAATGACCGTTAGGGAACCTAGATAGTCCAAGTGCCCGTAGGGAACCTATATATTCCAAGTGCCTGCTAGGGAACCTGCATTGTCCAAGTGACCGCTAGTTAACCTAGATAGTCCAAGTGCCCGCTAGTTATCCTTGATCGTCCAAGGGCCCGCTAGTTAACCTACATAGTCCAAGGGCCCGCAACTATACCTAAATAGTCCAAGAACCCGCAAGTTAACCTAGATAGTCCAAGTGCCCGCTAGTTAACCTACATAGTCGAAGGGCCCGCAAGGTAATCTAGATATTCCAATTTCCTGTTAGGTAACCTAGACAGTCCAGGTGCCCGTTGGTACCCTAGGCTGTCCATTGCCCGCTAGTTTACCTAAATAGTCCAAGTGCCCGCTAGTTAACCTACATAGTCCAAGGGCCCGCAAGGTAACCTAGATATTCCAATTTCCTGTTAGCTAACCTGGACAGTCCAAGTGCCCGCTAGGTACACTAGACTGTCCAGTGCCTGCTAGGTTACCTACATAGTCCAAGTGCCCGCTAGGTAACCTAGATACACCAAGTGCCCGCTAGTTAACCTAGATAGTCCTAGTGCCCGTTAGTTATCCTAGATAGTCCAAGTGCCCACTAGAGGACGTACATAGTCCAAGTGCCCGCTACGTAACCTAGATAGTCTAAGTGCCCGCTAGGTAACCTAGACAGTCCAAGTGCCTGCTAGGTAACCTACATAATCTAAGTGCTCGTTCGTTAACCTATATAGTCCATGGGCCCACTAGGTATCCTGCATAGTCCAAGTGCCCATTAGGAAACCTAGATAGTCCAAGTGCCCAATAGGTAACATACATAGTCCAAGTGCCCGCTAGGTAACCTAGATAGTCCAAGGTCCCGTACGTTAACCTAGATAGTCCAAGTGCCCATTAGTTATCCTAGATAGTTCAAGTGCCCGCTAGGTAACCTAGATAGTCTAAGTGCCCACTAGTTAACCTACATAGTCCAAGGGCCCGCAAGTTAACCTACATAGTCCAAGTGCGCGATAGGGAACCTACATAGTCCAAGTGCCCGCTAAGGGACGTACATACTCTAAGTGCCCGCTAGGGAATCTACATAGTCCAAGTGCCCATTAGGGAACCTAGATAGTCCAAGTGCCCGCTAGGGAACCTGTATCATCCAAGTGCCCGCTAGTTAGTCTAGATAGTCCAAGTGCCCGCTAGTTAACCTAGATTGTCCAAGTGCCCGCTAGTTAAACTAGATCGTCTAAGTGCCCGCTAGTTAACCTACATAGTCCAAGGGCCCGCTTGTTAACCTACATAGTCCAAGATCTGCTACTTAACCTAGATAGTCCAAGTGCCCGCTAGTTAACCTACATAGTCCACGTGCCCTCTAGTTAACCTACATATTCCAAGTGCCCTCTAGTTAACCTAGATAGTCCAAGTGCCCGCTAGGGGACGTACGTAGTCCAAGTGCCCTCTAGTTAACCTAGATATTCCAAGTGCCCGCTAGGGGTCGTACATAGTCCAAGTGCCCGTTTGTTATAATAGATAGTCCAAGTGCCCACTAGGTAACCTAGACAGTCCAAGTTCCCGCTAGGTTACCTACATAGTCCAAGTGATCGCTGGTTAACCTGATAGTTCAAGTGCCTGCTAGTTAACCTACATAGTCCAAGTGCCCGCTAGTTAACCTACATAGCCCAGGGCCTGCTAGTTAACCTACATAGTCCAAGTGCCGGCTAGTTAACCTACATAGCCCAGGGATTGCTAATTAACCTAGATGGTCCAAGTGCCCACTAGTTAACCTACATAGTCCAAGTGCCCGCTGAGGAACCTACAGAGTCCAAGTGTCCGATAGGGAACCTACATATTCCAAGTGCCCGTTAGGGAACCTAGATAGTCCAAGTGCCCGTAGGGAACCTATATAGTCCAAATGCCCGCTAGGGAACCTACATAGTCAAAGTGCCCGGAAGGGAACCTGCATTGTACAAGTGCCCGCTAGTTAACCTAGATCGTCCAAGTGCCCGCTAGTTAACCTAGATAGTCCAAGTGCCCGATAGGGAACCTACATATTCCAAGTGCCCGCTGAGGAACCTACATAGTCCAAGTGCCCGATAGGGTACCTACATATTCCAAGTGCCTGTTAGGGAACCTAGATAGTCCAAGTGCCCGTAGGAACATATATAGTCCCAGAGCCCGCTAGGGAACCTGCATCATCCAAGTGCCCGGTAGTTAATCTAGATAGTCCAAGTGCCCTTAGTTAACCTAGATAGTCCAAGTGCATGCTAGTTAACCTAGATCGTCTAAGTGCCCGCTAGTTAACCTACATAGTCCAAGGGCCCGCTTGTTAACCTACATAGTCCAAGGTCCGCTACTTAACCTAGATAGTCCAAGTGCCCGCTAGTTAACCTAGATAGACCAAGGGCCCTCTAGTTAACCTAGATAGTCCAAGTGCCCACTAGGGAACGTATATATTCCAACTGCCCGCTAGGTAACCTAGATAGTCTAAGTGTCGGCTAGTTAACCTACATAGTCCAAGGGCACGCTAGTTAACCTACATAGTCCAAGTGCCCGCTAAGGGACGTACATAGTACAAGTGCCCGCTAAGGAACCTACATAGTCCAATGCCCGTTAGGGAACCTAGATAGTCCAAGTGCCCGCTAGGGAACCTGCATCATCCAAGTGCCCTGTAGTTAATCTAGATCGTCCAAGTGCCCGCTAGTTAATCTAGATAGTCCAAGTGCCCGCTAGTTAACCTAGATCGTCCAAGTGCCCGCTAGTTAACCTACATAGTTCAAGGGCCCGCTTGTTAACCTACATAGTCCAAGGTCCGCTACTTAACCTAGATAGTCCAAGTGCCCGCTAGTTAACCTACATAGTCCAAGGGCCCTCTAGTTAACCTAGATAGTCCAAGTGCCCGCTAGGGAACCTGTATCATCCAAGTGCCCGCTAGTTAGTCTAGATAGTCCAAGTGCCCGCTAGTTAACCTAGATTGTCCAAGTGCCCGCTAGTTAAACTAGATCGTCTAAGTGCCCGCTAGTTAACCTACATAGTCCAAGGGCCCGCTTGTTAACCTACATAGTCCAAGATCTGCTACTTAACCTAGATAGTCCAAGTGCCCGCTAGTTAACCTACATAGTCCACGTGCCCTCTAGTTAACCTACATATTCCAAGTGCCCTCTAGTTAACCTAGATAGTCCAAGTGCCCGCTAGGGGACGTACGTAGTCCAAGTGCCCTCTAGTTAACCTAGATATTCCAAGTGCCCGCTAGGGGTCGTACATAGTCCAAGTGCCCGTTTGTTATAATAGATAGTCCAAGTGCCCACTAGGTAACCTAGACAGTCCAAGTTCCCGCTAGGTTACCTACATAGTCCAAGTGATCGCTGGTTAACCTGATAGTTCAAGTGCCTGCTAGTTAACCTACATAGTCCAAGTGCCCGCTAGTTAACCTACATAGCCCAGGGCCTGCTAGTTAACCTACATAGTCCAAGTGCCGGCTAGTTAACCTACATAGCCCAGGGACTGCTAATTAACCTAGATGGTCCAAGTGCCCACTAGTTAACCTACATAGTCCAAGTGCCCGCTGAGGAACCTACAGAGTCCAAGTGTCCGATAGGGAACCTACATATTCCAAGTGCCCGTTAGGGAACCTAGATAGTCCAAGTGCCCGTAGGGAACCTATATAGTCCAAATGCCCGCTAGGGAACCTACATAGTCAAAGTGCCCGGAAGGGAACCTGCATTGTACAAGTGCCCGCTAGTTAACCTAGATCGTCCAAGTGCCCGCTAGTTAACCTAGATAGTCCAAGTGCCCGATAGGGAACCTACATATTCCAAGTGCCCGCTGAGGAACCTACATAGTCCAAGTGCCCGATAGGGAACCTACATATTCCAAGTGCCTGTTAGGGAACCTAGATAGTCCAAGTGCCCGTAGGAACATATATAGTCCCAGAGCCCGCTAGGGAACCTGCATCATCCAAGTGCCCGGTAGTTAATCTAGATAGTCCAAGTGCCCTTAGTTAACCTAGATAGTCCAAGTGCATGCTAGTTAACCTAGATCGTCTAAGTGCCCGCTAGTTAACCTACATAGTCCAAGGGCCCGCTTGTTAACCTACATAGTCCAAGGTCCGCTACTTAACCTAGATAGTCCAAGTGCCCGCTAGTTAACCTAGATAGACCAAGGGCCCTCTAGTTAACCTAGATAGTCCAAGTGCCCACTAGGGAACGTATATATTCCAACTGCCCGCTAGGTAACCTAGATAGTCTAAGTGTCGGCTAGTTAACCTACATAGTCCAAGGGCACGCTAGTTAACCTACATAGTCCAAGTGCCCGCTAAGGGACGTACATAGTACAAGTGCCCGCTAAGGAACCTACATAGTCCAATGCCCTTTAGGGAACCTAGATAGTCCAAGTGCCCGCTAGGGAACCTGCATCATCCAAGTGCCCGGTAGTTAATCTAGATCGTCCAAGTGCCCGCTAGTTAATCTAGATAGTCCAAGTGCCCGCTAGTTAACCTAGATCGTCCAAGTGCCCGCTAGTTAACCTACATAGTCCAAGGGCCCGCTTGTTAACCTACATAGTCCAAGGTCCGCTACTTAACCTAGATAGTCCAAGTGCCCGCTAGTTAACCTACATAGTCCAAGGGCCCTCTAGTTAACCTAGATAGTCCAAGTGCCCGCTAGGGGACGTACATAGTCCAAGTGCCCGCTAGGTAACCTAGATAGTCCAAGTGCCCGTTAGCTAACCTAGATAGTCCAAGTGCCCGCTAGTTAACCTAGATAGTCCAAGTGCCCGCTAGTTAAACTACATAGTCCAAGGGCCCTCTATTTAACCTAGATAGTCCACGTGCCCGCTAGGGTATGTACATAGTTCAAGTGCCCGTTAGGTAACCTAGATATTCCAAGTGTCTGCTAGTTAACCTACATAGTCCAAGTGCCCGCTAGGTAACCTAGATAGTCCAAGGACCCACTAGTTAACCTACATAGTCCAAGTGCCCGATAGGGAACCTACATAGTCCAAGTGCCCACTGAGAAACCTACATAGTCCAAATGCCCCATAGGGAACCTACATATTCAAAGTGCCCATTAGGGAACCTAGATAGTCCAAGTGCCCGTAGGGAACCTATATATTCCAAGTGCCTGCTAGGGAACCTGCATTGTCCAAGTGACCGCTAGTTAACCTAGATAGTCCAAGTGCCCACTAGTTAACCTTGATCGTCCAAGTGCCCGCTAGTTAACCTACATAGTCCAAGGGCCCGCTAGTAAACCTACATAGTCCAAGAACCCGCAAGTTAACCTAGATATTCCAAGTGCCCACTAGTTAACCTACATAATCGAAGGGCCCGCAAGGTAACCTAGATATTCCAATTTCCTGTTAGCTAACCTAGACAGTCCAGGTGCCCGTTGGTACCCTAGACTGTCCAGTGCCCGCTAGTTTACCTACATAGTCCAAGTGCCCGCTAGTTAACCTACATAGTCCAAGGGCCTGCTAGGTAACCTACATAGTCCAAGAACCTGCAAGTTAACCTAGATAGTCCAAGTGCCCGCTAGTTAACCTACATAGTCCAAGGGCCCGCAAGGTAACCTAGATATTCCAATTTCCTGTTAGCTAACCTAGACAGTCCAAGTGCCCGCTAGGTACCCTAGACTGTCCAGTGCCCGCTAGGTTACCTACATAGTCCAAGTGCCCGCTAGGTAACCTAGATAGACAAAGGGCCCTCTATTTAACCTAGATAGTCCAAGTGCCCACTAGGGAACGTACATATTCCAACAGCCCGCTAGGTAACCTAGATAGTCTAAGTGCCGGCTATTTAACCTACATAGTCCATGGGCACGCTAGTTAACCTACATAGTCCAAGTGCCCGCTAAGGGACGTACATAGTCCAGTGCCCGCTAAGGAACCTACATAGTCCAAGTGCCTGCTAGGGAACCTGCATCTTCCAAGTGCCCGGTAGTTAATCTAGATAGTCCAAGTGCCCGCTAGTTAACCTAGATAGTCCAAGTGCCCGCAAGTTAACCTAGATCGTCCATTGCCCGCTAGTTAACCTACATAGTCCAAGGGCCCGCTTGTTAACCTACATAGTCCAAGGTCCGCTACTTAACCTAGATAGTCCAAGTGCCCGCTAGTTAACCTACATAGTCCAAGGGCCCTCTAGTTAACCTAGATAGTCCAAGTACCCGCTAGGGGACGTACATAGTCCAAGTGTCCGCTAGGTAACCTAGATAGTCCAAGTGCCCGTTAGCTAACCTAGATAGTCCAATTGCCCGCTAGTTAACCTAGATAGTCCAAGTGCCCGCTAGTTAAACTACGTAGTCCAAGGGCCCTCTACTTAACCTAGATAGTCCACGTGCCCGCTAGGGTATGTACATAGTTCTAGTGCCCGCTAGGTAACCTAGATATTCCAAGTGTCTGCTAGTTAACCTACATAGTCCAAGTGCCCGCTAGGTAACCTAGATAGTCCACGTGCCCGATAGGGAACCTACATGGTCCAAGTGCCCGCTGAGAAACCTACATAGTCCAAGTGCCCGTTAGGGAACCTACATATTCCAAGTGCCCGCTAGGGAACCTGCATTGTCCAAGTGACCGCTAGTTAACCTAGATAGTCCAAGTGCCCGCTAGTTAACCTAGGTAGTCCAAGTGCCCGCTAGTTCACCTTGATCGTCCAAGTGCCCGCTAGTTAACCTACATAGTCCAAGGGCCCGCTAGTAAACCTGCATAGTCCAAGAACCCGCAAGTTAACCTAGATAGTCCAAGTGCCCGCTAGTTAACCTACATAGTCGAAGGGCCCGCAAGGTAACCTAGATATTCCAATTTCCTGTTAGCTAACCTAGACAGTCCAAGTGCCCGCTAGGTACCCTAGACTGTCCATTGCCCGCTAGGTTACCTATATAGTCCAAGTGCCCGCTAGGGAACCTGCATTGTACAAGTGCTCGCTAGTTAACCTAGTTCGTCCAAGTGCCCGCTAGTTAACCTAGATAGTCCAAGTTCCCGCTAGTTAACCTTGATCGTCCAAGTGCCCGCTAGTTAACCTACATAGTCCAAGTTCCCGATAGGGAACCTACATATTCCAAGTGCCTGTTAGGGAACCTTGATAGTCCATGTGCCCGCTAGGGAACCTGCATCATCCAAGTGCCCGGGAGTTAATCTAGATAGTCCAAGTGCCCTTAGTTAACCTAGATAGTCCAAGTGCATGCTAGTTAACCTAGATCGTACAAGTGCCCACTAGTTAACTTACATAGTCCAAGGGCCCGCTTGTTAACCTACATAGTCCAAGGTCCGCTACTTAACCTAGATAGTCCAAGTGCCCGCTAGTTAACCTAGATAGACCAAGGGCCCTCTAGTTAACCTAGGTAGTCCAAGTGCCCGCTAGGGACCGTACATAGTCCAACTGCCCGCTAGGAAACCTAGATAGTCTAAGTGTCGGCTAGTTAACCTACATAGTCCAAGGGCACGCTTGTTAACCTACATAGACCAAGTGCCCGTTAGGGAACCTAGATAGTGCAAGTGCCCGCTAGGGAACCTGCATCATTCAAGTGGCCGTTAGTTAATCTAGATAGTACAAGTGCCCGCTAGTTAACCTAGATCGTCCAAGTGCCCGCTAGTTAACCTACATAGTCCAAGGGCCCGCTTGTTAACCTACATAGTCCAAGGTCCGCTACTTAACCTAGATAGTCCAAGTGCCCGCTAGTTAACCTACATAGTCCAAGGGCCCTCTAGTTAATCTAGATAGTCCAAGTGCCCGCTATGGGACGTACATAGTCCAAGTGCCCGCCAGGTAAAATAGATAATCCAAGTGCCCTTTAGCTAACCTAGATAGTCCAAGTGCCCGCTAGTTAACCTAGATAGTCCAAGTGCCCTCTAGTTAAACTACATAGTCCAAGGGCCCCCTAGTTAATCTAGATAGTCCGCGTGCCCGCTAGGGTATGTACATAGTTCAAGTGCCTGCTAGGTAACCTAGATAGTCCAAGGTCCCGCTAGTAAACCTGCATAGTCCAAGAACCCGCAAGTTAACCTAGATAGTCCAAGTGCCCACTAGTTAACCTAGATAGTCCAAGTGCCCGCTAGGTAACCTAGATAGTCCAAGTGCCCGCTAGTTAACCTACATAGTCCAAGTGCCCGCTGAGAAACCTACATAGTCCAAGTGCCCGATAGGGAACCTACATATTCCAAGTGCCCGTTAGGGAACCTATATATTCCAAGTGCCCGCTAGGGAACCTGCATTGTCCAAGTGACCGCTAGTTAACCTAGATAGTCCAAGTGCCCGCTAGTTAACCTAGGTAGTCTAAGTGCCCGCTAGTTAACCTTGATCATCCAAGTGCCCGCGAGTTAACCTACATAGTCCAAGGGCCCGCAAGTATACCTACATAGTCCAAGAACCCGCAAGTTAACCTAGATAGTCCAAGTGCCCGCTAGTTAACCTACATAGTCGAAGGGCCCGCAAGGTAACCTAGATATTCCAATTTCCTGTAAGCTAACCCAAACAGTCCAGGTGCCCGTTGGTACCCTAGACTGTCCAGTGCCCGCTAGTTTACCTACATAGTCCAAGTGCCCGCTAGTTAACCTACATAGTCCAAGGGCCCGCTAGTAACCCTACATAGTTCAAGAACCCACAAGTTAACCTAGATAGTCCAAGTGCCCGCTAGTTAACCTACATAGTCCAAGGGCCCGCAAGGTAACCTAGATATTCCAATTTCCTGTTAGCTAACCTAGACAGTCCAAGTGCCCGCTAGGTACCCTAGACTGTCCAGTGCCCGCTAGGTTACCTACATAGTCCAAGTGCCCGCTACGTAACCTAGATACACCAAGTGTCCGCTACTTAACCTAGATAGTCCTAGTACCCATTAGTTATCCTAGATAGTCCAAGTGCCCACTAGGGTACGTACATAGTCCAAGTGCCCGCTAGGTAACCTAGATAGTCCAAGTGTCCGCTAGGGTATGTACATAGTCCAAGTGCCCGCTAGGTAACCTAGATATTCTAAGTGCCCGCTAGTTAACCTACATAGTCCAAGGGCCCGCAAGTTAACCTACATAGTCCAAGTGCGGGATAGGGGACCTACATAGTCCAAGTGCCCGCTAAGGGACGTACATAGTCTAAGTGCCCGCTAGGGAGCCTACATAGTACAAGTGCCCATTAGGGAACCTAGATAGTCCAAGTGCCCGCTAGGGAACGTGCATCATCCAAGTGCCCACTAGGGAACGTACATAGTCCAACTGCCCGCTAGGTAACCTAGATAGTCTAAGTGCCGGCTAGTTAACCTACATAGTCCATGGGCACGCTAGTTAACCTACATAGACCAAGTGCCCGCTAAGGGACATACATAGTCCAAGTGACCGCTAAGGAACCTACATAATCCAAGTGCCCGTTAGGGAACCTAGATAGTGCAAGTGCCCGCTAGGGAACCTGCATCATTCAAGTGCCCGGTAGTTAATCTAGATAGTCCAAGTGCCCGCTAGTTAACCTAGATTGTCCAAGTGCCCGCTAGTTAACCTACATAGTCCAAGGGCCCGCGGGTTAACCTACATAGTCCAAGGTCCGCTACTTAACCTAGATAGTCCAAGTGCCCGCTAGTTAACCTAGATAGTCCAAGGGCCCGCTAGGGGACTTACATAGTCCAAGTGTCCGCTAGGTAACCTAGATAATCCAAGTGCCCGTTAGCTAACCTAGATAGTCCATGTGCCCGCTAGTTAACCTAGATAGTCCAAGTGCCCGCTAGTTAAACTACATAGTCCAAGGGCCCTCTAGTTAACCTAGATAGTCCGCGTGCCCGCTAGGGTATGTACATAGTTCAAGTGCCCGCTAGGTAACCTAGATAGTCCACGTGTCTGCTAGTTAACCTACATAGTCCAAGTGCCCGCTAGGTAACCTAGATAGTCTAAGTGCCCGATAGGGAACCTAAATAGTCCAAGTGCCCGCTGAGAAACCTACATAGTCCAAGTGCCCGATAGGGAACCTACATATTCCAAGTGCCCTTTAGGGAACATATATATTCCAAGTGCCCCCTAGGGAACATGCATTGTCCAAGTGACCGCTAGTTAACCTAGATAGTCCAAGTGCCCGCTAGTTAACCTAGGTAGTCCAAGTGCCCGCTAGTTAACCTTGATTGTCCAAGTGCCCGCTAGTTAACCTACATAGTCTAAGTGCCCGCTAGGGAACCTACATAGTCCAAGTGCCCATTAGGGAACCTTGATAGTCCAAGTGCCCGCTAGGGAACCTGCATCATCCAAGTGCCCGCTAGTTAATCTAGATAGTCCAAGTGCCCGCTAGTTAACCTAGATAGTCCATGTGCCCGCTAGTTAACCTAGATCGTCTAAGTGCCCGCTATTTAACCTACATAGTCCAAGGGCCCGCTTGTTAACCTATATAGTCCAAGGTCCGCTACTTAACCTAGATAGTCCAAGTGCCCGCTAGTTAACCTTCATAGTCCAAGTGCCCTCTAGTTAACCTAGATATTCCAAGTACCCTGTAGTTAACCTAGATAGTCCAAGTGCCCGCCAAGGGACGTACATAGTCCAAGTGCCCTCTAGTTAACGTAGATAGTCCAAGTGCCCGCTAGGGGTCGTACATAGTCCAAGTGCCCGTTTGTTATAATAGATAGTCCAAGTGCCCACTAGGTAACCTAGACAGTCCAAGTTCCCGCTAGGTTACATACATAGTCCAAGTGACCGCTTGTTAACCTGATAGTTCAAGTGCCTGCTAGTTAACCTACATAGTACAAGGGCCCTCTAGTTAACCTGCATAGTCCAAGGGCCCGCTAGTTAACCTACATAGTCCAAGAACCCGCAAGTTAACCTAGATAGTCCAAGTGCCCGCTAGTAAACCTACATAGTCCAAGGGCCCGCCAGGTAACCTAGATATTCCAATTTCCTGTTAGCTAACCTAGACAGTCCAAGTGCCCGCTAGGTACCCTAGACTGTCCAGTGCCCGCTAGGTTAACTACATAGTCCAAGTGCCCGCTAGGTAACCTAGATTCACCAAGTGCCCGCTACTTATCCTAGATAGTCCTAGTACCCGTTAGTTATCCTAGATAGTCCAAGTGCCCACTAGGGACGTACATAGTCCAAGTGCTCGCTAGGTAACCTAGATAGTCCAAGTGCCCGCTAGGGTAAGTACATAGTCCAAGTGCCCGCTAGGTAACCTAGATAGTCTAAGTGCCCGCTAGTTAACCTACATAGTCCAAGTGCCGGCTAGTTAACCTACATAGCCCATGGACTGCTAATTAACCTAGATGGTCCAAGTGCCCACTAGTTAACCTACATAGTCCAAGTGCCCGCTGAGGAACCTACAGAGTCCAAGTGTCCGATAGGGAACCTACATATTCCAAGTGCCCGTTAGGGAACCTAGATAGTCCAAGTGCCCGTAGGGAACCTATATAGTCCAAATGCCCGCTAGGGAACCTACATAGTCAAAGTGCCCGGAAGGGAACCTGCATTGTACAAGTGCCCGCTAGTTAACCTAGATCGTCCAAGTGCCCGCTAGTTAACCTAGATAGTCCAAGTGCCCGATAGGGAACCTACATATTCCAAGTGCCCGCTGAGGAACCTACATAGTCCAAGTGCCCGATAGGGAACCTACATATTCCAAGTGCCTGTTAGGGAACCTAGATAGTCCAAGTGCCCGTAGGAACATATATAGTCCCAGAGCCCGCTAGGGAACCTGCATCATCCAAGTGCCCGGTAGTTAATCTAGATAGTCCAAGTGCCCTTAGTTAACCTAGATAGTCCAAGTGCATGCTAGTTAACCTAGATCGTCTAAGTGCCCGCTAGTTAACCTACATAGTCCAAGGGCCCGCTTGTTAACCTACATAGTCCAAGGTCCGCTACTTAACCTAGATAGTCCAAGTGCCCGCTAGTTAACCTAGATAGACCAAGGGCCCTCTAGTTAACCTAGATAGTCCAAGTGCCCACTAGGGAACGTATATATTCCAACTGCCCGCTAGGTAACCTAGATAGTCTAAGTGTCGGCTAGTTAACCTACATAGTCCAAGGGCACGCTAGTTAACCTACATAGTCCAAGTGCCCGCTAAGGGACGTACATAGTACAAGTGCCCGCTAAGGAACCTACATAGTCCAATGCCCGTTAGGGAACCTAGATAGTCCAAGTGCCCGCTAGGGAACCTGCATCATCCATGTGCCCGGTAGTTAATCTAGATAGTCCAAGTGCCCTTAGTTAACCTAGATAGTCCAAGTGCATGCTAGTTAACCTAGATCGTCTAAGTGCCCGCTAGTTAACCTACATAGTCCAAGGGCCCGCTTGTTAACCTACATAGTCCAAGGTCCGCTACTTAACCTAGATAGTCCAAGTGCCCGCTAGTTAACCTAGATAGACCAAGGGCCCTCTAGTTAACCTAGATAGTCCAAGTGCCCACTAGGGAACGTATATATTCCAACTGCCCGCTAGGTAACCTAGATAGTCTAAGTGTCGGCTAGTTAACCTACATAGTCCAAGGGCACGCTAGTTAACCTACATAGTCCAAGTGCCCGCTAAGGGACGTACATAGTACAAGTGCCCGCTAAGGAACCTACATAGTCCAATGCCCGTTAGGGAACCTAGATAGTCCAAGTGCCCGCTAGGGAACCTGCATCATCCAAGTGCCCGGTAGTTAATCTAGATCGTCCAAGTGCCCGCTACTTAATCTAGATAGTCCAAGTGCCCGCTAGTTAACCTAGATCGTCCAAGTGCCCGCTAGTTAACCTACATAGTCCAAGGGCCCGCTTGTTAACCTACATAGTCCAAGGTCCGCTACTTAACCTAGATAGTCCAAGTGCCCGCCAGTTAACCTACATAGCCCAAGGGCCCTCTAGTTAACCTAGATAGTCCAAGTGCCCGCTAGGGGACGTACATAGTCCAAGTGCCCGCTAGGTAACCTAGACAGTCCAAGTGCCCGTTAGCTAACCTAGATAGTCCAAGTGCACGCTAGTTAACCTAGATAGACCAAGGGCCTCTAGTTAACCTAGATAGTCCAAGTGTCCACTAGGGAACGTACATATTCCAACTGCCCGCTAGGTAACCTAGATAGTATAAGTGCCGGCTAGTTATCCTACATAGTCCAAGGGCACTCTAGTTAACCTACAAAGTCCAAGTGCCCCCTAAGGGACGTACATAGTCCAAGTGCCCGCTAAGGAACCTACATAGTCCAAGTGCCCGCTAGTTAACCTAGATAGTCCAAGTGCCCGCTAGTTAACCTAGATCGTCCATTGCCCGCTAGTTAACCTACATAGTCCAAGGGCCCGCTTGTTAACCTACATAGTCCAAGGTCCGCTACTTAACCTAGATAGGCCAAGTGCCCGCTAGTTAACCTACATAGCCCAAGGGCCCTCGAGTTAACCTAGATAGTCCAAGTGCCCTCTAGGGGACGTACATAGTCTAAGTGCCCGCTAGTTAACCTAGATAGTCCAAGTGCCCGCTAGTTAAAATACATAGTCCAAGGGCCCTCTACTTAACCTAGATAGTCCACGTGCCCGCTAGGGTATGTACATAGTTCAAGTGACCGCTAGGTAACCTAGATATTCCAAGTGTCTGCTAGTTAACCTACAAAGTCCAAGTGCCCGCTAGGTAACCTAGATAGTCGAAGGACCCACTAGTTAACCTACATAGTCCAAGTGCCCGATAGGGAACCTACATAGTCCAAGTGCCCACTGAGAAACCTACATAGTCCAAGTGCCCGATAGGGAACCTACATATTCCAAATGACCGTTAGGGAACCTAGATAGTCCAAGTGCCCGTAGGGAACCTATATATTCCAAGTGCCTGCTAGGGAACCTGCATTGTCCAAGTGACCGCTAGTTAACCTAGATAGTCCAAGTGCCCGCTAGTTATCCTTGATCGTCCAAGGGCCCGCTAGTTAACCTACATAGTCCAAGGGCCCGCAACTATACCTAAATAGTCCAAGAACCCGCAAGTTAACCTAGATAGTCCAAGTGCCCGCTAGTTAACCTACATAGTCGAAGGGCCCGCAAGGTAATCTAGATATTCCAATTTCCTGTTAGGTAACCTAGACAGTCCAGGTGCCCGTTGGTACCCTAGGCTGTCCATTGCCCGCTAGTTTACCTAAATAGTCCAAGTGCCCGCTAGTTAACCTACATAGTCCAAGGGCCCGCAAGGTAACCTAGATATTCCAATTTCCTGTTAGCTAACCTGGACAGTCCAAGTGCCCGCTAGGTACCCTAGACTGTCCAGTGCCTGCTAGGTTACCTACATAGTCCAAGTGCCCGCTAGGTAACCTAGATACACCAAGTGCCCGCTAGTTAACCTAGATAGTCCTAGTGCCCGTTAGTTATCCTAGATAGTCAAAGTGCCCACTAGGGGACGTACATAGTCCAAGTGCCCGCTACGTAACCTAGATAGTCTAAGTGCCCGCTAGGTAACCTAGACAGTCCAAGTGCCTGCTAGGTAACCTACATAATCTAAGTGCTCGTTCGTTAACCTATATAGTCCATGGGCCCACTAGGTATCCTGCATAGTCCAAGTGCCCATTAGGAAACCTAGATAGTCCAAGTGCCCAATAGGTAACATACATAGTCCAAGTGCCCGCTAGGTAACCTAGATAGTCCAAGGGCCCGTACGTTAACCTAGATAGTCCAAGTGCCCATTAGTTATCCTAGATAGTTCAAGTGCCCGCTAGGTAACCTAGATAGTCTAAGTGCCCACTAGTTAACCTACATAGTCCAAGGGCCCGCAAGTTAACCTACATAGTCCAAGTGCGCGATAGGGAACCTACATAGTCCAAGTGCCCGCTAAGGGACGTACATACTCTAAGTGCCCGCTAGGGAATCTACATAGTCCAAGTGCCCATTAGGGAACCTAGATAGTCCAAGTGCCCGCTAGGGAACCTGTATCATCCAAGTGCCCGCTAGTTAGTCTAGATAGTCCAAGTGCCCGCTAGTTAACCTAGATTGTCCAAGTGCCCGCTAGTTAAACTAGATCGTCTAAGTGCCCGCTAGTTAACCTACATAGTCCAAGGGCCCGCTTGTTAACCTACATAGTCCAAGATCTGCTACTTAACCTAGATAGTCCAAGTGCCCGCTAGTTAACCTACATAGTCCACGTGCCCTCTAGTTAACCTACATATTCCAAGTGCCCTCTAGTTAACCTAGATAGTCCAAGTGCCCGCTAGGGGACGTACGTAGTCCAAGTGCCCTCTAGTTAACCTAGATATTCCAAGTGCCCGCTAGGGGTCGTACATAGTCCAAGTGCCCGTTTGTTATAATAGATAGTCCAAGTGCCCACTAGGTAACCTAGACAGTCCAAGTTCCCGCTAGGTTACCTACATAGTCCAAGTGATCGCTGGTTAACCTGATAGTTCAAGTGCCTGCTAGTTAACCTACATAGTCCAAGTGCCCGCTAGTTAACCTACATAGCCCAGGGCCTGCTAGTTAACCTACATAGTCCAAGTGCCGGCTAGTTAACCTACATAGCCCAGGGACTGCTAATTAACCTAGATGGTCCAAGTGCCCACTAGTTAACCTACATAGTCCAAGTGCCCGCTGAGGAACCTACAGAGTCCAAGTGTCCGATAGGGAACCTACATATTCCAAGTGCCCGTTAGGGAACCTAGATAGTCCAAGTGCCCGTAGGGAACCTATATAGTCCAAATGCCCGCTAGGGAACCTACATAGTCAAAGTGCCCGGAAGGGAACCTGCATTGTACAAGTGCCCGCTAGTTAACCTAGATCGTCCAAGTGCCCGCTAGTTAACCTAGATAGTCCAAGTGCCCGATAGGGAACCTACATATTCCAAGTGCCCGCTGAGGAACCTACATAGTCCAAGTGCCCGATAGGGAACCTACATATTCCAAGTGCCTGTTAGGGAACCTAGATAGTCCAAGTGCCCGTAGGAACATATATAGTCCCAGAGCCCGCTAGGGAACCTGCATCATCCAAGTGCCCGGTAGTTAATCTAGATAGTCCAAGTGCCCTTAGTTAACCTAGATAGTCCAAGTGCATGCTAGTTAACCTAGATCGTCTAAGTGCCCGCTAGTTAACCTACATAGTCCAAGGGCCCGCTTGTTAACCTACATAGTCCAAGGTCCGCTACTTAACCTAGATAGTCCAAGTGCCCGCTAGTTAACCTAGATAGACCAAGGGCCCTCTAGTTAACCTAGATAGTCCAAGTGCCCACTAGGGAACGTATATATTCCAACTGCCCGCTAGGTAACCTAGATAGTCTAAGTGTCGGCTAGTTAACCTACATAGTCCAAGGGCACGCTAGTTAACCTACATAGTCCAAGTGCCCGCTAAGGGACGTACATAGTACAAGTGCCCGATAAGGAACCTACATAGTCCAATGCCCGTTAGGGAACCTAGATAGTCCAAGTGCCCGCTAGGGAACCTGCATCATCCAAGTGCCCGGTAGTTAATCTAGATCGTCCAAGTGCCCGCTAGTTAATCTAGATAGTCCAAGTTCCCGCTAGTTAACCTAGATCGTCCAAGTGCCCACTAGTTAACCTACATAGTCCAAGGGCCCGCTTGTTAACCTACATAGTCCAAGGTCCGCTACTTAACCTAGATAGTCCAAGTGCCCGCTAGTTAACCTACATAGTCCAAGGGCCCTCTAGTTAACCTAGATAGTCCAAGTGCCCGCTAGGGAACCTGTATCATCCAAGTGCCCGCTAGTTAGTCTAGATAGTCCAAGTGCCCGCTAGTTAACCTAGATTGTCCAAGTGCCCGCTAGTTAAACTAGATCGTCTAAGTGCCCGCTAGTTAACCTACATAGTCCAAGGGCCCGCTTGTTAACCTACATAGTCCAAGATCTGCTACTTAACCTAGATAGTCCAAGTGCCCGCTAGTTAACCTACATAGTCCACGTGCCCTCTAGTTAACCTACATATTCCAAGTGCCCTCTAGTTAACCTAGATAGTCCAAGTGCCCGCTAGGGGACGTACGTAGTCCAAGTGCCCTCTAGTTAACCTAGATATTCCAAGTGCCCGCTAGGGGTCGTACATAGTCCAAGTGCCCGTTTGTTATAATAGATAGTCCAAGTGCCCACTAGGTAACCTAGACAGTCCAAGTTCCCGCTAGGTTACCTACATAGTCCAAGTGATCGCTGGTTAACCTGATAGTTCAAGTGCCTGCTAGTTAACCTACATAGTCCAAGTGCCCGCTAGTTAACCTACATAGCCCAGGGCCTGCTAGTTAACCTACATAGTCCAAGTGCCGGCTAGTTAACCTACATAGCCCAGGGACTGCTAATTAACCTAGATGGTCCAAGTGCCCACTAGTTAACCTACATAGTCCAAGTGCCCGCTGAGGAACCTACAGAGTCCAAGTGTCCGATAGGGAACCTACATATTCCAAGTGCCCGTTAGGGAACCTAGATAGTCCAAGTGCCCGTAGGGAACCTATATAGTCCAAATGCCCGCTAGGGAACCTACATAGTCAAAGTGCCCGGAAGGGAACCTGCATTGTACAAGTGCCCGCTAGTTAACCTAGATCGTCCAAGTGCCCGCTAGTTAACCTAGATAGTCCAAGTGCCCGATAGGGAACCTACATATTCCAAGTGCCCGCTGAGGAACCTACATAGTCCAAGTGCCCGATAGGGAACCTACATATTCCAAGTGCCTGTTAGGGAACCTAGATAGTCCAAGTGCCCGTAGGAACATATATAGTCCCAGAGCCCGCTAGGGAACCTGCATCATCCAAGTGCCCGGTAGTTAATCTAGATAGTCCAAGTGCCCTTAGTTAACCTAGATAGTCCAAGTGCATGCTAGTTAACCTAGATCGTCTAAGTGCCCGCTAGTTAACCTACATAGTCCAAGGGCCCGCTTGTTAACCTACATAGTCCAAGGTCCGCTACTTAACCTAGATAGTCCAAGTGCCCGCTAGTTAACCTAGATAGACCAAGGGCCCTCTAGTTAACCTAGATAGTCCAAGTGCCCACTAGGGAACGTATATATTCCAACTGCCCGCTAGGTAACCTAGATAGTCTAAGTGTCGGCTAGTTAACCTACATAGTCCAAGGGCACGCTAGTTAACCTACATAGTCCAAGTGCCCGCTAAGGGACGTACATAGTACAAGTGCCCGCTAAGGAACCTACATAGTCCAATGCCCGTTAGGGAACCTAGATAGTCCAAGTGCCCGCTAGGGAACCTGCATCATCCAAGTGCCCGGTAGTTAATCTAGATCGTCCAAGTGCCCGCTAGTTAATCTAGATAGTCCAAGTGCCCGCTAGTTAACCTAGATCGTCCAAGTGCCCGCTAGTTAACCTACATAGTCCAAGGGCCCGCTTGTTAACCTACATAGTCCAAGGTCCGCTACTTAACCTAGATAGTCCAAGTGCCCGCTAGTTAACCTACATAGTCCAAGGGCCCTCTAGTTAACCTAGATAGTCCAAGTGCCCGCTAGGGGACGTACATAGTCCAAGTGCCCGCTAGGTAACCTAGATAGTCCAAGTGCCCGTTAGCTAACCTAGATAGTCCAAGTGCCCGCTAGTTAACCTAGATAGTCCAAGTGCCCGCTAGTTAAACTACATAGTCCAGGGGCCCTCTATTTAACCTAGATAGTCCACGTGCCCGCTAGGGTATGTACATAGTTCAAGTGCCCGTTAGGTAACCTAGATATTCCAAGTGTCTGCTAGTTAACCTACATAGTCCAAGTGCCCGCTAGGTAACCTAGATAGTCCAAGGACCCACTAGTTAACCTACATAGTCCAAGTGCCCGATAGGGAACCTACATAGTCCAAGTGCCCACTGAGAAACCTACATAGTCCAAATGCCCCATAGGGAACCTACATATTCAAAGTGCCCATTAGGGAACCTAGATAGTCCAAGTGCCCGTAGGGAACCTATATATTCCAAATGCCTGCTAGGGAACCTGCATTGTCCAAGTGACCGCTAGTTAACCTAGATAGTCCAAGTGCCCACTAGTTAACCTTGATCGTCCAAGTGCCCGCTAGTTAACCTACATAGTCCAAGGGCCCGCTAGTAAACCTACATAGTCCAAGAACCCGCAAGTTAACCTAGATATTCCAAGTGCCCACTAGTTAACCTACATAATCGAAGGGCCCGCAAGGTAACCTAGATATTCCAATTTCCTGTTAGCTAACCTAGACAGTCCAGGTGCCCGTTGGTACCCTAGACTGTCCAGTGCCCGCTAGTTTACCTACATAGTCCAAGTGCCCGCTAGTTAACCTACATAGTCCAAGGGCCCGCTAGGTAACCTACATAGTCCAAGAACCTGCAAGTTAACCTAGATAGTCCAAGTGCCCGCTAGTTAACCTACATAGTCCAAGGGCCCGCAAGGTAACCTAGATATTCCAATTTCCTGTTAGCTAACCTAGACAGTCCAAGTGCCCGCTAGGTACCCTAGACTGTCCAGTGCCCGCTAGGTTACCTACATAGTCCAAGTGCCCGCTAGGTAACCTAGATAGACAAAGGGCCCTCTATTTAACCTAGATAGTCCAAGTGCCCACTAGGGAACGTACATATTCCAACAGCCCGCTAGGTAACCTAGATAGTCTAAGTGCCGGCTATTTAACCTACATAGTCCATGGGCACGCTAGTTAACCTACATAGTCCAAGTGCCCGCTAAGGGACGTACATAGTCCAGTGCCCGCTAAGGAACCTACATAGTCCAAGTGCCCGCTAGGGAACCTGCATCTTCCAAGTGCCCGGTAGTTAATCTAGATAGTCCAAGTGCCCGCTAGTTAACCTAGATAGTCCAAGTGCCCGCTAGTTAACCTAGATCGTCCATTGCCCGCTAGTTAACCTACATAGTCCAAGGGCCCGCTTGTTAACCTACATAGTCCAAGGTCCGCTACTTAACCTAGATAGTCCAAGTGCCCGCTAGTTAACCTACATAGTCCAAGGGCCCTCTAGTTAACCTAGATAGTCCAAGTACCCGCTAGGGGACGTACATAGTCCAAGTGTCCGCTAGGTAACCTAGATAGTCCAAGTGCCCGTTAGCTAACCTAGATAGTCCAATTGCCCGCTAGTTAACCTAGATAGTCCAAGTGCCCGCTAGTTAAACTACGTAGTCCAAGGGCCCTCTACTTAACCTAGATAGTCCACGTGCCCGCTAGGGTATGTACATAGTTCTAGTGCCCGCTAGGTAACCTAGATATTCCAAGTGTCTGCTAGTTAACCTACATAGTCCAAGTGCCCGCTAGGTAACCTAGATTATCCAAGGACCCACTAGTTAACCTACATAGTCCAAGTGCCCGATAGGGAACCTACATAGTCCATGTGCCCACTGAGAAACCTACATAGTCCAAGTGCCCGATAGGGAACCTACATATTCCAAGTGCCCGTTAGGGAACCTAGATAGTCCAAGTGCCCACTAGGTACCCTAGACTGTGCAGTGCCCGCTAGGTTACATACATTTTAAAAGTGCCCGCTAGGTAACCTAGATACACCAAGTGCCCGCTAGTTAACCTAGATAGTCCTTGTGCCCGTTAGTTATCCTAGACAGTCCAAGTGCCCACTAGGGGACGTACATAGTCCAAGTGCCCGCTAGGTAACCTAGATAGTCTACGTGCCCGCTAGGTAACCTAGATAGTCCAAGTGCCCGTACGTTAACCTAGATAGTCCAAGTGCCCGCTAGGTAACCTAGACAGTCCAAGTGCCTGCTAGGTAACCTACATAGTCCAAGTGCCCGTTCGTTAACCTATATAGTCCAAGGGCCCACTAGGTATCCTGCATAGTCCAAGTGCCCATTAGGTAACCTAGATAGTCCAAGTGCCCGCTAGGTAACCTACATAGTCCAAGTGCCCGCTAGGTAACCTAGATAGTCCAAGTGCCCGTACGTTAACCTAGATAGTCCAAGTGCCCGTTAGTTATCCTAGATAGTCCAAGTGCCCACTAGGGGACCTACATAGTCCAAGTGCCCGCTAGGTAACCTAGATAGTCTAAGTGCCCGCTAGTTAACCTACATAGTCCAAGGGCCCGCAAGTTAACTTACATAGTCCAATTGCGCGATAGGGAACCTACATAGTCCAAGTGTCCGCTAAGGGACGTACATAGTCTAAGTGCCCGCTAGGGAACCTACATAGTCCAAGTGCCCGTTAGGGAACCTAGATAGTCCAAGGGCCCGCTAGGGAACCTGCATCATCCAAGTGCCCGCTAGTTGATCTAGATAGTCCAAGTGCCTGCTAGTTAACCTACATAATCCAAGGTCTGCTACTTAACCTAGATAGTCCAAGTGCCCGCTAGTTAACCTACATAGTCCAAGTGTCCTGTAGTTAACCTAGATATTCTAAGTGGCCTCTAGTTAACCCAGATAATCCAAGTGCCCGCTAGGGGACATACATAGTCCAAGTGCCCTCTAGTTAACCTAGATAGTCCAAGTGCCCGCTAGAGGACGTACATTGTCCAAGTGCCCATTTGTTATCCTAGATAGTCCAAGTGCCCACTAGGTAACCTAGACAGTCCAAGTTCCCGCTAGTTTACCTACATAGTCCAAGTGACCGCTAGTTAACCTGATAGTTCAAGTGCCTGCTAGTTAACCTACATAGTCCAAGTACCCGCTAGTTAACCTACATAGCCCAGGGCCTGCTAGTTAACCTAGAAAGTACAAGTGCCCGCTAGTTAACCTACATAGTCCAAGTGCCCGATGAGGAACCTACATAGTCCAAGTGCCCGATAGGGAACCTACATATTCCAAGTGCCCGTTAGGGAACCTAGATAGTCCAAGTGCACGTAGGGAACCTATATAGTCCAAGTGCCCTCTAGGGAACCTACATAGTCAAAGTGCCCGATAGGGAACCTACATATTCCAAGTGCCTGTTAGGGAACCTAGATAGTCCAAGTGCCCGTAGGGAACATATATAGTCCAAGTGCCCGCTAGGGAACCTACATAGTCCAGAACCCGCTAGTTTACCTAGATAGTGCAAGTGCCCGCTAGATAACCTAGATCGTCCAAGTGCCCACTAGTTAACCTAGATAGTCCAAGTTCCCGCTAGTTAACCTTGATCGTCCAAGTGACCGCTAGTTAACCTGCATAGTCCAAGTGCCCGATAGGGAACCTACATAGTCCAAGTGACCGCTGAGGAACCTACATAGTCCAAGTGCCCGATAGGGAACCTACATATTCCAAGTGCCTGTTAGGGAACCTAGATAGTCCAAGTGCCCGTAGGGAACATATATAGTCCAAGTGCCCGCTAGGGAACCTACATAGTCCAGAACCCGCTAGTTTACCTAGATAGTGCAAGTGCCCGCTAGATAACCTACATAGTCCAAGGGCCCACTAGTTACCCTAGATATTCCAAGTGCCCGCTAGTTAACCTACATAGTCCAAGTTCCCGTTAGGTAACTTAGATAGTCCAAGTGCCCGCAAGGTATCCTACAGAATCCAAGTGCCCGCTAGGTAACCTAGATATTCCAAGTTTCTGTTAGCTAACCTAGATAGTCCAAGTGCCTGCTAGGTAACCTACATAGTCCAAGTGCCCATTCCTTAACCTAGATAGTCCAAGTGCCCGCTAGATAACATAGACTGTCCAAATGCCCTCTAGGTTACCTACATAGTCCAAGTGCACGTTCGTTAACCTAGATCGTCCAAGTGCCCGCAAGGTAACCTACATAGTCCAAGGGCCCGCTAGGTAACCTACATATTCCAAGTGTCCACTAGGTAAGCTAGATAGTCCAAGTGCCCGATAGGTAACTTAGATAGTCCAATTGCCCGCTAGGTAACCTACATAGTCCAAGTTCCCGCTAGGTAACCTAGATAGTCCATGTGCCCGTTATCTAACCTAGATAGTCCAAGTGCCCGCTAGGCTACCTACATAGTACAAGTGCCCGTTCATTAACCTAGAAGTCCAAGTGCCCGCTAGGTAACCTAGACTGTCCAAGTGCCCGATGGGTTACCTACATAGTCCAAGTGTCCGTTAATAACATAGATATTCCAAGTGCCCGCTAGGTAACCTTTAGAGTCCAAGTGCTCGCTAGGTAACCTTGATAGTCTAAGTGCCTGTTAGGTAACCTAGATAGTCCAAGTGCCCGTTAGGTAACCTAGATAGTCCAAGTGCCTGCTAGGTAACCTACATAGTCCAAGTGCCCTCTAGGTAACCTAGATAGTAAAACAGCCCGTTAGTTAACCTAGATAGTCCAGGTTCCCACTAGGGAACGTACATAGTCCAAGGACCCGCTAGTTAACCTACATAGTCCAAGTGCCCGATAGGGAACCTACATAGTCCAAGTGCCCGCTAAGGGACGTACATAGTCCAAATGCCCGCTAGGGAACCTACACAGTCCAAATGCCCGTTAGGGAACTTAGTAGTCCAAGTGCCCGCTAGGGAACTTGCATCGTCCCAGTGCCCGCTAGCTAATCTAGATTGTCCAAGTGCCCACTAGTTAAACTAGATCGTCCAAGTGCCCGCTAGTTAACCTAGATAATCCAAGTGCCCGCTAGTTAACCTACATAGACCAAGGGCCCTCTAGTTAACCTAGCTAGTCCAAGTGCCCGCTAGGGAACGTACATAGTCCAAGTGTCTGCTAGGTAACCTAGATAGTCCAAGTGCACGCTAGGGTATGTACATAGTTCAAGTGCCCGCTAGGTAACCTAGATTGTCCAAGTGCCCGCTAGGTAACCTAGATTGTCCAAGTGCCCGCTAGGTAACCTAGATAGTCCAAGGTCCCGCTAGTTAACCTACATAATCCAATGCCCGATAGGGAACCTACATAGTCCAAGTGCCCGCTAAGGGACGTACATAGTCTAAGTGCCCGCTAGGGAACCTACATAGTCCAAGTGCCCGTTAGGGAACCTAGATAGTCCAAGTGCCCGCTAGGGAACCTGCATCATCCAAGTGCCCGCTAGTTTATCTAGATAGTCCAAGTGCCCGCTAGTTAACCTACATAGTCCAAGTGCCCGCTGAGGAACCTACATAGTCCAAGTGCCCGATAGGGAACCTACATATTCCAAGTGCCCGTTAGGGAACCTAGATATTCCAAGTGCACGTAGGGAACCTATATAGTCCAAGTGCCCGTTAGGGAACCTACATAGTCAAAGTGCCCGCTAGGTAACCTGCATTGTACAAGTGCCCGCTAGTTAACCTAGATCGTCCAAGTTCCCGCTAGTTAACCTTGATAGTCCAAGTTCCCGCTAGTTAACCTTGATCGTCCAAGTGCCCGCTAGTTAACCTACATAGTCCAAGTGCCCGATAGGGAACCTACATAGTCCAAGTGCCCGCTGAGGAACCTATATAGTCCAAGTGCCCGATAGGGAACCTACATATTCCAAGTGCTGTTAGGGAACCTAGATAGTCCAAGTGCCCGTAGGGAACATATATAGTCCAAGTGCCCGCTAGGGAACCTACATAGTCCAGAACCCGATAGTTTACCTAGATAATGCAAGTGCCCGCTAGATAACCTACATAGTCCAAGGGCCCGCTAGTTAACCTAGATATTCCAAGTGCCCGCTAGTTAACCTAGATCGTCCAAGAGTCCGCTAGTTAACCTACATAGTCCAAGTTCCCGTTAGGTAACCTAGATAGTCCAAGTGCCCGCAAGGTAACCTACATAATCCAAGTGCCCGCTAGGTAACCTAGATATTCCAAGTTCCTGTTAGCTAACCTATAGTCCAAGTGCCTGCTAGGTAACCTACATAGTCCAAGTGCCCATTCCTTAACCTAGATAGTCCAAGTGCCCGCTAGGTAACATAGACTGTCCAAATGCCCTCTAGGTTACCTACATAGTCCAAGTGCACGTTCGTTAACCTAGATCATCCAAGTGCCCGCAAGGTAACCTACATAGTCCACGGGCCCGCTAGGTAACATACATATCCCAAGTGCCCACTAGGTAAGCTAGATAGTCCAAGTGCCCGATAGGTAACCTAGATAGTCCAAATGCCCGCTAGGTAACCTACATAATCCAAGTTCCCGCTAGGTAACCTAGATAGTCCATGTGCCCGTTACCTAACCTAGATAGTCCAAGTGCCCGCTAGGCAACCTACATAGTACAAGTGCCCGTTCGTTAACCTAGAAGTCCAAGTGCCCGCTAGGTAACCTAGACTGTCCAAGTGCCCGCTAGGTTACCTAAATAGTCCAGGTGTCCGTTATTAACATAGATAGTCCAAGTGCCCGCTAGGTAACCTTTAGAGTCCAAGTGCTCGCTAGGTAAGCTTGATAGTCCAAGTGCCTGTTAGGTAACCTAGATAGTCCAAGTGCCCGTTAGGTAACCTAGATAGTCCAAGTGCCTGCTAGGTAACCTACATAGTCCAAGTGCCCTCTACGTAACCTAGATAGTACAACAGCCCGTTAGTTAACCTAGATAGTCCAGGTTCCCACTAGGGAACGTACATAGTCCAAGGACCCGCTAGTTAACCTACATAGTCCAAGTGCCCTATAGGGAACCTACATAGTCCAAGTGCCCGCTAAGGGACGTACATAGTCCAAATGCCCGCTAGGGAACCTACATAGTCCAAATGCCCGTTAGGGAACTTAGTAGTCCAAGTGCCCGCTAGGGAACTTGCATCGTCCAAGTGCCCGCTAGCTAATCTAGATTGTCCAAGTGCCCGCTCGTTAACCTAGATCGTCCAAGTGACCGCTAGTTAACCTAGATAATCCAAGTGCCCGCTAGTTAACCTACATAGACCAAGGGCCCTCTAGTTAACCTAGCTAGTCCCAGTGTCCGCTAGGGAACGTGCATAGTCCAAGTGTCTGCTAGGTAACCTAGATAGTCCAAGTGCCCGCTAGGGTATGTACATAGTTCAAGTGCCCGCTAGGTAACCTAGATTGTCCAAGTGCCCGCTAGGTAACCTAGATTGTCCAAGTGCCCGCTAGGTAACCTAGATTGTCCAAGGTCCCGCTAGTTAACCTACATAATCCAATGCCCGATAGGGAACCTACATAGTCCAAGTGCCCGCTAAGGGACGTACATAGTCTAAGAGCCCGCTAGGGAACCTACATAGTCCAAGTGCCCGCAAGTTAATCTAGATAGTCCAAGAGCCCACTAGTTAACCTAGATAGTCCAAGTGCCCGCTAGTTAACCTAGATCGTCCAAGTGCCCGCTAGTTAACCTACATATTCCAGGGGACCTCTAGTTAACCTAGCTAGTCCAAGTGCGCGCTAGGGGACGTACATAGTCCAAGTGCCCGCTAGGTAACCTAGATAGTCCAAGTGCCCGCTAGGGTATGTACATAGTTCAAGTGCCCGCTGGTAACGTA
Source organism: Tenrec ecaudatus (assembly GCF_050624435.1). Lineage (NCBI taxonomy): Eukaryota > Metazoa > Chordata > Mammalia > Afrosoricida > Tenrecidae > Tenrec > Tenrec ecaudatus. The sequence goes on from NW_027459471.1 coordinate 790,378, forward strand.
GATAGTCCAAGGTCCCGCTAGTTAACCTACATAGTACAAGTGCCCGCTGAGGAACCTACATAGTCCAAGTGCCCGTTAGGGAACCTAGATAGTGCAAGTGCCCATAGGGAACCTATATAGTCCAAGTGCCCGCTAGGGAACCTACATAGTCAAAGTGCCTTTTAGGGAACCTGCATTGTCCAAGTGCACGCTAATTAACCTAGATAGTCCAATTGCCCGCTAGTTAACCTAGATAGTCAAAATGCCCACTAGTTAACATTGATCATCCACGTGCCCACTAGTTAACCTACATAGTCCAATTGCCTGATAGGGAACCTACATAGTCCAAGTGCCCGCTAAGGGACGTACATAGTCCAAATGCCCGCTAGGGAACCTACACAGTCCAAATGCCCGTTAGGGAACTTAGTAGTCCAAGTGCCCGCTAGGGAACTTGCATCGTCCAAGGGCCCGCTAGCTAATCTAGATAGTCCAAGTGCCCGCTAGTTAACCTAGATCGTCCAAGTGCCCGCTAGTTAACCTAGATAATCCAAGTGCCCGCTAGTTAACCTACGTAGACCAAGGGTCCTCTAGTGAACCTAGCTAGTCCAAGTGCCCGGTAGGGAACGTACATAGTCCAAGTGTCTGCTAGGTAACCTAGATAGTCCAAGTGCCCGCTAGGGTATGTACATAGTTCAAGTGCCCGCTAGGTAACCTAGATTGTCTAAGTGCCCGCTAGGTAACCTAGATAGTCCAAGGTCCCGCTAGTTAACCTACATAATCCAATGCCCGATAGGGAACCTACATAGTCCAAGTGCCCGCTAAGGGACGTACATAGTCTAAGTGCCCGCTAGGGAACCTACATAGTCCAAGTGCCCGTTAGGGAACCTAGATAGTCCAAGTGCCCGCTAGGGAACCTGCATCATCCAAGTGCCCGCTAGTTTATCTAGATAGTCCAAGTGCCCGCTAGTTAACCTACATAGTCCAAGTGCCCGCTGAGGAACCTACATAGTCCAAGTGCCCGATAGGGAACCTACATATTCCAAGTGCCCGTTAGGGAACCTAGATAGTCCAAGTGCACGTAGGGAACCTATATAGTCCAAGTGCCCGCTAGGGAACCTAAATAGTCAAAGTGCCCGCTAGGTAACCTGCATTGTACAAGTGCCCGCTAGTTAACCTAGATCGTCCAAGTTCCCGCTAGTTAACCTTGATAGTCCAAGTTCCCGCTAGTTAACCTTGATCGTCCAAGTGCCCGCTAGTTAACCTACATAGTCCAAGTGCCCGATAGGGAACCTACATATTCCAAGTGCTGTTAGGGAACCTAGATAGTCCAAGTGCCCGTAGGGAACATATATAGTCCAAGTGCCCGCTAGGGAACCTACATAGTCCAGAACCCGATAGTTTACCTAGATAGTGCAAGTGCCCGCTAGATAACCTACATAGTCCAAGGGCCCGCTAGTTAACCTAGATATTCCAAGTGCCCGCTAGTTAACCTAGATCGTCCAAGAGTCCGCTAGTTAACCTACATAGTCCAAATTCCCGTTAGGTAACCTAGATAGTCCAAGTGCCCGCAAGGTAACCTACATAATCCAAGTGCCCGCTAGGTAACCTAGATATTCCAAGTTCCTGTTAGCTAACCTATAGTCCAAGTGCCTGCTAGGTAACCTACATAGTCCAAGTGCCCATTCCTTAACCTAGATAGTCCAAGTGCCCGCTAGGTAACATAGACTGTCCAAATGCCCTCTAGGTTACCTACATAGTCCAAGTGCACGTTCGTTAACCTAGATCATCCAAGTGCCCGCAAGGTAACCTACATAGTCCACGGGCCCGCTAGGTAACATACATATTCCAAGTGCCCACTAGGTAAGCTAGATAGTCCAAGTGCCCGATTGGTAACCTAGATAGTCCAAATGCCCGCTAGGTAACCTACATAATCCAAGTTCCCGCTAGGTAACCTAGATAGTCCATGTGCCCGTTACCTAACCTAGATAGTCCAAGTGCCCGCTAGGCAACCTACATAGTACAAGTGCCCGTTCGTTAACCTAGAAGTCCAAGTGCCCGCTAGGTAACCTAGACTGTCCAAGTGCCCGCTAGGTTACCTAAATAGTCCAGGTGTCCGTTATTAACATAGATAGTCCAAGTGCCCGCTAGGTAACCTTTAGAGTCCAAGTGCTCGCTAGGTAAGCTTGATTGTCCAAGTGCCTGTTTGGTAACCTAGATAGTCCAAGTGCCCGTTAGGTAACCTAGATAGTCCAAGTGCCTGCTAGGTAACCTACATAGTCCAAGTGCCCTCTACGTAACCTAGATAGTACAACAGCCCGTTAGTTAACCTAGATAGTCCAGGTTCCCACTAGGGAACGTACATAGTCCAAGGACCCGCTAGTTAACCTACATAGTCCAAGTGCCCTATAGGGAACCTACATAGTCCAAGTGCCCGCTAAGGGACGTACATAGTCCAAATGCCCGCTAGGGAACCTACATAGTCCAAATGCCTGTTAGGGAACTTAGTAGTCCAAGTGCCCGCTAGGGAACTTGCATCGTCCAAGTGCCCGCTAGCTAATCTAGATTGTCCAAGTGCCCGCTCGTTAACCTAGATCGTCCAAGTGACCGCTAGTTAACCTAGATAATCCAAGTGCCCGCTAGTTAACCTACATAGACCAAGGGCCCTCTAGTTAACCTAGCTAGTCCCAGTGCCCGCTAGGGAACGTACATAGTCCAAGTGTCTGCTAGGTAACCTAGATAGTCCAAGTGCCCGCTAGGGTATGTACATAGTTCAAGTGCCCGCTAGGTAACCTAGATTGTCCAAGTGCCCGCTAGGTAACCTAGATTGTCCAAGTGCCCGCTAGGTAACCTAGATTGTCCAAGGTCCCGCTAGTTAACCTACATAATCCAATGCCCGATAGGGAACCTACATAGTCCAAGTGCCCGCTAAGGGACGTACATAGTCTAAGAGCCCGCTAGGGAACCTACATAGTCCAAGTGCTCGCTAGTTAATCTAGATAGTCCAAGAGCCCACTAGTTAACCTAGATAGTCCAAGTGCCCGCTAGTTAACCTAGATCGTCCAAGTGCCCGCTAGTTAACCTACATATTCCAGGGGACCTCTAGTTAACCTAGCTAGTCCAAGTGCCCGCTAGGGGACGTACATAGTCCAAGTGCCCGCTAGGTAACCTAGATAGTCCAAGTGCCCGCTAGGGTATGTACATAGTTCAAGTGCCCGCTAGGTAACGTAGATAGTCCAAGGTCCCGCTAGTTAACCTACATAGTCCAAGTGCCCGCTGAGGAACCTACATAGTCCAAGTGCCCGTTAGGGAACCTAGATAGTGCAAGTGCCCATAGGGAACCTATATAGTCCAAGTGCCCGCTAGGGAACCTACATAGTCAAAGTGCCCGCTAGGGAACCTGCATTGTCCAAGTGCACGCTAATTAACCTAGATAGTCCAATTGCCCGCTAGTTAACCTAGATAGTCAAAATGCCCACTAGTTAACATTGATCATCCACGTGCCCACTAGTTAACCTACATAGTCCAATTGCCTGATAGGGAACCTACATAGTCCAAGTGCCCGCTAAGGGACGTACATAGTCCAAATGCCCGCTAGGGAACCTACACAGTCCAAATGCCCGTTAGGGAACTTAGTAGTCCAAGTGCCCGCTAGGGAACTTGCATCGTCCAAGGGCCCGCTAGCTAATCTAGATTGTCCAAGTGCCCGCTAGTTAACCTAGATCGTCCAAGTGCCCGCTAGTTAACCTAGATAATCCAAGTGCCCGCTAGTTAACCTACGTAGACCAAGGGTCCTCTAGTGAACCTAGCTAGTCCAAGTGCCCGGTAGGGAACGTACATAGTCCAAGTGTCTGCTAGGTAACCTAGATAGTCCAAGTGCCCGCTAGGTTATGTACATAGTTCAAGTGCCCGCTAGGTAACCTAGATTCTCCAAGTGCCCGCTAGGTAACCTAGATAGTCCAAGGTCCCGCTAGTTAACCTAGATAGTCCAAGTGCCCGCTAGGGTATGTACATAGTTCAAGTGCCCGCTAGGTAACCTAGATAGTCCAAGGTCCCACTAGTTAACCTACATAGTACAAGTGCCCGCTGAGGAACCTACATAGTCCAAGTGCCCGTTAGGGAACCTAGATAGTGCAAGTGCCCATAGGGAACCTATATAGTCCAAGTGCCCGCTAGGGAACCTACATAGTCAAAGTGCCCGCTAGGGAACCTGCATTGTCCAAGTGCACGCTAATTAACCTAGATAGTCCAATTGCCCGCTAGTTAACCTAGATAGTCAAAATGCCCACTAGTTAATATTGATCATCCACGTGCCCACTAGTTAACCTACATAGTCCAATTGCCTGATAGGGAACCTACATAGTCCAAGTGCCCGCTGAGGAACCTACATAGTCCAAGTGCCCGATAGGGAACCTACATATTCCAAGTGCAGTTAGGGTACCTAGATAGTCCAAGTGCCCGTAGGGAACCTATATAGTCAAAGTGCCCCCTAGGGAACCTGCATTGTGCAAGTGCCCAGTAGTTAACCTAGATAGTCCAAGTGCCCGCTAGTTAACCTAGAGAGTCCAAGTGCCCGCTAGTTAACCTACATAGTCCACGGTCTGCTAGTTAACCTAGATAGTCCAATTGCCTGCTAGTTAACCTACATAGTCCAAGAACCCGCTAGTTAACCTAGATAGTCCAAGTGTCCGCTAGTTAACCTACATTGTGCAAGTTCCAGTTAGGTAACCTAGATAGTACAAGTGCCCGCAAGGTAACCTACTTAGTCCAAGTGCCCGCTAGGTAACCTAGATATTCCAAGTGCCCGCTAGGTTACCTACATAGTCCAAATGCCCGTTCGGTAACCAAGATAGTGCAAGTGCCCGGTCGTTAACCTACATAGTCCAAGTGCCCGCTAGGTAACCTAGATAGTCCAAGGTCCCGCTTGTTAACCTACATAGTCCAAGTGCCCGGTAGTTAACTTACATAGTTCAAGTGTCCGTAGGGAACATACATAGTCCAAGTGCCCGCTAGGGAACATACAGAGTCCAAGTGCCTGCTAGGGAACCTATGTAGTCCAAGTGCCCGCTAGGTAACTTAGATAGTCCAAGTGCCCGTTAGCTAACAGAGATAGTCCAAATGCCCGCTAGTTAACCTAGATAGTCCAAGTGCCCGCTAGTTAACCTACATAGTCCTATGTCTGCTAGTTAACCTAGATAGTCCAATTGCCTGCTAGTTAACCTACATAGTCCAAGAACCCGCTAGTTAACCTAGATAGTCAAAGTGCCCGTTAGTTAAACTACATAGTCCAAGGGCCCGCTAGTTAAACTAGATATTCCAAGTGCCCGCTAGTTAACCTAGATCGTCCAAGTGTCCGCTAGTTAACCTACATTGTGCAAGTTCCAGTTAGGTAACCTAGATAGTACAAGTGCCCGCAAGGTAACCTACTTAGTCCAAGTGCCCGCTAGGTAACCTAGATATTCCAAGTTCCTGTTAGCTAACCTAGATAATCCAAGTGCCCGCTACGTAACCTACATAGTCCAAGTGCCCTTTCGTTAACCTAGATAGTCCACGTGCCCGCTACGTAACCTACATAGTCCAAGGGCGCTCTAGGCAACCTATATAGTCCAAGTGCCCGCTAGTTAACCTATATAGTCCAAGTGCCCGCTAAGAAACCTAGATAGTCCAAGTGCCCGTTAGGTAACCTAGATAGTCCAAGTGCCCGCTAGGTAACCTAGATAGTCCAAGTTCCCGCTAGGTAACCTAGATAGTCCAAGTGCCCATTACCTAACCTAGATAGTCCACGTGCCGCTAGGTAACCTACATAGTCCTAGTTCCCGCTAGGTAACCTAGATAGTCCCAGTGCCCGTTACCTAACTTAGATAGTCCAATTGCCCGCTACGCAACATACATAGTCCAAGTGCCCGTTCGTTATCCTATAAGTTCAAGTGCCCGCTAGGTAACCTAGACTGTCCAAGTGCCCGCTAGGTTACCTACATAGTCCAAATGCCCGTTCGGTAATCTAGATAGTACAAGTGCCCGGTAGTTAACCTACTTAGTCCAAGTGCCCGCTAGGTAACCTAGATAGTCCAAGGGCCCGCTTGTTAACCTACATAGTCCAAGTGCCCGGTAGTTAACTTACATAGATCAAGTGTCCGTAGGGAACATACATAGTCCAAGTGCCCGCTAGGGAACATACAGAGTCCAAGTGCCTGCTAGGGAACCTACGTAGTCCAAGTGCCCGCTAGGTAACTTAGATAGTCCAAGTGCCCGTTAGCTAACAGAGATAGTCCAAGTGCCCGCTAGGTAACCACATAGTCCAAGTGCCTGTTCGTTAACCTAGATAGTCCAAATGGCCGCTAGGTAACCTAGACAGTCCAAGTGCCTGCTAGGTAACCTACATATTCCAAGTGCCCGCTAGGTAACTTAGATAGTCCAAGTGCCCGTTAGCTAACATAGATAGTCCAAGTGCCCGCTAGGTAACCACATAGTCCAAGTGCCCGTTCGTTAACCTAGATATTCCAAGTGCCCGCTAGGTAACCTAGACAGTCCAAGTGCCTACTAGGTAACCTACATATTCCAAGTGCCCGTTTGCTAACCTAGATCTTCAAAGTGCCCGCTAGTTAACCTACATAGTCCAAGGGCCCGCTAGCTAACCTAGATAGTCCAAGTGCCCGCTAGTTAACCTACATAGTACAAGGACCAACTAGTTAACCTACATAGTCCTAGTGCCCGCTAATTAAACTACATTGTCCAAGTCCCTGATAGGGAACCTACATAGTCCAAGTATCCGCTAGGTAACCTACATAGTCCAAATGCCCCCTAGTAACTTACATAGTCAAAGTGACCGATAGGGAACTTACAAAATCTAAGTGCCCGCTAGGGAACCTACATAGTCCAAGTGCCCGTTAGGTAACCTAGATAGTCCAAATGTCTGCTAGGGAACACACATAGTCCAAGTGCCCGTTAGAGAACTTACATAGTCAAAAGGCCTGCTATGGAACCTACATAGTCCAAGTGCCCGCTAGGGAACCTTCATAGTCCGAGTGCCTGCTAGGGAACCTACATAGTCCAAGTGCCCTTTAGGGAACGTACATAGTCCAAGTGTCCGCTAGGTAACCTAGATAGTCCAAGTGCCCGCTAGGGTATGTACATAGTTCCAGTGCCCGCTAGGTAACCTAGACTGTCTAAGTGCCCGCTAGGTAACCTAGAATGTCCAAGTGCCCGCTAGGTAACCTAGATAGTCCAAGGTCCTGCTAGTTAACCTACATAATCCAATGCCCGATAGGGAACCTACATAGTCCAAGTGCCCGCTGAGGAACCTACATAGTCCAAGTGCCCGCTAGTTAACCTAGATCGTCCGAGTGCCCGCTAGTTAACCTAGATAATCCAAGTGCCCGCTAGTTAACCTACATATTCCAGCGGCCCTCTAGTTAACCTAGCTAGTCCAAGTGCCCGCTAGGGGACGTATATAGTCCAAGTGCCCGCTAGGTAACCTAGATAGTCCAAGGTCCCGCTAGTTAACCTACATAGTCCAAGTGCCCGCTGAGGAACCTACATAGTCCAAGTGCCCGTTAGGGAACCTAGATAGTCCAAGTGCCCATAGGGAACCTATATAGTCCAAGTGCCCACTAGGGAACCTACATAGTCAAAGTGCCCGCTAGGGAACCTGCATTGTAAAAGTGCACGCTAATAAATCTAGATAGTCCAATTGCCCGCTAGTTAACCTAGATAGTCAAAGTGCGCACTAGTTAACATTGATCATCCACGTGCCCACTAGTTAACCTACATAGTCCAAGTGCCTGATAGGGAACCTACATAGTCCAAGTGCCGGCTGAGGAACCTACATAGTCCAAGTGCCCGTAGGGAACCTACATAGTCAAAGTGCCCCCTAGGGAACCTGCATTGTGCAAGTGCCCAGTGGTTAACCTAGATAGTCCAAATGCCCGCTAGTTAACCTAGATAGTCCATTTGCCCGCTAGTTAACCTACATAGTCCACGGTCTGCTAGTTAACCTAGATAGTCCAATTGCCCGTTAGTTAACCTACATAGTCCAAGGGCCCGCTAGTTAACCTAGATATTCCAAGTGCCCGCTAGTTAACCTAGATCGTCCAAGTGTCCGCTAGTTAACCTACATTGTCCAAGTTCCAGTTAGGTAACCAAGATAGTCCAAATGCCCGCAAGGTAACCTAGATATTCCAAGTTCCTGTTAGCTAACCTAGATAATCCAAGTGCCCGCTACGTAACCTACATAGTCCAAGTGCCCTTTCGTTAACCTAGATAGTCCACGTGCCCGCTACGTAACCTACATAGTCCAAGGGCCCTCTAGGTAACCTATATAGTCCAAGTGCCCGCTTGTTAACCTACATAGTCCAAGTCCCCGCTAAGAAACCTAGATAGTCCAAGTGCCCGTTAGGTAACCTAGATAGTCCAAGTGCCTGCTAGGTAACCTACATAGTCCAAGTTCCCGCTAGGTAACCAAGATAGTCCCAGTGCCCGTTACCTAACCTAGATAGTCCAATTGCCCGCTCCGCAACATACATAGTCCAAGTGCCCGTTCGTTAACCTATAAGTTCAAGTGCTCGCTAGGTAACCTAGACTGTCCAAGTGCCCGCTAGGTTACCTACATAGTCCAAATGCCCGTTCGGTAACATAGATAGTGCAAGTGCCCGGTAGTTAACCTATATAGTCCAAGTGCCCGCTAGGTAACCTAGATAGTCCATGTGCCCGTTACCTAACCTAGATAGTGCAAGTGCCCGCTAGGCAACCTACATAGTACAAGTGCCCGTTCGTTAACCTAGAAGTCCAAGTGCCCGCTAGGTAACCTAGACTGTCCCAAGTGCCCGCTAGGTTACCTACATAGTACAAGTGTCCGTTAATAACATAGATAGTCCAAGTGCCCGCTAGGTAACCTTTAGAGTCCAAGTGCTCGCTAGGTAACCTAGATAGTCCAAGTGCCTGTTAGGTAACCTAGATAGTCCAAGTGCCCGTTAGGTAACCTAGATAGTCCAAGTGCCCGCTAGGTAACCTACATAGTCCAAGTGCCCTCTAGGTAACCTAGATAGTACAACAGCCCGTTAGTTAACCTAGATAGTCCAGGTTCCGACTAGGGAACGTACATAGTCCAAGGACCCACTAGTTAACCTACATAGTCCAAGTGCCCGATAGGGAACCTACGTAGTCCAAGTGCCCGCTAAGGGACGTACATAGTCCCAATGCCCGCTAGAGAACCTACACAGTCCAAATGCCCATTAGGGAACTTGGTAGTCCAAGTGCCCGCTAGGGAACTTGCATCGTCCTAGTGCCCGCTAGCTAATCTAGATAGTCCTAGTGCCCGCTAGTTAACCTAGATCGTCCAAGTGCCCGCTAGTTAACCTAGATAATCCAAGGGCTCGCTACTTAACCTACATAGACCAAGGGCCCTCTAGTTAACCTAGCTAGTCCAAGTGCCCGCTAGGGAACGTACATATTCCAAGTGTCTGCTAGGTAACCTAGATAGTCCAAGTGCCCGCTAGGGTATGTACATAGTTCAAGTGCCCGCTAGGTAACCTAGATTGTCCAAGTGCCCGCTAGGTAACCTAGATTCTCCAAGTGCCCGCTAGGTAACCTAGATAGTCCAAGGTCCCGCTAGTTAACCTACATAATCCAATGCCCGATAGGGAACCTACATAGTCCAAGTGCCCGCTGAGGAACCTACATAGTCCAAGTGCCCGCTAGGGAACCTACATATTCCAAGTGCCCGCTAGTTAATCTAGATAGTCCAATTGCCCACTAGTTAACCTAGATAGTCCAAGTGCCCGCTAGTTAACCTAGATCGTCAAAATGCCCACTAGTTAACATTGATCATCCACGTGCCCACTAGTTAACCTACATAGTCCAAGTGCCCGCTGAGGAACCTACATAGTCCAAGTGCCCGATAGGGAACCTACATATTCCAAGTGCCCGTTAGGGTACCTAGATAGTCCAAGTGCCCGTAGGGAACCTACATAATCAAAGTGCCCCCTAGGGAACCTGCATTGTGCAAGTGCCCAGTAGTTAACCTAGATATTCCAAGTGCCCGCTAGTTAACCTAGATAGTCCAAGTGCCCGCTAGTTAACCTACATAGTCCACGGTCTGCTAGTTAACCTAGATAGTCCAATTGCCTGCTAGTTAACCTACATAGTCCAAGAACCCGCTAGTTAACCTAGATAGTCCAAGTGCCCGTTAGTTAACCTACATAGTCCAAGGGCCCGCTAGTTAACCTAGATATTCCAAGTGCCCGCTAGTTAACCTAGATCGTCCAAGTGTCCGCTAGTTAACCTACATTGTCCAAGTTCCAGTTAGGTAACCTAGATAGTACAAGTGCCCGCAAGGTAACCTACATAGTCCAAGTGCCCGCTAGGTAACCTAGATATTCCAAGTTCCTGTTAGCTAACCTAGATAATCCAAGTGCCCGCTAGGTAACCTACATCATCCAAGTGCCCTTTCGTTAACCTAGATAGTCCACGTGCCCGCTACGTAACCTACATAGTCCAAGGGCGCTCTAGGTAACCTATATAGTCCAAGTGCCCGCTAGTTAACTTATATAGTCCAAGTGCCCGCTAAGAAACCTAGATAGTCCAAGTGCCCGTTAGGTAACCTAGATAGTCCAAGTGCCCGCTAGGTAACCTACATAGTCCAAGTTCCCGCTAGGTAACCTAGATAGTCCAAGTGCCCATTACCTGACCTAGATAGTCCACGTGCCCGCTAGGTAATCTACATAGTCCTAGTTCCCGCTAGGTAACCTAGATAGTCCCAGTGCCCGTTACCTAACCTAGATAGTCCAATTGCCCGCTACGCAACATACATAGTCCAAGTGCCCGTTCGTTAACCTATAAGTTCAAGTGCCCGCTAGGTAACCTAGACTGTCCAAGTGCGCGCTAGGTTACCTAGATAGGCCAAGGGCCCGCTTGTTAACCTACATAGTCCAAGTGCCCGGTAGTTAACTTACATAGTTCAAGTGTCCGTAGGGAACATTCATAGTCCAAGTGCCCGCTAGGGAACATACAGAGTCCAAGTGCCTGCTAGGGAACCTACGTATTCCAAGTGCCCGCTAGGTAACTTAGATAGTCCAAGTGCCCGTTAGCTAACAGAGATAGTCCAAGTGCCCGCTAGGTTACCACATAGTCCAAATGCCCGTTCTTTAACCTAGATAGTCCAAGTGGCCGCTAGGTAACCTAGACAGTCCAAGTGCCTGCTAGGTAACCTACATATTCCAAGTGCCCGCTAAGTAACTTAGATAGTCCAAGTGCCCGTTAGCTAACATAGATAGTCCAAGTGCCCGCTAGGTAACCACATAGTCCAAGTGCCCGTTCGTTAACCTAGATAGTCCATGTGCCCGCTAGGTAACCTAGACAGTCCAAGTGCCTACTAGGTAACCTACATATTCCAAGTGCCCGTTTGCTAATCTAGATCTTCAAAGTGCCCGCTAGTTAACCTACATAGTCCAAGGGCCCGATAGCTAACCTAGATAGTCCAAGTGCCCGCTAGTTAACCTACATAGTACAAGGACCCACTAGTTAACCTACATAGTCCTAGTGCCCGCTTGTTAACCTACATTGTCCAAGTCCTTGATAGGGAACCAACATAGTCCAAGTATCCGCTAGGTAACCTACATAGTCCAAATGCCCCCTAGTAACTTACATAGTCAAAGTGACCCATAGGGAACTTACAAAATCTAAGTGCCCGCTAGGTAACCTACATAGTCCAAGTGCCCGTTAGGTAACCTAGATAGTCCAAATATCCGCTAGGGAACACACATAGTCCAAGTGCCCGTTAGAGAACTTACATAGTCAAAAGGCCTGCTATGGAACCTACATAGTCCAAGTGCCCGGTAGGGAACCTTCATAGTCCGAGTGCCTGCTAGGGAACCTACATAGTCCAAGTGCCCTTTAGGGAACGTACATATTCCAAGTGTCCGCTAGGTAACCTAGATAGTCCAAGTGCCCGCTAGGTTATGTACATAGTTCCAGTGCCTGCCAGTTAACCTAGATTGTCTAAGTGCCCGCTAGGTAACCTAGATTGTCCAAGTACCCGCTAGGTAACCTAGATAGTCCAAGGTCCTGCTAGTTAACCTACATAATCCAATGCCCGATAGGGAACCTACATAGTCCAAGTGCCCGCTGAGGAACCTACACAGTCCAAGTGCCCGCTAGGGAACCAACATATTCCAAGTGCCCGCTAGTTAATCTAGATAGTCCAAGTGCCCACTAGTTAACCTAGATAGTCCAAGTGCCCGCTAGTTAACCTAGATCGTCCAAGTGCCCGCTAGTTAACCTAGATAATCCAAGTGCCCGCTAGTTAACCTACATATTCCAGCGGCCCTCTAGTTAACCTAGCTAGTCCAAGTGCCCGCTAGGGGACGTATATAGTCCAAGTGCCCCCTAGGTAACCTAGATAGTCCAAGGTCCCGCTAGTTAACCTACATAGTCCAAGTGCCCGCTGAGGAACCTACATAGTCCAAGTGCCCGTTAGGGAACCTAGATAGTCCAAGTGCCCATAGGGAACCTATATAGTCCAAGTGCCCGCTAGGGAACCTACATAGTCAAAGTGCCCGCTAGGGAACCTGCATTGTAAAAGTGCACACTAATAAATCTAGATAGTCCAATTGCCCGCTAGTTAACCTAGATAGTCAAAGTGCGCACTAGTTAACATTGATCATCCACGTGCCCACTAGTTAACCTACATAGTCCAAGTGCCTGATAGGGAACCTACATAGTCCAAGTGCCGGCTGAGGAACCTACATAGTCCAAGTGCCCGTAGGGAACCTACATAGTCAAAGTGCCCCCTAGGGAACCTGCATTGTGCAAGTGCCCAGTGGTTAACCTAGATAGTCCAAATGCCCGCTAGTTAACCTAGATAGTCCATTTGCCCGCTAGTTAACCTACATAGTCCACGGTCTGCTAGTTAACCTAGATAGTCCAATTGCCTGCTAGTTAACCTACATAGTCCAAGAACCCGCTAGTTAACCTAGATAGTCCAAGTGCCCGTTAGTTAACCTACATAGTCCAAGGGCCCGCTAGTTAACCTAGATATTCCAAGTGCCCGCTAGTTAACCTAGATCGTCCAAGTGTCCGCTAGTTAACCTACATTGTCCAAGTTCCAGTTAGGTAACCAAGATAGTCCAAGTGCCCGCAAGGTAACCTAGATATTCCAAGTTCCTGTTAGCTAACCTAGATAATCCAAGTGCCCGCTACGTAACCTACATAGTCCAAGTGCCCTTTCGTTAACCTAGATAGTCCACGTGCCCGCTACGTAACCTACATAGTCCAAGGGCCCTCTAGGTAACCTATATAGTCCAAGTGCCCGCTTGTTAACCTACATAGTCCAAGTCCCCGCTAAGAAACCTAGATAGTCCAAGTGCCCGTTAGGTAACCTAGATAGTCCAAGTGCCCGCTAGGTAACCTACATAGTCCAAGTTCCCGCTAGGTAACCAAGATAGTCCCAGTGCCCGTTACCTAACCTAGATAGTCCAATTGCCCGCTCCGCAACATACATAGTCCAAGTGCCCGTTCGTTAACCTATAAGTTCAAGTGCCCGCTAGGTAACCTAGACTGTCCAAGTGCCCGCTAGGTTACCTACATAGTCCAATTGCCCGTTCGGTAACATAGATAGTGCAAGTGCCCGGTAGTTAACCTATATAGTCCAAGTGCCCGCTAGGTAACCTAGATAGTCCATGTGCCCGTTACCTAACCTAGATAGTGCAAGTGCCCGCTAGGCAACCTACATAGTACAAGTGCCCGTTCGTTAACCTAGAAGTCCAAGTGCCCGCTAGGTAACCTAGATTGTCCAAGTGCCCACTAGGTTACCTACATAGTACAAGTGTCCGTTAATAACATAGATAGTCCAAGTGCCCGCTAGGTAACCTTTAGAGTCCAAGTGCTCGCTAGGTAACCTAGATAGTCCAAGTGCCTGTTAGGTAACCTAGATAGTCCAAGTGCCCGTTAGGTAACCTAGATAGTCCAAGTGCCCGCTAGGTAACCTACATAGTCCAAGTGCCCTCTAGGTAACCTAGATAGTACAACAGCCCGTTAGTTAACCTAGATAGTCCAGGTTCCCACTAGGGAACGTACATAGTCCAAGGACCCGCTAGTTAACCTACATAGTCCAAGTGCCCGATAGGGAACCTACGTAGTCCAAGTGCCCGCTAAGGGAGGTACATAGTCCCAATGCCCGCTAGGGAACCTACACAGTCCAAATGCCCGTTAGGGAACTTAGTAGTCCAAGTGCCCGCTAGGGAACTTGCATCGTCCTAGTGCCCGCTAGCTAATCTAGATTGTCCTAGTGCCCGCTAGTTAACCTAGATCGTCCAAGTGCCCGCTAGTTAACCTAGATAATCCAAGGGCTCGCTACTTAACCTACATAGACCAAGGGCCCTCTAGTTAACCTAGCTAGTCCAAGTGCCCGCTAGGGAACGTACATATTCCAAGTGTCTGCTAGGTAACCTAGGTAGTCCAAGTGCCCGCTAGGTTATGTACATAGTTCAAGTGCCCGCTAGGTAACCTAGATTGTCCAAGTGCCCGCTAGGTAACCTAGATTCTCCAAGTGCCCGCTAGGTAACCTAGATAGTCCAAGGTCCCGCTAGTTAACCTACATAATCCAATGCCCGATAGGGAACCTACATAGTCCAAGTGCCCGCTGAGGAACCTACATAGTCCAAGTGCCCGCTAGGGAACCTACATATTCCAAGTGCCCGCTAGTTAATCTAGATAGTCCAAGTGCCCACTAGTTAACCTAGATAGTCCAAGTGCCCGCTAGTTAACCTACATAGTCCACGGTCTGCTAGTTAACCTAGATAGTCCAATTGCCTGCTAGTTAACCTACATAGTCCAAGAACCCGCTAGTTAACCTAGATAGTCCAAGTGCCCGTTAGTTAACCTACATAGTCCAAGGGCCCGCTAGTCAACCTAGATATTCCAAGTGCCCGCTAGTTAACCTAGATCGTCCAAGTGTCCGCTAGTTAACCTACATTGTCCAAGTTCCAGTTAGGTAACCTAGATAGTACAAGTGCCCGCAAGGTAACCTACATAGTCCAAGTGCCCGCTAGGTAACCTAGATATTCCAAGTTCCTGTTAGCTAACCTATTTAATCCAAGTGCCCGCTAGGTAACCTACATCGTCCAAGTGCCCTTTCGTTAACCTAGATAGTCCACGTGCCCGCTACGTAACCTACATAGTCCAAGGGCGCTCTAGGTAACCTATATAGTCCAAGTGCCCGCTAGTTAACTTATATAGTCCAAGTGCCCGCTAAGAAACCTAGATAGTCCAAGTGCCCGTTAGGTAACCTAGATAGTCCAAGTGCCCGCTAGGTAACCTACATAGTCCAAGTTCCCGCTAGGTAACCTAGATAGTCCAAGTGCCCATTACATGACCTAGATAGTCCACGTGCCCGCTAGGTAACCTACATAGTCCTAGTTCCCGCTAGGTAACCTAGATAGTCCCAGTGCCCGTTACCTAACCTAGATAGTCCAATTGCCCGCTACGCAACATACATAGTCCAAGTGCCCGTTCGTTAACCTATAAGTTCAAGTGCCCGCTAGGTAACCTAGACTGTCCAAGTGCCCGCTAGGTTACCTAGATAGGCCAACGGCCCGCTTGTTAACCTACATAGTCCAAGTGCCCGGTAGTTAACTTACATAGTTCAAGTGTCCGTAGGGAACATTCATAGTCCAAGTGCCCGCTAGGGAACATACAGAGTCCAAGTGCCTGCTAGGGAACCTACGTATTCCAAGTGCCCGCTAGGTAACTTAGATAGTCCAAGTGCCCGTTAGCTAACAGAGATAGTCCAAGTGCCCGCTAGGTTACCACATAGTCCAAATGCCCGTTCTTTAACCTAGATAGTCCAAGTGGCCGCTAGGTAACCTAGACAGTCCAAGTGCCTGCTAGGTAACCTACATATTCCAAGTGCCCGCTAAGTAACTTAGATAGTCCAAGTGCCCGTTAGCTAACATAGATAGTCCAAGTGCCCGCTAGGTAACCACATAGTCCAAGTGCCCGTTCGTTAACCTAGATAGTCCAAGTGCCCGCTAGGTAACCTAGACAGTCCAAGTGCCTACTAGGTAACCTACATATTCCAAGTGCCCGTTTGCTAATCTAGATCTTCAAAGTGCCCGCTAGTTAACCTACATAGTCCAAGGGCCCGATAGCTAACCTAGATAGTCCAAGTGCCCGCTAGTTAACCTACATAGTACAAGGACCCACTAGTTAACCTACATAGTCCTAGTGCCTGCTTGTTAACCTACATTGTCCAAGTCCCTGATAGGGAACCAACATAGTCCAAGTATCCGCTAGGTAACCTACATAGTCCAAATGCCCCCTAGTAACTTACATAGTCAAAGTGACCCATAGGGAACTTACAAAATCTAAGTGCCCGCTAGGTAACCTACATAGTCCAAGTGCCTGATAGGGAACCTACATAGTCCAAGTGCCGGCTGAGGAACCTACATAGTCCAAGTGCCCGTAGGGAACCTACATAGTCAAAGTGCTCCCTAGGGAACCTGCATTGTGCAAGTGCCCAGTGGTTAACCTAGATAGTCCAAATGCCCGCTAGTTAACCTAGATAGTCCATTTGCCCGCTAGTTAACCTACATAGTCCACGGTCTGCTAGTTAACCTAGATAGTCCAATTGCCTGCTAGTTAACCTACATAGTCCAAGAACCCGCTAGTTAACCTAGATAGTCCAAGTGCCCGTTAGTTAACCTACATAGTCCAAGGGCCCGCTAGTTAACCTAGATATTCCAAGTGCCCGCTAGTTAACCTAGATCGTCCAAGTGTCCGCTAGTTAGCCTACATTGTCCAAGTTCCAGTTAGGTAACCAAGATAGTCCAAGTGCCCGCAAGGTAACCTAGATATTCCAAGTTCCTGTTAGCTAACCTAGATAATCCAAGTGCCCGCTACGTAACCTACATTGTCCAAGTGCCCTTTCGTTAACCTTGATAGTCCACGTGCCCGCTACGTAACCTACATAGTCCAAGGGCCCTCTAGGTAACCTATATAGTCCAAGTGCCCGCTTGTTAACCTACATAGTCCAAGTCCCCGCTAAGAAACCTAGATAGTCCAAGTGCCCGTTAGGTAACCTAGATAGTCCAAGTGCCCGCTAGGTAACCTACATAGTCCAAGTTCCCGCTAGGTAACCAAGATAGTCCCAGTGCCCGTTACCTAACCTAGATAGTCCAATTGCCCGCTCCGCAACATACATAGTCCAAGTGCCCGTTCGTTAACCTATAAGTTCAAGTGCTCGCTAGGTAACCTAGACTGTCCAAGTGCCCGCTAGGTTACCTACATAGTCCAAATGCCCGTTCGGTAACATAGATAGTGCAAGTGCCCGGTAGTTAACCTATATAGTCCAAGTGCCCGCTAGGTAACCTAGATAGTCCATGTGCCCGTTACCTAACCTAGATAGTGCAAGTGCCCGCTAGGCAACCTACATAGTACAAGTGCCCGTTCGTTAACCTAGAAGTCCAAGTGCCCGCTAGGTAACCTAGATTGTCCAAGTGCCCACTAGGTTACCTACATAGTACAAGTGTCCGTTAATAACATAGATAGTCCAAGTGCCCGCTAGGTAACCTTTAGAGTCCAAGTGCTCGCTAGGTAACCTAGATAGTCCAAGTGCCTGTTAGGTAACCTAAATAGTCCAAGTGCCCGTTAGGTAACCTAGATAGTCCAAGTGCCCGCTAGGTAACCTACATAGTCCAAGTGCCCTCTAGGTAACCTAGATAGTACAACAGCCCGTTAGTTAACCTAGATAGTCCAGGTTCCCACTAGGGAACGTACATAGTCCAAGGACCCGCTAGTTAACCTACATAGTCCAAGTGCCCGATAGGGAACCTACGTAGTCAAAGTGCCCGCTAAGGGAGGTACATAGTCCCAATGCCCGCTAGGGAACCTACACAGTCCAAATGCCAGTTAGGGAACTTAGTAGTCCAAGTGCCCGCTAGGGAACTTGCATCGTCCTAGTGCCCGCTAGCTAATCTAGATTGTCCTAGTGCCCGCTAGTTAACCTAGATCGTCCAAGTGCCCGCTAGTTAACCTAGATAATCCAAGGGCTCGCTACTTAACCTACATAGACCAAGGGCCCTCTAGTTAACCTAGCTAGTCCAAGTGCCCGCTAGGGAACGTACATATTCCAAGTGTCTGCTAGGTAACCTAGATAGTCCAAGTGCCCGCTAGGGTATGTACATAGTTCAAGTGCCCGCTAGGTAACCTAGATTGTCCAAGTGCCCGCTAGGTAACCTAGATTCTCCAAGTGCCCGCTAGGTAACCTAGATAGTCCAAGGTCCCGCTAGTTAACCTACATAATCCAATGCCCGATAGGGAACCTACATAGTCCAAGTGCCCGCTGAGGAACCTACATAGTCCAAGTGCCCGCTAGGGAACCTACATATTCCAAGTGCCCGCTAGTTAATCTAGATAGTCCAAGTGCCCACTAGTTAACCTAGATAGTCCAAGTGCCCGCTAGTTAACCTAGATCGTCAAAATGCCCACTAGTTAACATTGATCATCCACGTGCCCACTAGTTAACCTACATAGTCCAAGTGCCCGATAGGGAACCTACATATTCCAAGTGCCCGTTAGGGTACCTAGATAGTCCAAGTGCCCGTAGGGAACCTACATAGTCAAAGTGCCCCCTAGGGAACCTGCATTGTGCAAGTGCCCAGTAGTTAACCTAGATATTCCAAGTGCCCGCTAGTTAACCTAGATAGTCCAAGTGCCCGCTAGTTAACCTACATAGTCCACGGTCTGCTAGTTAACCTAGATAGTCCAATTGCCTGCTAGTTAACCTACATAGTCCAAGAACCCGCTAGTTAACCTAGATAGTCCAAGTGCCCGTTAGTTAACCTACATAGTCCAAGGGCCCGCTAGTTAACCTAGATATTCCAAGTGCCCGCTAGTTAACCTAGATCGTCCAAGTGTCCGCTAGTTAACCTACATTGTCCAAGTTCCAGTTAGGTAACCTAGATAGTACAAGTGCCCGCAAGGTAACCTACATAGTCCAAGTGCCCGCTAGGTAACCTAGATATTCCAAGTTCCTGTTAGCTAACCTAGATAATCCAAGTGCCCGCTAGGTAACCTACATAGTCCAAGTGCCCTTTCGTTAACCTAGATAGTCCACGTGCCCGCTACGTAACCTACATAGTCCAAGGGCGCTCTAGGTAACCTATATAGTCCAAGTGCCCGCTAGTTAACCTATATAGTCCAAGTGCCCGCTAAGAAACCTAGATAGTCCAAGTGCCCGTTAGGTAACCTAGATAGTCCAAGTGCCCGCTAGGTAACCTACATAGTCCAAGTTCCCGCTAGGTAACCTAGATAGTCCAAGTGCCCATTACCTGACCTAGATAGTCCACGTGCCCGCTAGGTAACCTACATAGTCCTAGTTCCCGCTAGGTAACCTAGATAGTCCCAGTGCCCGTTACCTAACCTAGATAGTCCAATTGCCCGCTACGCAACATACATAGTCCAAGTGCCCGTTCGTTAACCTATAAGTTCAAGTGCCCGCTAGGTAACCTAGACTGTCCAAGTGCCCGCTAGGTTACCTAGATAGGCCAAGGGCCCGCTTGTTAACCTACATAGTCCAAGTGCCCGGTAGTTAACTTACATAGTTCAAGTGTCCGTAGGGAACATTCATAGTCCAAGTGCCCGCTAGGGAACATACAGAGTCCAAGTGCCTGCTAGGGAACCTACGTATTCCAAGTGCCCGCTAGGTAACTTAGATAGTCCAAGTACCCGTTAGCTAACAGAGATAGTCCAAGTGCCCGCTAGGTTACCACATAGTCCAAGTGCCCGTTCTTTAACCTAGATAGTCCAAGTGGCCGCTAGGTAACCTAGACAGTCCAAGTGCCTGCTAGGTAACCTACATATTCCAAGTGCCCGCTAGGTAACTTAGATAGTCCAAGTGCCCGTTAGCTAACATAGATAGTCCAAGTGCCCGCTAGGTAACCACATAGTCCAAGTGCCCGTTCGTTAACCTAGATAGTCCAAGTGCCCGCTAGGTAACCTAGACAGTCCAAGTGCCTACTAGGTAACCTACATATTCCAAGTGCCCGTTTGCTAACCTAGATCTTCAAAGTGCCCGCTAGTTAACCTACATAGTCCAAGGGCCCGATAGCTAACCTAGATAGTCCAAGTGCCCGCTAGTTAACCTACATAGTACAAGGACCCACTAGTTAACCTACATAGTCCTAGTGCCCGCTTGTTAACCTACATTGTCCAAGTCCCTGATAGGGAACCAACATAGTCCAAGTATCCGCTAGGTAACCTACATAGTCCAAATGCCCCCTAGTAACTTACATAGTCAAAGTGACCCATAGGGAACTTACAAAATCTAAGTGCCCGCTAGGTAACCTACATAGTCCAAGTGCCCGTTAGGTAACCTAGATAGTCCAAATATCCGCTAGGGAACACACATAGTCCAAGTGCCCGTTAGAGAACTTACATAGTCAAAAGGCCTGCTATGGAACCTACATAGTCCAAGTGCCCGGTAGGGAACCTTCATAGTCCGAGTGCCTGCTAGGGAACCTACATAGTCCAAGTGCCCTTTAGGGAACGTACATATTCCAAGTGTCCGCTAGGTAACCTAGATAGTCCAAGTGCCCGCTAGGTTATGTACATAGTTCCAGTGCCCGCCAGTTAACCTAGATTGTCTAAGTGCCCGCTAGGTAACCTAGATTGTCCAAGTGCCTGCTAGGTAACCTAGATAGTCCAAGGTCCTGCTAGTTAACCTACATAATCCAATGCCCGATAGGGAACCTACATAGTCCAAGTGCCCGCTGAGGAACCTACACAGTCCAAGTGCCCGCTAGGGAACCAACATATTCCAAGTGCCCGCTAGTTAATCTAGATAGTCCAAGTGCCCACTAGTTAACCTAGATAGTCCAAGTGCCCGCTAGTTAACCTAGATCGTCCAAGTGCCCGCTAGTTAACCTAGATAATCCAAGTGCCCGCTAGTTAACCTACATATTCCAGCGGCCCTCTAGTTAACCTAGCTAGTCCAAGTGCCCGCTAGGGGACGTACATTGTCCAAGTGCCCGCTAGGTAACCTAGATAGTCCATGTGCCCGCTAGGGAATGTACATAGTTCAAGTTCCCACCAGATAAACGAGATAGTCCAAGGTCCCGCTAGTTAACCTACATAGTCCAAGTGCCCGCTGAGGAAACTACATAGTCCAAGAGCCCGTTAGGGAACCTAGATAGTCCAAGTGCCCATAGGGAACCTATATAGTCCAAGTGCCCGCTAGGGAACCTACATAGTCAAAGTGCCCGCTAGGGAACCTGCATTGTACAAGTGCACGCTAATAAACCTAGATAGTCCAATTGCCCGCTAGTTAACCTAGATAGTCAAAGTGCCCACTAGTTAACATTGATCATCCACGTGCCCACTAAACCTACATAGTCCAAGTGCCTGATAGGGACCTACATAGTCCAAGTGCCCGCTGAGGAACCTATATAGTCCAAGTGCCCGTTAGGGTACCTAGATAGTCCAAGTGCCCGTAGGGAACCTACATAGTCAAAGTGCCCGCTAGGGAACCTGCATTGTGCAAGTGCCCAGTAGTTAACCTAGATAGTTCAAATGCCCGCTAGTTAACCTACATAGTCCACGGTCTGCTAGTTAACCTAGATAGTCCAATTGCCTGCTAGTTAACCTACATAGTCCAAGAACCCGCTAGTTAACCTAGATAGTCCAAGTGCCCGTTAGTTAACCTACATAGTCCAAGGGCCCGCTAGTTAACCTAGATATTCCAAGTGCCCGCTAGTTAACCTAGATCGTCCAAGTGTCCGCTAGTTAACCTACATTGTCCAAGTTCCAGTTAGGTAACCAAGATAGTCCAAGTGCCCGCTAGGTAACCTAGATATTCCAAGTTCCTGTTAGCTAACCTAGGTAATCCAAGTGCCCGCTAGGTAACCTACATAGTCCAAGTGCCCTTTCGTTAACCTAGATAGTCCACGTGCCCGCTACGTAACCTACATAGTCCAAAGGCCCTCTAGGTAACCTATATAGTCCAAGTGCCCGCTAGTTAACCTACATAGTCCAAGTGCCCGCTAAGAAACCTAGATAGTCCAAGTGCCTGTTAGGTAACATAGATAGTCCAAGTGCCCGCTAGGTAACCTACATAGTCCAAGTTCCCGCTAGGTAACCTAGATAGTCCAAGTGCCCGTTACCTAACCTAGATAGTCCACGTGCCCGCTAGGTAACCTACATAGTCCTAGTTCCCGCTAGGTAACCAAGATAGTCCCAGTGCCCGTTACCTAACCTAGATAGTCCAATTGCCCGCTACGCAACATACATAATCCAAGTGCCTGTTCGTTATCCTATAAGTTCATGTGCCCGCTAGGTAACCTAGACTGTCCAAGTGCCCGCTAGGTTACCTACATAGTCCAAATGCCCGTTCGGTAACCTAGATAGTGCAAGTGCCCGGTAGTTAACCTACATAGTCCAAGTGCCCGCTAGGTAACCTAGATAGTCCAAGGGCCCGCTTGTTAACCTACATAGTCCAAGTGCCCGGTAGTTAACTTACATAGTTCAAGTGTCCGTAGGGAACATACATAGTCCAAGTCCCCTCTAGGGAACATACAGAGTCCAAGTGCCTGCTAGGGAACCTACGTAGTCCAAGTGCCCGCTAGGTAACTTAGATAGTCCAAGTGCCCGTTAGCTAACATAGATAGTCCAAGTGCCGGCTAGGTAACCACATAGTCCAAGTACCCGTTCGTTAACCTAGATAGTCCAAGTGCCCGCTAAGTAACCTAGACACTCCAAGTGCCTACTAGGTAACCTACATATTCCAAGTGCCCGTTTGCTAACCTAGATCTTCAAAGTGCTCGCTAGTTAACCTACATAGTCCAAGGGCCCGCTACCTAATCTAGATAGTCCAAGTGCCCGCTAGTTAACCTACATAGTACAAGGACCCACTAGTTAACCTACATAGTCCTAGTGCCCGCTAGTTAACCTACATTGTCCAAGTCCCTGATAGGGAACCTACATAGTCCAAGTATCCGCTAGGTAACCTACATAGACCAAATGGCCCCTAGTAACGTACATAGTCCAAGTGACCGATAGGAAACTTACAAAATCCAAGTGCCCGCTAGGGAACCTACATAGTCCAAGTGCCCGTTAGGTAACCTAGATAGTCCAAATATCCGCTAGGGAACCCACATAGTCCAAGTGAACGTTAGAGAACTTACATAGTCAAAAGGCCTGCTATGGAACCTACATAGTCCAGGTGCCCGCTAGGGAACCTTCATAGTCCGAGTGCCTGCTAGGGAACCTACATAGTCCAAGTGCCCTTTAGGGAACGTACATAGTCCAAGTAACCGCTAGGTAACCTAGATAGTCCAAGTGCCCGCTAGGGTATGTACATAGTTCAAGTGCCCGCTAGGTAACCTAGATAGTCCATGTGCCCGTTACCTAACCTAGATAGTGCAAGTGCCCGCTAGGCAACCTACATAGTACAAGTGCCCGTTCGTTAACCTAGAAGTCCAAGTGCCCGCTAGGTAACCTAGATTGTCCAAGTGCCCACTAGGTTACCTACATAGTACAAGTGTCCGTTAATAACATAGATAGTCCAAGTGCCCGCTAGGTAACCTTTAGAGTCCAAGTGCTCGCTAGGTAACCTAGATAGTCCAAGTGCCTGTTAGGTAACCTAGATAGTCCAAGTGCCCGTTAGGTAACCTAGATAGTCCAAGTGCCCGCTAGGTAACCTACATAGTCCAAGTGCCCTCTAGGTAACCTAGATAGTACAACAGCCCGTTAGTTAACCTAGATAGTCCAGGTTCCCACTAGGGAACGTACATAGTCCTAGGACCCGCTAGTTAACCTACATAGTCCAAGTGCCCGATAGGGAACCTACGTAGTCCAAGTGCCCGCTAAGGGAGGTACATAGTCCCAATGCCCGCTAGGGAACCTACACAGTCCAAATGCCCGTTAGGGAACTTAGTAGTCCAAGTGCCCGCTAGGGAACTTGCATCGTCCTAGTGCCCGCTAGCTAATCTAGATTGTCCTAGTGCCCGCTAGTTAACCTAGATCGTCCAAGTGCCCGCTAGTTAACCTAGATAATCCAAGGGCTCGCTACTTAACCTACATAGACCAAGGGCCCTCTAGTTAACCTAGCTAGTCCTAGTGCCCGCTAGGGAACGTACATATTCCAAGTGTCTGCTAGGTAACCTAGATAGTCCAAGTGCCCGCTAGGGTATGTACATATTTCAAGTGCCCGCTAGGTAACCTAGATTGTCCAAGTGCCCGCTAGGTAACCTAGATTCTCCAAGTGCCCGCTAGGTAACCTAGATAGTCCAAGGTCCCGCTAGTTAACCTACATAATCCAATGCCCGATAGGGAACCTACATAGTCCAAGTGCCCGCTGAGGAACCTACATAGTCCAAGTGCCCGCTAGGGAACCTACATATTCCAAGTGCCCGCTAGTTAATCTAGATAGTCCAAGTGCCCACTAGTTAACCTAGATAGTCCAAGTGCCCGCTAGTTAACCTAGATCGTCAAAATGCCCACTAGTTAACATTGATCATCCACGTGCCCACTAGTTAACCTACATAATCCAAGTGCCCGCTGAGGAACCTACATAGTCCAAGTGCCCGATAGGGAACCTACATATTCCAAGTGCCCATTAGGGTACCTAGATAGTCCAAGTGCCCGTAGGGAACCTACATAGTCAAAGTGCCCCCTAGGGAACCTGCATTGTGCAAGTGCCCAGTAGTTAACCTAGATATTCCAAGTGCCCGCTAGTTAACCTAGATAGTCCAAGTGCCCGCTAGTTAACCTACATAGTCCACGGTCTGCTAGTTAACCTAGATAGTCCAATTGCCTGCTAGTTAACCTACATAGTCCAAGATCCCGCTAGTTAACCTAGATAGTCCAAGTGCCCGTTAGTTAACCTACATAGTCCAAGGGCCCGCTAGTTAACCTAGATATTCCAAGTGCCCGCTAGTTAACCTAGATCGTCCAAGTGTCCGCTAGTTAACCTACATTGTCCAAGTTCCAGTTAGGTAACCTAGATAGTACAAGTGCCCGCAAGGTAACCTACATAGTCCAAGTGCCCGCAAGGTAACCTAGATATTCCAAGTTCCTGTTAGCTAACCTAGATAATCCAAGTGCCCGCTAGGTAACCTACATCGTCCAAGTGCCCTTTCGTTAACCTAGATAGTCCACGTGCCCGCTACGTAACCTACATAGTCCAAGGGCGCTCTAGGTAACCTATATAGTCCAAGTGCCCGCTAGTTAACCTATATAGTCCAAGTGCCCGCTAAGAAACCTAGATAGTCCAAGTGCCCGTTAGGTAACCTAGATAGTCCAAGTGCCCGCTAGGTAACCTACATAGTCCTAGTTCCCGCTCGGTAACCTAGATAGTCCCAGTGCCCGTTACCTAACCTAGATAGTCCAATTGCCCGCTACGCAACATACATAGTCCAAGTGCCCGTTCGTTAACCTATAAGTTCAAGTGCCCGCTAGGTAACCTAGACTGTCCAAGTGCCCGCTAGGTTACCTAGATAGGCCAAGGGCCCGCTTGTTAACCTACATAGTCCAAGTGCCCGGTAGTTAACTTACATAGTTCAAGTGTCCGTAGGGAACATTCATAGTCCAAGTGCCCGCTAGGGAACATACAGAGTCCAAGTGCCTGCTAGGGAACCTACGTATTCCAAGTGCCCGCTAGGTAACTTAGATAGTCCAAGTACCCGTTAGCTAACAGAGATAGTCCAAGTGCCCGCTAGGTTACCACATAGTCCAAGTGCCCGTTCTTTAACCTAGATTGTCCAAGTGGCCGCTAGGTAACCTAGACAGTCCAAGTGCCTGCTAGGTAACCTACATATTCCAAGTGCCCGCTAGGTAACTTAGATAGTCCAAGTGCCCGTTAGCTAACATAGATAGTCCAAGTGCCCGCTAGGTAACCACATAGTCCAAGTGCCCGTTTGCTAACCTAGATCTTCAAAGTGCCCGCTAGTTAACCTACATAGTCCAAGGGCCCGATAGCTAACCTAGATAGTCCAAGTGCCCGCTAGTTAACCTACATAGTACAAGGACCCACTAGTTAACCTACATAGTCCTAGTGCCCGCTTGTTAACCTACATTGTCCAAGTCCCTGATAGGGAACCAACATAGTCCAAGTATCCGCTAGGTAACCTACATAGTCCAAATGCCCCCTAGTAACTTACATAGTCAAAGTGACCCATAGGGAACTTACAAAATCTAAGTGCCCGCTAGGTAACCTACATAGTCCAAGTGCCCTTTAGGTAACCTAGATAGTCCAAATATCCGCTAGGGAACACACATAGTCCAAGTGCCCGTTAGAGAACTTACATAGTCAAAAGGCCTGCTATGGAACCTACATAGTCCAAGTGCCCGGTAGGGAACCTTCATAGTCCGAGTGCCTGCTAGGGAACCTACATAGTCCAAGTGCCCTTTAGGGAACGTACATATTCCAAGTGTCCGCTAGGTAACCTAGATAGTCCAAGTGCCCGCTAGGTTATGTACATAGTTCCAGTGCCCGCCAGTTAACCTAGATTGTCTAAGTGCCCGCTAGGTAACCTAGATTGTCCAAGTGCCTGCTAGGTAACCTAGATAGTCCAAGGTCCTGCTAGTTAACCTACATAATCCAATGCCCGATAGGGAACCTACATAGTCCAAGTGCCCGCTGAGGAACCTACACAGTCCAAGTGCCCGCTAGGGAACCAACATATTCCAAGTGCCCGCTAGTTAATCTAGATAGTCCAAGTGCCCACTAGTTAACCTAGATAGTCCAAGTGCCCGCTAGTTAACCTAGATCATCCAAGTGCCCGCTAGTTAACCTAGATAATCCAAGTGCCCGCTAGTTAACCTACATATTCCAGCGGCCCTCTAGTTAACCTAGCTAGTCCAAGTGCCCGCTAGGGGACGTACATTGTCCAAGTGCCCGCTAGGTAACCTAGATAGTCCATGTGCCCGCTAGGGAATGTACATAGTTCAAGTTCCCACCAGATAAACGAGATAGTCCAAGGTCCCGCTAGTTAACCTACATAGTCCAAGTGCCCGCTGAGGAAACTACATAGTCCAAGAGCCCGTTAGGGAACCTAGATAGTCCAAGTGCCCATAGGGAACCTATATAGTCCAAGTGCCCGCTAGGGAACCTACATAGTCAAAGTGCCCGCTAGGGAACCTGCATTGTACAAGTGCACGCTAATAAACCTAGATAGTCCAATTGCCCGCTAGTTAACCTAGATAGTCAAAGTGCCCACTAGTTAACATTGATCATCCACGTGCCCACTAAACCTACATAGTCCAAGTGCCTGATAGGGACCTACATAGTCCAAGTGCCCGCTGAGGAACCTATATAGTCCAAGTGCCCGTTAGGGTACCTAGATAGTCCAAGTGCCCGTAGGGAACCTACATAGTCAAAGTGCCCGCTAGGGAACCTGCATTGTGCAAGTGCCCAGTAGTTAACCTAGATAGTTCAAATGCCCGCTAGTTAACCTACATAGTCCACGGTCTGCTAGTTAACCTAGATAGTCCAATTGCCTGCTAGTTAACCTACATAGTCCAAGAACCCGCTAGTTAACCTAGATAGTCCAAGTGCCCGTTAGTTAACCTACATAGTCCAAGGGCCCGCTAGTTAACCTAGATATTCCAAGTGCCCGCTAGTTAACCTAGATCGTCCAAGTGTCCGCTAGTTAACCTACATTGTCCAAGTTCCAGTTAGGTAACCAAGATAGTCCAAGTGCCCGCTAGGTAACCTAGATATTCCAAGTTCCTGTTAGCTAACCTAGGTAATCCAAGTGCCCGCTAGGTAACCTACATAGTCCAAGTGCCCTTTCGTTAACCTAGATAGTCCACGTGCCCGCTACGTAACCTACATAGTCCAAAGGCCCTCTAGGTAACCTATATAGTCCAAGTGCCCGCTACTTAACCTACATAGTCCAAGTGCCCGCTAAGAAACCTAGATAGTCCAAGTGCCTGTTAGGTAACATAGATAGTCCAAGTGCCCGCTAGGTAACCTACATAGTCCAAGTTCCCGCTAGGTAACCTAGATAGTCCAAGTGCCCGTTACCTAACCTAGATAGTCCACGTGCCCGCTAGGTAACCTACATAGTCCTAGTTCCCGCTAGGTAACCAAGATAGTCCCAGTGCCCGTTACCTAACCTAGATAGTCCAATTGCCCGCTACGCAACATACATAATCCAAGTGCCCGTTCGTTATCCTATAAGTTCATGTGCCCGCTAGTTAACCTAGACTGTTCAAGTGCCCGCTAGGTTACCTACATAGTCCAAATGCCCGTTCGGTAACCTAGATAGTGCAAGTGCCCGGTAGTTAACCTACATAGTCCAAGTGCCCGCTAGGTAACCTAGATAGTCCAAGGGCCCGCTTGTTAACCTACATAGTCCAAGTGCCCGGTAGTTAACTTACATAGTTCAAGTGTCCGTAGGGAACATACATAGTCCAAGTGCCCGCTAGGGAACATACAGAGTCCAAGTGCCTGCTAGGGAACCTACGTAGTCCAAGTGCCCGCTAGGTAACTTAGATAGTCCAAGTGCCCGTTAGCTAACATAGATAGTCCAAGTGCCGGCTAGGTAACCACATAGTCCAAGTACCCGTTCGTTAACCTAGATAGTCCAAGTGCCCGCTAAGTAACCTAGACACTCCAAGTGCCTACTAGGTAACCTACATATTCCAAGTGCCCGTTTGCTAACCTAGATCTTCAAAGTGCTCGCTAGTTAACCTACATAGTCCAAGGGCCCGCTACCTAATCTAGATAGTCCAAGTGCCCGCTAGTTAACCTACATAGTACAAGGACCCACTAGTTAACCTACATAGTCCTAGTGCCCGCTAGTTAACCTACATTGTCCAAGTCCCTGATAGGGAACCTACATAGTCCAAGTATCCGCTAGGTAACCTACATAGACCAAATGGCCCCTAGTAACGTACATAGTCCAAGTGACCGATAGGAAACTTACAAAATCCAAGTGCCCGCTAGGGAACCTACATAGTCCAAGTGCCCGTTAGGTAACCTAGATAGTCCAAATATCCGCTAGGGAACCCACATAGTCCAAGTGAACGTTAGAGAACTTACATACTCAAAAGGCCTGCTATGGAACCTACATAGTCCAGGTGCCCGCTAGGGAACCTTCATAGTCCGAGTGCCTGCTAGGGAACCTACATAGTCCAAGTGCCCTTTAGGGAACGTACATAGTCCAAGTAACCGCTAGGTAACCTAGATAGTCCAAGTGCCCGCTAGGGTATGTACATAGTTCAAGTGCCCGCTAGGTAACCTAGATAGTCCAAGATCCTGCTAGTTAACCTACATAATCCAATGCCCGATAGGGAGCCTACATAGTCCAAGTGCCCGCTGAGGAACCTACATAGTCCAAGTGCCCGCTAGGGAACCAACATATTCCAAGTGCCCGCTAGCTAATCTAGATAGTCCAAGGGCACACTAGTTAACGTAGATAGTCCAAGTGCCCGCTAGTTAACCTAGATCGTCCAAGTGCCCGCTAGTTAACCTAGATAATCCAAGTGCCCGCTAGTTAACCTACATATTCCAGCGGCCCTCTAGTTAACCGAGCTAGTCCAAGTGCCCGCTAGGTAACCGAGATAGTCCAAGTGCCCGCTGGGGTATGTACATAGTTCAAGTGCCCGCTAGGTAACCTAGATAGTCCAAGATCCCGCTAGTTAACCTACATAGTCCAAATGCCCGCTGAGGAACCTACATAGTCCAAGTGCCCGTTAGGGAACCTAGATAGTACAAGTGCCCATAGGGAACCTATATAGTCCAAGTGCCCGCTAGGGAACCTACATAGTCAAAGTGCCCGCTAGGGAACCTGCATTGTACAAGTACACGCTAATAAACCTAGATAGTCCAATTGCCCGCTAGTTAACCTAGATAGTCAAAGTGCCCACTAGTTAACATTGATCATCCACGTGCCCACTAGTTAACCTACATAGTCCAAGTGCCTGATAGGTAACCTACATAGTCCAAGTGCCCGCTGAGGAACCTACATAGTCCAAGTGCCCGTTAGGGTACCTAGATAGTCCAAGTGCCCGTAGGGAACCTACATGGTCAAAGTGCCCGCTAGGGAACCTGCATTGTGCAAGTGCCCAGTAGTTAACCTAGATAGTCCAAATGCCCGCTAGTTAACCTAGATAGTCCAAGTGGCCGCTAGTTAACCTACATAGTCCACGGTCTGCTAGTTAACCTAGATAGTCCAATTGCCTGCTAGTTAACCTACATGGTCCAAGAACCCGCTAGTTAACCTAGATAGTCCAAGTGCCCGTTAGTTAACCTACATAGTCCAAGGGCCCGCTAGTTAACCTAGATATTCAAAGTGCCCGCTAGTTAACCTACATAGTCCATGTGCCCGCTAAGAAACCTAGATAGTCCAAGTGCCCGTTAGGTAACCTAGATAGTCCAAGTGCCCGCTAGGTAACCTACATATTCCAAGTTCCTGCTAGGTAACCTAGATAGTCCAAGTGCCCGTTACCTAACCTAGATAGTCCAAGTGCCCGCTAGGTAACCTACATAGTCCTAGTTCCTGCTAGGTAACCAAGATAGTCCAAGTGCCCGTTACCTAACCTAGATAGTTCAATTGCCCGCTACGCAACATACATAGTCCAAGTGCCCGTTCGTTATCCTATAAGTTCAAGTGCTCGCTAGGTAACCTAGACTGTCCAAGTGCCCGCTAGGTTACCTACATAGTCCAAATGCCCGTTCGGTAACCTAGATAGTGCAAGTGCCCGGTAGTTAACCTACATAGTCCAAGTGCCCGCTAGGTAACCGAGATATTCCAAGGGCCCGCTTGTTAACCTACATAGTCCAGGTGCCCGATAGTTAACTTACATAAGTCAAGTGTCCGTAGGGAACATACATAGTCCAAGTGCCCGCTAGGGAACATACAGAGTCCAAGTGCCCGCTTGGGAACCTACGTAGTCCAAGTGCCCACTAGGTAACTTAGATAGTCCAAGTGCCCGTTAGCTAACAGAGATAGTCCAAGTGCCCGCTAGGTAACCTAGACAGTCCAAGTGCCTGCTAGGTAACCTACATATTCCAAGTGCCCGCTAGGTAACTTAGATAGTCCAAGTGCCCGTTAGCTAACATAGATAGTCCAAGTGCCCACTAGGTAACCACATAGTCCAAGTGCCCGTTCGTTAACCTAGATAGTCCAAGTGCCCGCTAGGTAACCTAGACAGTACAAGTACCTACTAGGTAACCTACATATTCCAAGTGCCCGTTTGCTAACCTAGATCTTCAAAGTGCCCGCTAGTTAACCTCCATAGTCCAAGGGCCCGCTAGCTAACCTAGATGGTCCAAGTGCCCGCTAGTTAACCTACATAGTACAAGGACCCACTAGTTAACCTACATAGTCCTAGTGCCCGCTATTTAACCTACATTGTCCAAGTCCCTGATAGGGAACCTACATAGTCCAAGCATCCGCTAGGTAACCTACATAGTCCAAATTCCCCCTAGTAACTTACATAGTCCAAGTGACCCATAGGGAACTTACAAATCCAAGTGCCCTCTAGGGAACCTACATAGTCCAAGTGCCCGTTAGGTAACCTAGATAGTCCAAGTATCCGCTAGGTAACCTACATAGTCCAAATTCCCCCTAGTAACTTACATAGTCCAAGTGACCCATAGGAAACTTACAAATCCAAGTGCCCGCTAGGGAATCTACATAGTCCAAGTGCCCGTTAGGTAACCTAGATAGTCCAAATGTCCGCTAGGGAACACACATAGTCCAAGTGCCCGTTAGAGAACTTACATAGTCAAAAGGCCTGCTATGGAACCTACATAGTCCAAGTGCCCGCTAGGGAACCTTCATAGTCCGAGTGCCTGCTAGGGAACCTACATAGTCCAAGTGCCC
This sequence comes from Tenrec ecaudatus, assembly GCF_050624435.1. Lineage (NCBI taxonomy): Eukaryota > Metazoa > Chordata > Mammalia > Afrosoricida > Tenrecidae > Tenrec > Tenrec ecaudatus. Next base: position 822,177 of record NW_027459471.1, read on the forward strand.
TTTAGGGAACGTACATAGTCCAAGTGTCCGCTAGGTAACCTAGATAGTCCAAGTGCCCGCTAGGGTATGTACATAGTTCATGTGCCAGCTAGGTAACCTAGATTGTCCAAGTGCCCGCTAGGTAACCTAGAATGTCCAAGTGCCCGCTAGGTAAACTAGATAGTCCAAGGTCCCGCTAGTTAACCTACATAATCCAATGCCCGATAGGGAACCTACATAGTCCAAGTGCCCGCTGAGGAACCTACATAGTCCAAGTGCCCGCTAGGGAACCTACATAGTCCAAGTGCCCGCTAGTTAATCTAGATAGTCCAAGAGCCCACTAGTTAACCAAGATAGTCCAAGTGCCCGCTAGTTAACCTAGATCGTCCAAGTGCCCGCTAGTTAACCTAGATAATCCAAGTGCCCGCTAGTTAACCTACATATTCCAGGGGCCCTCTAGTTAACCTAGGTAGTCCAAGTGCCCGCTAGGGGACGTACATAGTCCAAGTGCCCGCTAGGTAACCTAGATAGTCCAAGTTCCCGCTAGGGTATGTACATAGTTCAAGTGCCCACTAGGTAACCTAGATAGTCTAAGGTCCCGCTAGTTAACCTACATAGTCCAAGTGCCCGCTGAGGAACCTACATAGTCCAAGTGCCCGTTAGGGAACCTAGATAGTCCAAGTGCCCATAGGGAACCTATATAGTCCAAGTGCCCGCTAGGGAACCTACATAGTCAAAGTGCCCGCTAGGGAACCTGCATTGTACAAGTGCACGCTAATTAACCTAGATAGTCCAATTGCCCGCTAGTTAACCTAGATAGTCAAAGTGCCCACTAGTTAACATTGATCATCCACGTGCCCACTAGTTAACCTACATAGTCCAAGTGCCTGATAGGGAACCTACATAGTCCAAGTGCCCGCTGAGGAACCTACATAGTCCAAGTGCCCGATAGGGAACCTATATATTCCAAGTGCCCGTTAGGGTACCTAGATAGTCTAAGTGCCCGCTAGGTTATGTACATAGTTCAAGTGCCCGCTAGGTAACCTAGATAGTCCAAGGTCCCGCTAGTTAACCTACATAGTCCAAGTGCCCGCTGAGGAACCTACATAGTCCAAGTGCCCGTTAGGGAACCTAGATAGTCCAAGTGCCCATAGGGAACCTATATAGTCCATGTGCCCGCTAGGGAACCTACATAGTCAAAGTGTCCGCTAGGGAACCTGCATTGTACAAGTGCACGCTAATTAACCTAGATAGTCCAAGTGCCCGCTAGTTAACCTAGATAGTCCAAGTGCCCGCTAGTTAAACTATATATTCCAAGTGCCCGTTAGGGTAACTAGATAGTCCAAGTGCCCGCTAGGGTATGTACATAGTACAAGTGCCCGCTAGGTAACCTAGATAGTCCAAGGTCCCGCTAGTTAACCTACATAGTCCAAGTGTCCGCTGAGGAACCTACATAGTCCAAGTGCCCGGAAGGGAACCTAGATAGTCCAAGTGCCCATAGGGAACCTATATAGTCCCTGTGCCCGCTAGGGAACCTACATAGTCAAAGTGTCCGCTAGGGAACCTGCATTGTACAAGTGCACGCTAATTAACCTAGATAGTCCACTTGCCTGCTAGTTAACCTAGATAGCCAAAGTGCCCACTAGTTAACATTGATCATCCACGTGCCCACTAGTTAACCTACATAGTCCAAGTGCCTGATAGGGAACCTACATATTCCAAGTGCCCGTTAGGGTACCTAGATAGTCCAAGTGCCCGTAGGGAACCTCTATAATCCAAGTGCCCGCTAGGGAACCTACATAGTCAAAGTGCCCGCTAGGGAACCTGCATTGTGCAAGTGCCCGCTAGTTAACCTAGATAGTCCAAGTGCCCGCTAGTTAACATAGATAGTCCAAGTGCCCGCTAGTTGACCTAGATTGTCCAAGTGCCCGTTAGTTAACCTACATAGTCCAAGGGCCCGCTAGTTGACCTAGATTGTCCAAGTGCCGCTAGTTAACCTAGATCGTACAAGTGTCCGCTAGTTAACCTACATTGACCAAGTTTCTGTTAGGTAACCTAGATAGTACAAGTGCCCGCAAGGTAACCTACATAGTCCAAGTGCCCGCTAGGTAACCTAGATATTCCAAGTTCCTGTAAGCTAACCTAGATAATCCAAGTGCCCGCTAGGTAACCTACATAGTCCAATTGCCCTTTCGTTAACCTATATATTCCACGTGCCCGCTACGTAACCTACATTGTCCAAGGGCCCTCTAGGTAACGTATATAGTCCAAGTGCCCCCTAGTTAACCTACATAGTCCAAGGGCCCTCTAGGTAACCTATATAGTCCAAGTGCCCGTTAGGTAACCTAGATAGTCCAAGTGCCCGCTAGGTAACCTACATAGTCCAAGTTCCCGCTAGGTAACCTAGATAGTCCAAGTGCTTGTTAGGTAACCTAGATAGTCCAAGTGCCCGCTAGGTAACCTACATAGTCCTAGTTCCCGCTCGGTAACCTAGATAGTCCAAATGCCTGTTACCTAACCTAGATAGTCCAATTGCCCGCTACGCAACATACATAGTCCAAGTGCCCGTTCGTTAACCTATAAGTTCAAGTGCCCGCTAGGTAACCTAGACTGTCCAAGTGCCCGCTAGGTTACCTACATAGTCCAAATGCCCGTTCGGTAACCTAGATAGTGCAAGTGCCCGGTAGTTAAACTACATAGTCCAAGTGCCCGCTAGGTAACCTATATAGTCCAAGGGCCTGCTTGTTAACCTACATAGTCCAAGTGCCCGGTAGTTTACTTACATAGTTCAAGTGTCCGTAGTGAACATACATAGTCCAAGTGCCCGCTAAGGAACATACAGAGTCCAAGTGCCCGCTAGGGAACCTACGTAGTCCAAGTGCCCGCTAGGTAACTTAGATAGTCCAAGTGCCCGTTAGCTAACAGAGATAGTTCAAGTGCCCCCTAGGTAACCACATAGTCCAAGTGCCCGTTCGTTAACCTAGATAATCCAAGTGCCTCGCTAGGTAATCTAGACAGTCCAAGTGCCTGCTAGGTAACCTACATATTCCAAGTGCCCGCTAGGTAACTTAGATAGTCCAAGTGCCCGTTAGCTAACATAGATAGTCCAAGTGCCCGCTAGGTAACCACATAGTCCAAGTGCCCGTTCGTTAACCTAGATAGTCCAAGTGCCCGCTAGGTAACCTAGACAGTCCAAGTGCCTACAAGGTAACCTACATATTCCAAGTGCCCGTTTGCTAACCTAGATCTTCAAAGTGCCCGTTAGTTAACCTACATAGTCCAAGGGCCTGCTAGCTAACCTAGATATTCCAAGTGCCTGCTAGTTAACCTACATAGTACAAGGACCCACTAGTTAACCTAAATAGTCCTAGTGCCCGCTAGTTAACCTACATTGTCCAAGTCCCTGATAGGGAACCTACATAGTCCAAGTATCCGCTAAGTAACCTACATAGTCCAAATGGCCCCTAGTAACGTACATAGTCCAAGTGACCGATAGGAAACTTACAAAATCCAAGTGCCCGCTAGGGAACCTACATAGTCCAAGTGCCCGTTAGGTAACCTAGATAGTCCAAATGTCCGCTAGGGAACCCACATAGTCCAAGTGCCCGTTAGAGAACTTACATAGTCAAAAGGCCTGCTATGGAACCTACATAGTCCCAGTGCCCGCTAGGGAACCTTCATAGTTCGAGTGCCTGCTAGGGAACCTACATAGTCCAAGTGCCCTTTAGGGAACATATGTAGTCCAAGTGCCCGCTAGGGAACCTAGATAGTCCAAGTGCCCGCTAGGTAACCTAGATAGTCCAAGTGCCCGTTAGGTAACCTAGATAGTCCAAGTGCCCGCTAGGTAACCTACATAGTCCTAGTTCCCGCTAGGTAACCTAGGTAGTCCAAGTGCCCGTTACCTAACCTAGATAGTCCAATTGCCCGCTACGCAACATACATAGTCCAAGTGCCCGTTCGTTAACCTATAAGTCCAAGTGCCCGCTAGGTAACCTAGACTGTCCCAGTGCCCGCTAGTTTACCTACATAGTCCAAATGCCCGTTCGGTAACCTAGATAGTGCAAGTGCCCGGTAGTTAACCTACATAGTCCAAGTGCCCGCTAGGTAACCTAGATAGTCCAAGGGCCCGCTTGTTAACCACCATAGTCCAAGTGCCAGATAGGAAACCAACATAGTCCAAGTGCCCGCTAAGGGACTTACATAGTCCAAGTGCCCGCTAGGGAACCTACATAGTCCAAGTGCCCGTTAGGGAACCTAGATAGTCCAAGTGCCCACTAGAGACCCTGCATCGCCCAAGTGCCCGCTAGTTAACCTAGATAGTCCAAGTGCCCGCTAGTTAACCTACATAGTCCAAGTGTCCGCTAGTTAACCTAGATCGTCCAAGTGCCCGTTAAGAAACCTAGATAGTCCAAGTGCCTGCTAGGTTACCTACATAGTCCTAGATCCCGCTAGGTAACCTAGATAGTCCAGGTGCCCGTTACATAACCTAGATAGTCCAAGTGCCCGTTAGGTAACCTACATAGTCCAAATGCCCGCTAGTAACCTACATAGTCCAAGTGCCTGATAGGGAATCTACATAATCCAAGTGCCCGCTAGGGAATTTACATAGTCCAAGTGCCCGTTAGTTAACCTAGATAGTCCAAGTGCTCGCTAGTTAACCTAGATAGTCCAAGTACCCGCTAGGTAACGTAGATAGTTCAAGTGCACGCTAGGTAACCTAGATAGTCCAAGTGCCCGTTAGGTAACCTACATAGTCCAAATGCCCGCTAGTAACCTACATAGTCCAAGTGCCTGATAGGGAATCTACATAATCCAAGTGCCCGCTAGGGAATTTACATAGTCCAAGTGCCCGTTAGTTAACCTAGATAGTCCAAGTGCTCGCTAGTTAACCTAGATAGTCCAAGTACCCGCTAGGTAACGTAGATAGTTCAAGTGCACGCTAGGTAACCTAGATAGTCCAAGTGCCCGCTACATAACCTACAATGTCCAAGTGCCCCCTAGGTAATCTATATAGTCCAAATGCCCGCTAGGGTACCTACATAGTCGAAATACCCGCTAATTAACCTACATAGTTCAAGTGCCTGCTAGCTAACCTACATAGTCCAAGTGCCTGCTAGTTAACCTAGATCGTCCAAGTGCCCGCTAGTTAACCTACATAGTCCAAAGGGCCCGCTAGTTATCCTACATAGTGAAAGGGCCCGCTAGTTAACCTAGATCGTCCAAGTGTCCGCTAGTTAACCTACATTGTCCAAGTGCCCGCTAGTTAACCTACATAATCCAAATGCCCCTTAGCTAACCTAGATAGTCCAAGGGCCCGTTAGTTGACCTACATAGTCCAAGTACCGGCTAATTAACCTATATTGTCCAAGTGCCCGTTAGCTAACCTCGATAGTCTAAGGGCCCACTAGTTAACCTACATAGTTCAAGTGCCCGCTAGCTAACCTAGATAGTCCAAGGTCCCGCTAGTTGACCTACATAGTCCAAGTGCCCGCTAGGTTACCTAGATAGACCAAGTGCTCGCTAGTTAACCTAGATAGTTCTAGTGCCCGTTAGTTAACCTAGATAGTCCAAGTGCCCACTAGGGGACGTACATAGTCCAAATGCCCACTAGGTAACCTACATAGTCCAAGTGCCAGCTAGGGTATGTACATAGACCAAGTGCCCGCTAGGTAACCTAGATAGTCCAAGTGCCCGGTTGTTAACCTACATAGTCCCAATGCCCGATACAAACCTACATAGTCCAAGTGCCCAATAGGGAACATATATAGTCCAAGTGCCCCCTATGGAACCTACATAGTCCAAGTGCCCGTTAGGGAACCTAGACAGTCCAAGTGCCCACTAGGGAACCTGCATCGTCCAAGTGCTCTCCAGGTAACCTAGAGAGTCCAAGGGCCTGCTAGATAACCTACATAGTCCAAGTGCCCGATAGGGAACCTCCATAGTCCAAGTGCCCGCTAGGGAACCTACATAGTCCAAGTGCACTTTAGGGAAACTAGATAGTCCAAGTGCCCATAGGGAACCTATATAGCCCAAGTTGCCGCTAGGGAACCTACATAGGCAAAGTGCCCGTTAGGGAACCTGCATCGTCCAAGTGCCCGCTAGTTAACCTAGATCGTCCAAGTGCCCGTTTGTTAACCTACATAGTCCAAGGGCCCGCTAGTTAACCTACATAGTCCAAGCACCCGCTAGTTAACCTAGATAGTCCAAGTGCCCGCTAGTTAACCTAGATACTCCAAGTGCCGGCTAGTTAACCTAGATATTCCAAGTGTCCGCTAGTTAACCTACATAGTCCAAGTGCCCGTTAGGTAACCTACATCGTCCTAGTGCCCGCTAGGTAACATAGATAGTCCAAGTTCCTTTTAGCTAACATGGATAGTCCAAGTGCCCGCTAGGTAACCTAGATAGTCAAAGTGCCCGTTAGGTAACCTAGATAGTCCAAGTGCCCGCTAGTTAACCTAGATATTCCAAGTGCCGGATGGTTAACCTAGATAGTACAAGTGTCCGCTAGTTAACCTACATAGTCCAAGTGCCCGTTAGGTAACCTACATAGTCCTAGTGCCCGCTAGGTAACCTAGACATTCCAAGTTCCTTTTAGCTAACTTAGATAGTCCAAGTGCCCGCTAGGTAACCTAGATAGTCAAAGTGCCCGTTAGGTAACCTAGATAGTCAAAGTGCCCGCTAGCTAACCTAGATAGTCCAAGTTCCTGTTAGTTAATGTAGATAGTCCAAGTGCCCGCTAGGTAACCTTGTTAGTCAAAGTGCCTGTTAGGTAACCTAGATAGTCCAAGTGCCCTTTACGTAACCTAGATAGTCCAAGTGCCCGCTAGTTAACCTACATAGTCCAAGTGCCCGTTAGGGTACGTACATAGTCCAAGTGCCCACAAGGTAACCTTGATAGTCCATGTGCCCGCTAGTTAACCTACATAGTCCAAGTGCCTGCTGGTAACCTAGATAGTCGAAGGGCCCGCTAGTTAACCTATATAGTCCAAGTGCCCACTAGGTAACCTTGATAGTCCAAGTGCCCGCTAGGTAACCTACATAGTCCTAGTGCCCGCTAGTTAACCAATATTGTCCAAGTGCCCGATAGCGAAGGTACATAGTCCAAGTCCCCGTTAGGTAACCTACATAGTCCAAATGCCCGCTAGTTAACCTACATAGTCCCATCGCACGCTAGGTAAACTAGATTGTCCAAGTGCCCGTTAGGTAACCTACATAGTCCAAGTGCCCGCTAGGTACCCTACATAGTCCAAGTGCCCGCTCGAAAACCTACATAGTTCAAGTGCCCAATAGGTAACCAAGATAGTCCAAGTGCCCGCTAGGTTACCTACATAGTCCACGTGCCCGCTAGGTAATCTATATAGTCCAAATGCCAGCTGGGGAACCTACATAGTCCAAGTACCCTCTAATTAACCTACATTGTCCAAGTGCCCGTTAGCTAACCTAGATAGTCTAAGGGCCCACTAGTTAACCTACATAGTTTAAGTGCCCGCTAGCCAACCTAGATAATCCAAGTGCCCGGTAGTTAACCTATATCGTCCAAGTGCCCGCTAGTTAAACTTGATCGTCCAACTGTCCGCTAGTTAACCTACATAGTCCAAGTGCCCTCTAGTTGACCTACATAGTCCAAGTGCCCGCTAGGTAACGTAGATAGACCGAGTGCCCGCTAGTTTACCTAGATAGTCGAAGTGCCCACTAGGGGACGTACATAGTCCACGTGCCCGCTAGGTTACCTAGATAGGCCAAGTGCCCGCTAGTTAATCTACATAGTACAAGTGCCTGATAGGGAACATAAATAGTCCAAGTGCCCGCTAGGGAACCAGCAACGTCCAATTGCCCGCTAGGTAACCTAGATAGTCCAAGGGCCTGCTAGTTAACCTACATAGTCCAAGTGCCCGCTTGGGAACCTACATAGTCCAAGTGCCCTTTAGGGAAACTAGAGCGTCCAAGTGCCCATAGGGAACCTATATAGCCCAAGTGCCCGCTAGGGAACCTGCATCGTCCAAGTGCCCGCTAATTAACCTAGATAGTCCAAGTGCCCGCTACTTAAACTAGATATTCCAATTGCCCGGTAGTTAACCTAGTTCGTCCAAGTGCCCGCTAGTTATCCTACATAGTCCAAGGGCCTGCTAGTTAACCTACATAGTCCAAGAACCCGCTAGTTAACCTAGATAGTCCATGTGTCCGGTAGTTAACCTACATAGTCCAAAGGCCCCCTAGTTAACCTAGATATTCCAAGTGCCGGCTAGGTAACCTAGATCGTCCAAGTGTCCGCTAGTTAACCTACATAGTCCAAGTGCCCGTTAGGTAACCTACATAGTCCTAGTGCCCACTAGGTAACCTAGATATTCAAAGTTCCTTTTAGCTAACCTAGATAGTACAAGTGCCCGCAAGGTAACCTACATAGTCCAAGTGCCCGCTAGGTAACCTAGATATTCCAAGTTCCTGTTAGCTAACCTAGATAATCCATGTGCCTGCTAGGTAACCTACATTGTCCAAGTGCCCTTTCGTTAACCTAGATAGTTCACGAGCCCGCTACGTAACCTACATAGTCCAAGGGCCCTCTAGGTAACCTATATAGTCCAAATGCCCGCTAGTTAACCTACATAGTCCAAGTGCCCGCTAAAAAACCTAGATACTCCAAGTGCCCGTTAAGTAACCTAGATAGTCCAAGTGCCCGCTAGGTAAACTACATAGTCCAAGTTCCCGCTAGGTAACCTAGATAGTCCAAGTGCCCGTTATGTAACCTAGATAGTCCAAGTGCCTGCTAGGTAACCTACATAGTCCTAGTTCCCGCTAGGTAACCTAGATAGTCCAAGTGCCCGTTACCTAACCTAGATAATCCAATTGCCCGCTACGCGACATACATAGTCCAAGTGCCCGTTCGTTAACCTATAAGTCCAAGTGCCCGCTAGGTAACCTAGACTGGCCAAGTGCCCTCTAGGTTACCTACATAGTCCAAATGCCCGTTCGGTAACCTAGATAATGCAAGTGCCCGGTAGTTAACCTACATAGTCCAAGTGCCCGCTAGGTAACCTAGATAGTCCAAGGGCCCGCTAGTTAACCTACATAGTCCAAGTGTCCGGTAGTTAACTTACATAGTTCAAGTGTCCGTAGGGAACATACATAGTCCAAGGGCCCCACTAGTTAACGTACATAGTCCAAGTGCTGCTAGTTAACCTACATAGTCCAAGGACCCGCTAGTTAACCTATATCGTACAAGTGCCCGCTAGGTAACCTACATAGTCCCAGGGCCCGCTAGGTAACCTACATAGTCCAAGGGCCCGCTAGTTAACCTACATTCTCCAAGTGCCCGATAGGGAACCTACATAGTCCAAGTGCCCGATAGGGAACCTACAAAATCCAAGTGCCCGCTATGTAACCTACATAGTCCAAGTGCCCGCTAGGGAACCTACAGAGTCCAAGTGCCCGTTAGGTAACCTAGATAGTCCAAATGCCCGCTAGGGAACCCACATAGTCCAAGTGCCCGCTAGGGAACTTACATAGTCCAAGGGCCCGCTAGGGAACCTACATAGTCCAAGTGCCCGATAGGGAACCTACATATTCCAAGTGCCCGTAAGGGAACCTAGATAGTCCAAGTGCCCATAGGGAACATACATTGTCCAAGTGCCCGCTAGGGAACCTACATAGTCAAAGTGCCAGCTAGGGAACCTGCATTGTCTAAGTGCCCGCTAGTTAACCTACATAGTCCAGAACCCGCTAGTTTACCTAGATAGTCCAAGTGCCCGCTAGTTAACCTACATAGTCCAAGGGCCCGCTAGTTAACCTAGATATTCCAAGTGCCCGCTAGTTAACCTAGATCGTCCAAGAGTCCGCTAGTTAACCTACATAGTCCAAGTTGCCGTTAGGTATCCTAGATAGTCCAAGTGGCTGCTAGGTAACCTACATAGTCCAAGAGCCCATTCGTTAACCTAGATAGTCCAAGTGTTCGCTAGGTAACCTAGACTGTCCAAGTGCCCTCTAGGTTACTAACATAGTCCAAGTGCACGTTCGTTAACCTAGATAGTACAAGTGCCCGCAAGGTAACCTACATAGTCCAAGGGTCCGCTAGGTAACCTAGATAGTCCAAGTGCCCGTTAGGTAACCTAGATAGTCCAAGTGCCCGCTAGGTAACCTACATAGTCCAAGTTCCCGCTAGGTAACCTAGGTAGTCCAAGTGCCCGTTACCTAACCTAGATAGATCAAGTGCCCGCTAGGCAACCTACATAGTCCAAGTGCCCGTTCGTTAACCTAGAAGTCCAAGTGACCGCTAGGTTACCTACATAGCCAAGTGCACGTTAATAACATAGATAGTCCAAGTGCCCGCTAGGTAACCTATATAGTCCAAGGGCCCGCTAGTTAAACTACATAGTCCAAGTGCCCGCTAGGTAACCTTGACAATCCAAGTGCCCACTAGATATCCTGCATAGTCCATGTGCCCGTTAGGTAACCTAGATAGTCCAAGTGCCCGCTAGGTAACGTACATAGTCCAAGTGCCCGCTAGGTAACCTACATAGTGCAAGTGTCCGCTAGTTAACCTACATAGTCCAAGTGCACGCTAGTTAACCTAGATCGTCCAAGTGTCCACTAGTTAACCTACATAGTCCAAGTGCCCGCTAGGCCACCTAGATAGCACAACAGCCCGTTAGTTAACCTAGATAGTCCAAGTGCCCACTAGGGAACATACATAGTCCAAGTGCCCGCTAGGTATGTACAGAGTCCAAGTGCCCGTTAGGTAACCTACATAGTCCAAGGGCCCGCTAGTTAACCTACATAGTCCAAGTGCCCGATAGGGAACCTATATAGTCCAAGTGTCCGCTAAGGGACGAACATAGTCCAAGTGCCCGCTAGGGAACCTACATAGTCCAAGTGCCCTTTAGGGAACTTAGTCGTCCAAGTGGCCGCTTGGGAACCTGCATCGTCCAAGTGCCCGCTAGTTAACCTAGATCGTCCAAGTGCCCGCTGGGTAACCTAGACAGTCCAAGTGCCCACTAGGTATCCTGCATACTCCAAGTGCCCGTTAGGTAACCTAGATAGTCCAAGTGCCTGCTAGGTAACCTACATAGTCCAAGTGCCCTCTAGGTAACCTACATAGTGCAAGTGTCCGCTAGTTAACCTACATAGTCCAAGTGCACGCTAGTTAACCTAGATCGTCCAAGTGTCCACTAGTTAACCTACATAGTCCAAGTGCCCACTAGGTAACCTAGATAGTACAACAGCCCGTTAGTTAACCTAGATAGTCCAAGTGCCCACTAGGGAACGTACATAGTCCAAGTACCCGCTAGGTAACCTAGATAGTCCAATTGCCCGCTAGCGTATGTACAGAGTCCAAGTGCCTGCTAAGTAACCTACATAGTCCAAGGGCCCGCTAGTTAACCTACATAGTCCAATTGCCCGATATGGAACCTACATAGTCCAAGTGCCCGCTAAGGGACGAACATAGTCCAAGTGCCCGCTAGGGAACCTACATAGTCCAAGTGCCCGTTAAGGAACTTAGTCGTCCAAGTGCCCGCTTGGGAACCTGCATCGTCCAAGTGCCCGCTAGTTAACCTAGATCGACCAATTGCCCGCTACTTAACCTACATAGACCAAGAGCCCTCTAGTTAACCTAGATAGTCCAAATGCCCGCTAGGGGACGTACATAGTTCAAGTGCCCGCTAGGTAACTTAGATAGTCCAAGTGCCCACTAGGATATGTACATAGTTCAAGTACCCGCTAGGTAACCTAGATAGTCCAAGGGCCCGCTAGTTAACCTACATAGTCCAAGTGCCCGGTAGTTAACTTACATAGTTCAAATGTCCGTGTGGAACATACATATTCCAAGGGGCCCGCTAGTTAACGTAGATAGTCCAAGTGCTGCTAGTTAACCTTCATAGTTCAAGTGCCCTCTAGTTGACCTAGATCGTCCAAGTGTCCGCTAGTTAACCTACATAGTACAAGTGCCCACTAGGGAACCTAGATAGTCCAAGTGCCCGCTACGCAACATACATAGTCCAAGTGCCCGTTCGTTAACCTATAAGTTCAAGTGCCCGCTAGGTAACCTAGACTGTCCAAGTGCCCGCTAGGTTACCTACATAGTCCAAATGCCCGTTCGGTAACCTAGATAGTGCAAGTGCCCGGTAGTTAAACTACATAGTCCAAGTGCCCGCTAGGTAACCTATATAGTCCAAGGGCTTGCTTGTTAACCTACATAGTCCAAGTGCCCGGTAGTTTACTTACATAGTTCAAGTGTCCGTAGTGAACATACATAGTCCAAGTGCCCGCTAAGGAACATACAGAGTCCAAGTGCCCGCTAGGGAACCTACGTAGTCCAAGTGCCCGCTAGGTAACTTAGATAGTCCAAGTGCCCGTTAGCTAACAGAGATAGTTCAAGTGCCCCCTAGGTAACCACATAGTCCAAGTGCCCGTTCGTTAACCTAGATAATCCAAGTGCCTCGCTAGGTAATCTAGACAGTCCAAGTGCCTGCTAGGTAACCTACATATTCCAAGTGCCCGCTAGGTAACTTAGATAGTCCAAGTGCCCGTTAGCTAACATAGATAGTCCAAGTGCCCGCTAGGTAACCACATAGTCCAAGTGCCCGTTCGTTAACCTAGATAGTCCAAGTGCCCGCTAGGTAACCTAGACAGTCCAAGTGCCTACAAGGTAACCTACATATTCCAAGTGCCCGTTTGCTAACCTAGATCTTCAAAGTGCCCGTTAGTTAACCTACATAGTCCAAGGGCCTGCTAGCTAACCTAGATATTCCAAGTGCCTGCTAGTTAACCTACATAGTACAAGGACCCACTAGTTAACCTAAATAGTCCTAGTGCCCGCTAGTTAACCTACATTGTCCAAGTCCCTGATAGGGAACCTACATAGTCCAAGTATCCGCTAAGTAACCTACATAGTCCAAATGGCCCCTAGTAACGTACATAGTCCAAGTGACCGATAGGAAACTTACAAAATCCAAGTGCCCGCTAGGGAACCTACATAGTCCAAGTGCCCGTTAGGTAACCTAGATAGTCCAAATGTCCGCTAGGGAACCCACATAGTCCAAGTGCCCGTTAGAGAACTTACATAGTCAAAAGGCCTGCTATGGAACCTACATAGTCCCAGTGCCCGCTAGGGAACCTTCATAGTTCGAGTGCCTGCTAGGGAACCTACATAGTCCAAGTGCCCTTTAGGGAACATATGTAGTCCAAGTGCCCGCTAGGGAACCTAGATAGTCCAAGTGCCCGCTAGGTAACCTAGATAGTCCAAGTGCCCGTTAGGTAACCTAGATAGTCCAAGTGCCCGCTAGGTAACCTACATAGTCCTAGTTCCCGCTAGGTAACCTAGGTAGTCCAAGTGCCCGTTACCTAACCTAGATAGTCCAATTGCCCGCTACGCAACATACATAGTCCAAGTGCCCGTTCGTTAACCTATAAGTCCAAGTGCCCGCTAGGTAACCTAGACTGTCCCAGTGCCCGCTAGTTTACCTACATAGTCCAAATGCCCGTTCGGTAACCTAGATAGTGCAAGTGCCCGGTAGTTAACCTACATAGTCCAAGTGCCCGCTAGGTAACCTAGATAGTCCAAGGGCCCGCTTGTTAACCACCATAGTCCAAGTGCCAGATAGGAAACCAACATAGTCCAAGTGCCCGCTAAGGGACTTACATAGTCCAAGTGCCCGCTAGGGAACCTACATAGTCCAAGTGCCCGTTAGGGAACCTAGATAGTCCAAGTGCCCACTAGAGACCCTGCATCGCCCAAGTGCCCGCTAGTTAACCTAGATAGTCCAAGTGCCCGCTAGTTAACCTACATAGTCCAAGTGTCCGCTAGTTAACCTAGATCGTCCAAGTGCCCGTTAAGAAACCTAGATAGTCCAAGTGCCTGCTAGGTTACCTACATAGTCCTAGATCCCGCTAGGTAACCTAGATAGTCCAGGTGCCCGTTACATAACCTAGATAGTCCAAGTGCCCGTTAGGTAACCTACATAGTCCAAATGCCCGCTAGTAACCTACATAGTCCAAGTGCCTGATAGGGAATCTACATAATCCAAGTGCCCGCTAGGGAATTTACATAGTCCAAGTGCCCGTTAGTTAACCTAGATAGTCCAAGTGCTCGCTAGTTAACCTAGATAGTCCAAGTACCCGCTAGGTAACGTAGATAGTTCAAGTGCACGCTAGGTAACCTAGATAGTCCAAGTGCCCGTTAGGTAACCTACATAGTCCAAATGCCCGCTAGTAACCTACATAGTCCAAGTGCCTGATAGGGAATCTACATAATCCAAGTGCCCGCTAGGGAATTTACATAGTCCAAGTGCCCGTTAGTTAACCTAGATAGTCCAAGTGCTCGCTAGTTAACCTAGATAGTCCAAGTACCCGCTAGGTAACGTAGATAGTTCAAGTGCACGCTAGGTAACCTAGATAGTCCAAGTGCCCGCTACATAACCTACAATGTCCAAGTGCCCCCTAGGTAATCTATATAGTCCAAATGCCCGCTAGGGTACCTACATAGTCGAAATACCCGCTAATTAACCTACATAGTTCAAGTGCCTGCTAGCTAACCTAGATCGTCCAAGTGCCCGCTAGTTAACCTACATAGTCCAAAGGGCCCGCTAGTTATCCTACATAGTGAAAGGGCCCGCTAGTTAACCTAGATCGTCCAAGTGTCCGCTAGTTAACCTACATTGTCCAAGTGCCCGCTAGTTAACCTACATAATCCAAATGCCCCTTAGCTAACCTAGATAGTCCAAGGGCCCGTTAGTTGACCTACATAGTCCAAGTACCGGCTAATTAACCTATATTGTCCAAGTGCCCGTTAGCTAACCTCGATAGTCTAAGGGCCCACTAGTTAACCTACATAGTTCAAGTGCCCGCTAGCTAACCTAGATAGTACAAGGGCCCGCTAGTTGACCTACATAGTCCAAGTGCCCGCTAGGTTACCTAGATAGACCAAGTGCTCGCTAGTTAACCTAGATAGTTCTAGTGCCCGTTAGTTAACCTAGATAGTCCAAGTGCCCACTAGGGGACGTACATAGTCCAAATGCCCACTAGGTAACCTACATAGTCCAAGTGCCAGCTAGGGTATGTACATAGACCAAGTGCCCGCTAGGTAACCTAGATAGTCCAAGTGCCCGGTTGTTAACCTACATAGTCCCAATGCCCGATACAAACCTACATAGTCCAAGTGCCCAATAGGGAACATATATAGTCCAAGTGCCCCCTATGGAACCTACATAGTCCAAGTGCCCGTTAGGGAACCTAGACAGTCCAAGTGCCCACTAGGGAACCTGCATCGTCCAAGTGCTCTCCAGGTAACCTAGAGAGTCCAAGGGCCTGCTAGATAACCTACATAGTCCAAGTGCCCGATAGGGAACCTCCACAGTCCAAGTGCCCGCTAGGGAACCTACATAGTCCAAGTGCACTTTAGGGAAACTAGATAGTCCAAGTGCCCATAGGGAACCTATATAGCCCAAGTTGCCGCTAGGGAACCTACATAGGCAAAGTGCCCGTTAGGGAACCTGCATCGTCCAAGTGCCCGCTAGTTAACCTAGATAGTCCAAGTGCCCGCTAGTTAAACTAGATAGTCCAATTGCCCGCTAGTTAACCTAGATCGTCCAAGTGCCCGTTTGTTAACCTACATAGTCCAAGGGCCCGCTAGTTAACCTACATAGTCCAAGCACCCGCTAGTTAACCTAGATAGTCCAAGTGCCCGCTAGTTAACCTAGATACTCCAAGTGCCGGCTAGTTAACCTAGATATTCCAAGTGTCCGCTAGTTAACCTACATAGTCCAAGTGCCCGTTAGGTAACCTACATCGTCCTAGTGCCCGCTAGGTAACATAGATAGTCCAAGTTCCTTTTAGCTAACTTGGATAGTCCAAGTGCCCGCTAGGTAACCTAGATAGTCAAAGTGCCCGTTAGGTAACCTAGATAGTCCAAGTGCCCGCTAGTTAACCTAGATATTCCAAGTGCCGGATGGTTAACCTAGATAGTACAAGTGTCCGCTAGTTAACCTACATAGTCCAAGTGCCCGTTAGGTAACCTACATAGTCCTAGTGCCCGCTAGGTAACCTAGACATTCCAAGTTCCTTTTAGCTAACTTAGATAGTCCAAGTGCCCGCT
The DNA here is from genome assembly GCF_050624435.1 of Tenrec ecaudatus. NCBI lineage: Eukaryota > Metazoa > Chordata > Mammalia > Afrosoricida > Tenrecidae > Tenrec > Tenrec ecaudatus. The sequence goes on from NW_027459471.1 coordinate 838,240, forward strand.
AGGTAACCTAGATAGTCAAAGTGCCCGTTAGGTAACCTAGATAGTCAAAGTGCCCGCTAGCTAACCTAGATAGTCCAAGTTCCTGTTAGTTAATGTAGATAGTCCAAGTGCCCGCTAGGTAACCTTGTTAGTCAAAGTGCCTGTTAGGTAACCTAGATAGTCCAAGTGCCCTTTACGTAACCTAGATAGTCCAAGTGCCCGCTAGTTAACCTACATAGTCCAAGTGCCCGTTAGGGTACGTACATAGTCCAAGTGCCCACAAGGTAACCTTGATAGTCCATGTGCCCGCTAGTTAACCTACATAGTCCAAGTGCCTGCTGGTAACCTAGATAGTCGAAGGGCCCGCTAGTTAACCTATATAGTCCAAGTGCCCACTAGGTAACCTTGATAGTCCAAGTGCCCGCTAGGTAACCTACATAGTCCTAGTGCCCGCTAGTTAACCAATATTGTCCAAGTGCCCGATAGCGAAGGTACATAGTCCAAGTCCCCGTTAGGTAACCTACATAGTCCAAATGCCCGCTAGTTAACCTACATAGTCCCATCGCACGCTAGGTAAACTAGATTGTCCAAGTGCCCGTTAGGTAACCTACATAGTCCAAGTGCCCGCTAGGTACCCTACATAGTCCAAGTGCCCGCTCGAAAACCTACATAGTTCAAGTGCCCAATAGGTAACCAAGATAGTCCAAGTGCCCGCTAGGTTACCTACATAGTCCACGTGCCCGCTAGGTAATCTATATAGTCCAAATGCCAGCTGGGGAACCTACATAGTCCAAGTACCCTCTAATTAACCTACATTGTCCAAGTGCCCGTTAGCTAACCTAGATAGTCTAAGGGCCCACTAGTTAACCTACATAGTTTAAGTGCCCGCTAGCCAACCTAGATAATCCAAGTGCCCGGTAGTTAACCTATATCGTCCAAGTGCCCGCTAGTTAAACTTGATCGTCCAACTGTCCGCTAGTTAACCTACATAGTCCAAGTGCCCTCTAGTTGACCTACATAGTCCAAGTGCCCGCTAGGTAACGTAGATAGACCGAGTGCCCGCTAGTTTACCTAGATAGTCGAAGTGCCCACTAGGGGACGTACATAGTCCACGTGCCCGCTAGGTTACCTAGATAGTCCAAGTGCCCGCTAGTTAATCTACATAGTACAAGTGCCTGATAGGGAACATAAATAGTCCAAGTGCCCGCTAGGGAACCAGCAACGTCCAATTGCCCGCTAGGTAACCTAGATAGTCCAAGGGCCTGCTAGTTAACCTACATAGTCCAAGTGCCCGTTATGTAACCTAGATAGTCCAAGTGCCTGCTAGGTAACCTACATAGTCCTAGTTCCCGCTAGGTAACCTAGATAGTCCAAGTGCCCGTTACCTAACCTAGATAATCCAATTGCCCGCTACGCGACATACATAGTCCAAGTGCCCGTTCGTTAACCTATAAGTCCAAGTGCCCGCTAGGTAACCTAGACTGGCCAAGTGCCCGCTAGGTTACCTACATAGTCCAAATGCCCGTTCGGTAACCTAGATAATGCAAGTGCCCGGTAGTTAACCTACATAGTCCAAGTGCCCGCTAGGTAACCTAGATAGTCCAAGGGCCCGCTAGTTAACCTACATAGTCCAAGTGTCCGGTAGTTAACTTACATAGTTCAAGTGTCCGTAGGGAACATACATAGTCCAAGGGCCCCACTAGTTAACGTACATAGTCCAAGTGCTGCTAGTTAACCTACATAGTCCAAGGACCCGCTAGTTAACCTATATCGTACAAGTGCCCGCTAGGTAACCTACATAGTCCCAGGGCCCGCTAGGTAACCTACATAGTCCAAGGGCCCGCTAGTTAACCTACATTCTCCAAGTGCCCGATAGGGAACCTACATAGTCCAAGTGCCCGATAGGGAACCTACAAAATCCAAGTGCCCGCTATGTAACCTACATAGTCCAAGTGCCCGCTAGGGAACCTACAGAGTCCAAGTGCCCGTTAGGTAACCTAGATAGTCCAAATGCCCGCTAGGGAACCCACATAGTCCAAGTGCCCGCTAGGGAACTTACATAGTCCAAGGGCCCGCTAGGGAACCTACATAGTCCAAGTGCCCGATAGGGAACCTACATATTCCAAGTGCCCGTAAGGGAACCTAGATAGTCCAAGTGCCCATAGGGAACATACATTGTCCAAGTGCCCGCTAGGGAACCTACATAGTCAAAGTGCCAGCTAGGGAACCTGCATTGTCTAAGTGCCCGCTAGTTAACCTACATAGTCCAGAACCCGCTAGTTTACCTAGATAGTCCAAGTGCCCGCTAGTTAACCTACATAGTCCAAGGGCCCGCTAGTTAACCTAGATATTCCAAGTGCCCGCTAGTTAACCTAGATCGTCCAAGAGTCCGCTAGTTAACCTACATAGTCCAAGTTGCCGTTAGGTATCCTAGATAGTCCAAGTGGCTGCTAGGTAACCTACATAGTCCAAGAGCCCATTCGTTAACCTAGATAGTCCAAGTGTTCGCTAGGTAACCTAGACTGTCCAAGTGCCCTCTAGGTTACTAACATAGTCCAAGTGCACGTTCGTTAACCTAGATAGTACAAGTGCCCGCAAGGTAACCTACATAGTCCAAGGGTCCGCTAGGTAACCTAGATAGTCCAAGTGCCCGTTAGGTAACCTAGATAGTCCAAGTGCCCGCTAGGTAACCTACATAGTCCAAGTTCCCGCTAGGTAACCTAGGTAGTCCAAGTGCCCGTTACCTAACCTAGATAGATCAAGTGCCCGCTAGGCAACCTACATAGTCCAAGTGCCCGTTCGTTAACCTAGAAGTCCAAGTGACCGCTAGGTTACCTACATAGCCAAGTGCACGTTAATAACATAGATAGTCCAAGTGCCCGCTAGGTAACCTACATAGTCCAAGGGCCCGCTAGTTAAACTACATAGTCCAAGTGCCCGCTAGGTAACCTTGACAATCCAAGTGCCCACTAGATATCCTGCATAGTCCATGTGCCCGTTAGGTAACCTAGATAGTCCAAGTGCCCGCTAGGTAACGTACATAGTCCAAGTGCCCGCTAGGTAACCTACATAGTGCAAGTGTCCGCTAGTTAACCTACATAGTCCAAGTGCACGCTAGTTAACCTAGATCGTCCAAGTGTCCACTAGTTAACCTACATAGTCCAAGTGCCCGCTAGGCCACCTAGATAGCACAACAGCCCGTTAGTTAACCTAGATAGTCCAAGTGCCCACTAGGGAACATACATAGTCCAAGTGCCCGCTAGGTATGTACAGAGTCCAAGTGCCCGTTAGGTAACCTACATAGTCCAAGGGCCCGCTAGTTAACCTACATAGTCCAAGTGCCCGATAGGGAACCTATATAGTCCAAGTGTCCGCTAAGGGACGAACATAGTCCAAGTGCCCGCTAGGGAACCTACATAGTCCAAGTGCCCTTTAGGGAACTTAGTCGTCCAAGTGGCCGCTTGGGAACCTGCATCGTCCAAGTGCCCGCTAGTTAACCTAGATCGTCCAAGTGCCCGCTGGGTAACCTAGACAGTCCAAGTGCCCACTAGGTATCCTGCATACTCCAAGTGCCCGTTAGGTAACCTAGATAGTCCAAGTGCCTGCTAGGTAACCTACATAGTCCAAGTGCCCTCTAGGTAACCTACATAGTGCAAGTGTCCGCTAGTTAACCTACATAGTCCAAGTGCACGCTAGTTAACCTAGATCGTCCAAGTGTCCACTAGTTAACCTACATAGTCCAAGTGCCCACTAGGTAACCTAGATAGTACAACAGCCCGTTAGTTAACCTAGATAGTCCAAGTGCCCACTAGGGAACGTACATAGTCCAAGTACCCGCTAGGTAACCTAGATAGTCCAATTGCCCGCTAGCGTATGTACAGAGTCCAAGTGCCTGCTAAGTAACCTACATAGTCCAAGGGCCCGCTAGTTAACCTACATAGTCCAATTGCCCGATATGGAACCTACATAGTCCAAGTGCCCGCTAAGGGACGAACATAGTCCAAGTGCCCGCTAGGGAACCTACATAGTCCAAGTGCCCGTTAAGGAACTTAGTCGTCCAAGTGCCCGCTTGGGAACCTGCATCGTCCAAGTGCCCGCTAGTTAACCTAGATCGACCAATTGCCCGCTACTTAACCTACATAGACCAAGAGCCCTCTAGTTAACCTAGATAGTCCAAATGCCCGCTAGGGGACGTACATAGTTCAAGTGCCCGCTAGGTAACTTAGATAGTCCAAGTGCCCACTAGGATATGTACATAGTTCAAGTACCCGCTAGGTAACCTAGATAGTCCAAGGGCCCGCTAGTTAACCTACATAGTCCAAGTGCCCGGTAGTTAACTTACATAGTTCAAATGTCCGTGTGGAACATACATATTCCAAGGGGCCCGCTAGTTAACGTAGATAGTCCAAGTGCTGCTAGTTAACCTTCATAGTTCAAGTGCCCTCTAGTTGACCTAGATCGTCCAAGTGTCCGCTAGTTAACCTACATAGTACAAGTGCCCACTAGGGAACCTAGATAGTCCAAGTGCCCGCTCTGGAACCTACATAGTCCAAGTGCCTGCTAGGGAACCTACATAGTCCAAGTACCCGCTGTGGAACATACATTGTCCAAGTGCCCACTAGGGAATCTACATACTCCAAGGGCCAGCTAGTTAACGTAGACAGTCCAAGTGCCGATATTTATTCTACATAGTCCAAGGTCCCGCTAGTAAACCTACATAGTCCAAGTACCCTCTAGTTAACCTAGATCATCCAAGTGCCTGCTAGGTAACCTACATAGTCCAAGGGCCCGCTAGTTAACCTACATAGTCCAAGGGCCCGCTAGTTAACCTACATTCTCCAAGTGCCCGATAGGGAACCTACATAGTCCAAGTGCCCGCTAGGTAACCTACATAGTCCAAATGCCCTCTAGTTAACCTACATAGTCCAAGTGCCCGATAGGGAACCTACAAAATCCAAGTGCCCGCTAGGTAACCTACATAGTCCAAGTGCCCGCTAGGGAACCTACAGAGTCCAAGTGCCCGGTAGGTAACCTAGATAGCCCAAATGCCCGCCAGGAAACACACATAGTCCAAGTGCCCGCTAGGGAACTTACATAGTCCAAGGGGCCGCTAGGGAACCTACATAGTCCAAGTGCCCGATAGGGAACCTACATATTCCAAGTGCCCGTTAGGGAACCTAGATAGTCCAAGTTCCCCTAGGGAACATATATTGTCCAAGTGCCCGCTAGGGAACCTACATAGTCAAAGTGCCAGCTAGTTAACCTGCATTGTCCAAGTGCCCGCTAGTTAACCTACATAGTCCAGAACCCACTAGTTTACCTAGATAGTCCAAGTGCACGCTAGTTAACCTACATAGTCCAAGGGCCCGCTAGTTAACCTAGATATTCCAAGTGCCCATTACCTGACCTAGATAGTCCAGGTGCCCGCTAGGTAACCTATATAGTCCAAGAGCCCATTCGTTAACCTAGATAGTCCAAGTGCCCGCTAGGTAACCTAGACTGTCCAAGTGCCCTCTAGGTTACCTACATAGTCCAAGTGCACGTTCGTTAACCTAGATAGTACAAGTGCCCGCAAGGTAACCTACATAGTCCAAGGGCCCGCTAGGTAACCTAGATAGTCCAAGTGCCCGTTAGGTAACCTAGATAGTCCAAGTGCCCGCTAGGCAACCTACATAATCCAAGTGCCCGTTCGTTAACCTAGAAGTCCAAGTACCCGCTAGGTAACCTAGACTGTCCAAGTGCCCGCTAGGTTACCTACATAGTCCAAGTGCCCGTTAATAACATAGATAGTCCAAGTGCCCGCTAGGTAACCTACATAGTCCAAGGGCCCTCTAGTTAAACTACATAGTCCAAGTGCCCGCTAGGTAACCTAGACAGTCCAAGTGCCCACTAGGTATCCAGTATTGTCCAAGGGCCCGTTAGGTAACCTAGATAGTCCAAGTGCCCGCTAGGTAACCTACATAGTCCAAGTGTCCGCTAGGTAACCTACATAGTGCAAGTGTCCGCTAGTTAACCTACATAGTCCAAGTGCACGCTAGTTAACCTAGATCGTCCAAGTGTCCACTAGTTAACCAAATAGTCCAAGTGCCCGCTAGGTAACCTAGATAGTACAACAGCCCGTTAGTTAACCTAGATAGTCCAAGTGCCCACTAGGGAACGTACATAGTCCAAGTACCCGCTAGGTAACCTAGATAGTCCAAGTGCCCGCTAGGTAACCTACATAGTCAAAGGGCCCGCTAGTTAACTTACATAGTCCAAGTGCCCGATAGGGAACCTACATTGTCCAAGTGCCCGCTAAGGGGCGAACATAGTCCAAGTGCCCGCTAGGGAACCTACATGGTCCAAGTGCCCTTTAGGGAACTTAGTCGTCCAAGTGCCCGCTTGGGAACCTACATCGTCCAAGTGCCAGCTAGTTAACCTAGATCGTCCAAGTGCCCGCTGGGTAACCTAGACAGTCCAAGTGCCCACTAGGTATCCTGCATAGTCCAAGTGCCCTTTATGTAACCTAGATAGTCCAAGTGCCTGCTAGGTAACCTACATATTCCAAGTGCCCGCTAGGTAACCTACATAGTGCAAGTGTCCGCTAGTTAACCTACATAGTCCAAGTGCACGCTGGTTAACCTAGATCGTCCAAGTGTCCACTAGTTAACCTACATAGTCCAAGTGCCCGCTAGGTAACCTAGATAGTACAACAGCCCATTAGTTAACCTAGATAGTCCAAGTGCCCACTAGGGAACGTACATAGTCCAAGTACCCGCTAGGTAACCTAGATAGTCCAAGTGCCCGCTAGGGTATGTACAGAGTCCAAGTGCCCGCTAGGTAACCTACATAGTCCAAGGGCCCGCTAGTTAACCTACATAGTCCAAGTGCCCGATAGGGAACCTACATAGTCCAAGTGCCCGCTAAGGGACGAACATAGTCCAAATGCCCGCTAGGGAACCTACATAGTCCAAGTGCCCTTCAGGGAACTTAGTCGTCCAAGTGCCCGCTTGGGAACCTGCATCGTCCAAGTGCCCGCTAGTTAACCTAGATCGTCCAAGTGCCCGCTGGGTAACCTAGACAGTCCAAGTGCCCACTAGGTATCCTGCATAGTCCAAGTGCCCGTTAGGTAACCTAGATAGGCCAAGTGCCCGCTAGGTAACCTACATAGTCCAAGTGCCCTCTAGGTAACCTACATAGTGCAAGTGTCCGCTAGTTAACCTACATAGTCCAAGTGCACGCTAGTTATCCTAGATCGTCCAAGTGTCCATTAGTTAACCTACATAGTCCAAGTGCCCGCTAGGTAACCTAGATAGTACAACAGCCCGTTAGTTAACCTAGAGAGTCCAAGTGCCCACTAGGGAACGTACATAATCCAAGTACCCGCTAAGTAACCTAGATAGTCCAAGTGCCCGCTAGGGTATGTACAGAGTCCAAGTGCCCGCTAGGTAACCTACATAGTCCAAGGGCCCGCTAGTTAACCTACATAGTCCAAGTGCCCGATAGGGAACCTACATAGTCCAAGTGCCCGTTAGGGAACTTAGTCGTCCAAGTGTCCGCTAGTTAACCTACATAGACCAAGGGCCCTCTAGTTAACCTAGATAGTCCAAATGCCCGCTAGGGGACGTACATAGTCCAATTGCCCGCTAGGTAACTTAGATAGTCCAAGTGCCCGCTAGGGTATGTACATAGTTCAAGTACCCGCTAGGTAACCTAGATTGTCCAAGTGTCCGCTAGCTAACCTACATACTCCAAGTGCCCGCTAGGTAACCTAGATAGTCCAAGGTCCCGCTAGTTAACCTACATAGTCCAATGCCTGATAGGGAACCTACATAGTCCAAGTGCCGCTGAGGAACCTACATAATCCAAGTGCCCGTTAGGGAACCTAGATAGTCCAAGTGCCCGCTAAGGGACGTTCATAGTCCAAGTGCCCGCTAGGGAACCTACATAGTCCAAGTGCCCGTTAGGGAACTTGGTAGTCCAAGTGCCCCCTAGGGAATCTGCATCGTCCAAGTGCCCGCTAGTTTATTTAGATAGTCCAAGTGCCCGCTAGTTAACCTAGATAGTCCAAGTGCCCGCTAGTTAACCTAGATCATCCAAGTGCCCGCTAATTGACCTAGATAATCCAAGTGCCCGCTGGTTAACCTACATAGTCCAAGGGACCTCTAGTTAACCTAGTTAGTCCAAGTGCCCTCTACGGGACGTACATAGTCCAAGTGCCCTCTAGGTAACCTAGATAGTCCAAATGCCCGCTAGGGTATGTACATAGTTCAAGTGCCGGCTAGGTAACCCAGATTGTCCAAGTGTCCGCTAGTTAACCTACATAGTCCAAGTGTCCCCTAGGTAACCTAGATAGTCCAAGATCCCCCTAGTTAACCTACATAGTCCAATGCCTGATAGGGAACCTACATATTCCAAGTGCCCGTTAGGGAACCAAGATAGTCCAAGTGCCCATAAGGAACATATATAGTCCAAGTGCCCACTAGGTAACCTAGACAGTCCAAGTTCCCGCTAGGTTACCTACATAGTCCAAGTGCCCTCTAGTTAACCTAGATAGTCCAAGTGCCCTCTAGGGGACGTACATAGTCCAAGTGCCCGTTTGTTATCCTAGATAGTCCAAGTGCCCACTAGGTAACCTAGACAGTCCAAGTTCCCGCTAGGTTACCTACATAGTCCAAGTGACCGCTAGTTAACCTGATAGTTCAAGTGCCTGCTAGTTAACCTACATAGTCCAAGTGCCCGCTAGTTAACCTACATAGCCCAGGGCCTGCTAGTTAACCTAGATAGTCCAAGTGCCCGCTAGTTAACCTACATAGTCCAAGTGCCCGCTGAGGAACCTACATAGTCCAAGTGCCCGATAGGGAACCTACATATTCCAAGTGCCTGTTAGGGAACCTAGATAGTCCAAGTGCCCGTAGGGAACCTATATAGTCCAAGTGCCCCCTAGGGAACCTACATAGTCAAAGTGCCCACTAGGGAACCTGCACTGTCCAAGTGCCTGCTAGTTAACCTACATAGTCCAGACCCGCTAGTTTACCTAGATAGTCCAAGTGCCCGCAAGATAACCTACATAGTCCAAGGGCCCGCTAGGTAACCTAGATAGTCCAAGTGCCCGCTAGGTAACCTACATAGTCCAAGTGCCCACTAGGGAACGTACGTAGTCCAAGTACCCGCTAGGTAACCTAGATAGTCCAAGTGCCCGCTAGGGTACTTACAGAGTCCAAGTGCCCACAAGGTAACCTACATAGTCAAAGGGCCCGCTAGTTAACCTACATAGTCCAAGTGCCCGATAGGGAACCTACATAGTCCAAGTGCCCGCTAAGGGACGAACATAGTCCAAGGACCTGCTAGGGAACCTACATAGTCCAAGTGCCCTTTAGGGAACTTAGTCGTCCAAGTGCCTGCTTGGGAACCTGCATCGTCCAAGTGCCCGCTAGTTAACCTAGATCGTCAAAGTGCCCGCTGGGTAACCTGGACAGTCCAAGTGCCCACTAGGTATCCTGCATAGTCAAAGTGCCCGCTAGTTTATCTAGATAGTCCAAGAGCCCGCTAGTTAACCTAGATAGTCCAAGTGCCCGCTAGTTAACCTAGATCATCCAAGTGCCCGCTAATTGACCTAGATAATCCAAGTGCCCGCTAGTTAACCTACATAGACCAAGGGCCCTCTAGTTAACCTAGATAGTCCAAGTGCCCGATAGGGGACGTACATAGTCCAAGTGCCCTCTAGGTAACCTAGATAGTCCAAATGCCCGCTAGGGTATGTACAGAGTTCAAGTGCCGGCTAGGTAACCCAGATTGTCCAAGTGTCCGCTAGTTAACCTACATAGTCCAAGTGTCCCCTAGGTAACCTAGATCGTCCAAGATCCCACTAGTTAACCTACATAGTCCAATGCCTGATAGGGAACATACATAGTCCAAGTGCCCGCTGACGAACCTACATAGTCCAAGGGCCCGATAGGGAACCTACATATTCCAAGTGCCCGTTAGGGAACCAAGATAGTCCAAGTGCCCATAGGGAACCTATAGAGTCCAAGTGCCCACTAGGTAACCTAGACAGTCCAAGTTCCCGCTAGGTTACCTACATAGTCCAAGTGCCCTCTAGTTAACCTAGATAGTCCAAGTGCCCTCTAGGGGACGTACATAGTCCAAGTGCCCTTTTGTTATCCTAGATAGTCCAAGTGCCCACTAGGTAACCTAGACAGTCCACGTTCCCGCTAGGTTACCTACATAGTCCAAGTGACCGCTAGTTAACCTGATAGTTCAAGTGTCTGCTAGTTAACCTACATAGTCCAAGTGCCCGCTAGTTAACCTACATAGCCCAGGGCCTGCTAGTTAACCTAGATAGTCCAAGTGCCCGATAGGGAACCTACATAGTCAAAGTGCCCGCTAGGGAACCTGCATTGTACAAGGGCCCGCTAGTTAACCTAGATCGTCCAAGTTCCCCCTAGTTAACCTAGATAGTCCAAGTTCCCGCTAGTTAACTTGATCGTCCAAGTGCCCGCTAGTTAACCTACATAGTCCAAGTGCCCGATAGGGAACCTACATAGTCCAAGTGCCCGCTGAGGAACCTACATAGTCCAAGTGCCCGATAGGGAACCTACATATTCCAAGTGCCTGTAAGGGAACTTAGATAGTCCAAGTGCCGGTAGGGAACATATATAGTCCAAGTGCCCGCTAGGGAACCTACATAGTCAAAGTGCCCACTAGGGAACCTGCACTGTCCAAGTGCCCGCTAGTTAACCTACATAGTCCAGACCCGCTAGTTTACCTAGATAGTCCAAGTGCCCGCAAGATAACCTACATAGTCCAAGGGCCCGCTAGGTAACCTAGATAGTCCAAGTGCCCGCTAGGTAACCTACATAGTCAAAGGGCCCGCTAGTTAACCTACATAGTCCAAGTGCCCGATAGGGAACCTACATAGTCCAAGTGCCCGCTAAGGGGCGAACATAGTCCAAGTGCCCGCTAGGGAACCTACATAGTCCAAGTGCCCTTTAGGGAACTTAGTCGTCCAAGTGCCCGCTTTGGAACCTGCATCGTCCAAGTGCCCGCTAGTTAACCTAGATCGTCCAAGTGCCCGCTGGGTAACCTAGACAGTCCAAGTGCCCACTAGGTATCCTGCATAGTCCAAGTGCCCGTTATGTAAACTAGATAGTCCAAGTGGCCGCTAGGTAACCTACATATTCCAAGTGCCCGCTAGGTAACCTACATAGTACAAGTGTCCGCTAGTTAACCTACATAGTCCAAGTGTACGCTAGTTAACCTAGATCGTCCAAGTGTCCACTAGTTAACCTACATAGTCCAAGTGCCCGCTAGGTAACCTAGATAGTACAACAGCCCATTAGTTAACCTAGATAGTCCAAGTGCCCACTAGGGAACGTACATAGTCCAAGTACCCACTAGGTAACCTAGATAGTCCAAGTGCCCGCTAGGGTATGTACAGAGTCCAAGTGCCCACTAGGTAACCTACATAGTCAAAGGGCCCGAAGTTAACCTACATAGTCCAAGTGCCCGATAGGGAATCTACATAGTCCAAGTGCCCGCTAAGGGACGAACATAGTCCAAGGGCCCGCTAGGGAACCTACATAGTCCAAGTGCCCTTTAGGGAACTTAGTCGTCCAAGTGCCCGCTTTGGAACCTGCATCGTCCAAGTGCCCGCTAGTTAACCTAGATCGTCCAAGTGCCCGCTGGGTAACTTGGACAGTCCAAGTGCCCACTAGGTATACTGCATAGTCCAAGTGCCCGTTAGGTAACCTAGATAGTCCAAGTGCCCGCTAGGTAACCTACATAGTCCCAGTGCCCTCTAGGTAACCTACATAGTGCAAGTGTCCGCTAGTTAACCTACATAGTCCAAGTGCACGCTAGTTATCCTAGATCGTCCAAGTGTCCATTAGTTAACCTACATAGTCCAAGTGCCCGCTAGGTAACCTAGATACTACGACAGCCCGTTAGTTAACCTAGATTGTCCAAGTGCCCACTAGGGAACGTACATAGTCCAAGTACCTGCTAGGTAACCTAGATAATCCCAGTGCCCGCTAGGGTATGTACAGTGTCCAAGTGCCCACTAGATAACCTACATAGTCAAAGGGCCCGCTAGTTAACCTACATAGTCCAAGTGCCCGCTAAGGGACGAACATAGTCCAAGGACCCGCTAATTGACCTAGGTAATCCAAGTGCCCGCTAGTTAACCTACATAGCCCAGGGCCTGCTAGTTAACCTAGATAGTCCAAGTTCCCGCTAGTTAACCTACATAGTCCAAGTGTCCGCTGAGGAACCTACATAGTCCAAGTGCCCGATAGGGAACCTACATATTCCAAGTGCCTGTTAGGGAACTTAGATAGTCCAAGTGCCCGTAGGGAACCTATATAGTCCAAGTGCCCCCTAGGGAACCTACATAGTCAAAGTGCCCACTAGGGAACCTGCACTGTCCAAGTGCCTGCTAGTTAACCTACATAGTCCAGACCCGCTAGTTTACCTAGATAGTCCAAGTGCCCGCAAGATAACCTACATATTCCAAGGGCCCGCTAGGTAACCTAGATAGTCCAAGTGCCCGCTAGGTAACCTACATAGTCCAAGTGCCCACTAGGGAACGTACATAGTCCAAGTACCCGCTAGGTAACCTAGATAGTCCAAGTGCCCGCTAGGGTATTTACAGAGTCCAAGTGCCCACCAGGTAACCTACATAGTCAAAGGGCCCGCTAGTTAACCTACATAGTCCAAGTGCCCGATAGGGAACCTACATAGTCCAAGTGCCCGCTAAGGGACGAACATAGTCCAAGGACCTGCTAGGGAACCTACATAGTCCAAGGGCCCTCTAGTTAACCTAGATAGTCCAAGTGCCCGCTAGGGGACGTACATAGTCCAAGTGCCCTCTAGGTAACCTAGATAGTCCAAATGCCCGCTAGGGTATGTACAGAGTTCAAGTGCCGGCTAGGTAACCCAGATTGTCCAAGTGTCCGCTAGTTAACCTACATAGTCCAAGTGTCCCCTAGGTAACCTAGATCGTCCAAGATCCCACTAGTTAACCTACATAGTCCAATGCCTGATAGGGAACATACATAGTCCAAGTGCCCGCTGACGAACCTACATAGTCCAAGGGCCCGATAGGGAACCTACATATTCCAAGTGCCCGTTAGGGAACCAAGATAGTCCAAGTGCCCATAGGGAACCTATAGAGTCCTAGTGCCCACTAGGTAACCTAGACAGTCCAAGTTCCCGCTAGGTTACCTACATAGTCCAAGTGCCCTCTAGTTAACCTAGATAGTCCAAGTGCCCTCTAGGGGACGTACATAGTCCAAGTGCCCGTTTGTTATCCTAGATAGTCCAAGTGCCCACAAGGTAACCTAGACAGTCCACGTTCCCGCTAGGTTACCTACATAGTCCAAGTGACCGCTAGTTAACCTGATAGTTCAAGTGCCTGCTAGTTAACCTACATAGTCCAAGTGCCCGCTAGTTAACCTACATAGCCCAGGGCCTGCTAGTTAACCTAGATAGTCCAAGTGCCCGATAGGGAACATACATAGTCAAAGTGCCCGCTAGGGAACCTGCATTGTACAAGGGCCCGCTAGTTAACCTAGATCGTCCAAGTTCCCCCTAGTTAACCTAGATAGTCCAAGTTCCCGCAAGTTAATTTGATCTTCCAAGTGCCCGCTAGTTAACCTACATAGTCCAAGTGCCCGATAGGGAACCTACATAGTCCAAGTGCCCGCTGAGGAACCTACATAGTCCAAGTGGCCGATAGGGAACTTACATATTCCAAGTGCCTGTTAGGGAACTTAGATAGTCCAAGTGCCCGTAGGGAACATATATAGTCCAATTGCCCGCTAGGGAACCTACATAGTCAAAGTGCCCACTAGGGAACCTGCACTGTCCAAGTGCCCGCTAGTTAACCTACATAGTCCAGACCCGCTAGTTTACCTAGATAGTCCAAGTGCCCGCAAGATAACCTACATAGTCCAAGGGCCCGCTAGGTAACCTAGATAGTCCAAGTGCCCGCTAGGTAACCTACATAGTCAAAGGGCCCGCTAGTTAACCTACATAGTCCAAGTGCCCGATAGGGAACCTACATAGTCCAAGTGCCCGCTAAGGGACGAACATAGTCCAAGGGCCCGCTAGGGAACCTATATAATCCCAGTGCCCTTTAGGGAACTTAGTCGTCCAAGTGCCCACTTGGGAACCTGCATCGTCCAAGTGCCAGCTAGTTAACCTAGATCATCCAAGTGCCCGCTGGGTAACCTGAATAGTCCAAGTGCCCACTAGGTATCCTCCATAGCCCAAGTGCCCGTTAGGTAACCTAGATAGTCCAAGTGCCGCTAGGTAACCTACATAGTCCAAGTGCCCTCTAGGTAACCTACATAGTGCAAGTGTCCGCTAGTTAACCTACATAGTCCAAGTGCACGCTAGTTATCCTAGATCGTGCAAGTGTCCATTAGTTAACCTACATAGTCCAAGTGCCCGCTAGTTAACCTAGATAGTACAACAGCCCGTTAGTTAACCTAGATAGTCCAAGTGCCCACTAGGGAACGTACATAGTCCAAGTACCCGCTGGTAACCTAGATAGTCCAAGTGCCCGCTAGGGTATGTACAGAGTCCAAGTGCCCGCTAGTTAACCTACATATTCCAAGTGCCTAATAGGGAACATACATAGTCCAAGTGCCCGTTAGGGAACTTAGTCGTCCAAGCGCCCGCTTGGGAACCTGCATCGTCCAAGTGCCCGCTAGTTAACCTAGATCGTCCAATTGCCCGCTAGTAAACCTACATAGACCAAGGGCCCTCTAGTTAACCTTGATAGTCCAAATGCCCGCTAGGGGACGTACATAGTCCAAGTGCCCGCTAGGTAACTTAGATAGTCCAAGTGCCCGCTAGGGTATGTACATAGTTCAAGTACCCGCTAGGTAACCTAGATTGTCCAAGTGTCAGCTAGCTAACCTACATACTCCAAGTTCCCGCTAGGTAATCTAGATAGTCCAAGGTCCCGCTAGTTAACCTACATAGTCCAATGCCCGATAGGGAACCTACATAGTCCAAGTGCCGCTGAGGAACCTACATAATCCAAGTGCCCGTTAGGGAACCTAGATAGTCCAAGTGCCCGCTAAGGGACGTACATAGTCCAAGTGCCCGCTAGGGAACCTATATAGTCCAAGTGCCCGTTAGGGAACTTGGTAGTCCAAGTGCCCCTAGGGAACCTGCATCATCCAAGTGCCCGCTAGTTTATCTAGATAGTCCAAGTGCCCGCTAGTTAACCTAGATAGTCCAAGTGCCCGCTAGTTAACCTAGATCATCCAAGTGCCCGCTAATTGACCTGGATAATCCAAGTGCCCGCTAGTTAACCTACATAGTCCAAGGGCCCTCTAGTTAACCTAGATAGTCCAAGTGCCCGCTAGGGGACGTACATAGTCCAAGTGCCCTCTAGGTAACCTAGATAGTCCAAATGCCCGCTAGGGTATGTACATAGTCCAAGTGCCGGCTAGGTAACCCAGATTGTCCAAGTGTCCGCTAGTTAACCTACATAGTCCAAGTGTCCCCTAGGTAACCTAGATAGTCCAAGATCCCACTAGTTAACCTACATAGTCCAATGCCTGAAAGGGAACATACATAGTCCAAGTGTCGTGGACGAACCTACATAGTCCAAGTGCCCGATAGGGAACCTACATATTCCAAGTGCCCATAGGGAACCTATATAGTCCAATTGCCCACTAGGTAACCTAGACTGTCCAAGTTCCCGCTAGGTTACCTACATAGTCCAAGTGACCGCTAGTTAACCTGATAGTTCAAGTGCCTGCTAGTTAACCTACATAGTCCAAGTGCCCGCTAGTTAACGTACATAGCCCAGGGCCTGCTAGTTAACCTAGATAGTCCAAGTGCCCGCTAGTTAACCTACATAGTCCAAGTGCCCGCTGAGGAACCTACATAGTCCAAGTGCCCGATAGGGAACCTACATATTCCAAGTGCCTGTTAGGGAACCTAGATAGTCCAAGTGCCCGTAGGGAACCTATATAGTCCAAGTTCCCGATAGGGAACCTACATAGTCAAAGTGCCCGCTAGGGAACCTGCATTGTACAACTGCCCGCTAGTTAACCTAGATCGTCCAAGTTCCCGCTAGTTAACCTAGATAGTCCAAGTTCCCGCTAGTTAACTTGATCGTCCAAGTGCCCGCTAGTTAACCTACATAGTCCAAGTGCCCGATAGGGAACCTACATAGTCCAAGTGCCTGCTGAGGAACCTACATAGTCCAAGTGCCCGATAGGGAACCTTCATATTCCAAGTGCCTGTTAGGGAACTTAGATAGTCCAAGTGCCCGTAGGGAACATATATAGTCCAAGTGCCCGCTAGGGAACCTACATAGTCAAAGTGCCCACTAGGGAACCTGCACTGTCCAAGTGCCCGCTAGTTAACCTACATAGTCCAGACCCGCTAGTTTACCTTGATATTCCAAGTGCCCGCAAGATAACCTACATAGTCCAAGGGCCCGCTAGGTAACCTAGATAGTCCAAGTGCCCGCTAGGTAACCTACATAGTCAAAGGGCCCGCTAGTTAACCTACATAGTCCAAGTGCCCGATAGGGAACCTACATAGTCCAAGAGCCCACTAAGGGGCGAACATAGTCCAAGTGCCTGCTAGGGAACCTACATAGTCCAAGTGCCCTTTAGGGAACTTAGTCGTCCAAGTGCCCGCTTGGGAACCTGCATCGTCCAAGTGCCCGCTAGTTAACCTAGATCGTCCAAGTGCCCGCTGGGTAACCTAGACAGTCCAAGTGCCCACTAGGTATCCTGCATAGTCCAAGTGCCCGTTAGGTAACCTAGATAGTCCAAGTACCCGCTAGGTAACCTACATATTCCAACTGCCCGCTAGGTAACCTACATAGTGCAAGTGTCCGCTAGTTAACCTACATAGTCCAAGTGCACGCTAGTTAACCTAGATCGTCCAAGTGTCCACTAGTTAACCTACATAGCCCAAGTGCCCGCTAGGTAACCTAGATAGTACAACAGCCTGTTAGTTAACCTAGATAGTCCAAGTGCCCACTAGGGAACGTACATAGTCCAAGTACCCGCTAGGTAACCTAGACAGTCCAAGTGCCCGCTAGGGTATGTACAGAGTCCAAGCGCCCGCCAGGTAACCTACATAGTCCAAGGGCCCCCTAGTTAACTTACATATTCCAAGTGGCCGATAGGGAACCTACATAGTCCAAGTGCCCGTTAGGGAACTTAGTCTTCCAAGTGCCCGCTTGGGAACCTGCATCGTCCAAGTGCCGCTAGTTAACCTAGACAGTCCAATTGCCCGCTAGTTAACCTACATAGACCATCGCCCTGTAGTTAACCTAGATAGTCCAAATGCCCGCTAGGGGACGTACATAGTCCAAGTACCCGCTAGGTAACCTAGATTGTCCAAGTGTCCGCTAGCTAACCTACATACTCCAAGTGCCCGCTAGGTAACCTAGATAGTCCAAGGTCCCGCTAGTTAACCTACATAGTCCAATGCCCGATAGGGAACCTACATAGTCCAAGTGCCGCTGAGGAACCTACATAATCCAAGTGCCCGTTAGGGAACCTAGATAGTCCAAGTGCCCGCTAAGGGACGTACATAGTCCAAAGCCCGCTAGGGAACCTACATAGTCCAAGTGCCCGTTAGGGAACTTGGTAGTCCAAGTGCCCCCTAGGGAACCTGCATCGTCCAAGTGCCCGCTAGTTTATATAGCTAGTCCAAGTGCCCACTAGTTAACCTAGATAGTCCAAGTGCCCGCTAGTTAACCTAGATCATCCAAGTGCCCGCTAATTGACCTAGATAATCCAAGTGCCCGCTAGTTAACCTACATAGTCCAAGGGCCCTCTAGTTAACCTAGATAGTCCAAGTGCCCGCTAGGGGACGTACATAGTCCAAGTGCCCTCTAGGTAACCTACATAGTCCAAGTGCCCGCTAGGGTATGTACAGAGTCCAAGTGCCCGCTAGGTAACCTACATAGTCCAAGGGCCCGCTAGTTAACCTACATAGTCCAAGTGCCCGATAGGGAACCTACATAGTCCAAGTGCCCGCCAAGGGACGAACATAGTCCATTTGCCCACTAGGTAACCTAGACAGTCCTAGTTCCCGCTAGGTTACCTACATAGTCCAAGTGCCCTCTAGTTAACCTAGATCGTCCAAGTGCCCTCTAGGGGACGTACATAGTCCAAGTGCCCGTTTGTTATCCTAGATAGTCCAAGTGCCCTATAGGGGACGTACATAGTCCAAGTGCCCGTTTGTTATCCTAGATAGTCCAAGTGCCCACTAGGTAACCTAGACAGTCCAAGTTCCCGCTAGGTTACCTACATAGTCCAAGTGACCGCTAGTTAACCTGATAGTTCAAGTGCCTGCTAGTTAACCTACATAGTCCAAGTGCCCGCTAGTTAACCTACATAGCCCAGGGCCTGCTAGTTAACCTAGATAGTCCAAGTGCCCGCTTAGGAACCTACATCGTCCAAGTGCCCGATAGGTAACCTACATATTCCAAGTGCCTGTTAGGGAACCTAGATAGTCCAAGTGCCCGTAGGGAACCTATATAGTCCAAGTGCCCGCTAGGGAACCTACATAGTCAAAGTGCACGCTAGGGAACCTGCATTGTACAAGTGCCCGCTAGTTAACCTAGATCGTCCAAGTTCCCGCTAGTTAACCTAGATAGTCCAAGTGCCCGTAGGGAACCTATATATTCCAAGTGCCCGTTAGGTAACCTAGATAGTCCAAGTGCCCGCTAGGTAACCTACATAGTCCAAGGCCCGCTAGTTAACCTACATAGTCCAAGTGCACGCAAGGTAACCTACATAATCCAAGTGCCCGCTAGGTAACCTAGATATTCCAAGTTCCTGTTAGCCAACCTATAAAGTCCAAGTGCCTGCTAGGTAACCTACATAGTCCAAGTGCCCATTCCTTATCCTAGATAGTCCAAGTGCCCGCTAGGTAACCTAGACTGTCCAAATGCCCTCTAGGTTACCTACATAGTCCAAGTGCATGTCGTTAACCTAGATCCTCCAAGTGCCCGCAAGGTAACCTACATAGTCCAAGGGCGTGCTAGGTAACCTACATATTAAAATTGCCCGCTAGGTAACCTACATAGTCCAAGTACCCGCTAGTTAACCTAGATCGTCCAAGTGCCCGCTAGGTAACCTACATAGTCCAAGTGCCCGCTGAGGAACCTACATAGTCCAAGTGCCCGATAGGGAACCTACATATTCCAAGTGCCTGTTAGGGAACCTAGATAGTCCAAGTGCCCGTAGGGAACCTATATAGTCCAAGTTCCCGATAGGGAACCTACATAGTCAAAGTGCCCGCTAGGGAACCTGCATTGTACAACTGCCCGCTAGTTAACCTAGATCGTCCAAGTTCCCGCTAGTTAACCTAGATAGTCCAAGTTCCCGCTAGTTAACTTGATCGTCCAAGTGCCCGCTAGTTAACCTACATAGTCCAAGTGCCCGATAGGGAACCTACATAGTCCAAGTGCCTGCTGAGGAACCTACATAGTCCAAGTGCCCGATAGGGAACTTACATATTCCAAGTGCCTGTTAGGGAACTTAGATAGTCCAAGTGCCCGTAGGGAACATATATAGTCCAAGTGCCCGCTAGGGAACCTACATAGTCAAAGTGCCCACTAGGGAACCTGCACTGTCCAAGTGCCCGCTAGTTAACCTACATAGTCCAGACCCGCTAGTTTACCTTGATATTCCAAGTGCCCGCAAGATAACCTACATAGTCCAAGGGCCCGCTAGGTAACCTAGATAGTCCAAGTGCCCGCTAGGTAACCTACATAGTCAAAGGGCCCGCTAGTTAACCTACATAGTCCAAGTGCCCGATAGGGAACCTACATAGTCCAAGTGCCCACTAAGGGGCGAACATAGTCCAAGTGCCTGCTAGGGAACCTACATAGTCCAAGTGCCCTTTAGGGAACTTAGTCGTCCAAGTGCCCGCTTGGGAACCTGCATCGTCCAAGTGCCCGCTTGTTAACCTAGATCGTCCAAGTGCCCGCTGGGTAACCTAGACAGTCCAAGTGCCCACTAGGTATCCTGCATAGTCCAAGTGCCCGTTAGGTAACCTAGATAGTCCAAGTGCCCGCTAGGTAACCTACATATTCCAACTGCCCGCTAGGTAACCTAGATAGTACAACAGCCTGTTAGTTAACCTAGATAGTCCAAGTGCCCACTAGGGAACGTACATAGTCCAAGTACCCGCTAGGTAACCTAGACAGTCCAAGTGCCCGCTAGGGTATGTACAGAGTCCAAGCGCCCGCCAGGTAACCTACATAGTCCAAGGGCCCCCTAGTTAACTTACATATTCCAAGTGGCCGATAGGGAACCTACATAGTCCAAGTGCCCGTTAGGGAACTTAGTCGTCCAAGTGCCCGCTTGGGAACCTGCATCGTCCAAGTGCCCGCTAGTTAACCTAGACAGTCCAATTGCCCGCTAGTTAACCTACATAGACCATGGCCCTGTAGTTAACCTAGATAGTCCAAATGCCCGCTAGGGGACGTACATAGTCCAAGTGCCCTCTAGGTAACTTAGATAGTCCAAGTGCCCGCTAGGGTATGTACATAGTTCAAGTACCCGCTAGGTAACCTAGATTGTCCAAGTGTCCGCTAGCTAACCTACATACTCCAAGTGCCCGCTAGGTAACCTAGATAGTCCAAGGTCCCGCTAGTTAACCTACATAGTCCAAGTGCCGCTGAGGAACCTACATAATCCAAGTGCCCGTTAGGGAACCTAGATAGTCCAAGTGCCCGCTAAGGGACGTACATAGTCCAAAGCCCGCTAGGGAACCTACATAGTCCAAGTGCCCGTTAGGGAACTTGGTAGTCCAAGTGCCCCCTAGGGAACCTGCATCGTCCAAGTGCCCGCTAGTTTATATAGATAGTCCAAGTGCCCACTAGTTAACCTAGATAGTCCAAGTGCCCGCTAGTTAACCTAGATCATCCAAGTGCCCGCTAATTGACCTAGATAATCCAAGTGCCCGCTAGTTAACCTACATAGTCCAAGGGCCCTCTAGTTAACCTAGATAGTCCAAGTGCCCGCTAGGGGACGTACATAGTCCAAGTGCCCTCTAGGTAACCTAGATAGTCCAAGTGCCCGCTAGGGTATGTACAGAGTCCAAGTGCCCGCTAGGTAACCTACATAGTCCAAGGGCCCGCTAGTTAACCTACATAGTCCAAGTGCCCGATAGGGAACCTACATAGTCCAAGTGCCCGCCAAGGGACGAACATAGTCCATTTGCCCACTAGGTAACCTAGACAGTCCTAGTTCCCGCTAGGTTACCTACATAGTCCAAGTGCCCTCTAGTTAACCTAGATCGTCCAAGTGCCCTCTAGGGGACGTACATAGTCCAAGTGCCCGTTTGTTTTCCTAGATAGTCCAAGTGCCCTATAGGGGACGTACATAGTCCAAGTGCCCGTTTGTTATCCTAGATAGTCCAAGTGCCCACTAGGTAACCTAGACAGTCCAAGTTCCCGCTAGGTTACCTACATAGTCCAAGTGACCGCTAGTTAACCTGATAGTTCAAGTGCCTGCTAGTTAACATACATAGTCCAAGTGCCCGCTAGTTAACCTACATAGCCCAGGGCCTGCTAGTTAACCTAGATAGTCCAAGTGCCCGCTAGTTAACCTACATAGTCCAAGTGCCCGCTTAGGAACCTACATCGTCCAAGTGCCCGATAGGTAACCTACATATTCCAAGTGCCTGTTAGGGAACCTAGATAGTCCAAGTGCCCGTAGGGAACCTATATAGTCCAAGTGCCCGCTAGGGAACCTACATAGTCAAAGTGCACGCTAGGGAACCTGCATTGTACAAGTGCCCGCTAGTTAACCTAGATCGTCCAAGTTCCCGCTAGTTAACCTAGATAGTCCAAGTGCCCGTAGGGAACCTATATATTCCAAGTGCCCGTTAGGTAACCTAGATAGTCCAAGTGCCCGCTAGGTAACCTACATAGTCCAAGGCCCGCTAGGTAACCTACATAGTGCAAGTGTCCGCTAGTTAACCTACATAGTCCAAGTGCACGCAAGGTAACCTACATAATCCAAGTGCCCGCTAGGTAACCTAGATATTCCAAGTTCCTGTTAGCCAACCTATAAAGTCCAAGTGCCTGCTAGGTAACCTACATAGTCCAAGTGCCCATTCCTTGTCCTTGATAGTCCAAGTGCCCGCTAGGTAACCTAGACTGTCCAAATGCCCTCTAGGTTACCTACATAGTCCAAGTGCATGTCGTTAACCTAGATCCTCCAAGTGCCCGCAAGGTAACCTACATAGTCCAAGGGCGTGCTAGGTAACCTACATATTAAAAGTGCCCGCTAGGTAACCTACATAGTCCAAGTACCCGCTAGTTAACCTAGATCGTCCAAGTGCCCGCTAGGTAACCTACATAGTCCAAGTGCCCGCTGAGGAACCTACATAGTCCAAGTGCCCGATAGGGAACCTACATATTCCAAGTGCCTGTTAGGGAACCTAGATAGTCCGAGTGCCCGTAGGGAACCTATATAGTCCAAGTTCCCGATAGGGAACCTACATAGTCAAAGTGCCCGCTAGGGAACCTGCATTGTACAACTGCCCGCTAGTTAACCTAGATCGTCCAAGTTCCCGCTAGTTAACCTAGATAGTCCAAGTTCCCGCTAGTTAACTTGATCGTCCAAGTGCCCGCTAGTTAACCTACATAGTCCAAGTGCCCGATAGGGAACCTACATAGTCCAAGTGCCTGCTGAGGAACCTACATAGTCCAAGTGCCCGATAGGGAACCTACATATTCCAAGTGCCTGTTAGGGAACTTAGATAGTCCAAGTGCCCGTAGGGAACATATATAGTCCAAGTGCCCGCTAGGGAACCTACATAGTCAAAGTGCCCACTAGGGAACCTGCACTGTCCAAGTGCCCGCTAGTTAACCTACATAGTCCAGACCCGCTAGTTTACCTTGATATTCCAAGTGCCCGCAAGATAACCTACATAGTCCAAGGGCCCGCTAGGTAACCTAGATAGTCCAAGTGCCCGCTAGGTAACCTACATAGTCAAAGGGCCCGCTAGTTAACCTACATAGTCCAAGTGCCCGCTAGGGAACCTACATAGTCCAAGTGCCCACTAAGGGGCGAACATAGTCCAAGTGCCTGCTAGGGAACCTACATAGTCCAAGTGCCCTTTAGGGAACTTAGTCGTCCAAGTGCCCGCTTGGGAACCTGCATCGTCCAAGTGCCCGCTAGTTAACCTAGATCGTCCAAGTGCCCGCTGGGTAACCTAGACAGTCCAAGTGCCCACTAGGTATCCTGCATAGTCCAAGTGCCCGTTAGGTAACCTAGATAGTCCAAGTGCCCGCTAGGTAACCTACATATTCCAACTGCCCGCTAGGTAACCTACATAGTGCAAGTGTCCGCTAGTTAACCTACATAGTCCAAGTGCACGCTAGTTAACCTAGATCGTCCAAGTGTCCACTAGTTAACCTACATAGCCCAAGTGCCCGCTAGGTAACCTAGATAGTACAACAGCCTGTTAGTTAACCTAGATAGTCCAAGTGCCCACTAGGGAACGTACATAGTCCAAGTACCCGCTAGGTAACCTAGACAGTCCAAGTGCCCGCTAGGGTATGTACAGAGTCCAAGCGCCCGCCAGGTAACCTACATAGTCCAAGGGCCCCCTAGTTAACTTACATATTCCAAGTGGCCGATAGGGAACCTACATAGTCCAAGTGCCCGTTAGGGAACTTAGTCGTCCAAGTGCCCGCTTGGGAACCTGCATCGTCCAAGTGCCCGCTAGTTAACCTAGACAGTCCAATTGCCCGCTAGTTAACCTACATAGACCATGGCCCTGTAGTTAACCTAGATAGTCCAAATGCCCGCTAGGGGACGTACATAGTCCAAGTGCCCTCTAGGTAACTTAGATAGTCCAAGTGCCCGCTAGGGTATGTACATAGTTCAAGTACCCGCTAGGTAACCTAGATTGTCCAAGTGTCCGCTAGCTAACCTACATACTCCAAGTGCCCGCTAGGTAACCTAGATAGTCCAAGGTCCCGCTAGTTAACCTACATAGTCCAATGCCCGATAGGGAACCTACATAGTCCAAGTGCCGCTGAGGAACCTACATAATCCAAGTGCCCGTTAGGGAACCTAGATAGTCCAAGTGCCCGCTAAGGGACGTACATAGTCCAAAGCCCGCTAGGGAACCTACATAGTCCAAGTGCCCGTTAGGGAACTTGGTAGTCCAAGTGCCCCCTAGGGAACCTGCATCATCCAAGTGCCCGCTAGTTTATATAGATAGTCCAAGTGCCCACTAGTTAACCTAGATAGTCCAAGTGCCCGCTAGTTAACCTAGATCATCCAAGTGCCCGCTAATTGACCTAGATAATCCAAGTGCCCGCTAGTTAACCTACATAGTCCAAGGGCCCTCTAGTTAACCTAGATAGTCCAAGTGCCCGCTAGGGGACGTACATAGTCCAAGTGCCCTCTAGGTAACCTAGATAGTCCAAGTGCCCGCTAGGGTATGTACAGAGTCCAAGTGCCCGCTAGGTAACCTACATAGTCCAAGGGCCCGCTAGTTAACCTACATAGTCCAAGTGCCCGATAGGGAACCTACATAGTCCAAGTGCCCGCCAAGGGACGAACATAGTCCATTTGCCCACTAGGTAACCTAGACAGTCCTAGTTCC
Source organism: Tenrec ecaudatus (assembly GCF_050624435.1). Lineage (NCBI taxonomy): Eukaryota > Metazoa > Chordata > Mammalia > Afrosoricida > Tenrecidae > Tenrec > Tenrec ecaudatus. The sequence goes on from NW_027459471.1 coordinate 862,828, forward strand.
CGCTAGGTTACCTACATAGTCCAAGTGCCCTCTAGTTAACCTAGATCATCCAAGTGCCCTCTAGGGGACGTACATAGTCCAAGTGCCCGTTTGTTATCCTAGATAGTCCAAGTGCCCTATAGGGGACGTACATAGTCCAAGTGCCCGTTTGTTATCCTAGATAGTCCAAGTGCCCACTAGGTAACCTAGACAGTCCAAGTTCCCGCTAGGTTACCTACATAGTCCAAGTGACCGCTAGTTAACCTGATAGTTCAAGTGCCTGCTAGTTAACCTACATAGTCCAAGTGCCCGCTAGTTAACCTACATAGCCCAGGGCCTGCTAGTTAACCTAGATAGTCCAAGTGCCCGCTAGTTAACCTACATAGTCCAAGTGCCCGCTTAGGAACCTACATCGTCCAAGTGCCCGATAGGTAACCTACATATTCCAAGTGCCTGTTAGGGAACCTAGATAGTCCAAGTGCCCGTAGGGAACCTATATAGTCCAAGTGCCCGCTAGGGAACCTACATAGTCAAAGTGCACGCTAGGGAACCTGCATTGTACAAGTGCCCGCTAGTTAACTTAGATCGTCCAAGTTCCCGCTAGTTAACCTAGATAGTCCAAGTGCCCGTAGGGAACCTATATATTCCAAGTGCCCGTTAGGTAACCTAGATAGTCCAAGTGCCCGCTAGGTAACCTACATAGTCCAAGGCCCGCTAGGTAACCTACATAGTGCAAGTGTCCGCTAGTTAACCTACATAGTCCAAGTGCACGCAAGGTAACCTACATAATCCAAGTGCCCGCTAGGTAACCTAGATATTCCAAGTTCCTGTTAGCCAACCTATAAAGTCCAAGTGCCTGCTAGGTAACCTACATAGTCCAAGTGCCCATTCCTTATCCTAGATAGTCCAAGTGCCCGCTAGGTAACCTAGACTGTCCAAATGCCCTCTAGGTTACCTACATAGTCCAAGTGCATGTCGTTAACCTAGATCCTCCAAGTGCCCGCAAGGTAACCTACATAGTCCAAGGGCGTGCTAGGTAACCTACATATTAAAAGTGCCCGCTAGGTAACCTACATAGTCCAAGTACCCGCTAGTTAACCTAGATCGTCCAAGTGCCCGCTAGGTAACCTACATAGTCCAAGTGCCTGCAAGATAACCTACATAGTCGAAGGGCCCGCTAGTTAACCTAGATCGTCCAAGAGTCCACTAGTTAACCTACATAGTCCAAGTTCCCGTTAGATAACCTAGATAGTCCAAGTGCCCGCAAGGTAACCTACATAATCCAAGTGCCCGCTAGGTAACCTAGATATTCCAAGTTCCTGTTAGCTAACCTATATAGTCCAAGTGCCTGCTAGGTAGCCTACATAGTCCAAGTGCCCATTCCTTAACCTAGATAGTCCAAGTGCCCGCTAGGTAACCTAGACTGTCCAAATGCCCTCTAGGTTACCTACATAGTCCAAGTGCACGTCGTTAATCTAGATCGTACAAGTGCCCGCAAGGTAACCTACATAGTCCAAGGGCCCGCTAGGTAACCTACATATTAAAAGTGCCCGCTAGGTAACATACATAGTCGAAGTACGCGCTAGTTAACCTAGATAGTCCAAGTGCCCACTAGGTAACCTACATATTAAAAGTGCCCACTAGGTAACCTATATAGTCCAAGTACCCGCTAGTTAACCTAGATAGTCCAAGGGCACGCTAGTTAACCTACATAGTCCAAGGGCCCGCTAGTTAACCTACATTCTCCAAGTGCCCGATAGGGAACCTACATAGTCCAAGTGCCCGCTAGGTAACCTACATAGTCCAAATGCCCTCTAGTTAACCTACATAGTCCAAGTGCCCGATAGGGAACCTACAAAATCCAAGTTCCCGCTAGGTAACCTACATAGTCCAAGTGCCCGCTAGGGAACCTACAGAGTCCAAGTGCCCGGTAGGTAACCTAGATAGTACATATGCCCGCCAGGAAACCCATATAGTCCAAGTGCCCGCCTGGGAACTTACATAGTCCAAGGGCCCGCTAGGGAACCTACATAGTCCAAGTGCCCGATAGGGAACCTACATATTCCAAGTGCCCGTTAGGGTACCTAGATAGTCCAAGTGCCCCTAGGGAACATATATTGTCCAAGTGCCCGCTAGGAAACCTACATAGTCAAAGTGCCAGTAGGGAACCTGCATTGTCCAAGTGCCCGCTAGTTAACCTACCTAGCCCAGAACCCGCTAGTTTACCTAGATTGCCCAAGTGCCCGCTAGTTAACCTACATAGTCCAAGGGCCCGCTAGTTAACCTAGATATTCCAATTTCCCGCTAGTTAACCTAGATCGTCCAAGAGTCCGCTAGTTAACCTACATAGTCCAAGTTCCCGTTAGGTATCCTAGATAGTCCTAGTGCCTGCTAGGTAACCTACATAGTCCAAGAGCCCATTTGTTAACCTAGATAGTCCAAGTACCCGCTAGGTAACCTAGACTGTCCAAGTGCCCTCTCGTTTACCTACATAGTCCAAGTGCACGTTCGTTAACCTAGATAGTACAAGTGCCCGTAAGGTAACCTACATAGTCCAAGGGCCCGCTAGGTAACCTAGATAGTTCAAGTGCCCGTTAGGTAACCTAGATAGTTCAAGTGCCCGCTAGGTAACCTACATAGTCCATGTTCCTGCTAGGTAACCTAGATAATCCAAGTGCCCTTTACCTAACCTAGATAGTTCAAGTGCCCGATAGGCAACCTACATAGTCCAAGTGCCCGTTCGTTACCCTCGAAGACCAAGTGCCCGCTAGGTAACCTAGACAGTCCAAGTGCCCACTAGGTATCCTGCATAGTCCAAGTGCCTGTTACCTAACTTAGATAGTTCAAGTGCCCGCTAGGCAACCTACATAGTCCAAGTGCCCGTTCGTTAACCTAGAAGTCCAAGTGCCCGCTAGGTAACCTAGACAGTCCAAGTGCCCACTAGGTATCCTGCATAGTCCAAGTGCCCGTTAGGTAACCTATATAGTCCAAGTGCCCGCTAGGTAACCTACATAGTCCAAGTGCCCGCTAGGTAACCTACATAGTGCAAGGGTCCGCTAGTTAACCTACATAGTCCAAGGGCACGCTAGTTAACCTAGATCGTCCAAGTGTCCACTAGTTAACCTACATAGTCCAAGTGCCCGCTAGGTAACCTAGATAGTACAACAGCCCGTTAGTTAACCTAGATAGTCCAAGTGCCCACTAGGGAACGTACATAGTCCAACTATCCGCTAGGTAACCTAGATAGTCCATGTTCCCGCTAGGGTATGTACAGAGTCCAAGTGCCCGCTAGGTAACCTACATAGTCCAAGGGCCCGCTAGTTAACCTACATAGTCCAAGTGCCCGATAAGGAACCTACATAGTCCAAGTGCCCGCTAAGGGACGAACATAGTCCAAGTGCCCACTAGGTAACCTAGACAGTCCAAGTTCCCGCTATGTTACCTACATAGTCCAAGTGCCCTCTAGTTAACCTAGATAGTCCAAGTGCCCTCTAGGGGACATACATAGTCCAAGTGCCCGTTTGTTATCCTAGATAGTCCAAGTGCCCACTAGGTAACCTAGACAGTCCAAGTTCCCGCTAGGTTACCTACATAGTCCAAGTGACCGCTAGTTAACCTGATAGTTCAAGTGCCCGCTAGTTAACCTACATAGTCCAAGTGCGCGCTGAGGAACCTACATAGTGCAAGTGCCCGATAGGGAACCTACATATGTCAAGTGCCCGTTAGGGAACCTAGATAGTCCAAGTTCCCCTAGGGAACCTATATAGTCCAATTGCCCGCTAGGGAACCTACATAGTCAAAGTGCCCGCTAGGGAACCTGCATTGTACAAGTGCCCGCTAGTTAACCTAGATCGTCCAAGTTCCCGCTAGTTAACCTAGATAGTCCAAGTTCCCGCTAGTTAACTTGATCGTCCAAGTGCCCGCTAGTTAACCTACATAGTCCAAGTGCCCGATAGGGAACCTACATAGTCCAAGTGCCCGATGAGGAACCTACATATTCCAAGTGCCTTTTAGGGAACTTAGATAGTCCAAGTGCCCGTAGGGAACATATATAGTCCAAGTGCCCGCTAGGGAACCTACATAGTCAAAGTGCCCACTAGGGAACCTGCATTGTCCAAGTGCCCGCTAGTTAACCTACATAGTCCAGAACCCGCTAGTTTACCTAGATAGTCCAAGTGCCCGCTAGTTAACCTACATAGTCCAAGGGCCCGCTAGTTAACCTAGATATTCCAAGTGCCCGCTAGTAAACCTAGATCGTCCAAGAGTCCGCTAGTTAACCTACATAGTCCAAGTTCCCGTTAGGTAACCTAGAGAGTCCAAGTGCCCACAAGGTAACCTACATAATCCAAGTGCCCGCTAGGTAACCTAGATATTCCAAGTTCCTCTTAGCTAACCTATATAGTCCAAGTGTCTGCTAGGTAACCTACATAGTCCAAGTGCCCATTATTTAACCTAGATAGTCCAAGTGCCCGCTAGGTAACCTAGACTGTCCAAATGCCCTCTAGGTTACCTACATAGTCCAAGTGCACGTCGTTAACCTAGATCGTCCAAGTGCCCGCAAGGTAACCTACATAGTCCAAGGGCCCGCTAGGGAACCTGCATTGTCCAAGTGCCCGCTAGGGAACCTACATAGTCAAAGTGCCAGCTAGGAAACCTGCATTGTCCAAGTGCCCGCTAGTTAACCTACATAGTCCAGAACCCGCTAGTTTACCTAGATAGTCCAAGTGCCCGCTAGTTAACCTACATAGTCCAAGGGCCGCTAGTTAACCTAGATATTCCAAGTGCCCGCTAGTTAACCTAGATCGTCCAAGAGACCGCTAGTTAACCTACTTAGTCCAAGTTCCCGTTAGGTATCCTAGATAGTCCAAGTGCTTGCTAGGTAACCTACATAGTCCAAGAGCCCATTCATTAACCTATATAGTCCAAGTTTCCGCTAGGTAACCTAGACTGTCCAAGTGCCCTCTAGGTTACCTACATAGTCCAAGTGCACGTTCGTTAACCTAGATAGTACAAGTACCTGCAAGGTAACCTACATAGTCCAAGGGCCCGCTAGGTAACCTACATAGTCCAAGTTCCCGCTAGGTAACCTAGATAGTCCAAGTGCCCGTTACCTAACCTAGATAGTTCAAGTGCCCGCTAGGCATCCTACATAGTCCAAATGCCCGTTCGTTAACCTAGAAGTCCAAGTGCCGGCTTGGTAACCTAGACTGTCCAAGTGCCCGCTAGGTTACCTACATAGTCCAAGTGCTCGTTAATAACATAGATAGTCCAAGTGCCCTCTTGGTAACCTACATAGTCCAAGGGCCCGCTAGTTAAACTACATAGTCCAAGTGCCCGCTAGGTAACCTAGACAGTCCAAGTGCCCACTAGGTATCCTGCATAGTCAAAGTGCCCGTTAGGTAACCTAGATAGTCCAAGTGCCCGCTAGGTAACCTACATAGTCCAAGTGCCCGCTAGGTAACCTGCATAGTGCAAGTGTCCGCTAGTTAACCTACATAGTCCAAGTGCCCGATAGGGAACCTACATAGTCCAAGTGCCCGCTAAGGGGCGAACATAGTCCAAGTGCCCGCTAGGGAACCTACATAGTCCAAGTGCCCGCTAGTTACCCTAGATCGTCCAAGTGCCCGCTGGGTAACCTAGACAGTGCAAGTGTCCACTAGGTATCCTGCATAGTCCAAGTGCTCATTAGGTAACCTAGATAGTCGAAGGGCCCGCTAGGTAACCTACATATCCAAGTGCCCTCTAGGTAACCTACATAGTCCAAGTGCACGCGAGTTAACCTAGATCGTCCAAGTGTCCACTAGTTAACCTACATAGTCCAAGTACCCGCTAGGTAACCTAGATAGTACAACAGCCCGTTAGTTAACCTAGATAGTCCAAGTGCCCACTAGGGAACGTACATAGTCCAAGTACCCGCTAGGTAATCTAGATAGTCCAAGTGCCCGCTAGGGTATGTACAGAGTCCAAGTGCCCGATAGGTAACCTACATAGTCTAAGGGCCCGCTAGTTAACCTACATAGTCCAAGTGCCCTATAGGGAACCTACATAGTCCAAGTGCCCGCTAAGGGACGAACATAGTCCAAGTGACCGCTAGGGAACCTACATAGTCCAAGTGCCCGTTAGGGAACTTAGTCGTCCAAGTGCCCGCATGGGAACCTGCATCGTCCAAGTGCCCGCTAGTTAACCTAGATCGTCCAATTGCCCGCTAGTTAACCTACATAGACCAAGGGCCCTCTAGTTAACCTAGATAGTCCAAATGCCCGCTAGGTAACCTAGATACTCCAAGGTCCCGCTAGTTAACCTACATAGTCCAATGCCCGATAGGGATCCTACATAGTCCAAGTGCCGCTGATGAACATAATTAGTCCAAGTGCCCGTTAGGTAACCTAGATAGTCCAAGTGCCCGCTAAGGGACGTACATAGTCCAAGTGCCCGTTTGTTATCCTAGATAGTCCAAGTGCCCACTAGGTAACCTAGACAGTCCAAGTTCCCGCTAGGTTACCTACATAGTCCAAGTGACCGCTAGTTAACCTGATAGTTCAAGTGCCTGCTAGTTAACCTACATAGTCCAAGTGCCCGCTAGTTAACCTACATAGCCCAGGGCCTGATAGTTAACCTAGAAAATCCAAGTGCCCGCTAGTTAACCTACAGAGTCCAAGTGCCCGCTGAGGAACCTACATAGTCAAAGTGCCCGATAGGGAACCTACATATTCCAAGTACCCGTTAGGGAACCTAGATAGTCCAAGTGCCCGTCGGGAACCTATATAGTCCAAGTGCCCGCTAGGGAACCTACATATTCAAAGTGCCCGCTAGGGAACCTGCATTGTACAAGTGCCCGCTAGTTAACCTAGATCGTCCAAGTTCCCGCTAGTTAACCTAGATAGTCCAAGTTCCCGCTAGTTAACTTGAACGTCCAAGTGCCCGCTAGTTAACCTACATTGTCCAAGTGCCCGATAGGGAACCTACATAGTCCAAGTGCCCGCTGAGGAACCTACATAGTCCAAGTGCCCGATAGGGAACCTACATATTCCAAGTGCCTGTTAGGGAACTTAGATAGTCCAAGTGCCCGTAGGGAACATATATAGTCCAAGTGCCCGCTAGGGAACCTACATAGTCAAAGTGCCCACTAGGGAACATGCATTGTCCAAGTGCGCGCTAGTTAACCTACATAGTCCAGAACCCGCTAGTTTACCTAGATAGTCCAAGTGCCCGCAAGATAACCTACATAGTCCAAGGGCCGGCTAGTTAACCTAGATATTCCAAGTGCCCGCTAGTTAACCTAGATCGTCCAAGATTCCGCTAGTTAACCTACATAGTCCAAGTTCCCATTAGGTAACCTAGATAGTCCAAGTGCCCGCAAGGTAACCTACATAATCCAAGTGCCCGCTAGGTAACCTAGATATTCCAAGTTCCTGTTACTAACCTATATAGTCCATGTGCCTGCTAGGTAACGACATTGTCCAAGTGCCCATTCCTTAACCTAGGTAGTCCAAGTGCCCGCTAGGTAACCTAGACTGTCCAAATGCCCTCTAGGTTACCAACATAGTCCAAGTGCATGTTCGTTAACCTAGATCGTCCAAGTGCCCGCAAGGTAACCTACATAGTCCAAGGGCCCGCTAGGTAACCTACATATTAAAAGTGCCCGCTACGTAACCTACATAGTCCAAGTACCCGCTAGTTAACCTAGATCGTCCAAGTGCCCGCTAGGTAACCTACATAGTCCAAGGGCCCGCTAGGTAACCTACATAGTCCAAGGGCCCGCTAGTTAACCTACATTCTCCAAGTGCCCGATAGGGAACCTATATAGTCCAAGTGCCCGCTAGGTAACCTACATAGTCCAAATGCCCTCTAGTTAACCTACATAGTCCAAGTGCCCGATAGAGAACCTACAAAATCCAAGTGCCCGCCAGGTAACCTACATAGTCCAAGTGCCACTAGGGAACCTACAGAGTCCAAGTGCCCGGTAGGTAACCTAGATAGTCCAAATGCCCGCCAGGAAACCCACATAGTCCAAGTGCCCGCTAGAGAACTTACATAGTCCAAGGGCCCGCTAGGGAACCTACATAGTCCAAATGCCCTCTAGTTAACCTACATAGTCCAAGTGCCCGATAGAGAACCTACAAAATCCAAGTGCCCGCCAGGTAACCTATATAGTCCAAGTGCCCGCTAGGGAACCTACAGAGTCCAAGTGCCCGGTAGGTAACCTAGATAGTCCAAATGCCCGCCAGGAAACCCACATAGTCCAAGTGCCCGCTAGAGAACTTACATAGTCCAAGGGCCCGCTAGGGAACCTACATAGTCCAAGTGCCCGATAGGGAACCTACATATTCCAAGTGCCCCTTAAGGAACCTAGATTGTCCAAGTGCCCGTAAGGAACATATATTGTCCAAGTGCCCGCTAGGGAACCTACATAGTCAAAGTGCCAGCTAGGGAACCTGCATTGTCCCGCTAGTTAACCTACATAGTCCAGAACCCGCTAGTTTACCTAGATAGTCCAAGTGCCCGCTAGTTAACCTACATAGTCCAAGGGCCCGCTAGTTAACCTAGATCGTCCAAGAGTCCGCTAGTTAACCTACATAGTCCAAGTGCACGCTAGTTAACATAGATCGTCCAAGTGTCCACTAGTTAACCTACATAGTCCAAGTGCCCGCTAGGTAACCTAGATAGTACAACAGCCCGTTAGTTAACCTAGATAGTCCAAGTGCCCACTAGGGAACGTACATAGTCCAAGTACCCGCTAGGTAACCTAGATAGTCCAAGTGCCCGCTAGGGTATGTACAGAGTCCAAGTGCCCGCTAGGTAACCTACATAGTCTAAGGGCCCGCTAGTTAACCTACATAGTCCAAGTGCCCGATAGGGAACCTACATAGTCCAAGTGCCCTCTAAGGGACGAACATAGTCCAAGTGCCCGCTAGGGAACCTACATAGTCCAAGTGCCCGTTAGGGAACTTAGTAGTCCAAGTGCCCGCATGGGAACCTGCATCATCCAAGTGCCCGCTAGTTAACCGAGATCGTCCAATTGCCCACTAGTTAACCTACGTAGACCAAGGGCCCTCTAGTTAACCTAGATAGTCCAAATGCCCGCTAGGTAACCTAGATAGTCCAAGGTTCCGCTAGTTAACCTACATAGTCCAATGCCCGATAGGGAACCTACATAGTCCAAGTGCCGCTGAGGAACCTACATAGTCCAAGTGCCCGTTAGGGAACCTAGATAGTCCAAGTGCCCGCTAAGGGACGTACATAGTCCAAGTGCCCGCTAGGGAACCTACATAGTCCAAGTGCCCGTTAGGGAACTTGGTAGTCCAAGTGCCCCCTAGGGAACCTGCATCGTCCAAGTGCCCGCTAGATTATCTAGATAGTCCAAGTGCCCGCTAGTTAACCTAGATAGTTCATGTGCCCGCTAGTTAACCTAGATCATCCAAGTGCCCGCTAATTGACCTAGATAATCCAAGTGCCCGCTAGTTAACCTACATAGTCCAAGGGCCCTCTAGTTAACCTAGATAGTCCAAGTGCCCGCTAGGGGACGTACATATTCCAAGTGCCCGCTAGGTAACCTAGATAGTCCAAATACCCGCTAGGGTATGTACATAGTTCAAGTGCCCGCTAGGTAACCCAGATTGTCCAAGTGGCCGCTAGTTAACCTACATAATCCAAGTGCCCCCTAGGTAACCTAGATAGTCCAAGATCCCGCTAGTTAACCTACATAGTCCAATGCCTTATAGGGAACCTACATAGTCCAAGTGCCCGCTGACGAACCTACATAGTCCAAGTGCACGATAGGGAACCTAGATATTCCAAGTGCCCGTTAGGGAACCTAGATTGTCCAAGTGCCCATACGGAACCCATATATTCCAAGTGCCCACTAGGTAACCTAGACAGTCCAAGTTCCCGCTAGGTTACCTACATAGTCCAAGTGACCGCTAGTTAACCTGATTGTTCAAGTGCCTGCTAGTTAACATACATAGTCCAAGTGCCCGCTAGTTAACCTACATAGCCCAGGGCCTGCTAGTTAACCTAGATAGTCCAAGTGCCCGGTAGTTAACCTACATAGTCCAAGTGCCCGCTGAGGAACCTACATATTCAAAGTGCCCGATAGGGAACCTACATATTCCAAGTGCCCGTTAGGGAACCTAGATAGTCCAAGTGCCCGTAGGGAACCTACAGAGTCCAAGTCCCCGCTCGGGAACCTACATATTCAAAGTGCCCGCTAGGGAACCTGCATTGTACAAGTGCCCGCTAGTTAACCTAGACCGTCCAAGTTCCCGCTAGGTAACCTACATAGTCCATGTTCCCGCTAGGTAACCTAGACAGTCCAAGTGCCCGTTACCTAACCTAGATCGTTCAAGTGCCCGCTAGGCAACCTACATAGTCCAAGGGCCCGTTCGTTAACCTAGAAGTCCAAGTGCCCGCTAGGTAACCTAGACTGTCCAAGTGCCCGCTAGGTTACCTACATAGTTCAAGTGCCCGTTAATAACATAGATAGTCCAAGTGCCCGCTAGGTAACCTACATAGTCCAAGTGCCCGCTAGTTAAACTACATAGTCCAAGTGCCCGCTAGGTAACCTAGACAGTCCAAGTGCCCACTAGGTATTCTGCATAATCCAAGTGCCCGTTAGGTAACCTAGATTGTCCAAGTGCCCGCTAGGTAACCTACATATTCCAAGTGCCCGCTAGGTAACCTACATAGTGCAAGTGTCGGCTAGTTAACCTACATAGTCCAAGTGCACTCTAGTTAACCTAGATCGTCCAAGTGTCCACTAGTTAACCTACATAGTCCAAGTGCCCGCTTGGTAACCTAGATAGTACAACAGCCCGTTAGTTAACCTAGATAGTCCAAGTGCCCACTAGGGAACGTACATAGTCCAAGTACCCGCTAGGTAAACTAGATAGTCCAAGTGCCCGCTAGGGTATGTACAGAGTCCAAGTGCCCGCTAGGTAACCTACATAGTCTAAGGGCCCGCTAGTTAACCTACATAGTCCAAGTGCACGATAGGGAACCTACATAATCCAAGTGCCCTCTAAGGGACGAACATAGTCCAAGTGCCCGCTAGGGAACCTACATAGTCCAAGTGCCTGCTAGGTAACCTACATAGTCCAAGTGCCCGCTAGTTAACCTACATAGTCCAAGTGCACGATAGGGAACCTACATAGACCAAGTGCCCGCTAAGGGACGAACATAATCCAAGTGCCCGCTAGGGAACCTACATAGTCCAAGTGCCCTTTAGGGAACTTAGTCGTCCAAGTGCCCGCTTGGGAACCTGCATCGTCCAAGTGCCCGCTAGTTAACCTAGATCGTCCAAGTGCCCGCTGGGTAACCTAGACAGTCCAAGTGCCCACTAGGTATCCTGCATAGTCCAAGTGCCCGTTAGGCAACCTAGATAGTCCAAGTGCCCGCTAGGTAACCTACATAGTCCAAGTGCCCTCTAGGTAACCTACATAGTGCAAGTGTCCGCTAGTTAACCTACATAGTCCATGTGCACGCGAGTTAACCTAGATCGTCCAAGTGTCCACTAGTTAACCTACATATTCCAAGTGCCCGCTAGGTTACCTAGATAGTACAACAGACCGTTAGTTAACCTAGGTAGTCCCAGTGCCCACTAGGGAACGTACATAGTCCAAGTACCCGCTAGGTAACCTAGATAGTCCAAGTGCCCGCTAGGGTATGTACAGAGTCTAAGTGCCCGCTAGGTAACCTACATAGTCCAAGTGCCCGCTAGGGAACCTACATAGTCCAAGTGCCCGCTAGGTAACCTAGATAGTCCAAGGTCACGGTAGTTAACCTACATATTCCAATGCCTGATAGGGAACCTACATAGTCCAAGTGCCGCTGAGGAACCTACATAGTCCAAGTGCCCGCTAAGGGACGTACATAGTCCAAGTGCCCGCTAGGGAACCTACATAGTCCAAGTGCCCATTTGGGAACTTGGTAGTCCAAGTGCCCCCTAGGGAACCTGCATCGTCCAAGTGCCCGCTAGTTTATCTAGATAGTCCAAGTGCCCGCTAGTTAACCTAGATAGTCCAAGTGCCCGCTAGTTAACCTAGATCATCCAAGTGCCCGCTAATTGACCTAGATAATCCAAGTGCCCGCTAGTTAACCTACATAGTCCAAGGGCCCTCTAGTTAACCTAGATAGTCCAAGTGCCCGCTAGGGGATGTACATAGTCCAAGTGCCTGCTAGTTAACCTAGATAGTCCAAATGCCCGCTAGGGTGTGTACATAGTTCAAGTGCCCGCTAGGTAACCCAGATTGTCCAAGTGTCTGCTAGTTAACCTACATAGTCCAAGTGCCCCGTAGGTAACCTTGATAGTCCAAGATCCCGCTAGTTAACCTACATAGTCCAATGCCTGATAGGTAACCTACATAGTCCAAGGGCCCGCTAGTTAAACTACATAGTCCAAGTGCCCGCTAGGTAACCTAGACAGTCCAAGTGCCCACTAGGTATCCTGCATAGTCCAAGAGCCCGTTAAGTAACCTAGATAGTCCAAGTGCCCGCAATGTATCCTACATAATCCAAGTGCCCGCTAGGTAACCTAGATATTCCAAGTTCCTGTTAGCTAACCTATATAGTCCAAGTGCCTGCTAGGTAACCTACATAGTCCAAGTGCCCATTCCTTAACCTAGATAGTCCAAGTCCCCGCTAGGTAACCTAGACTGTCCAAATGCCCTCTAGGTTACCTACATAGTCCAAGTGCACGTCGTTAACCTAGATCGTCCAAGTGCCCGCAAGGTAACCTACATAGTCCAAGGGCCCGCTAGGTAACCTACATATTAAAAGTGCCCGCTAGTTAACCTACATACTCCAAGTACCCGCTAGTTAACCTAGATCCTCCAAGTGCCCGCTAGGTAACCAACATAGTCCAAGGGCCCGCTAGTTAACCTACATAGTCCAAGGGCCCGCTAGTTAACCTACATTCTCCAAGTGCCCGATAGGGAACCTACATAGTCCAAGTGCCCGCTAGGTAACCTACATAGTCCAAATGCCCTCTAGTTAACCGACATAGTCCAAGTGCCCGATAGGGAACCTACAAAATCCAAGTGCCCGCTAGAGAACCTACAGAGTCCAAGTGCCCGGTAGGTAACCTAGATAGTCCAAATGCCCGCCAGGAAACCCACATAGTCCAAGTGCCCCTAGGGAACATATATTGTCCAAGTGCCCGCTAGGGAACCTACATAGTCAAAGTGCCAGCTAGGGAACCTGCATTGTCCAAGTGCCTGCTAGTTAACCTACATAGTCCAGAACCCGCTAGTTTACCTAGATAGTCAAAGTACCCACTAGTTAACCTACATAGTCCAAGGGACCGCTAGTTAACCTAGATATTCCAAGCGCCCGCTAGTTAACCTAGATCGTCCAAGAGTCCGCTAGTTAACCTACATAATCCAAGTTCCCGTTACGTATCCTAGATAGTCCAAGTGCCTGCTAGGTAACCTACATAGTCCAAGAGCCCATTCGTTAACCTAGATAGTCCAAGTGCCCGCTAGGTAACCTAGACTGTCCAAGTGCCCTCTAGGTTACCTACATAGTGCAAGTGCACGTTCGTTAACCTAGATAGTACAAATGTCCGCAAGGTAACCGACATAGTCCAAGGGCCCGCTAGGTAACCTAGATAATCCAAGTGCCCATTAGGTAACCTAGATAGTCCAAGTGCCCGCTAGGTAACCTACAAGGTCCAAGTGCCCGCTAGGTAACCTAGATAGTCCAAGTGCCCGTTACCTAACCTAGATAGTTCAAGTGCCCGCTAGGCAACCTACATAGTCCAAGTGCCCGTTCGTTAACCTAGAAGTCCAAGTGCACGCTAGGTAACCTAGACTGTCCAAGTGCCCTCTAGGTTACCTACATAGTCCAAGTGCCCGTTAATAACATAGATAGTCCAAGTGCCCGCTCGGTAACCTACATAGTCCAAGGGCCCGCTAGTTAAACTACATAGTCCAAATGACCGCTAGGTAACCTAGACTGTCCAAGTGCCCACTAGGTATCCTGCATAGTCCACGTGCCCGTTAGGTAACCTAGATAGTCCAAGTGACCGCTGGGTAACCTACATAGTCCAAGTGCCCGCTAGGTAACCTACATAGTGCAAGTATCCGCTAGTTAACCTACATAGTCCAAGTGCACGCTAGTTAACCTAGATCGTCCAAGTGTCCACTAGTTAACCTACATAGTCCAAGTGCCCGCTAGGTAACCTAGATAGTACAACAGCCCGTTAGTTAACCTAGATAGTCCAAGTGCCCACTAGGGAACGTACATATTCCAAGTACCCGCTAGGTAACCTAGATAGTCCAAGTGCCCGCTAGGGTATGTACAGAGTACAAGTGCCCGCTAGGTAACCTACATAGTCAAGGGCCCGTTAATTAACCTACATAGTCCAAGTGCCCGATAGGGAACCTACATAGTCCAAGTGCCCGCTAAGGGACGAACATAGTCCAAGTGCCCGCTAGGGAACCTACATAGTCCAAGTGCCCTTTAGGGAAATTAGTCGTCCAAGTGCCCGCTTGGGAACCAGCATCGTCCAAGTGCCCGCTAGTTAACCTAGATCGTCCAAGTGCCCGCTGGGTAAACTAGACAGTCCAAGTGCCCACTAGGTATCCTGCATAGTCCAAGTGCCCGTTAGGTAACCTAGGTAGTCCAAGTGCCCACTAGGTAACCTACATAGTCCAAGTTCCCTCTAGGTAACCTACATAGTGCAAGTGTCCGCTAGTTAACCTACATTGTCCAAGTGCACGCTAGTTAACCTAGATCGTCCAATTGTCCACTAGTTAACCTACATATTCCAAGTGCCCGCTAGGTAACCTAGATAGTACAACAGCCCGTTAGTTAACCTAGATAGTCCAAGTGCCCACTAGGGAACGTACATAGTCCAAGTACCCGCTAAGGGACGAACATAGTCCAAGTGCCCGCTAGGGAACCTACATAGTCCAAGTGCCCTTTAAGGAACTTATTCGTCCAAGTGCCCGCTAGTTTATCTAGATAGTCCAAGTGCCCGCTAGTTAACCTAGATAGTCCAAGTGCCCGCTACGTAACCTAGATAGTACAACAGCCCATTAGTTAACCTAGATAGTCCAAGTGCCAACTAGGGAACGTACATAGTCCAAGTACCCGCGAGTTAACCTAGATAGTCCAAGTGCCCGCTAGGGTATGTACAGAGTCCAAGTGCCCGCTAGGTAACCTACATAGTCCAAGGGCCCGCTAGTTAACCTACATAGTCCAAGTGCCCGATAGGGGACCTACATAGTCCAAGTGCCCGCTAAGGGACGAACATAGTCCAAGTGCCCGCTAGGGAACCTACATAGTCCAAGTGCCCGTTAGGGAACTTAGTCGTCCAAGTGCCCGCTTGGGAACCTGCATCGTCCAAGTGCCCGCTAGTTAACCTAGATCGTCCAAGTGCCCGCTGGGTAACCTAGACAGTCCAAGTGCCCACTAGGTATCCTGCATAGTCCAAGTGCCCGTTAGGCAACCTAGATAGTCCAAGTGCCCGCTAGGTAACCTACATAGTCCAAGTGCCCTCTAGGTAACCTACATAGTGCAAGTGTCCGCTAGTTAACCTACATAGTCCATGTGCACGCGAGTTAACCTAGATCGTCCAAGTGTCCACTAGTTAACCTACATATTCCAAGTGCCCGCTAGGTTACCTAGATAGTACAACAGACCGTTAGTTAACCTAGGTAGTCCCAGTGCCCACTAGGGAACGTACATAGTCCAAGTACACGCTAGGTAACCTAGATAGTCCAAGTGCCCGCTAGGGTATGTACAGAGTCTAAGTGCCCGCTAGGTAACCTACATAGTCCAAGTGCCCGCTAGGGAACCTACATAGTCCAAGTGCCCGCTAGGTAACCTAGATAGTCCAAGGTCACGGTAGTTAACCTACATATTCCAATGCCTGATAGGGAACCTACATAGTCCAAGTGCCGCTGAGGAACCTACATAGTCCAAGTGCCCGCTAAGGGACGTACATAGTCCAAGTGCCCGCTAGGGAACCTACATAGTCCAAGTGCCCATTTGGGAACTTGGTAGTCCAAGTGCCCCCTAGGGAACCTGCATCGTCCAAGTGCCCGCTAGTTTATCTAGATAGTCCAAGTGCCCGCTAGTTAACCTAGATAGTCCAAGTGCCCGCTAGTTAACCTAGATCATCCAAGTGCCCGCTAATTGACCTAGATAATCCAAGTGCCCGCTAGTTAACCTACATAGTCCAAGGGCCCTCTAGTTAACCTAGATAGTCCAAGTGCCCGCTAGGGGATGTACATAGTCCAAGTGCCTGCTAGTTAACCTAGATAGTCCAAATGCCCGCTAGGGTGTGTACATAGTTCAAGTGCCCGCTAGGTAACCCAGATTGTCCAAGTGTCTGCTAGTTAACCTACATAGTCCAAGTGCCCCGTAGGTAACCTTGATAGTCCAAGATCCCGCTAGTTAACCTACATAGTCCAATGCCTGATAGGTAACCTACATAGTCCAAGGGCCCGCTAGTTAAACTACATAGTCCAAGTGCCCGCTAGGTAACCTAGACAGTCCAAGTGCCCACTAGGTATCCTGCATAGTCCAAGAGCCCGTTAAGTAACCTAGATAGTCCAAGTGCCCGCAATGTATCCTACATAATCCAAGTGCCCGCTAGGTAACCTAGATATTCCAAGTTCCTGTTAGCTAACCTATATAGTCCAAGTGCCTGCTAGGTAACCTACATAGTCCAAGTGCCCATTCCTTAACCTAGATAGTCCAAGTCCCCGCTAGGTAACCTAGACTGTCCAAATGCCCTCTAGGTTACCTACATAGTCCAAGTGCACGTCGTTAACCTAGATCGTCCAAGTGCCCGCAAGGTAACCTACATAGTCCAAGGGCCCGCTAGGTAACCTACATATTAAAAGTGCCCGCTAGTTAACCTACATACTCCAAGTACCCGCTAGTTAACCTAGATCCTCCAAGTGCCCGCTAGGTAACCAACATAGTCCAAGGGCCCGCTAGTTAACCTACATAGTCCAAGGGCCCGCTAGTTAACCTACATTCTCCAAGTGCCCGATAGGGAACCTACATAGTCCAAGTGCCCGCTAGGTAACCTACATAGTCCAAATGCCCTCTAGTTAACCGACATAGTCCAAGTGCCCGATAGGGAACCTACAAAATCCAAGTGCCCGCTAGAGAACCTACAGAGTCCAAGTGCCCGGTAGGTAACCTAGATAGTCCAAATGCCCGCCAGGAAACCCACATAGTCCAAGTGCCCCTAGGGAACATATATTGTCCAAGTGCCCGCTAGGGAACCTACATAGTCAAAGTGCCAGCTAGGGAACCTGCATTGTCCAAGTGCCTGCTAGTTAACCTACATAGTCCAGAACCCGCTAGTTTACCTAGATAGTCAAAGTACCCACTAGTTAACCTACATAGTCCAAGGGACCGCTAGTTAACCTAGATATTCCAAGCGCCCGCTAGTTAACCTAGATCGTCCAAGAGTCCGCTAGTTAACCTACATAATCCAAGTTCCCGTTACGTATCCTAGATAGTCCAAGTGCCTGCTAGGTAACCTACATAGTCCAAGAGCCCATTCGTTAACCTAGATAGTCCAAGTGCCCGCTAGGTAACCTAGACTGTCCAAGTGCCCTCTAGGTTACCTACATAGTGCAAGTGCACGTTCGTTAACCTAGATAGTACAAATGTCCGCAAGGTAACCGACATAGTCCAAGGGCCCGCTAGGTAACCTAGATAATCCAAGTGCCCATTAGGTAACCTAGATAGTCCAAGTGCCCGCTAGGTAACCTACAAGGTCCAAGTGCCCGCTAGGTAACCTAGATAGTCCAAGTGCCCGTTACCTAACCTAGATAGTTCAAGTGCCCGCTAGGCAACCTACATAGTCCAAGTGCCCGTTCGTTAACCTAGAAGTCCAAGTGCACGCTAGGTAACCTAGACTGTCCAAGTGCCCTCTAGGTTACCTACATAGTCCAAGTGCCCGTTAATAACATAGATAGTCCAAGTGCCCGCTCGGTAACCTACATAGTCCAAGGGCCCGCTAGTTAAACTACATAGTCCAAATGACCGCTAGGTAACCTAGACTGTCCAAGTGCCCACTAGGTATCCTGCATAGTCCACGTGCCCGTTAGGTAACCTAGATAGTCCAAGTGACCGCTGGGTAACCTACATAGTCCAAGTGCCCGCTAGGTAACCTACATAGTGCAAGTATCCGCTAGTTAACCTACATAGTCCAAGTGCACGCTAGTTAACCTAGATCGTCCAAGTGTCCACTAGTTAACCTACATAGTCCAAGTGCCCGCTAGGTAACCTAGATAGTACAACAGCCCGTTAGTTAACCTAGATAGTCCAAGTGCCCACTAGGGAACGTACATATTCCAAGTACCCGCTAGGTAACCTAGATAGTCCAAGTGCCCGCTAGGGTATGTACAGAGTACAAGTGCCCGCTAGGTAACCTACATAGTCAAGGGCCCGTTAATTAACCTACATAGTCCAAGTGCCCGATAGGGAACCTACATAGTCCAAGTGCCCGCTAAGGGACGAACATAGTCCAAGTGCCCGCTAGGGAACCTACATAGTCCAAGTGCCCTTTAGGGAAATTAGTCGTCCAAGTGCCCGCTTGGGAACCAGCATCGTCCAAGTGCCCGCTAGTTAACCTAGATCGTCCAAGTGCCCGCTGGGTAAACTAGACAGTCCAAGTGCCCACTAGGTATCCTGCATAGTCCAAGTGCCCGTTAGGTAACCTAGGTAGTCCAAGTGCCCACTAGGTAACCTACATAGTCCAAGTTCCCTCTAGGTAACCTACATAGTGCAAGTGTCCGCTAGTTAACCTACATTGTCCAAGTGCACGCTAGTTAACCTAGATCGTCCAATTGTCCACTAGTTAACCTACATATTCCAAGTGCCCGCTAGGTAACCTAGATAGTACAACAGCCCGTTAGTTAACCTAGATAGTCCAAGTGCCCACTAGGGAACGTACATAGTCCAAGTACCCGCTAAGGGACGAACATAGTCCAAGTGCCCGCTAGGGAACCTACATAGTCCAAGTGCCCTTTAAGGAACTTATTCGTCCAAGTGCCCGCTAGTTTATCTAGATAGTCCAAGTGCCCGCTAGTTAACCTAGATAGTCCAAGTGCCCGCTACGTAACCTAGATAGTACAACAGCCCATTAGTTAACCTAGATAGTCCAAGTGCCAACTAGGGAACGTACATAGTCCAAGTACCCGCGAGTTAACCTAGATAGTCCAAGTGCCCGCTAGGGTATGTACAGAGTCCAAGTGCCCGCTAGGTAACCTACATAGTCCAAGGGCCCGCTAGTTAACCTACATAGTCCAAGTGCCCGATAGGGGACCTACATAGTCCAAGTGCCCGCTAAGGGACGAACATAGTCCAAGTGCCCGCTAGGGAACCTACATAGTCCAAGTGCCCGTTAGGGAACTTAGTCGTCCAAGTGCCCGCTTGGGAACCTGCATCGTCCAAGTGCCCGCTAGTTAACCTACATAGTCCAAGGGCCCGCTAGTTAACCTACATTCTCCAAGTGCCCGATAGGGAACCTACATAGTCCAAGTGCCCGCTAGGTAACCTACATAGTCCAAATGCCCTCTAGTTAACCTACATAGTCCAAGTGCCCGATAGGGAACCTACAAAATCCAAGTTCCCGCTAGGTAACCTACATAGTCCAAGTGCCCGCTAGGGAACCTACATAGTCCAAGTGCCCGGTAGGTAACCTAGATAGTACAACAGCCCGTTAGTTAACCTAGATAGTCCAAGTGCCCACTAGGGAACGTACATAGTCCAAGTAACCGCTAGGTAACCTAGATAGTCCAAGTGCCCGCTAGGGTATGTACAGAGTCCAAGTGCCCGCTAGGTAACCTACATAGTGCAAGTGTCCGCTAGTTAACCTATATAGTCCAAGTGCACGCTAGTTAATCTAGATCGTCCAAGTGTCCACTAGTTAACCTACATATTCCAAGTGCCCGCTAGGTAACCTAGATAGTACAACAGCCCGTTAGTTAACCTACATAGTCCAAGTGCCCGCTAAGGGATGAAGATAGTCCAAGTGCCCGCTAGGGAACCTACATAGTCCAAGTGCCCTTTAGGGAACTTAGTCGTCCAAGTGCCCGCTAGTTTATCTAGATAGTCCAAGTGCCCGCTAGTTAACCTAGATAGTCCAAGTGCCTGCTAGGTAACCTAGATAGTACAACAGCCCGTTAGTTAACCTAGATAGTCCAAGTGCCAACTAGGGAACGTACATAGTCCAAGTACCCGCGAGTTAACCTAGATAGTCCAAGTGCCCGCTAGGGTATGTATAGAGTCCAAGTGCCCGCTAGGTAACCTACATAGTCCAAGGGCACGCTAGTTAACCTACATAGTCCAAGTGCCCGATAGGGGACCTACATAGTCCAAGTGCCCGCTAAGGGACGAACATAGTCCAAGTGCCCGCTAGGGAACCTACATAGTCCATTTGCCCGTTAGGGAACTTAGTCGTCCAAGTGCCCGCTTGGGAACCTGCATCGTCCAAGTGCCCGCTAGTTAACCTAGATCGTCCAATTGCCCGCTAGTTAACCTACATAGACCAAGGGCCCTCTAGTTAACCTAGATAGTCCAAATGCCCGCTAGGGGACGTACATAGTCCAAGTGCCCGCTAGGTAATTTAGATAGTCCAAGTGCCCGCTAGGGTATGTACATAGTTCAAGTACCCGCTAGGTAACCTAGATTGTCCAAGTGTCCGCTAGTTAACCTACATACTCCAAGTGCCCGCTAGGTAACCTAGATAGTCCAAGGTCCCGCTAGTTAACCTACATTGTCCAATGCCCGATAGGGAAGCTACATAGTCCAAGTGCCGCTGAGTAACCTACATAGTCCAAGTGCCCGTTAGGGAACCTAGATAGTCCAAGTGCCCGCTAAGGGACGTACATAGTCCAAGAGCCTGCTAGGGAACCTACATAGTCCAAGTGCCCGTTAGGGAACTTGGTAGTCCAAGTGCCCCCTAGGGAACCTGCATCGTCCAAGTGCCCGCTAGTTTATCTAGATAGTCCAAGTGCCCGCTAGTTAACCTATATACTCCAAGTGCCCGCTAGTTAACCTATATCATCCAAGTGCCCGCTAATTGACCTAGATAATCCAAGTGTCCGCTAGTTACCCTACAGAGTCCAAGGGCCCTCTAGTTAACCTAGATAGTCCAAGTGCCCGCTAGCAGACATACATAGTCCAAGTGCCCGCTAGGTAACCTAGATAGTCCAAATGCCCGCTAGGGTATGTACATAGTTCAAGTGCCGGCAAGGTAACCCAGATTGTCCAAGTGTCCGCTAGTTAACCTACATAGTCCAAGTGCCCCCTAGGTAACCTAGATAGACCAAGATCCCGCTAGTTAACCTACATAGTCCAATGCCTCATAGGGAACCTACATAGTCCAAGTGCCCGCTGACGAACCTACATAGTCCAAGTGCCCGATAGGGAACCTACATATTCCAAGTGCCCGTTAGGGAACCTAGATAGTCCACGTGCCCATAGGGAACCTATATAGTCCAAGTGCCCGCTAGGGAACCTACATAGTCAAAGTGCCCGCTAGGGAACCTGCATTGTACAAGTGCCCGCTAATTAACCTAGATAGTCAAAGTGCCCCCTAGTTAACATTTATCATCCAAGTGCCCGCTAGTTAACCTACATAGTCCAAGTTCCTGATAGGGAACCTACATAGTCCAAGTGCCTGCTGAGGATCCTACATAGTCCAAGTGCCCGATAGGGAACCTACGTATTCCAATTGCCTGTTAGGGAACCTAGATAGTCAAAGTGCCCTTTGGGAACCTATATAGTCCAAGTGCCCGCTAGGGAACCTACACAGTCAAATTGCCCGCTAGGGAACCTGCATTGTGCAAGTGCCCGCTAGTTAACCTACATAGTCAAAGTGCCCACTAGTTAACTTACATAGTCCAAGGTCCGCTAGTTAACCTAGATAGTCCAAGTGCCAGCTAGTTAACCTACATAGTCCAAGAACCAGCTAGTTAACCCAGATAGTCCAGGTGCCCGCTAATTAACCTAGATAGACCAAGTGCCCGCTAGGGAACCTATCTAGTCCAAGTGCCCCATGGGGAACCTACATAGTCCATGTGCCCGCTAGTTAACATAGATAGTCCAAGTATCCGCTAGGAAACGTACATAGTCCAAGTGCCCCCTAGGTAACGTACATAGTCCAAGTGCCCGCTAGGTAACGTAGATAGTCCAAGTGCCTGCTAGGGAACGTACATAGTCCAAGTGCCCGCTAGGTAACCTAGATAGTCCAAGTGACCGCTAGTTAACCTACATAGTCCAAGTGCCTGCTAGGTAACCTAGATAGTCCAAGTGCCCACTAGTTAACCTCCATAGTCCAGGTTCCCCCTAGGTAACCTAGATAGTCCAAGGCCCGCTAGGTAACCTACATTGTCCTAGTGCCCGCTAGTTATCCTACATTCTCCAAGTGCCCGATAGGGAACCTATATAGTCCAAGTGCCCGCTAGGTAACCTACATAGTCCAATTGCCCGCTAGTTAACCTACATAGTCCAAGTGCCCGATAGGGAACCTACCTAATCCAAGTGCCCGCTAGGGAACCGATAGAGTCCAAGTGCCCGGTAGGTAACCTAGATAGTCCAAATGCCCGCCAGGAAACCCACATAGTCCAAGTGCCCGCTAGGGAACTTACATATTCCAAGGGCCCGCTACGAACCAACATAGTCCAAGTGCCCGATAGGTAACCTACATAGTCCAAATGCCCGCTAGGTAACCTACAAATTCTAAGGGCCCGCTGGGTAATCTATATAGTCCAAATGACCGCTAGGTAACCTACATAGACCAAATGCCCTCTATTTAACCTACATAGTCCAAGTGCCCGATAGGGAACCTACAAAATCCAAGTGCCCGCGAGGTAACCTACAGAGTCCAAGTGCCCGGTAGATAACCTAGATAGTCCAAATGCCCGCCAGGAAACCCACATAGTCCAAGTGCCCGCTAGAGAACTTACATAGTCCAAGGGCCCGCTAGGGAACCTACATAGTCCAAGTGCCTGATAGGGAACCTACATATTCCAAGTGCCCGTTAGGGAACCTAGATAGTCCAAGTGCCCGTAGGGAAAATATATAGTCCAAGTGCCCGCTAGGGAACCTACATAGTCAAATTGCCAGCTAGAGAACCTGCATTGTCCAAGTGCCCGCTAGTTAACCTACATAGTCCAAATGCCCGCTAGTTAACCTACATAGTCCAAGTGCCCGATAGGGAACCTACATAATCCAAGTGCCCGCTAGGGAACCTAAATAGTCCAAGTGCCCGTTAGGTAACCTAGATAGTCCAAATGCCCGCTAGGGAACCCACATAGTCCAAGTGCCCGCTAGGTAACCGATAGAGTCCAATGCCCGGTAAGTAACCTAGATAGTCCAAATGCCCGCCAGGAAACCCACATAGTCCAAGTGCCCGCTAGGGAACTTACATATTCCAAAGGCCCGCTCGCGAACCTACATAGTCCAAAAACCCGCTAGGTAACCTACAAATTCTAAGTACCCGCTAGGTAGTCTATATAGTCCAAATGACCGCTAGGTAACCTACATAGTCCAAATGCCCTCTAGTTAACCTACATAGTCCAAGTGCCCGATAGGGAACCTACAAAATCCAAGTGCCCGGTAGGTAACCTAGATAGTCCAAATGCCCGCCAGGAAACCCACATAGTCCAAGTGCCCGCTAGAGAACTTACATAGTCCAAGGGCCCGCTAGGGAACCTACATAGTCCAAGTGCCCGATAGGGAACCTACATATTTCAAGTGCCCATTAGGGAACCTAGATAGTCCAAGTGCCCGTAGGGAACATATATTGTCCAAGTGCCCGCTAGGGAACCTACATAGTCAAAGTGCCAGCTAGGGAACCTGCATTGTCCAAGTGCCCGCTAGTTAACCTACATAGTCCAGAACCTGCTAGTTCACCTAGATAGTCCAAGTGCCTGCTAGTTAACCTACATAGTCCAAGGACCCGCTGGTTAACCTAGATATTCCAAGTGCCCTCTAGTTAACCTAGATCGTCCAAGAGTCCGCTAGTTAACCTACATAGTCCAAGTTCCCTTTAGGTATCCTAGATAGTCCAAGTGCCTGCTAGGTAACCTACATAGTCCAAGAGCCCATTCGTTAACCTAGATAGTCCAAGTGCCCGCTAGGTAACCTACATAGACCAAGGGCCCTCTAGTTAACCTAGATAGTCCAAATGCCCGCTAGGGGACGTACATAGTTCAAGTGCCCGCTAGGTAACTTAGATTGTCCAAGTGCCCTCTAGGGTATGTACATAGTTCAAGTACCCGCTAGGTAACCTAGATAGTCCAAGGGCCCGCTAGTTAACCTACATAGTCCAAGTGCCCGGTA
The DNA here is from genome assembly GCF_050624435.1 of Tenrec ecaudatus. NCBI lineage: Eukaryota > Metazoa > Chordata > Mammalia > Afrosoricida > Tenrecidae > Tenrec > Tenrec ecaudatus. Next base: position 887,125 of record NW_027459471.1, read on the forward strand.
GTTAAATTACATAGTTCAAGTGTCCGTAGGAACATACATAGTCCAAGGGCCCCACTAGGTAACCTAGATAGTCCAAGTGCCTGTTAGGGAACTTAGATAGTCCAAGTGCCCGTAGGGAACATATATTGTCCAAGTGCCCGCTAGGGAACCTACATAGTCAAAGTGCCAGCTAGGGAACCTGCATTGTCCAAGTGCCCGCTAGTTAACCTACATAGTCCAGAACCCGCTAGTTTACCTAGATAGTCCAAGTGCCCGCTAGTTAACCTACATAGTCCAAGGACCCGCTGGTTAACCTAGATATTCCAAGTGCCCTCTAGTTAACCTAGATCGTCCAAGAGTCCGCTAGTTAACCTACATAGTCCAAGTTCCCTTTAGGTATCCTAGATAGTCCAAGTGCCTGCTAGGTAACCTACATAGTCCAAGAGCCCATTCGTTAACCTAGATAGTCCAAGTGCCTGCTAGGTAACCTAGACTGTCCAAGTGCCCTCTAGGTTACCTACATAGTCCAAGTGCACGTTCGTTAACCTAGATAGTACAAGTGCCCGCAAGGTAACCTACATAGTCCAAGGGCCCGCTAGGTAACCTAGATAGTCCAATTGCCCGTTAGGTAACCTAGATAGTCCAAGTGCCCGCTAGGTAACCTACATAGTCCAAGTTCCCGCTAGGTAACCTAGATAGTCCAAGTGCCCGTTACCTAACCTAGATAGTTCAAGTGCCCGCTAGGCAACCTACATAGTCCATGTGCCCGTTCGTTAACCTACAAATCCAAGTGCCCGCTAGGTACCCTAGACTGTCCAAGTGCCCGCTAGGTTACCTACATAGTCCAAGTGCCCGTTAATAACATAGATAGTCCAAGTGCCCGCTAGGTAACCTATATAGTCCAAGGGCCCGCTAGTTAAACTACATACTCCAAGTGCCCGCTAGGTAACCTAGACAGTCCAAGTGCCCACTAGGTATCCTGCATAGTCCAAGTGCCCGTTAGGTAACCTAGATAGTCCAAGTGCCCGCTAGGTAACCTACATAGTCCAAGTGCCCTCTAGGTAACCTACATAGTGCAAGTGTCCGCTAGGTAACCTACATAGTCCAAGTGCACGCTAGTTAACCTTGATCGTCCAAGTGTCCACTAGTTAACCTACATTGTCCAAGTGCCCACTAGGTAACCTAGATAGTACAACAGCCCGTTAGTTAACCTAGATAGTCCAAGTGCCCACTAGGGAACGTACATAGTCCAATTGCCCGCTAGTTAACCTACATAGTCCATGTGCCCGATAGGGAACCTACCTAATCCAAGTGCCCGCTAGGGAACCGATAGAGTCCAAGTGCCCGGTAGGTAACCTAGATAGTCCAAATGCCCGCCAGGAAACCCACATAGTCCAAGTGCCCGCTAGGGAACTTACATATTCCAAGGGCCCGCTACGAACCTACATAGTCCAAGTGCCCGATAGGTAACCTACATAGTCCAAATGCCCGCTAGGTAACCTACAAATTCTAAGGGCCCGCTAGGTAATCTATATAGTCCAAATGACCGCTAGGTAACCTACATAGACCAAATGCCCTCTAGTTAACCTACATAGTCCAAGTGCCCGATAGGGAACCTACAAAATCCAAGTGCCCGCGAGGTAACTTACAGAGTCCAAGTGCCCGGTAGGGAACCTAGATATTCCAAGTGCCCGTAGGGAACATATATTGTCAAAGTGCCCGCTAGGGAACCTACATAGTCAAATTGCCAGCTAGGGAACCTGCATTGTCCAAGTGCCCGCTAGTTAACCTACATAGTCCAGAACCCGCTAGTTTACCTAGATAGTCCAAGTGCCCGCTAGTTAACCTACATAGTGCAAGGGACCGCTAGTTAACCTAGATATTGCAAGTGCCCGCTAGTTAACCTAGATCGTCCCAGAGTCCGCTAGTTAACCTACATAGTCCAAATTCCCGTTAGGTATCCTAGATAGTCCAAGTGCCCGCTAGGTAACCTATATAGTCCAAGGGCCCGCTAGTTAAACTACATAGTCCAAGTGCCCGCTAGGTAACCTAGACAATCCAAGTGCCCACTAGGTATCCTGCATAGTCCAAGTGCCCGTTAGGTAACCTAGATAGTCCAAGTGCCCGCTAGGTAACCTACATAGTCCAAGTGCCCTCTAGGTAACCTACATAGTGCAAGTGTCCGCTAGTTAACCTACATAGTCCAAGTGCACGCTAGTTAACCTAGATCGTCCAAGTGTTCACTAGTTAACCTACATAGTCCAAGTGCCCACTAGGTAACCTAGATAGTACAACAGCCCGTTAGTTAACCTAGATAGTCCAAGTGCCCACTAGGGAACGTACATAGTCCAAGTACCCGCTAGGTAACCTAGATAGTCCAAGTGCCCTCTAGGGTATGTACAGAGTCCAAGTGCCCGCTAGGTAACCTACATAGTCCAAAGGCCCGCTAGTTAACCTACATAGTCCAAGTGCCCGATATGGAACCTACATAGTCCAAGTGCCCGCTAAGGGACGAACATAGTCCAAGTGCCCGCTAGGGAACCTACATAGTCCAAGTGCCCGTTAAGGAACTTAGTCGTCCAAGTGCCCGTTGGGAACCTGCATCGTCCATGTGCCCGCAAGTTAACCTAGATAGACCAATTGCCCGCTAGTTAACCTACATAGACCAAGGGCCCTCCTGTTAACCTAGATAATCCAAATGCCCGCTAGGGGACGTACATAGTTCAAGTGCCCGCTAGGTAACTTAGATAGTCCAAGTGCCCGCTAGGGTATGTACATAGTTCAAGTACCCGCTAGGTAACCTAGATAGTCCAAGGGCCCGCTAGTTAATCTACATAGTCCAAGTGCCCGGTAGTTAACTTACATAGTTCAAGTGTCCGTAGGGAACATACATAGTCCAAGGGACCCGCTAGTTAACGTAGATAGTCTAAGTGCTGCTAGTTAACCTTCATAGTCTAAGTACCCTCTAGTTGACCTAGATCGTCCAAGTGTCCGCTAGTTAACCTACATAGTAGAAGTGCCCACTAGGGAACCTAGATAGTCCAAGTGACCGCTCTGGAACCTACATAGTCCAAGTGCCTGCTAGGGAACCTACATAGTCCAAGTACCCGCTCTGGAACATACATTGTCCACGTGCCCGCTAGGGAATCTACATAGTCCAAGTACCCGCTAGTTAAACTAGATCGTCCAAGTGCCCGCTAGGTAACCTACATAGTCCAAGGGCCCGCTAGTTAACCTACATAGTCCAAGGGCCCGCTAGTTAACCTACATTCTCCAAGTGCCCGATAGGGAACCTACATAGTCCAAGTGCCAGCTAGGTAACCTACATAGTCCAAATGCCCTCTAGTTAACCTACATAGTCTAAGTGCCCGATAGGGAACCTACAAAATCCAAGTGCCCGCTAGGTAACCTACATAGTCCAAGTGCCCGCTAGGGAAACTACAGAGTCCAAGTGCCCGTTAGGTAACCTACATAGTCCTAGTGCCCACTAGGTAACCAGATAGTCAAAGTTCCTTTTAGCTAACCTAGATAGTACAAGTGCCTGCAAGGTAACCTACATAGTCCAAGTGCCCGCTAGGTAACCTAGATATTCCAAGTTCCTGTTAGCTAACCTAGATAATCCAAGTGCCCGCTAGGTAACCTACATAGTCCAAGTTCCCGCTAGGTAACCTAGATAGTCCAAGTGCCCGTTAGGTAACCTAGATAGTCCAAGTGCCCGCTAGGTAACCTACATAGTCCTAGTTCCCGCTAGGTAACCTAGATAGTCCGAGTGCCCGTTACCTAACCTAGATAATCCAATTGCCCGCTACGCGACATACATAGTCCAAGTGCCCGTTCATTAACCTATAAGTCCAAGTGCCCGCTAGGTAACCTAGACTGTCCAAGTGCCCGCTAGGTTACCTACATAGTCCAAATGCCCGTTCGGTAACCTAGATAGTGCAAGTGCCCGGTAGTTAACCTACATAGTCCAAGTGCCCGCTAGGTAACCTAGATAGTCCAAGGGCCCGCTAGTTAACCTACATAGTCCAAGTGTCCGGTAGTTAACTTACATAGTTCAAGTGTCCGTAGGGAACATACATAGTCCAAGGGCCCCGCTAGTTAACGTAGATAGTCCAAGTGCCGCTAGTTAACCTACATAGTCCAAGTACCCGCTAGTTAACCTAGATCGTCCAAGTGTCCGCTAGTTAACCTACATAGTACAAGTGCCCACTAGGGAACCTAGATAGTCCAAGTGACCGCTCTGGAACCTACATAGTCCAAGTGCCTGCTAGGGAACCTATATAGTCCAAGTACCCGCTCTGGAACATACATTGTCCAAGTGCCCGCTAGGGAATCTACATAGTCCAAGGGCCAGCTAGTTAACGTAGATAGTCCAAGTGCCGCTAGTTATTCTACATAGTACAAGGGCCCGCTATATAACCTACATAGTCCAAGTACCCGCGAGTTAACCTAGATCGTCCAAGTGCCCGCTAGGTAACCTACATAGTCCAAGGGCCCGCTACTTAACCTAATAGTCCAAGGGCCCGCTAGTTAACCTACATTCTCCAAGTGCCCGATAGGGAACATACATAGTCCAAGTGCCCGATAGGGAACCTACAAAATCCAAGTGCCCGCTATGTAACCTACATAGTCCAAGTGCCCGCTAGGGAACCTACAGAGTCCAAGTGCCCGTTAGGTAACCTAGATAGTCCAAATGCCCGCTAGGGAACCCACATAGTCCAAGTGCCCGCTAGGGAACTTACATAGTCCAAGGGCCCGCTAGGGAACCTACATAGTCCAAGTGCCCAATAGGTAACCTACATATTCCAAGTGCCCGTAAGGGAACCTAGATAGTCCAAGTGCCCGTAGGGAACATATATTGTCCAAGTGCCCGCTAGGGAACCTACATAGTCAAAGTGCCAGCTAGGGAACCTGCATTGTCTAAGTGCCCGCTAGTTAACCTACATAGTCCAGAACCCGCTAGTTTACCTAGATAGTCCAAGTGCCCGCTAGTTAACCTACATAGTCCAAGGGCCCGCTAGTTAACCTAGATATTCCAAGTGCCCGCTAGTTAACCTAGATCGTCCTAGAGTCCGCTAGTTAACCTACATAGTCCAAGTTCCCGTTAGGTATCCTAGATAGTCCAAGTGCCTGCTAGTTAACCTACATAGTCCAAGAGCCCATTCGTTAACCTAGATTGTCCAAGTGCCCGCTAGGTAATCTAGACTGTCCAAGTGCCCTCTAGGTTACCTACATAGTCCAAGTGCACGTTCGTTAACCTAGATAGTACAAGTGCCCGCAAGGTAACCTACATAGTCCAAGGGTCCGCTAGGTAACCAAGATAGTGCAAGTGCCCGTTAGGTAACCAAGATAGTCCAAGTGCCCGCTAGGTAACCTACATAGTCCAGAACCCGCTAGTTTACCTAGATAGTCCAAGTGCCCGCTAGTTAACCTACATAGTCCAAGGGCCCGCTAGTTAACCTAGATATTCCAAGTGCCCGCTAGTTAACCTAGATCGTCCAAGAGTCCGCTAGTTAACCTACATAGTCCAAGTTCCCGTTAGGTATCCTAGATAGTGCAAGTGCCTGCTAGTTAACCTACATAGTCCAAGAGCCCATTCGTTAACCTAGATAGTCCAAGTGCCCGCTAGGTAATCTAGACTGTCCAAGTGCCCTCTAGGTTACCTACATAGTCCAAGTGCACGTTCGTTAACCTAGATAATACAAGTGCCCGCAAGGTAACCTACATAGTCCAAGGGTCCGCTAGGTAACCTAGATAGTCCAAGTGCCCGTTAGGTAACCAAGATAGTCCAAGTGCCCGCTAGGTAACCTACATAGTCCAAGTTCCCGCTAGGAAACCTAGATAGTCCAAGTGCCCGTTACCTAACCTAGATAGTTCAAGTGCCCGCTAGGCAACCTACATAGTCCAAGTGCCTGTTCGTTAACCTAGAAGTCCAAGTGCCCGCTAGGTAACCTAGACTGACCAAGTGCCCGCTAGGTTACCTACATAGCCAAGTGCCCGTTAATAACATAGATAGTCCAAATGCCCGCTAGGTAACCTACATAGTCCAAGGGCCCGCTAGTTAAACTACATAGTCCAAGTGCCCGCTAGGTAACCTAGACAGTCCAAGTGCCCACTAGGTATCCTGCATAGTCCAAGTGCCCGTTAGGTAACCTAGATAGGCCAAGTGCCCGCTAGGTAACCTATATAGTCCAAGTGCCCTCTAGGTAACCTACATAGTGCAAGTGTCCGCTAGTTAACCTACGTAGTCCAAGTGCACGCTAGTTAACCTAGATCGTCCAAGTGTCCACTAGTTAACCTACATAGTCCAAGTGCCCACTAGGTAACCTAGATAGTACAACAGCCCGTTAGTTAACCTAGATAGTCCAAGTGCCCACTAGGGAACGTACATAGTCCAAGTACCCGCTAGGTAACCTAGATAGTCCAATTGCCCGCTAGGGTATGTACAGAGTCCAAGTGCCTGCTAGGTAACCTACATAGTCCAAGGGCCCGCTAGTTAACCTACATAGTCCAAGTGCCCGATATGGAACCTACATAGTCCAAGTGCCCGCTAAGGGACGAACATAGTCCAAGTGCCCGCTTGGGAACCTACATAGTCCATGTGCCCTTTAGAGAACTTAGTCGTCCAAGTGCCCGCTTGGGAACCTGCATCGTCCAAGTGCCCGCTAGTTAACCTAGATCGTCCAAGTGCCCGCTGGGTAACCTAGACAGTCCAAGTGCCCACTAGGTATCCTGCATACTCCAAGTGCCCGTTAGGTAACCTAGATAGTCCATGTGCCCGCTAGGTAACCTACATAGTCCAAGTGCCCTCTAGGTAACCTACATAGTGCTAGTGTCCGCTAGTTAACCTACATAGTCCAAGTGCACGCTGGTTAACCTAGATCATCCAAGTGTCCACTACTTAACCTACATAGTCCAAGTGCCCACTAGGTAACCTAGATAGTACAACAGCCCGTTAGTTAACCTAGATAGTCCAAGTGCCCACTAGGGAACGTACATAGTCCAAGTACCCGCTAGGTAACCTAGATAGTCCAATTGCCCGCTAGCGTATGTACAGAGTCCAAGTGCCTGCTAGGTAACCTACATAGTCCAAGGGCCCGCTAGTTAACCTACATAGTCCAAGTGCCCGATATGGAACCTACATAGTCCAAGTGCCCGCTAAGGGACGAACATAGTCCAAGTGCCCGCTAGGGAACCTACATAGTCCAAGTGCCCGTTAAGGAACTTAGTCGTCCAAGTGCCCGCTTGGGAACCTGCATCGTCCAAGTGCCCGCTTGTTAACCTATATCGACCAATTGCCCGCTACTTAACCTACATAGACCAAGGGCCCTCTAGTTAACCTAGATAGTCCAAATGCCCGCTAGGGGACGTACATAGTTCAAGTGCCCGCTAGGTAACTTAGATAGTCCAAGTGCCCGCTAGGATATGTACATAGTTCAAGTACCCGCTAGGTAACCTAGATAGTCCAAGGGCCCGCTAGTTAACCTACATAGTCCAAGTGCCCGGTAGTTAACTTACATAGTTCAAGTGTCCGTAGGGAACATACATAGTCCAAGGGCCCCGCTAGTTAACGTATATAGTCCAAGTGCTGCTAGTTAACTGCCCGATAGGGAACCTACATAATCCAAGTGCCCTCTAGGGAACCTACATAGTCCAAGTGCCCGCTAGGCAACCTACATAGTCCAAGTGCCCATTCGTTAACCTAGATAATCCAAGGGCCCGCTAGGTAACATAGACAGTCCAAGTGCCCGCTAGTTAACCTACATAATCCAAGTGCCCGATAGGAACCTACATAATCCACGTTCCCGCGTGGTAACCTAAATAGTCCAAATGCCCACTAGGGAAACTACATAGTCCGAGTGCCCGTTAGTTATCGCAGATAGTCCAAGTGCCTGCTAGTAAACCTACATAATCCATGGGCCCGCTAGTTAACCTACATAGTGCAAGGTCCCGCTAGTTAACCTAGAACGTGCAAGTGTCCGCTAGTTAACCTACATAGTCCAAGTGCTCGCTAGTTAACCTAAATAGTCCAAGTGGCCGCTAGGGATCCTTCATAATCCAAGTGCCCGCTAGTTAACCTAGATAGTCCAAGTGCCCACTAGGGGACGTACATAATCCAAGTGACCGCTAGGTAACCTAGATAATCCAAGTGCACGCTAGGGCATGTACATAGTCCAAGTGCCTGCTAGGAAACCTAGATAGTCCAAGTGCCAGCTAGTTAACCTACATAGTCCACGGACCCGCTAGTTAACCTACATAGTCGAAGGTCTGCTAGTTAACCTAGATAATCAAAGTGCCCGCTAGGTAACCTAGACAGTCCAAGTGCCCGCTAGGTTACCTACATAGTCCAAGTGCCCGTTCGTTAACCTAGATAGTCCAAGTGCCCGCTAGGTAACCAACATAGTCCAAGGGCCTGCTAGGTAACCTAGATAGTCCAAGTGCCCGCTAGGTAACCTAGATAGTCCAAGTGCCCGCTAGTTAACCTACATAGTCCAAGTTCCCGCTAGGTAACCTAGACACTCCAAGTGACCACTAGGTTACCTATATAATCCAAGTGCCCGTTCGTTAACCTACATAGTCCAAGTACCCGCTAGGTAACGTAGATACCCCAAGTGCCCGCTAGGGAAAGTACATAGTCCAAGTGCCCGTAGTTAACCTAGATAGTCCAAGTGCCCACTAGTTAAGCTACATAGTCCAAGTGCCTGCTAGGTAAACTACATAGTCCAAGTGCCCGTTCGTTAACCTACATAGTCCAAGTGCCCGTTCGTTAACCTACATAGTCCAAGTGCCCGCTAGGTAACATAGATAGCCCAAGTGCCCGCTAGGGAACATACATAGTCCAAGTGCCCACTAGGTAACCTAGACAGTCCAATTGCCCGCTAGTTAACCTAGACAGTCCAAGTACCCGATAGGGAACCTACATAGTCCAAGTGCTCGCTAGGCAACCTACATAGTCCAAGTGCCCGTTAGTTAACCTAGATAGTCAAAGTGCCTGCTAGGTAACCTAAGTAGTCCAAGTGCCCGCTAGAGAACCTACATAGTCCAAGTGCCCTCTAGGTAACCTAGATTGTCCAATTGCCCGTTAGCTAACCTAGATAGTCGAAGTGTCCGCTAGTTAACCAACATATTCCAAGTGCCCGTTCGTTAACCTAGATAGTCCAAGTGCCCGCTAGGTTACCTACATAGTCCAACTGCACGGTCCTTAACCTAGATAGTCCAAGTGCCGGCTAGTTAACCTAAATCGTCCAAGTGTCCGCTAGGAAACCTACACAGTCCTTGTGACTGCTAGGTAACCTACATAGTCCAAGTGCCTGATAGCTAACCTACATAGTCCAAGTGTCCGTTCGTTAACCTAGATAGTCCAAGTGCCCATTGGGTAACCTACATAGTCCAAGTGCCCGCTTGGAAAACTGGATAGTCCAAGTGCCCGCTGGTTAACCCACATAGTTCAAGTGCCTTCTAGGGAGCCTACATAGTCCACCTGACCGCTAGGGAACCTACATAGTCCAAGTGCCCGTTAGGGAAACTACATAGTCCAAGTGCCCGCTAGGTAACCTACATAGTCCAAATGCCCGCAAGGCAACCTACATAGTCTAAATGCCCGCTAGGCAACCTACGTAATCCAAGTGCCCGCTCTGGAACATACATAGTCCAAGTGCCCGTTAGCTAACCTAGATAGTCCAAGGGCCCGCTAGTTGACCTACATAGTCCAAGTGCCAGCTAGGTAACCTAGATAGTACAAGTGCCCGCTAGGGAACCTAGATAGTCCAAGTGCCTGTTAGCTAACCTAGATAGTCCAAGTGGCGGCTAGGTAACCTACATAGTCCAAGTGCCCGTTCGTTAACCTAGATAATACAAGTGCCCCCTAGGTAACCTAGACTGTCCAATTGCCCGCTAGGTAACCTACATAGTCCAAGTGCCCGTTATTTAAACTACATAGTCCAAGTGCCCGCTAGGTAGCCTAGATAGTGAAAGTGCCCGTTAGGTAACCTAGATAGTCCAAATGCTTGCTAGGTAACCTACATTGTCCAAGTTCCCTCTAGGTAACCTAGATAGTCCAAGTGCCTGTTACCTAACCTAGATAGTGCAAGTGCCCCCTAGGCAACATACATAGTCCAAGTGCCCGTTCGTTAACCTAGAAGTCCAAGAGCCCGCTATATAACCTAGACAGTCCAAGTGCCCGTTCGTTAACCTAGATAGTCCAAGTGCCCGCTAGGGAACCTATATACCCCAAGTGCTATCTAGGTAAACTAGATAGTCCAAGGGCCCGCTAGTTAACCTACATAATCCAAGGGCTCGCTTGTTAACTTTGATACTCCAAGTGCCCGTTAATAAACCTAGATCGTCCAACTGCCCCCTAGTTAACCTAGATCGTCCAAGTGTCCTCTAGTTAACCTACATAGTCCAAGTGCCCGCTAGGTAACCTACATAGTGCAAGTGTCTGCTAGGTAACCTACATAGTCCAAGTGCCCGCTAGTTAACGTAGATAGTCCAAGTGCCCGCTAGGGAAGGTACATAGTCCATGTGCCTGCTAGGTAACCTAGATAGTCCAAGGGCCTGCTAGGTAACCTACATAGTCCAAGTGCCCGCTAGGTAACATACATAGTGCAAGTGTCCGCTAGTTAACCTACATAGTCCAAGTGCCCACTAGGTAACCTAAAAAGTGTAAGTGTCCGCTAGTTAACCTAGATCGTCCAATTGTCCGCTAGTTAACCTACATAGTCCAAGTGCCCGCTAGGTAACCTAGATAGTCCAAGTGCCCTTTAGGGAACCTAGATAGTCCAAGTGCCCGCTAGGGAACCTACATAGTCCAATTGCCCGATCTGGAACATACATAGTCCAAGTGCCCGTTAGTTAACCTAGATAATCCAAGTGCCCGCTAGTTAACCCAGATAGTCCAAGTGCCAGCTAGGTAACCTACATTGTCCAAGTGCCCGCTAGGTAACCTATATAGTCCAAATGCCCGCTAGGGAACCTACATAGTCCAAGCGTCCGCTAGTTAACCTAGATAGTCCAAGTGCCCGCTAGTTAACCAGGATCATCAAAGTGCCCTCTAGTTAACTTACATAATCCAAAGGCCTGCTAGTAAACCTACATAGACCAAGGGCCCGCTAGTTAACCTAGATAGTCCAAGTGCCCGCTAGTTAACCTACATAGTCCAAGTTCCCGCTAGGTAACCTAGACAGTACAATTAATTGCCCACTAGTTAACCTAGACAGTCCAAGTACCCGATAGGGAACCTACATAGTCCAATTGCCCGCTAGGGAACCTACATAGTCCAAGTGTCCTTTAGGTAACCTAGATAGTCAAAGGGCCTGCTAGGTAACCTCAATAGTCCAAGTACCCGTTAGGTAACCTCCATAGTCTAAGTGCCCGCTAGGTAACCTAGATAGTCCTATTGCCCATTAGGTAACCTAGATAGTCCAAGTGCCCGCTAGGTAACCTAGATAGTCCAAATGCCCGCTAGGGAACCCACATAGTCCAAGTGCCCGCTAGGTAACCGATAGAGTCCAAGTGCCCGGTAAGTAACTTAGATTGTCCAAATGCCCGCCAGGAAACCCACATAGTCCAATTGCCCGCTAGGGAACTTACATATTCCAAGGGCCCGCTCGCGAACCTACATAGTCCAAATGCCCGCTAGGTAACCTACAAATTCTAAGTGCCCGCTAGGTAGTCTATATAGTCCAAATGACCGCTAGGTAACCTACATAGTCCAAATGCCCTCTAGTTAACCTACATAGTCCAAGTGCCCGATAGGGAACCTACAAAATCCAAGTGCCCGGTAGGTAACCTAGATAGTCCAAATGCCCGCCAGGAAACCCACATAGTCCAAGTGCCCGCTAGAGAACTTACATAGTCCAAGGGCCCGCTAGGGAACCTACATAGTCCAAGTGCCCGATAGGGAACCTACATATTCCAAGTGCCCGTTAGGGAACCTAGATAGTCCAAGTGCCCGTAGGGATCATATATTGTCCAAGTGCCCGCTAGGGAACCTACATAGTCAAAGTGCCAGCTAGGGAACCTGCATTGTCCAAGTGCCCGCTAGTTAACCTACATAGTCCAGAACCCGCTAGTTTACCTAGATAGTCCAAGTGCCCGCTAGTTAACCTACATAGTCCAAGGGCCCGCTAGTTAACCTAGATATTCCAAGTGCCCGCTAGTTAACCTAGATCGTCCAAGAGTCCGCTAGTTAACCTACATAGTCCAAGTTCCCGTTAGGTATCCTAGATAGTCCAAGTGCCTGCTAGGTAACCTACATAGTCCAAGAGCCCATTCGTTAACCTAGATAGTCCATGTGCCCGCTAGGTAACCTAGACTGTCCAAGTGCCCTCTAGGTTACCTACATAGTCCAAGTGCACGTTCGTTAACCTAGATAGTACAAGTGACCGCAAGGTAACCTACATAGTCCAAGGGTCCGCTAGGTAACCTAGATAGTCCAATTGCCCGTTAGGTAACCTAGATAGTCCAAGTGCCCGTTACCTAACCTAGATAGTTCAAGTGCCCGCTAGGCAACCTACATAGTCCAAGTGCCCGTTCGTTAACCTAGAAGTCCAAGTGTCCGCTAGGTAACCTAGACTGTCCAAGTGCCCGCTAGGTTACCTACATAGTCCAAGTGCCCGTTAATAACATAGATAGACCAAGTGCCCGCTAGGTAACCTACATAGTCCAAGGGCCCGCTAGTTAAACTACATAGTCCAAGTGCCCGCTAGGTAACCTAGACAGTCCAAGTGCCCACTAGGTATCCTGCATAGTCCAAGTGCCCGTTAGGTAACCTAGATAGTCCAAGTGCCCGCTAGGTAACCTACATAGTCCAAGTGCCCGCTAGGTAACCTACATAGTGCAAGTGTCCGCTAGTTAACCTACATAGGCCAAAGTGAACCCTAGTTAACCTAGATCGTCCAAGTGCCCATTAGTTAACCTCCATAGTCCAGATTCCCCCTAGGTAAGCTAGATAGTCCAAGGGCCCGCTAGGTAACTTACATTGTCCTAGTGCCCCATAGTTAACCTACATTCTCCAAGTGCCCGATAGGGAACGTATATAGTCCAAGTGCCCGCTAGGTAACCTACATAGTCCAAATGCCCGCTAGTTAACCTACATAGTCCAAGTGCCCGATAGGGAACCTACGTAATCCAAGTGCCCGCTAGGGAACCTAAATAGTCCAAGTGCCCGTTAGGTAACCTAGATAGTCCAAATGCCCGCTAGGGAACCCACATAGTCCAAATGCCCGCTAGGTATCCGATAGAGTCCAATGCCCGGTAAGTAACCTAGATAGTCCAAATGCCCGCCAGGAAACCCACATAGTCCAAGTGCCCGCTAGGGAACTTACATATTCCAAGGGCCCGCTCGCGAACCTACATAGTCCAAATGCCCGCTAGGTAACCTACAAATTCTAAGTGCCCGCTAGGTAGTCTATATAGTCCAAATGACCGCTAGGTAACCTACATAGTCCAAATGCCCTCTAGTTAACCTACATAGTCCAAGTGCCCGATAGGGAACCTACAAAATCCAAGTGCCCGGTAGGTAACCTAGATAGTCCAAATGCCCGCCAGGAAACCCACATAGTCCAAGTGCCCGCTAGAGAACTTACATAGTCCAAGGGCCCGCTAGGGAACCTACATAGTCCAAGTGCCCGATAGGGAACCTACATATTCCAAGTGCCCATTAGGGAACCTAGATAGTCCAAGTGCCCGTAGGGAACATATATTGTCCAAGTGCCCGCTAGGGAACCTACATAGTCAAAGTGCCAGCTAGGGAACCTGCATTGTCCAAGTGCCCGCTAGTTAACCTACATAGTCCAGAACCCGCTAGTTTACCTAGATAGTCCAAGTGCCCGCTAGTTAACCTACATAGTCCAAGGACCCGCTGGTTAACCTAGATATTCCAAGTGCCCTCTAGTTAACCTAGATCGTCCAAGAGTCCGCTAGTTAACCTACATAGTCCAAGTTCCCTTTAGGTATCCTAGATAGTCCAAGTGCCTGCAAGGTAACCTACATAGTCCAAGAGCCCATTCGTTAACCTAGATAGTCCAAGTGCCCGCTAGGTAACCTACATAGACCAAGGGCCCTCTAGTTAACCTAGATAGTCCAAATGCCCGCTAGGGGACGTACATAGTTCAAGTGCCCGCTAGGTAACTTAGATTGTCCAAGTGCCCGCTAGGGTATGTACATAGTTCAAGTACCCGCTAGGTAACCTAGATAGTCCAAGGGCCCGCTAGTTAACCTACATAGTCCAAGTGCCCGGTAGTTAAATTACATAGTTCAAGTGTCCGTAGGAAAATACATAGTCCAAGGGCCCCACTAGGTAACCTAGATAGTCCAAGTGCCTGTTAGGGAACTTAGATAGTCCAAGTGCCCGTAGGGAACATATATTGTCCAAGTGCCCGCTAGGGAACCTACATAGTCAAAGTGCCAGCTAGGGAACCTGCATTGTCCAAGTGCCCGCTAGTTAACCTACATAGTCCAGAACCCGCTAGTTTACCTAGATAGTCCAAGTGCCCGCTAGTTAACCTACATAGTCCAAGGACCCGCTGGTTAACCTAGATATTCCAAGTGCCCTCTAGTTAACCTAGATCGTCCAAGAGTCCGCTAGTTAACCTACATAGTCCAAGTTCCCTTTAGGTATCCTAGATAGTCCAAGTGCCTGCTAGGTAACCTACATAGTCCAAGAGCCCATTTGTTAACCTAGATAGTCCAAGTGCCTGCTAGGTAACCTAGACTGTCCAAGTGCCCTCTAGGTTACCTACATAGTCCAAGTGCACGTTCGTTAACCTAGATAGTACAAGTGCCCGCCAGGTAACCTACATAGTCCAAGGGCCCGCTAGGTAACCTAGATAGTCCAATTGCCCGTTAGGTAACCTAGATAGTCCAAGTGCCCGCTAGGTAACCTACATAGTCCAAGTTCCCGCTAGGTAACCTAGATAGTCCAAGTGCCCGTTACCTAACCTAGATAGTTCAAGTGCCCGCTAGGCAACCTACATAGTCCATGTGCCCGTTCGTTAACCTACAAATCCAAGTGCCCGCTAGGTACCCTAGACTGTCCAAGTGCCCGCTAGGTTACCTACATAGTCCAAGTGCCCGTTAATAACATAGATAGTCCAAGTGCCCGCTAGGTAACCTATATAGTCCAAGGGCCCGCTAGTTAAACTACATAGTCCAAGTGCCCGCTAGGTAACCTAGACAGTCCAAGTGCCCACTAGGTATCCTGCATAGTCCAAGTGCCCGTTAGGTAACCTAGATAGTCCAAGTGCCCGCTAGGTAACCTACATAGTCCAAGTGCCCTCTAGGTAACCTACATAGTGTAAGTGTCCGCTAGTTAACCTACATAGTCCAAGTGCACGCTAGTTAACCTTGATCGTCCAAGTGTCCACTAGTTAACCTACATAGTCCAAGTGCCCACTAGGTAACCTAGATAGTACAACAGCCCGTTAGTTAACCTAGATAGTCCAAGTGCCCACTAGGGAACGTACATAGTCCAATTGCCCGCTAGTTAACCTACATAGTCCAAGTGCCCGATAGGAAACCTACCTAATCCAAGTGCCCGCTAGGGAACCGATAGAGTCCAAGTGCCCGGTAGGTAACCTAGATAGTCCAAATGCCCGCCAGGAAACCCACATAGTCCAAGTGCCCGCTAGGGAACTTACATATTCCAAGGGCCCGCTACGAACCTACATAGTCCAAGTGCCCGATAGGTAAACTACATAGTCCAAATGACCGCTAGGTAACCTACATAGACCAAATGCCCTCTAGTTAACCTACATAGTCCAAGTGCCCGATAGGGAACCTACAAAATCCAAGTGCCCGCGAGGTAACCTACAGAGTCCAAGTGCCCGGTAGGCAACCTAGATAGTCCAAATGCCCGCCAGGAAACCCACATAGTCCAAGTGCCCGCTAGAGAACTTACATAGTCCAAGGGCCCGCTAGGGAACCTACATAGTCCAAGTGCCCGATAGGGAACCTACATATTCCAAGTACCCGTTAGGGAACCTAGATAGTCCAAGTGC
The DNA here is from genome assembly GCF_050624435.1 of Tenrec ecaudatus. Classification (NCBI taxonomy): domain Eukaryota; kingdom Metazoa; phylum Chordata; class Mammalia; order Afrosoricida; family Tenrecidae; genus Tenrec; species Tenrec ecaudatus. The sequence continues at coordinate 903,105 of NW_027459471.1, forward strand.
CCGTAGGGAACATATATTGTCCAAGTGCCCGCAAGGGAACCTACATAGTCAAATTGCCAGCTAGGGAACCTGCATTGTCCAAGTGCCCGCTAGTTAACCTACATAGTCCAGAACCCGCTAGTTTACCTAGATAGTCCAAGTGCCCGCTAGTTAACCTACATAGTGCAAGGGACCGCTAGTTAACCTAGATATTCCAAGTACCCGCTAGTTAACCTAGATCGTCCAAGAGTCCGCTAGTTAACCTACATAGTCCAAATTCCCGTTAGGTATCCTAGATAGTCCAAGTGCCCGCTAGGTAACCTATATAGTCCAAGGGCCCGCTAGTTAAACTACATAGTCCAAGTGCCCGCTAGGTAACCTAGACAATCCAAGTGCCCACTAGGTATCCTGCATAGTCCAAGTGCCCGTTAGGCAACCTAGATAGTCCATATGCCCGCCAGGAAACCCACATAGTCCAAGTGCCCGCTAGAGAACTTACATAGTCCAAGGGCCCGCTAGGGAACCTACATAGTCCAAGTGCCCGATAGGGAACCTACATATTCCAAGTACCCGTTAGGGAACCTAGATAGTCCAAGTGCCCGTAGGGAACATATATTGTCCAAGTGCCCGCTAGGGAACCTACATAGTCAAATTGCCAGCTAGGGAACCTGCATTGTCCAAGTGCCCGCTAGTTAACCTACATAGTCCAGAACCCGCTAGTTTACCTAGATAGTCCAAGTGCCCGCTAGTTAACCTACATAGTGCAAGGGACCGCTAGTTAACCTAGATATTCCAAGTACCCGCTAGTTAACCTAGATCGTCCAAGAGTCCGCTAGTTAACCTACATAGTCCAAATTCCCGTTAGGTATCCTAGATAGTCCAAGTGCCCGCTAGGTAACCTATATAGTCCAAGGGCCCGCTAGTTAAACTACATAGTCCAAGTGCCCGCTAGGTAACCTAGACAATCCAAGTGCCCACTAGGTATCCTGCATAGTCCAAGTGCCCGTTAGGTAACCTAGATAGTCCAAGTGCCCGCTAGGTAACCTACATAGTCCAAGTGCCCTCTAGGTAACCTACATAGTGCAAGTGCACGCTAGTTAACCTAGATCGTCCAAGTGTCCACTAGTTAACCTACATAGTCCAAGTGCCCACTAGGTAACCTAGATAGTACAACAGCCCGTTAGTTAACCTAGATAGTCCAAGTGCCCACTAGGGAACGTACATAGTCCAAGTACCCGCTAGGTAACCTAGATAGTCCAAGTGCCCGCTAGGGTATGTACAGAGTCCAAGTGCCCGCTAGGTAACCTACATAGTCCAAGGAACCGCTAGTTAACCTACATAGTCCAAGTGCCCGATATGGAACCTACATAGTCCAAGTGCCCGCTAAGGGACGAACATAGTCCAAGTGCCCGCTAGGGAACCTACATAGTCCAAGTGCCCGTTAAGGAACTTAGTCGTCCAAGTGCCCGCTTGGGAACCTGCATCGTCCATGTGCCCGCAAGTTAACCTAGATAGACCAATTGCCCGCTAGTTAACCTACATAGACCAAGGGCCCTCCTGTTAACCTAGATAATCCAAATGCCCGCTAGGGGACGTACATAGTTCAAGTGCCCGCTAGGTAACTTAGATAGTCCATGTGCCCGCTAGGGTATGTACATAGTTCAAGTACCCGCTAGATAACCTAGATAGTCCAAGGGCCCGCTAGTTAACCTACATAGTCCAAGTGCCCGGTAGTTAACTTACATAGTTCAAGTGTCCGTAGGGAACATACATAGTCCAAGGGACCCGCTAGGGAACCTACATAGTCAAATTGCCAGCTAGGGAACCTGCATTGTCCAAGTGCCCGCTAGTTAACCTACATAGTCCAGAACCCGCTAGTTTACCTAGATAGTCCAAGTGCCCGCTAGTTAACCTACATAGTGCAAGGGACCGCTAGTTAACCTAGATATTCCAAGTACCCGCTAGTTAACCTAGATCGTCCAAGAGTCCGCTAGTTAACCTACATAGTCCAAATTCCCGTTAGGTATCCTAGATAGTCCAAGTGCCCGCTAGGTAACCTATATAGTCCAAGGGCCCGCTAGTTAAACTACATAGTCCAAGTGCCCGCTAGGTAACCTAGACAATCCAAGTGCCCACTAGGTATCCTGCATAGTCCAAGTGCCCGTTAGGTAACCTAGATAGTCCAAGTGCCCGCTAGGTAACCTACATAGTCCAAGTGCCCTCTAGGTAACCTACATAGTGCAAGTGCACGCTAGTTAACCTAGATCGTCCAAGTGTCCACTAGTTAACCTACATAGTCCAAGTGCCCACTAGGTAACCTAGATAGTACAACAGCCCGCTAGGTAACCTAGATAGTCCAAGTGCCCGCTAGGGTATGTACAGAGTCCAAGTGCCCGCTAGGTAACCTACATAGTCCAAGGGCCCGCTAGTTAACCTACATAGTCCAAGTGCCCGATATGGAACCTACATAGTCCAAGTGCCTGCTAAGGGACGAACATAGTCCAAGTGCCCGCTAGGGAACCTACATAGTCCAAGTGCCCGTTAAGGAACTTAGTCGTCCAAGTGCCCGCTTGGGAACCTGCATCGTCCATGTGCCCGCAAGTTAACCTAGATAGACCAATTGCCCGCTAGTTAACCTACATAGACCAAGGGCCCTCCTGTTAACCTAGATAATCCAAATGCCCGCTAGGGGACGTACATAGTTCAAGTGCCCGCTAGGTAACTTAGATAGTCCAAGTGCCCGCTAGGGTATGTACATAGTTCAAGTACCCGCTAGATAACCTAGATAGTCCAAGGGCCCGCTAGTTAACCTACATAGTCCAAGTGCCCGGTAGTTAACTTACATAGTTCAAGTGTCCGTAGGGAACATACATAGTCCAAGGGACCCGCTAGTTAACGTAGATAGTCTAAGTGCTGCTAGTTAACCTTCATAGTCCAAGTACCCTCTAGTTGACCTAGATCGTCCAAGTGTCCGCTAGTTAACCTACATTGTAGAAGTGCCCACTAGGGAACCTAGATAGTCCAAGTGACCGCTCTGGAACCTACATAGTCCAAGTGCCTGCTAGGGAACCTACATAGTCCAAGTACCCGCTCTGGATCATACATTGTCCACGTGCCCGCTAGGGAATCTACATAGTCCAAGTACCCGCTAGTTAACCTAGATCGTCCAAGTGCCCGCTAGGTAACCTACATAGTCCAAGGGCCCGCTAGTTAACCTACATAGTCCAAGGGCCCGCTAGTTAACCTACATTCTCCAAGTGCCCGATAGGGAACCTACATAGTCCAAGTGCCCGCTAGATAACCTAGATATTCCAAGTTCCTGTTAGCTAACCTAGATAATCCAAGTGCCCGCTAGGTAACCTACATAGTCCAAGTTCCCGCTAGGTAACCTAGATAGTCCAAGTGCCCGTTAGGTAACCTAGATAGTCCAAGTGCCCGCTAGGTAACCTACATAGTCCTAGTTCCCGCTAGGTAACCTAGATAGTCCCAGTGCCCGTTACCTAACCTAGATAATCCAATTGCCCGCTACGCGACATACATAGTCCAAGTGCCCGTTCATTAACCTATAAGTCCAAGTGCCCGCTAGGTAACCTAGACTGTCCAAGTGCCCGCTAGGTTACCTACATAGTCCAAATGCCCGTTCGGTAACCTAGATAGTGCAAGTGCCCGGTAGTTAACCTACATAGTCCAAGTGCCCGCTAGGTAACCTAGATAGTCCAAGGGCCCGCTAGTTAACCTACATAGTCCAAGTGTCCGGTAGTTAACTTACATAGTTCAAGTGTCCGTAGGGAACATACATAGTCCAAGGGCCCCGCTAGTTAACGTAGATAGTCCAAGTGCTGCTAGTTAACCTACATAGTCCAAGTACCCGCTAGTTAACCTAGATCGTCCAAGTGTCCGCTAGTTAACCTACATAGTACAAGTGCCCACTAGGGAACCTAGATAGTCCAAGTGACCGCTCTGGAACCTACATAGTCCAAGTGCCTGCTAGGGAACCTATATAGTCCAAGTACCCGCTCTGGAACATACATTGTCCAAGTGCCCGCTAGGGAATCTACATAGTCCAAGGGCCAGCTAGTTAACGTAGATAGTCCAAGTGCCGCTAGTTATTCTACATAGTACAAGGGCCCGCTAGATAACCTACATAGTCCAAGTACCCGCTAGTTAACCTAGATCGTCCAAGTGCCCGCTAGGTAACCTACATAGTCCAAGGGCCCGCTAGTTAACCTAATAGTCCAAGGTCCCGCTAGTTAACCTACATTCTCCAAGTGCCCGATAGGGAACATACATAGTCCAAGTGCCCGATAGGGAACCTACAAAATCCAAGTGCCCGCTATGTAACCTACATAGTCCAAGTGCCCGCTAGGGAACCTACAGAGTCCAAGTGCCCGTTAGGTAACCTAGATAGTCCAAATGCCCGCTAGGGAACCCACATAGTCCAAGTGCCCGCTAGGGAACTTACATAGTCCAAGGGCCCGCTAGGGAACCTACATAGTCCAAGTGCCCAATAGGTAACCTACATATTCCAAGTGCCCGTAGGGAACATATTTTGTCCAAGTGCCCGCTAGGGAACCTACATAGTCAAAGTGCCAGCTAGGGAACCTGCATTGTCTAAGTGCCCGCTAGTTAACCTACATAGTCCAGAACCCGCTAGTTTACCTAGATAGTCCAAGTGCCCGCTAGTTAACCTACATAGTCCAAGGGCCCGCTAGTTAACCTAGATATTCCAAGTGCCCGCTAGTTAACCTAGATCGTCCAAGAGTCCGCTAGTTAACCTACATAGTCCAAGTTCCCGTTAGGTATCCTAGATAGTCCAAGTGCCTGCTAGTTAACCTACATAGTCCAAGAGCCCATTCGTTAACCTAGATTGTCCAAGTGCCCGCTAGGTAATCTAGACTGTCCAAGTGCCCTCTAGGTTACCTGCATAGTCCAAGTGCACGTTCGTTAACCTAGATAGTACAAGTGCCCGCAAGGTAACCTACATAGTCCAAGGGTCCGCTAGGTAACCTAGATAGTCCAAGTGCCCGTTAGGTAACCAAGATAGTCCAAGTGCCCGCTAGGTAACCTACATAGTCCAGAACCCGCTAGTTTACCTAGATAGTCCAAGTGCCCGCTAGTTAACCTACATAGTCCAAGGGCCCGCTAGTTAACCTAGATATTCCAAGTGCCCGCTAGTTAACCTAGATCGTCCAAGAGTCCGCTAGTTAACCTACATAGTCCAAGCTCCCGTTAGGTATCCTAGATAGTCCAAGTGCCTGCTAGTTAACCTACATAGTCCAAGAGCCCATTCGTTAACCTAGATAGTCCAAGTGCCCGCTAGGTAATCTAGACTGTCCAAGTGCCCTCTAGGTTACCTACATAGTCCAAGTGCACGTTCGTTAACCTAGATAGTACAAGTGCCCGCAAGGTAACCTACATAGTCCAAGGGTCCGCTAGGTAACCTAGATAGTCCAAGTGCCCGTTAGGTAACCAAGATAGTCCAAGTGCCCGCTAGGTAACCTACATAGTCCAAGTTCCCGCTAGGTAACCTAGATAGTCCAAGTGCCCGTTACCTAACCTAGATAGTTCAAGTGCCTGCTAGGCAACCTACATAGTCCAAGTGCCCGTTCGTTAACCTAGAAGTCCAAGTGCCCGCTAGGTAACCTAGACTGACCAAGTGCCCGCTAGGTTACCTACATAGCCAAGTGCCCGTTAATAACATAGATAGTCCAAATGCCCGCTAGGTAACCTACATAGTGCAAGTGTCCGCTAGTTAACCTACGTAGTCCAAGTGCACGCTAGTTAACCTAGATCGTCCAAGTGTCCACTAGTTAACCTACATAGTCCAAGTGCCCACTAGGTAACCTAGATAGTACAACAGCCCGTTAGTTAACCTAGATAGTCCAAGTGCCCACTAGGGAACGTACATAGTCCAAGTACCCGCTAGGTAACCTAGATAGTCCAATTGCCCGCTAGGGTATGTACAGAGTCCAAGTGCCCGCTAGGTAACCTACATAGTCCAAGGGCCCGCTAGTTAACCTACATAGTCCAAGTGCCCGATATGGAACCTACATAGTCCAAGTGCCTGCTAAGGGACGAACATAGTCCAAGTGCCCGCTAGGGAACCTACATAGTCCAAGTGCCCTTTAGAGAACTTAGTCGTCCAAGTGCCCGCTTGGGAACCTGCATCGTCCAAGTGCCCGCTAGTTAACCTAGATCGTCCAAGTGCCCGCTGGGTAACCTAGACAGTCCAAGTGCCCACTAGGTATCCTGCATACTCCAAGTGCCCGTTAGGTAACCTAGATAGTCCATGTGCCCGCTAGGTAACCTACATAGTCCAAGTGCCCTCTAGGTAACCTACATAGTGCAAGTGTCCGCTAGTTAACCTACATAGTCCAAGTGCACGCTAGTTAACCTAGATCGTCCAAGTGTCCACTAGTTAACCTACATAGTCCAAGTGCCCACTAGGTAACCTAGATAGTACAACAGCCCGTTAGTTAACCTAGATAGTCCAAGTGCCCACTAGGGAACGTACATAGTCCAAGTACCCGCTAGGTAACCTAGATAGTCCAATTGCCCGCTAGCGTATGTACAGAGTCCAAGTGCCCGCTAGGTAACCTACATAGTCCAAGGGCCCGCTAGTTAACCTACATAGTCCAAGTGCCCGATATGGAACCTACATAGTCCAAGTGCGCGCAAAGGGACGAACATAGTCCAAGTGCCCGCTAGGGAACCTACATAGTCCAAGTGCCCGTTAAGGAACTTAGTCGTCCAAGTGCCCGCTTGGGAACCTGCATCGTCCAAGTGCCCGCTTGTTAACCTATATCGACCAATTGCCCGCTACTTTACCTACATAGACCAAGGGCCCTCTAGTTAACCTAGATAGTCCAAATGCCCGCTAGGGGACGTGCATAGTTCAAGTGCCCGCTAGGTAACTTAGATAGTCCAAGTGCCCGCTAGGATATGTACATAGTTCAAGTACCCGCTAGGTAACCTAGATAGTCCAAGGGCCCGCTAGTTAACCTACATAGTCCAAGTGCCCGGTAGTTAACTTACATAGTTCAAGTGTCCGTAGGGAACATACATAGTCCAAGGGCCCCGCTAGTTAACGTAGATAGTCCAAGTGCTGCTAGTTAACTGCCCGATAGGGAACCTACATAATCCAAGTGCCCTCTAGGGAACCTACATAGTCCAAGTGCCCGCTAGGCAACGTACATAGTCCAAGTGCCCATTCGTTAACCTAGATAATCCAAGGGCCCGCTAGGTAACATAGACAGTCCAAGTGCCCGCTACTTAACCTACATAATCCAAGTGCCCGATAGGAACCTACATAATCCACGTTCCCGCTTGGTAACCTAAATAGTCCAAATGCCCACTAGGGAAACTACATAGTCCGAGTGCCCGTTAGTTATCGCAGATAGTCCTAGTGCCTGCTAGTAAACCTACATAATCCATGGTCCCGCTAGTTAACCTACATAATGCAAGGGCCCGCTAGTTAACCTAGAACGTGCAAGTGTCCGCTAGTTAACCTACATAGTCCAAGTGCTCGCTAGTTAACCTAAATAGTCCAAGTGCCCACTAGGGGACGTACATAGTCCAAGTGACCGCTAGGTAACCTAGATAATCCAAGTGCGCGCTAGGGCATGTACATAGTCCAAGTGCCTGCTAGGAAACCTAGATAGTCCAAGTGCCAGCTAGTTAACCTACATAGTCCATGGACCCGCTAGTTAACCTCCATAGTCGAAGGTCTGCTAGTTAACCTAGATAATCAAAGTGCCCTTTAGGGAACCTAGATAATCCAAGTGCCCGCTAGGGAACCTACATAGTCCAATTGCTCGCTCTGGAACATACATAGTCCAAGTACTCGTTAGTTAACCTAGATAATCCAAGTGCCCGCTAGTTAACCTAGATAGTCCAAGTGCCCGCTAGGTAACCTACATAGTCCAAGTGCCCGCTAGGTAACCTATATAGTCCAAATGCCCGCTGGGGAACCTACATAGTCCAAGCGCCCGCTAGTTAACCTAGATAGTCCAAGTGCCCGCTAGTTAACCTAGATAGTCCAAGTGCCCGCTATTTAACCAGAATCATCAAAGTGCCCTCTAGTTAACTTACATAGTCAAAAGGCCTGCTAGTTAACCTACATAGACCAAGGGCCCGTTAGTTAACCTAGATAGTACAAGTGTCCGCTAGTTAACCTACATATTCCAAGTTCCCGCTAGGTAACCTAGACACTCCAAGTGACCACTAGGTTACCTATATAATCCAAGTGCCCGTTCGTTAACCTACATAGTCCAAGTACCCGCTAGGTAACGTAGATAGCCCAAGTGCCCGCTAGGGAAAGGACATAGTCTAAGTGCCTGTAGTTAACCTAGATAGTCCAAGTGCCCACTAGTTAAGCTACATAGTCCAAGTGCCTGCTAGGTAAACTACATAGTCCAAGCGCCGGTTCGTTAACCTACATAGTCCAAGTGCCCGCTAGGGAACATACATAGTCCAAGTGCCCACTAGGTAACCTAGACAGTCCAATTGCCCGCTAGTTAACCTAGACAGTCCAAGTACCCGATAGGGAACCTACATAGTCCAAGTGCTCACTAGGCAATCTACATAGTCCAAGTGCCCGTTAGTTAACCTAGATAGTCAAAGTGCCTGCTAGGTAACCTAAATAGTCCAAGTGCCCGCTAGAGAACCTACATAGTCCAAGTGCCCTCTAGGTAACCTAGATTGTCCAATTGCCCGTTAGCTAACCTAGATAGTCCAAGTGCCCGCTAGGTTACCTACATAGTCCAACTGCACGGTCCTTAACCTAGATAGTCCAAGTGCCGGCTAGTTAACCTAAATCGTCCAAGTGTCCGCTAGGAAACCTACATAGTCCTTGTGACTGCTAGGTAACCTAGATAGTCCAAGTGCCTGATAGCTAACCTACATAGTCCAAGTGTCCGTGCGTTAACCTAGATAGTCCAAGTGCCCATTGGGTAACCTACATAGTCCAAGTGCCCGCTTGGAAAACTGGATAGTCCAAGAGCCCGCTAGTTAACCCACATAGTTCAAGTGCCTTCTAGGGAGCCTACATAGTCCACCTGACCGCTAGGGAACCTACATAGTCCAAGTGCCCGTTAGGGAAACTACATAGTCCAAGTGCCCGCTAGGTTACCTACATAGTCCACATGCCCGCAAGGCAACCTACATAGTCTAAATGCCCGCTAGGCAACCTACGTAATCCAAGTGCCCGCTCTGGAACATACATAGTCCAAGTGCCCGTTAGCTAACCTAGATAGTCCAAGGGCCCGCTAGTTGACCTACATAGTCCAAGTGCCAGCTAGGTAACCTAGATAGTACAAGTGCCCGCTAGGGAACCTAGATAGTCCAAGTGCCTGTTAGCTAACCTAGATAGTCCAAGTGGCGGCTAGGTAACCTACATAGTCCAAGTGCCCGTTCGTTAACCTAGATAATACAAGTGCCCCCTAGGTAACCTAGACAGTCCAAGTGCCCGCTAGGTAACCTACATAGTCCAAGTGCCCGTTATTTAAACTACATAGTCCAAGTGCCCGCTAGGTAGCCTAGATAGTGAAAGTGCCCGTTAGGTAACCTAGATAGTCCAAGTGCTTGCTAGGTAACCTACATTGTCCAAGTTCCATCTAGGTAACCTAGATAGTCCAAGTGCCTGTTACCTAACCTAGATAGTGCAAGTGCCCCCTAGGCAACATACATAGTCCAAGTGCCCGTTCGTTAACCTAGAAGTCCAAGAGCCCGCTATATAACCTAGACAGTCCAAGTGCCCGTTCGTTAACCTAGATAGTCCAAGTGCCCGCTAGGGAACCTATATACTCCAAGTGCTATCTAGGTAACCTAGATAGTCCAAGGGCACGCTAGTTAACCTACATAATCCAAGGGCTCGCTTGTTAACTTTGATACTCCAAGTGCCCGTTAATAAACCTAGATCGTCCAAGTGCCCCCTAGTTAACCTAGATCGTCCAAGTGTCCTCTAGTTAACCTACATAGTCCAAGTGCCCGCTAGGTAACCTACATAGTGCAAGTGTCTGCTAGGTAACCTACATAGTCCAAGTGCCCGCTAGTTAACGTAGATAGTCCAAGTGCCTGCTAGGTAACCTAGATAGTCCAAGGGCCTGCTAGGTAACCTACATAGTCCAAGTGCCCGCTAGGTAACCTAGATAGTCCAAGTGCCCTTTAGGGAACCTAGATAGTCCAAGTGCCCGCTAGGGAACCTACATAGTCCAATTGCCCGATCTGGAACATACATAGTCCAAGTGCCCGTTAGTTAACCTAGATAATCCAAGTGCCCGCTAGTTAACCCAGATAGTCCAAGTGCCAGCTAGGTAACCTACATTGTCCAAGTGCCCGCTAGGTAACCTATATAGTCCAAATGCCCGCTAGGGAACCTACATAGTCCAAGCGTCCGCTAGTTAACCTAGATAGTCCAAGTGCCCGCTAGTTAACCAGGATCATCAAAGTGCCCTCTAGTTAACTTACATAATCCAAAGGCCTGCTAGTAAACCTACATAGACCAAGGGCCCGCTAGTTAACCTAGATAGTCCAAGTGCCCGCTAGTTAACCTACATAGTCCAAGTTCCCGCTAGGTAACCTAGACAGTACAATTGCCCACTAGTTAACCTAGACAGTCCAAGTACCCGATAGGGAACCTACATAGTCCAATTGCCCGCTAGGGAACCTACATAGTCCAAGTGTCCTTTAGGTAACCTAGATAGTCAAAGGGCCTGCTAGGTAACCTCAATAGTCCAAGTACCCGTTAGGTAACCTCCATAGTCTAAGTGCCCGCTAGGTAACCTAGATAGTCCTATTGCCCATTAGGTAACCTAGATAGTCCAAGTGCCCGCTAGGTAACCTATATAGTCCAAGTGCCCGCTAGGTAACCTATATAGTCCAAATGCCCGCTGGGGAACCTACATAGTCCAAGCGTCCGCTAGTTAACCTAGATAGTCCAAGTGCCCGCTAGTTAACCTAGATAGTCCAAGTTCCCGCTAGGTAACCTAGACAGTACAATTGCCCACTAGTTAACCTAGACAGTCCAAGTACCCGATAGGGAACCTACATAGTCCAATTGCCCGCTAGGGAACCTACATAGTCCAAGTGTCCTTTAGGTAACCTAGATAGTCAAAGGGCCTGCTAGGTAAGCTCAATAGTCCAAGTACCCGTTAGGGAACCTCCATAGTCTAAGTGCCCGCTAGGTAACCTAGATAGTCCTATTGCCCATTAGGTAACCTAGATAGTCCTAGTGCCCGCTAGGTAACCTACATAGTCCAAGTGCCCGCTAGGTAATCTATATAGTCCAAATGCCCGCTGGGGAACCTACATAGTCCAAGCGCCCGCTAGTTAACTTAGATAGTCCAAGTGCCCGCTAGTTAACCTAGATAGTCCAAGTGCCCGCTATTTAACCAGAATCATCAAAGTGCCCTCTAGTTAACTTACATAGTCAAAAGGCCTGCTAGTTAACCTACATAGACCAAGGGCCCGCTAGTTAACCTAGATAGTACAAGTGTCCGCTAGTTAACCTACATAGTCCAAGTTCCCGCTAGGTAACCTAGACACTCCAAGTGACCACTAGGTTACCTATATAATCCAAGTGCCCGTTCGTTAACCTACATAGTCCAAGTGCCCGCTAGGTAACGTAGATAGCCCAAGTGCCCGCTAGGGAAAGTACATAGTCCAAGTGCCCGTAGTTAACCTAGATAATCCAAGTGCCCACTAGTTAAGCTACATAGTCCAAGTGCCTGCTAGGTAAACTACATAGTCCAAGTGCCCTTTCGTTAACCTACATAGTCCAAGTGCCCGTTCGTTAATCTACATAGTCCAAGTGCCCGCTAGGTAACATAGATAGCCCAAGTGCCCGCTAGGGAACATACATAGTCCAAGTGCCCACTAGGTAACCTAGACAGTCCAATTGCCCGCTAGTTAACCTAGACAGTCCAAGTACCCGATAGGGAACCTACATAGTCCAAGTGCTCGCTAGGCAACCTACATAGTCCAAGTGCCCGTTAGTTAACCTAGATAGTCAAAGTGCCTGCTAGGTAACCTAAATAGTCCAAGTGCCCGCTAGAGAACGTACATAGTCCAAGTGCCCTCTAGGTAACCTAGATTGTCCAATTGCCCGTTAGCTAACCTAGATAGTCGACGTGTCCGCTAGTTAACCAACATATTCCAAGTGCCCGTTCGTTAACCTAGATAGTCCAAGTGCCCGCTAGGTTACCTACATAGTCCAACTGCGCGGTCCTTAACCTAGAGAGTCCAAGTGCCGGCTAGTTAACCTAAATCGTCCAAGTGTCCGCTAGGTAACCTACATAGTCCTTGTGACTGCTAGGTAACCTAGATAGTCCAAGTGCCTGATAGCTAACCTACATAGTCCAAGTGTCCGTTCGTTAACCTAGATAGTCCAAGTGCCCATTGGGTAACCTACATAGTCCAAGTGCCCGCTTGGAAAACTGGATAGTCCAAGTGCCCGCTAGTTAACCCACATAGTTCAAGTGCCTTCTAGGGAGCCTACATAGTCCACCTGACCGCTAGGGAACCTACATAGTCCAAGTGCCCGTTAGGGAAACTACATAGTCCAAGTGCCCGCTAGTTAACTTAGATAGTCCAAGTGCCCGCTAGTTAACCTAGATAGTCCAAGTGCCCGCTATTTAACCAGAATCATCAAAGTGCCCTCTAGTTAACTTACATAGTCAAAAGGCCTGCTAGTTAACCTACATAGACCAAGGGCCCGCTAGTTAACCTAGATAGTACAAGTGTCCGCTAGTTAACCTACATAGTCCAAGTTCCCGCTAGGTAACCTAGACACTCCAAGTGACCACTAGGTTACCTATATAATCCAAGTGCCCGTTCGTTAACCTACATAGTCCAAGTGCCCGCTAGGTAACGTAGATAGCCCAAGTGCCCGCTAGGGAAAGTACATAGTCCAAGTGCCCGTAGTTAACCTAGATAATCCAAGTGCCCACTAGTTAAGCTACATAGTCCAAGTGCCTGCTAGGTAAACTACATAGTCCAAGTGCCCTTTCGTTAACCTACATAGTCCAAGTGCCCGTTCGTTAATCTACATAGTCCAAGTGCCCGCTAGGTAACATAGATAGCCCAAGTGCCCGTAGGGAACATACATAGTCCAAGTGCCCACTAGGTAACCTAGACAGTCCAATTGCCCGCTAGTTAACCTAGACAGTCCAAGTACCCGATAGGGAACCTACATAGTCCAAGTGCTCGCTAGGCAACCTACATAGTCCAAGTGCCCGTTAGTTAACCTAGATAGTCAAAGTGCCTGCTAGGTAACCTAAATAGTCCAAGTGCCCGCTAGAGAACGTACATAGTCCAAGTGCCCTCTAGGTAACCTAGATTGTCCAATTGCCCGTTAGCTAACCTAGATAGTCGACGTGTCCGCTAGTTAACCAACATATTCCAAGTGCCCGTTCGTTAACCTAGATAGTCCAAGTGCCCGCTAGGTTACCTACATAGTCCAACTGCGCGGTCCTTAACCTAGAGAGTCCAAGTGCCGGCTAGTTAACCTAAATCGTCCAAGTGTCCGCTAGGTAACCTACATAGTCCTTGTGACTGCTAGGTAACCTAGATAGTCCAAGTGCCTGATAGCTAACCTACATAGTCCAAGTGTCCGTTCGTTAACCTAGATAGTCCAAGTGCCCATTGGGTAACCTACATAGTCCAAGTGCCCGCTTGGAAAACTGGATAGTCCAAGTGCCCGCTAGTTAACCCACATAGTTCAAGTGCCTTCTAGGGAGCCTACATAGTCCACCTGACCGCTAGGGAACCTACATAGTCCAAGTGCCCGTTAGGGAAACTACATAGTCCAAGTGCCCGCTAGGTAACCTACATAGTCCAAATGCCCGCAAGGCAACCTACATAGTCTAAATGCCCGCTAGGCAACCTACGTAATCCAAGTGCCCGCTCTGGAACATACATAGTCCAAGTGCCCGTTAGCTAACCTAGATAGTCCAAGGGCCCGCTAGTTGACCTACATAGTCCAAGTGCCAGCTATGTAACCTAGATAGTACAAGTGCCCGCTAGGGAACCTAGATAGTCCAAGTGCCTGTTAGCTAACCTAGATAGTCCAAGTGGCGGCTAGGTAACCTACATAGTCCAAGTGCCCGTTCATTAACCTAGATAATACAAGTGCCCCCTAGGTAACCTAGACAGTCCAAGTGCCCGCTAGGTAACCTACATAGTCCAAGTGCCCGTTATTTAAACTACATAGTCCAAGTGCCCGCTAGGTAGCCTAGATAGTGAAAGTGCCCGTTAGGTAACCTAGATAGTCCAAGTGATTGCTAGGTAACCTACATTGTCCAAGTTCCCTCTAGGTAACCTAGATAGTCCAAGTGCCTGTTACCTAACCTAGATAGTGCAAGTGCCCCCTAGGCAACATACATAGTCCAAGTGCCCGTTCGTTAACCTAGAAGTCCAAGAGCCCGCTATATAACATAGACAGTCCAAGTGCCTGTTCGTTAACCTAGATAGTCCAAGGGCCCGCTAGTTAACCTACATAATCCAAGGGCTCGCTTGTTAACTTTGATACTCCAAGTGCCCGTTAATAAACCTAGATCGTCCAAGTGCCCCCTAGTTAACCTAGATCGTCCAAGTGTCCTCTAGTTAACCTACATAGTCCAAGTGCCCGCTAGTTAACGTAGATAGTCCAAGTGCCCGCTAGGGAAGGTACATAGTCCATGTGCCTGCTAGGTAACCTAGATAGTCCAAGGGCCTGCTAGGTAACCTACATAGTCCAAGTGCCCGCTAGGTAACATACATAGTGCAAGTGTCCGCTAGTTAACCTACATAGTCCAAGTGCCCACTAGGTAACCTAAAAAGTGTAAGTGTCCGCTAGTTAACCTAGATCGTCCAATTGTCCGCTAGTTAACCTACATAGTCCAAGTGCCCGCTAGGTAACCTAGATAGTCCAAGTGCCCTTTAGGGAACCTAGATAGTCCAAGTGCCCGCTAGGGAACCTACATAGTCCAATTGCCCGATCTGGAACATACATAGTCCAAGTGCCCGTTAGTTAACCTAGATAATCCAAGTGTCCGCTAGTTAACCCAGATAGTCCAAGTGCCAGCTAGGTAACCTACATTGTCCAAGTGCCCACTAGGTAACCTATATAGTCCAAATGCCCGCTAGGGAACCTACATAGTCCAAGCGTCCGCTAGTTAACCTAGATAGTCCAAGTGCCCGCTAGTTAACCAGGATCATCAAAGTGCCCTCTAGTTAACTTACATAATCCAAAGGCCTGCTAGTAAACCTACATAGACCAAGGGCCCGCTAGTTAACCTAGATAGTCCAAGTGCCCGCTAGTTAACCTACATAGTCCAAGTTCCCGCTAGGTAACCTAGACAGTACAATTGCCCACTAGTTAACCTAGACAGTCCAAGTACCCGATAGGGAACCTACATAGTCCAATTGCCCGCTAGGGAACCTACATAGTCCAAGTGTCCTTTAGGTAACCTAGATAGTCAAAGGGCCTGCTAGGTAACCTCAATAGTCCAAGTACCCGTTAGGGAACCTCCATAGTCTAAGTGCCCGCTAGGTAACCTAGATAGTCCTATTGCCCATTAGGTAACCTAGATAGTCGAAGTGTCCGCTAGTTAACCTACATAGTCCAAGTGCCCGTTCGTCAACCTAGATAGTCCAAGTGCCCACTAGGTAACCTAGACAGTCCAAGTGCCCGCTAGGTTACCTACATTGTCCAAGGGTCCGCTAGGTAACCTTGATAGTTCAAGTCTCTTCTAGTTAACCTACGTAGTCCAAGTGCCCGCTAGTTAACCTACATAGTCCAAGTGCCCACTAGGTAACCTAAATAATCCAAATGCCCGCTAGGGAAACTACATAGTCCAAGTGCCCGTTAGGGAACCTACATAGTTCAAGTGCCCGCTAGGTAACTTACATAGTCCAAATGCCCGCAAGGAAACCTACATAGTCAAACTGCCCTCTAGGCAACCTACATAATCCAAGTGCCCACTCTGGAACATGCATAGTCCAAGTGCCCGTTAGCTAACCTAGATAGTCCAAGGGCCCGCTAGTTGACCTACATAGTCCAAGAGCCAGCTAGGTAACCTAGATAGTACAAGTGCCCACTAGGGAACCTAGATAGTCCAAGTGCCTTTTAGCTAACCTAGATAGTCCAAGTGGCGGCTAGGTAACCTACATAGTCCAAGTGCCCGTTCGTTAACCTAGATAATCCAAGTGCCCGCTAGGTAACCTAGATAGTCCAAGTGCCCGCTAGGTAACCTACATAGTCCAAATGCCCGCTAGTTAACCTAAATAGTCCAAGTGCCCATTAAGGAACCTAGATAGACCAAATGGCCGCTAGGGAACCCACATAGTCCAAGTGCCCGCTAGGGAACTTACATAGTCCAAGGGCCGCTAGGGAACCTACATAGTCCAAGTGCCCATTCGTTAACCTAGATAATCCAAGTGCCCGCTAGGTAACCTAGACAGTCCAAGTGCACGCTAGTTAACCTAGATAGTCCAAGTGCCCACTAGGTAACCTACAAAGTATAAGTGCCCGCTTAGGAATCTATATAGTCCAAATGCCCGCTAGGGAGCCTGCAAAATCCAAATGCCCGCTAGGTAACCTAGATACTCCAAGGGCCCGCTAGGAAACCTACATAGTCCTAGTGCCCCCTAGTTAACCTACATTCTCCAAGTGCCCGATAGGGAACCTACATAGTCCAAGGGCCCGCTAGGGAACCTACATTGTCCAAGTGCCCGTTAGTTAACCTAGATAGTCCAAGTGCCCGCTAGGTAACCTAGATAGTCCAACAGCCCGTTAGGTAACCAACATACTCCAAGAACCCGCTAGGCAACGTAGATAGTTCAAGTGCCAGCTTGGTAACCTAGATAGTCCAAGTGCCCGCTAGGTAACCTACAAAGTCTAAGTGCCCGCTAGGTTATCTATATAGTCCAAATGCCCGCTAGGGAACCTACATAGTCCAAGTGCCCGCTAGGTAACCTAGATAGTCCAAGTGCCCTCGAGTTAACCTAGATCGTCTAAGTGCCCGCCAGTTAACCTACATAGTACAAGGTCCGCTAGTTAACCTAGATAGTCCAAGTGCTCGCTAGTTAACCTACATAGTACAAGGGCCCGCTAGTTGACCTAGATAGTCCAAGTGCCCGCTAGGTAATCTAAGTAGTCCAAATGTCAGATAGGGATCCTACATAGTCCATGTGCCCGCTAGTAACCTACATAATCCAAGTGCCCGTTCTTTAATCTAGATAGTCAAAGTGCCCGCTAGGAAACCTACATAGTCCAAGGGCCCGCTAGGTCACCTAGACTGTCCCAGTGCCCGCTAGGTTACCTACATAGTCCAAGTGCCCGTTCGTTAACCTAGATAGTCCAAGTGTCCGCCAGGAAACCTACATAGTCCAAGGGTCCGCTAGGTAACCTAGACAGTCCAAATGCCCGCTAGTTAACCTACAAAGCCCAATTCCTGTTAGGTAACTTAGATAGTCCAAATGCCCGCTAGGGAACCCACATAGTCCAAGTGCCCGCTAGGGAACTTACATAGTCCAAGGGTGGCTAAGGAACCTACATAGTCCAAGTGCCCTTTAGTTAACCTAGATAGTCCAAGTGCCCACTAGGTAACCTAGATAGTCGAACAGCCCGGTAGGTAACCTACATACTCCACGTACCCGCTAGGTAACGTAGATAGTTCAAGTGCCAGCTAGGTAACCTAGATAGTCCAAGTGCCCGCTAGGTAACCTACAAAGTCTAATTGCCCGCTAGGTTATCTATATAGTCCAAATGCCCGCTAGGGAACCTACATAGTCCAAGTGCCCGGAAGGTAACCTAGATAGTCCAAGTGCCCGCTAATTAACCTACATAATCCAAGGGCCCGCTAGATAACCTACATAGTCCAAGGCCCGCTAGTTAACCTAGATAGTCCAAGTGCTCGCTAGTTAAGCTACATAGTACAAGGGCCCGCTAGTTGACCTAGATAGTCCAAGTGCCCGCTAGGTAACCTAAGTAGTCCAAATGTCCGATAGGGATCCTACATAGTCCAAGTGCCCACTAGGTAACCTACATAGTCCAAGTGCCCGTTCGTTAACCTAGATAGTCCAAGTGCCCGCTAGGTAACCTAGACTGTCCTAGTGCCCGCTAGGTTACCTACATAGTCCAAGTGCCCGTTCGTTAACCTAGATAGTCCAAGTACCCGCTAGGAAACCTACATAGTCCAAGGGCCCGCTAGGTAACCTAGATAGTCCAAGTGCCCACTAGGTAACCTTAACAGTCCAAGTGCCCGCTTGGTTACCTGCATATTCCAAGTGCCCGTTCGTTAACCTAGATAGTCCAAGTGCCCACTAGGAAACCTACATAGTCCTAGTGCCCGCTAGGTAACCTAGATAGTCCAAGGGCCCGCTAGTTAACCTACATAATCCATGGGCCCGCTAGTTAACCTAGATCGTGCAAGTGTCCACTAGTTAACCTACATAGTCCAAGTGCCCGCTAGTTAACCTATATACCAAGTGCCTGCTACGTAACCTAGATAGTCCAAGGGCACGCTAGTTAACCTACATAGTACAAGTGCCCGCTAGGCAACCTACATAGTCCGAGTGCACGCTAGTTAACCTAGATAGTCCAAGGGCCTGCTAGTTAACCTAGATAGTCCAAGTGCCTGCTAGGTACCCTACATAGTGCAAGTGTCTGCTAGTTAACCTACATATTCCAAGTGCCCGATATTTAACATAGATAGTCCAAGTGCCCGCTAGGTAAATTAGATAGTGTAAGTACCCGCTAGTTAACCTAGATAGTTCTAGTACCCACTAGGTAACCTAGATCGTCCAAGGGCCCCCTAGTTAGCCTACATAGTCCAAGTGCCCGCTAGGTAACCTAGATAGTCCAAGTGCCCGCTAGATAACCTAGATAGTCCAAGTGCCCGTTCGGTAAACTAGATAGTCCAAGTGCACTTTAGGGAACCTAGATAATCCAAGGGCCCGCTAGTAAACCTACATAGTCCATGGGCCCGCTTGTTAACCTACATATTCCAAGTGCCCCCTAGTTAACCTACATAATCTAAGTGCCCGTTAGCTAACCTAGGTAGTCCAAGGACCCGCTAGTTGACCTACATAGTCCAAATGCCAGCTAGGTTAGTTAGATAGTACAAGTGCCCGCTAGGGAACCTAGATAGTCCAAGTGCCTGTTAGCTAACCTAGATAGTCCAAGTGCCCGTTCGGTAAACTAGATAGTCCAAGTGCCCTTTAGGGAACCTAGATAATCCAAGGGCCCGCTAGTAAACCTACATAGTCTATGGGCCCGCTTGTTAACCTACATATTCCAAGTGCCCCCTAGTTAACCTACATAATCTAAGTGCCCGTTAGCTAACCTAGGTAGTCCAAGGGCCTGCTAGTTGACCTACATAGTCCAAATGCCAGCTATGTAACCTAGATAGTACAATTGCCCACTAGGGAACCTAGATAGTCCAAGTGCCTGTTAGCTAACCTAGATAGTCCAAGTGGCGGCTAGGTAACCTACACAGTCCAACTGCCCGTTCTTTAACCTAGATAATTCATGTGCCCGCTACGTAACCTAGATAGTCCAAGGGCACTCTAGTTAACCTACACAGTACAAGTGCCCGCTAGGCAACCTAGATAGTCCAAGTGCCCGCTAAGGAACCTACATAGTCCAAGTGCACGCTAGTTAACCTAGATAGTCCAAGTTCCCGCTACTTAACCTCGATAGTCCAAGTGCCTGCTAGGTAACTTACATAGTGCAACTGCCCGCTAGTTAACCTAGATAGTTCTAGTACCCGCTAGGTAACCTAGATCGTCCAAGGGCCCCCCTAGTTAGCCTACATAGTCCAAGTGCCCGCTAGGTAACCTAGATAGTCCAATTGCCCGCTCGGTAACCTAGATAGTCCAAGTGCCTTTTAGGGAACCTAGATAGTCCAAGGGCCCGCTAGTAAACCTACATAGTCCATGAGCCCGCTAGTTAACCTACATAGTGCAAGTGTTCGCTAGTTAACCTACATATTCCAAGTGCCCCCTAGTTACCTACATAATCTAAGTTCCCGTTAGCTAACCTAGGTAGTCCAGGGGCCCGCTAGTTGACCTACATAGTCCAAGTGCCAGCTAGGGAACGTAGATAGTCCAAGTGACTGTTAGCTAACCTAGATAGTCCAAGTGGCGGCTAGGTCACTTACATAGTCCAAGTGCCCGTTCGTTAACCTAGAAGTCCAAGTGCCCGCTATGTAACCTAGACAGTCCAAGTGCCCGCTAGGTTACCTGCATAGTCCAAGTGCCCGTTCGTTAACCTAGAAGTCCAAGTGCCCGCTATGTAACCTACACAGTCCAAGTGCCCGTTCGTTAACCTAGATAGTCTAAGTGCCCGCTAGGGAACCTATATACTCCAAGTGCTATCTAGGTAACCTGGATAGTCCAAGGCCCCGCTAGTTAACCTACATAGTCCAAGGGCTCGCTTGTTAACTTTGATAGTCCAAGTGCCCGTTAGTTAACCTAGATCGTCCAAGTGCCAGCTAGTTAACCTAGATCGTCCAAGTGTCCTCTAGTTAACCTACATAGTCTAAGTGCCCGATAGGGAACCTACATAATCCAAGTGCCCGCTAGGCAACCTACATAGTCCAAGTGCCCGTTAGTTAACCTAGATAGTCAAAGTGCCTGCTAGGTAACGTTGATAGTCCAAGTGCTCGCTAGGTAACCTAGATAGTCCAAGTGCCCGCTAGGTAACCTAGATAGTCCAAATGCCCGCTAGGGAAACTACATAGTCCAAGTGCCCGCTAGTTTGCCTAGATAGTCCAAGTGCCTGCTAGTAAACCTACATAATCCATGGGCCCGCTAGTTAACCTACATAGTACAAGGGCCCGCTGGTTAACCTAGATCGTGTAAGTGTCCGCTAGTTAACCTACATAGTCCAAATGCCCGCTAGTTAACCCATATGTCAAGTGCCCGCTACGTAACCTACATAGTCCAAGGGCACGCTAGTTAACCTACATAGTACAAGTGCCCGCTAGGCAACCTGGATAGTCCAAGTGCCCGCTAAGGAACCTACATAGTCCAAGTGCACGCTAGTTAACCTAGATAGTCCAAGTGCCCCCTAGTTAACCTAGATAGTCCAAATGCCTGCTACGTAACCGACATAGTGCAAGTGTCCGCTAGTTAACCTACATATTCCAAGTGCCCGCTAGTTAACATAGATAGTCCAAGTGCCCGCTAGGGAAGGTACATAGTCCAAGTGCCCGCTAGGGAACGAACATAGTCCAAGTGCCCGCTAGGTAACTTAGATAGTGCAAGTGCCCGCTATTTAACCTAGATAGTTCTAGTACCCGCTAGGTAACCTCGATCGTTCAAGGGCCCCCTAGTTAGCCTATATAGTCCAAGTGCCCGCTAGATAACCTAGATAGTCCAAGTGCCCGTTTGGTGACCTAGATAGCCCAAGTGCCCTTTAGGGAACCTAGATAGTCCAAAAGCCCTGTAGTAAACTTTCATAGTCCATGGGCCCGCTAGTTAACCTACATAGTGCAAGTGTCCGCTAGTTAACCTACATATTCCAAGTGCCCTCTAGGGAACCTACATAGTCCAAGTGCCCGCTAGGCAACCTACATAGTCCAAAGGCCCGCTAGGTAACCTAGATAGTCAAAGTGCCCGTTAGGTAACCTAGATAGTCCAAGTGCCCGCTAGGTAACTTACTTTGTCCAAGTTCCTGCTAGGTAACCTAGATAGTCCAAGTGCCCGTTACCTAACCTAGATAGTCCAAGTGCCCACTAGCCAACCTACATAGTACAAGAGCCCGTTAATTAACCTAGAATTCCAAGTGCCCGCTAGGTAACCTTGACAGTCCAAGTGCCCGCTAGGTAACCTATATAGTCCAAGTGCCCGCTAGGTAACCTAGATAGTCCAAGGGCCCGCTAGTTAACCTACATAGTCCAAGGGCTCACTTGTTAAAATTGATAGTCCAAGTGCCCGCTAGTTAACCTAAATCGTCCATGTGCCCGCTTGTTAACCTAGATAGTCCAAGTGCCCGCTAGGTAACCAAAGTAGTCCAAATGTCCGATAGGGATCCTACATAGTCCAAGTGCCCGCTAGGTAACCTACATATTCCAAGTGCCCGTTCGTTAACCTAGTTAGTCCAAGTGCCTGCTAGGTAACCTAGACTGTCTAAGTGCACGCTAGGTTACCTACATAGTCCAAGTGCCCGTTCGTTAACATAGATAGTCCAAGTGCCCGCTAGGAAACCTACATAGTCCAAAGGCCCGCTAGGTAAACTAGATAGTCCAAGTGCCCGCTAGGTAACCTAGAGTCCAAGTGCTCGCTAGTTAACCTACATAGTCCAAGTGCCCGCTATGTAACCTAGATAATCAAAGTGCCCGTTAGGTAACCTAGATAGTCCAATGCCCGCTACGTAACTTACATTGTCCAAGTTCCTGCTAGGTAACCTGGATAATCCAAGTGCCCGTTACCTAACCTAGATAGTCCAAGTGCCCACTAGGCAACTTACATAGTACAAGAGCCCGTTCGTTAACCTAGAATTCCAAGTGCCCGCTAGGTAACCTAGACAGTCCAAGTGCCCGCTAGGTTACCTGCATATTCCAAGTGCCCGTTCGTTAACCTAGATAGTCCAAGTGCCCACTAGGTAACCTACATAGTCGAAGTGCCCGCTAGGTAACCTATATAGTACAAGTGCCCGCTAGGTAACCTAGATAGTCCAAGGGCCCGCTAATTAACTTACATAGTCCAAGGGCTCACTTGTTAACTTTGATAGTCCAAGTGCCCGCTAGTTAACCTAAATCATCCAAGTGCCCGCTAGTTAACATAGATTGTCCAAGTGCCTGCTAGTTAACCTACATAGTCCAAGGGTCCACTAGTTAACCTAGATAGTCCAAGTGTTCTCTAGTTAACCTACATAGTCCAAGTGCCCGCTAGTAAACCTATATACCAAGTGCCCGCTAAGTAACCTAGATAGTCCAAGGGCACGCTAGTTAACCTACATAGTCCAAGTTCCCGCTAGGCAACCTAGATAGTCCAAGTGCCCGCTAAGGAACCTACATAGTCCAAGTGCACGCTGGTTAACCTAGGTAGTCCAAGTGCCCGCTAGGGAAGGTACATAGTCCAAGTGCCCGCTAGGTAACCTAGAGAGTGCAAGTTCCCGCTAGTTAACCTAGATAGTTCAAGTACCCGCTAGGTAACCTACATCGTCAAGGGCCCCTAGTTAGCCTACATAGTCCAAGTGCCCGCTAAGTAACCTAGATAATCCAAGTGCCCGTTCGGTAACCTAGATAATCCAAGTGACCATTAGGGAACCTAGATAGTCCAAGGGCCCGCTAGTAAACCTACATAGTCCATGGGCCCGCTAGTTAACCTACATAATCTAAGTGCCCGTTAGCTAACCTAGATATTCCAAGGGCCCGCTAGTTGACCTACATAGTCTAAGTGCCAGCTAGGTAACCTAGATAGTACATGTTCCCGCTAGGGAACCTAGATAGTCCAAGTGCCTGTTAGCTAACCTAGATAATCCAAGTGGCGGCTAGGTAACCCAGAGAGTCTAAGTGCCTGCTAGTTAACCTACATAGTCCAAGTGCCCGATAGGGAACCTACATAATCCAAGTGCCCGCTAGGCAACCTACATAGTCCAAGTGCCCGTTAGTTAACCTAGATAGTCAAAGTGCCTGCTAGGTAACCTAGATAGTCCAAGTGCACGCTAGTTAACCTAGATAGTCCAAGTGCCCGCTAGTTAACCTAGATAGTCCAAGTGCCTGCTAGGTAACCTACATAGTGCAAATGTCCGCTAGTTAACATACATATTCCAAGTGCCCGCTAGTTAACATAGATAGTCCAAGTGCCCGCTAGGGAACGTACATAGTCCATGTGCCCGCTAGGTAACCTAGATCGTCCAAGGGCCCCCTAGTTAGCCTACATAGTCGAAGTGCCCGCTAGGTAATCTAGATAGTCCAAGTGCCCGTTGGGTAACCTAGATAGTCCAAGTGCCCTTTAGGGAACCTAGATAGTCCAAGGGCCCACTAGTAAACCTACATAGTCCATGGGCCCGCTAGTTAACCTACATAGTGCAAGTGTCCGCTAATTAACCTACATATTCCAAGTGCCCCCTAGTTAACCTACATAATCTAATTTCCCGGTAGCTAACCTAGGTAGTCCAAGGACCCGCTAGTTGACCTACATAGTCCAAGTGCCAGCTAGGTAAACTAGATAGTACAAGTGCCCGCTAGGGAACCTAGATAGTCCAAGTGCCTGTTAGCTAACCTAGATAGTCCAAGTGGCGACTAGGTAACCTACATAGTCCAAGTGCCCGTTCATTAACCTAGATAATCCAAGTGCCCGCTAGGGAACCTAAATAGTCCAAGTGCCCGCTAGGTAACCTATATAGTCCAAGTGCCCATTCGTTAACCTAGATAATCCAAGTGCCCGCTAGGTAACCTAGACAGTCCAAGTGCCCGCTAGTTAACCTACATAATCCAAGTGCCCAATAGGGAACCTACATAATCCAAGTTCCCGCTTGGTAACCTAAATAGTCCATATGCCCGCTAGGGAAACTATATAGTCCGAGTGCCCGTTAGTTAACCCAGATAGTCCAAGTGCCTGCTAGTAAACCTACATAATCAATGGGCCCGCTAGTTAACATACATAGTGCAAGGGCCCGCTAGTTAACCTAGATCGTGCAAGTGTCCGCTAGTTAACCTACATAGTCCAAGTGTCCGCTTGTTAAACTAAATAGTCCAAGTGGCAGCTAGGGATCCTTCATAATCCAAGTGCCCGCTAGTTAACCTAGTTAGTCTTCGTGCCCGTTAGTAAACCTAGATAGTCCAAGTGCCCACTAGAAGACGTACATAGTCCAAGTGCCCGCAAGGTAACCTAGATAATCCAAGTGCGCGCTAGGGTATGTACATAGTCCAAGTGCCTGCTAGGAAACCTAGATAGTCCAAGTGCCCGCTAGTTAACCTACATAGTCCACGGGCCCGATAGTTAACCTACATAGTCGAAGGTCTGCTAGTTAACCTAGATAGTCAAAGTGCCCGCTAGGTAACCTAGACAGTCCAAGTGCCCGCTAGGTTACCTACGTAGTCCAAGTGCCCGTTCGTTAACCTAGATAGTCCAAGTGCCCGCTAGGTAAACTACATAGTCCAAGTGCCCGTTCGTTAACCTAGATAGTCCAAGTGCCCGTTCGTTAACCTACATAGTCCAAGGGCCCGCTAGGTAACGTAGATAGCCCAAGTGCCCGCTAGGGAAAGTCATAGTCCAAGTGCCCGTAGGTAACCTAGATAGTCCAAGTGCCCACTAGTAAACCTACATAGTCCAAGTGCCTGCTAGGTAAACTACATACTCCAAGTGCCCGTTCGTTAACCTACATAGTCCAAGTGCCTGTAAGTTAACCTACATAGTCCAAGTGCCCGCTACGTAACATAGATAGCCCAAGTGCCCGCTAGGGAACATACATAGTCCATGTGCCCACTAGGTAACCTAGACAGTCCAATTGCCCGCTAGTTAACCTAGACAGTCCAAGTACCCGATAGGGAACCTACATAGTACAAGTGCCCGATAGGGAACCTACATAATCCAAGTGCTCGCTAGGCAACCTATATAGTCCAAGTGCCCGTTAGTTAACCTAGATAGTCAAAGTGCCTGCTAGGTAACCTAAATAGTCCAAGTGCCCGCTAGAGAACCTACATAGTCCAAGTGCCCTCTAGGTAACCTAGATTGTCCAATTGCCCGTTAGTTAACCTAGATAGTCGAAGTGTCCGCTAGTTAACCAACATATACCAAGTGCCCGTTCGTTAAGCTAGATAGTCCAAGTGCCCGCTAGGTAACCTAGACAGTCCAAGTGCCCGCTAGGTTACCTACATAGTCCAACTGCACGGTCCTTAACCTAGATAGTCCAAGTTCCGGCTAGTTAACCTAAATCGTCCAAGTGTCCGCAAGGTAACCTACATAGTCCATGTGACTGCTAGGTCACCTAGATATTCCAAGTGCCTGATAGCTTACCTACATAGTCCAAGTGTCCGTTCGTTAACCTAGATAGTCCAAGTGCCCATTGGATAACCTACATAGTCCAAGTGCCCGCTTGGTAACCTGGATAGTCCAAGTGCCCGCTACTTAACCTATATAGTCCAAGTTCCCGCTAGGTAACCTAGACAGTCCAAGTGACCACTAGGTTACCTACATAGTCCAAGTGCCCGTTCGTTAACCTACATAGTCCAAGTGCCCGCTAGGTAACGTAGATAGCCCAAGTGCGCTCTAGGGAAAGTACATAGTCCAAGTGCCCGTAGGTAACCTAGATAGTCCAAGTGCCCACTAGTTAAGCTACATAGTCCAAGTGCCTGCTAGGTAAACTACATAGTCCAAGTGCCCGTTCGTAAACCTACATAGTCCAAGTGCCCGTAAGTTAACCTACATAGTCCAAGTGCCCGCTAGATAACATAGATAGCCCAAGTGCCCGCTAGGGAACATACATAGTCCAAGTGCCCACTAGGTAACCTAGACAGTCCAATTGCCCGCTAGTTAACCTAGACAGTCCAAGTACCCGATAGGGAACCTACATAGTCCAAGTGCTCGCAAGGCAACCTACATAGTCCAAGTGCTCGCTAGGCAACCTACATAGTCCAAGTGCCCGTTAGTTAACCTAGATAGTCCAATTGCCGTTAGCTAACCTAGATAGTCGAAGTGTCCGCTAGTTAACCTACATAGTCCAAGTGCCCGCTAGTTAACCTAAATAGTCCAAGTGGCCGCTAGGGATCCTTCATAATCCAAGTGCCCGCTAGTTAACCTAGTTAGTCTTCGTGCCCGTTAGTTAACCTAGATAGTCCAAGTGCCCACTAGAGGACGTACATAGTCCAAGTGCCCGCTAGGTAACCTAGATAATCCAAGTGCGCGCTAGGGTATGTACATAGTCCAAGTGCCTGCTAGGAAACCTAGATAGTCCAAGTGCCTGCTAGTTAACCTACATAGTCCACGGGCCCTATAGTTAACCTACATAGTCGAAGGTCTGCTAGTTAACCTAGATAGTCAAAGTGCCCGCTAGGTAACCTAGACAGTCCAAGTGCCCGCTAGGTTACCTACATAGTTCAAGTGCCCGTTCGTTAACCTAGATAGTCCAAGTGCCCGCTAGGTAAACTACATAGTCCAAGTGCCCGTTCGTTAACCTAGATAGTCCAAGTGCCCGTTCGTTAACCTACATAGTCCAAGGGCCCGCTAGGTAACGTAGATAGCCCAAGTGCCCGCTAGGGAAAGTACATAGTCCAAGTGCCCGTAGGTAACCTAGATAGTCCAAGTGCCCACTAGTTAAGCTACATAGTCCAAGTGCCTGCTAGGTAAACTACATAGTCCAAGTGCCCGTTCGTAAACCTACATAGTCCAAGTGCCCGTTCGTTAACCTACATAGTCCAAGTGCCCGCTAGGTAACATAGATAGCCCAAGTGCCCGCTAGGGAACATACATAGTCCAAGTGCCCACTAGGTAACCTAGACAGTCCAATTGCCTGCTAGTTAACCTAGACAGTCCAAGTACCCGATAGGGAACCTACATAGTCCAAGTGCTCGCTAGGCAACCTACATAGTCCAAGTGCTCGCTGGGCAACCTACATAGTCCAAGTGCCCGTTAGTTACCCTAGATAATCCAATTGCCGTCAGCTAAACTAGATAGTCGAAGTGTCCGCTAGTTAACCTACATAGTCCAAGTGCCCGCTAGTTAACCTAAATAGTCCAAGTGGCCGCTAGGGATCCTTCATAATCCAAGTGCCCGCTAGTTAACCTAGTTAGTCTTCGTGCCCGTTAGTTAACCTATATAGTCCAAGTGCCCACTAGAGGACGTACATAGTGCAAGTGCCCGCTAGGTAACCTAGATAATCCAAGTGCGCGCTATGGTATGTACATAGTCCAAGTGCCTGCTAGGAAACCTAGATAGTCCAAGTGCCTGCTAGTTAACCTACATAGACCACGGGCCCGATAGTTAACCTACATAGTCGAAGGTCTGCTAGTTAACCTAGACAGTCAAAGTGCCCGCTAGGTAACCTAGACAGTCCAAGTGCCCGCTAGGTTACCTACATAGTCCAAGTGCCCGTTCGTTAACCTAGATAGTCCAAGTGCCCGCTAGGTAAACTACATAGTCCAAGTGCCCGTTCGTTAACCTAGATAGTCCAAGTGCCCGTTCGTTAACCTACATAGTCCAAGGGCCCGCTAGGTAACGTAGATAGCCCAAGTGCCCGCTAGGGAAAGTACATAGTCCAAGTGCCCGTAGGTAACCTAGATAGTCCAAGTGCCCACTAGTAAACCTACATAGTCCAAGTGCCTGCTAGGTAAACTACATACTCCAAGTGCCCGTTCGTTAACCTACATAGTCCAAGTGCCCGTAAATTAACCTACATAGTCCAAGTGCCCGCTAGGTAACATAGATAGCCCAAGTGCCCGCTAGGGAACATACATAGTCCAAGTGCCCACTAGGTAACCTAGACAGTCCAATTGCCCGCTAGTTAACCTAGACAGTCCAAGTACCCGATAGGGAACCTACATAGTCCAAGTGCCCGATAGGGAACCTACATAATCCAAGTGCTCGCTAGGCAACTTATATAGTCCAAGAGCCCGTTAGTTAACCTAGATAGTCAAAGTGCCTGCTAGGTAACCTAAATAGTCCAAGTGCCCTCTAGGTAACCTAGATTGTCCAATTGCCCGTTAGCTAACCTAGATAGTCGAAGTGTCCGCTAGTTAACCAACATATTCCAAGTGCCCGTTCGTTAATCTAGATAGTCCAAGTGCCCGCTAGGTAACCTAGACAGTCCAAGTAACCTAGATAGTCCAAGTTCCGGCTAGTTGACCTAAATCGTCCAAGTGTCCGCAAGGTAACCTACATAGTCCATGTGACTGCTAGGTCACCTAGATATTCCAAGTGCCTGATAGCTTACCTACATAGTCCAAGTGTCCGTTCGTTAACCTAGATAGTCCAAGTGCCCATTGGGTAACCTACATAGTCCAAGTGCCCGCTTGGTAACCTGGATAGTCCAAGTGCCCGCTACTTAACCTATATAGTCCAAGGTCCCGCTAGGTAACCTAGACAGTCCAAGTGACCACTAGGTTACCTACATAGTCCAAGTGCCCGTTCGTTAACCTACATAGTCCAAGTGCCCGCTAGGTAACGTAGATAGCCCAAGTGCCCGCTAGGGAAAGTACATAGTCCAAGTGCCCGTAGGTAACCTAGATAGTCCAAGTGCCCACTAGTTAAGCTACATAGTCCAAGTGCCTCCTAGGTAAACTACATAGTCCAAGTGCCCGTTCGTAAACCTACATAGTCCAAGTGCCCGTTCGTTAACCTACATAGTCCAAGTGCCCGCTAGGTAACATAGATAGCCCAAGTGCCCGCTAGGGAACATACATAGTCCAAGTGCCCACTAGGTAACCTAGACAGTCCAATTGCCCGCTAGTTAACCTAGACAGTCCAAGTACCCGATAGGGAACCTACATAGTCCAAGTGCTCGCTAGGCAACCTACATAGTCCAAGTGCCCGTTAGTTAACCTAGATAGTCAAAGTGCCTGCTAGGTAACCTAAATAGTCCAAGTGCCCGCTAGGGAACATACATAGTCCAAGTGCCCACTAGGTAACCTAGACAGTCCAATTGCCCGCTAGTTAACCTAGACAGTCCAAGTACCCGATAGGGAACCTACATAGTCCAAGTGCTCGCTAGGCAACCTACATAGTCCAAGTGCCCGTTAGTTAACCTAGATAGTCAAAGTGCCTGCTAGGTAACCTAAATAGTCCAAGTGCCCGCTAGAGAACCTACATAGTCCAAGTGCTTCTAGGTAACCTAGATTGTCCAATTGCCCGTTAGCTAACCTAGATAGTCGAAGTGTCCGCTAGTTAACCAACATATTCCAAGTGCCCGTTCGTTAACCTAGATATTCCAAGTGCCCGCTAGGTAACCTAGACAGTCCAAGTGCCCGCTAGGTAACCTACATAGTCCATGTGACTGCTAGGTAA
Organism: Tenrec ecaudatus; assembly: GCF_050624435.1. NCBI lineage: Eukaryota > Metazoa > Chordata > Mammalia > Afrosoricida > Tenrecidae > Tenrec > Tenrec ecaudatus. The sequence goes on from NW_027459471.1 coordinate 933,015, forward strand.
CCTAGATATTCCAAGTGCCTGATAGCTAACCTACATAGTCCAAGTGTCCGTTCGTTAACCTAGATAGTCCAAGTGCCCATTGGGTAAACCTACATAGTCCAAGTGCCCGCTTGGTAACCTGGATTGTCCAAGTGTCCGCTTGTTAACCTACATAGTCCAAGTGCCTTCTAGGGAGCCTACATAGTCCACGTGACCGCTAGGGAACCTACATAGTCCAAGTGCCCGTTAGGGAAACTACATAGTCCAAGTGCCCTCTAGGTAACCTACATAGTCCAAATGCCCGCAAGGAAACCTACATAGTCTAAATGCCCGCTAGGGAACCTACATAATCCAAGTGCCCGCACTGGAACATACATAATCCAAGTGCCCGTTAGCTAACCTAGATAGTCCAAGTGCCCGTTAGTTAACCTAGATAGTCAAAGTGCCTGCTAGGTAACCTAGATAGTCCAAGTGCCCGCTAGGTAACGTACATAGTCCAAGTGCCCGATAGGCAACCTAAATAGTCCAAATGCCCTTTAGGGAAACTACATAGTCCACATGCCCGCTAGTTAACCTAGATAGTCAAGTGCCCCCTAGTAAACCTACATAATCCATGGGCCCGCTAGTTAACCTACATAGTGCAAGGGCCCGCTAGTTAACCTAGATCGTGCAAGTGTCCGCTAGTTAACCTACATAGTCCAAGTGCCAGCTGGGTAACCTAGATAGTCCAATTGCCCGCTAGGGATCCTTCATAATCCAAGTGCCTGCTAGGTAACCTAGATAGCCCAAGTGCCCGCTAGTAAACCTAGATTGTCCAAGGGCCTGCTAGTTAACCTAGATAGTCCAAGTGCCCGCTAGTTAACCTAAATCGTCCAAGTGTCCGCTAGGTAACCTACATAGTCCAAGTGCCTGCTAGGTAACCTAGATATTCCAAGTTCCTGATAGCTAACCTACATAGTCCAAGTGTCCGTTCGTTAACCTAGATAGTCCAAGTGCCCATTGGGTAACCTACATAGTCCAAGTGCCCGCCTGGTAACCTGGATAGTCCAAGTGCCCGCTAGTTAACCTACATAGTCCAAGTGCCTTCTAGGGAGCCTACATAGTCCACGTGACCGCTAGGGAACCTACATAGTCCAAGTGCCCGTTAGGGAACCTACATAGTTCAAGTGCCCGCTAGGTAACATACATAGTCCAAATGCCGGCAAGGAAACCTACATAGTCTAAATGCCCTCTAGGCAACCTACATAATCCAAGTGCCCGCTCTGGAACATACATAGTCCAAGTGCCCGTTAGATAACCTAGATAGTCTAAGGACCCGCTAGTTGACCTACATAGTCCAAGTGCCAGCTAGGTAACCTAGATAGTACAAGTGCACGCTAGGGAACCTAGATAGTCCAAGTGCCTGTTAGCTAACCTAGATAGTCCAAGTGGCGGCTAGGTAACCTACATAGTCCAAGTGCCCGTTCGTTAACCTAGATAATCCAAGTGCCCGCTAGGTTACCTAGATAGTTCAAGTGCCCGCTAGGTAACCTACATAGTCCAAATGCCCGCTAGTTAACCTACAAACTCCAAGTGCCCGTTAAGGGACCTAGATAGTCCAAATGCCCGCTAGGGAACCCACATAGTCCAAGTGCCCGCTAGGGAACTTACATAGTCCAAGGGCCGCTAGGGAACCTACATAGTCCAAGTGTCCGTTAGTTAACCTAGATAGTCCAAGTGCCTACTAGGTAACCTAGATAGTCCAACAGCCCTGTAGGTAACCTACATATTCCAAGTACCCGCTAGGTAACGTAGATAGTTCAAGAGCCAGCTAGGTAACCTAGATAGTCCAAGTGCCCGCTAGGTAACCTACAAAGTATAAGTGCCCGATTAGGAATCTATATAGTCCAAATGCCCGCTAGGGAGCCTACATAATCCAAATGCCCGCTAGGTAACCTAGATAGTCCTAGGGCCCGCTAGGAAACCTACATAGTCCTAGTGCCCCCTACTTAACCTATATTCTCCAAGTGCCCGATAGGGAACCTACATAGTCCAAGGGCCCGCTAGGGAACCTACATAGTCCAAGTGCCCGTTAGTTAACCCAGATAGTCCAAGTGCCCGCTAGGTAACCTAGATAGACCAACAGCCCGCTAGGTAACCAACATACTTCAAGAACCCGCTAGGCAACGTAGATAGTTCAAGTGCCAGCTTGGTAACCTAGATAGTCCAAGTGCCCGCTAGGTAACCTACAAAGTCTAAGTGCCCGCTAGGTTATCTATATAGTCCAAATGCCCGCTAGGGAACTTGCATAGTCCAAGTGCCCGCTAGGTAACCTAGATAGTCCAAGTGCCCGCTAGTTAACCTAGATCGTCTAAGTGCCCGCTAGTTAACCTAAGTAGTCTAAATGTCTGATAGGGATCCTACATAGTCCATGTGCCCGCTAGGTAACCTACATAGTCCAAGTGCCCGTTCGTTAACCTAGATAGTCCAAGTGCCCCCTAGGAAACCTACATAGTCCAAGGGCCCGCTAGGTAACCTAGACTGTCCCAGTGCCTGCTAGGTTAACTACATAGTCCAAGTGCCAGTTCGTTAACCTAGATAGTCCAAGTGTCCGCTAGGAAACCTACATAGTCCAAGGGTCCGCTAGGTAACCTAGACAGTCCAAATGCCTGCTAGTTAACCTACATAGTCCAACTTCCCGTTAGGTAACCTAGATAGTCCAAATGCCTGCTAGGGAACCCACATAGTCCAAGTGCCCGCTAGGGAACTTACATAGTCCAAGTGTCGCTAGGGAACATACATAGTCCAAGTGCCCGTTAGTTAACCTAGAAAGTCCAAGTGCCCACTAGATAACCTAGATAGTCCAACAGCCCGGTAGGTAACCTACATACTCCAAGTACCCACTAGGTAACGTAGATAGTTCAAGTGCCAGCTAGGGAACCTAGATAGTCCAAGTGCCCGCTAGGTAACCTACAAAGTCTAAGTGCCCGCTAAGGAATCTATATAGTCCAAATGCCCACTAGGGAGCCTATATAATCCAAATGCCCGCTAGGTAACCTAGATAGTCCAAGGGCCTGCTAGGTAACCTACATAGTCCTAGTGTCCCCTAGTTAACCTACATTCTCCAAGTGCCCGCTAGGGAACCTACATATTCCAAGTGCCCGCTAGGTAACCTACATAGTCCAAATGCCCTCTAGTTAACCCACATAGTCCAAGTGCCCGCTAGGGAACTTACATAGTCCAAGTGCCCGATAGGGAACCTACATAGTCCAAGTGCCCGTTAGTTAACCTAGATAGTCCAAGTGCCCGCTAGGTAACCTAGATAGTCCAACAGCCTGCTAGGTAACCAACATACTCCAAGAACATGCTAGGCAACGTAGATAGTTCAAGTACCAGCTAGGTAACCTACAAAGTCTAAGTGCCCGCTAGGTTATCTATATAGTCCAAATGCCCGCTAGGGAACCTACATACTCCAAGTGCCCGGAAGTTAACCTAGATAGTCCAAGTGCCCGCTAATTAACCTACATAGTCCAAGGGCCCACTAGATAAGCTACATAGTCCAAGGTCCGCTAGTTAACCTAGATAATCCAAGTGCTCGCTAGTTAAGCTACATAGTACAAGGGCCCGCTATTTGACCTAGATAGTCCAAGTGCCCGCTAGGTAACCTAAGTAGTCCAAATGTCCGCTAGGGATCCAGCATAGTCCAAGTGCCCGCTAGGTAACCTACATAGTCCAAGTGCCCGTTCGTTAACCTAGATTGTCCAAGTGCCCGCTAGGTAACCTATACTGTCATAGTGCCCGCTAGGTTACCTATATAGTCCAAGTGCCCGTTCGTTAACCTAGATAGTCCAAGTACCCGCTAGGAAACCTACATAGTCCAAGGGCCCGCTAGTTAACCTACATAGTCCAAGTGCCCGCTATGTAACCTAGATAGTCAAAGTGCCCATTAGGTAACCTAGATAGTCCAAGTTCCCGTTAGGCAACTTACATGGTCCAAGAGCCCGTTCGTTAACCTAGATGTCCAAGTGCCCGCTAGGTAACTTAGACAGTCCACGTGCCCGCTAGGTTACCTGCATATTCCAAGTGCCCGTTCATTATCTAGATAGTCCAAGTGCCCACTAGGTAACCTACATAGTCCTAGTGCCCGCTAGGTAACATAGATAGTCCAAGGGCCCGCTAGTTAACCTACATAATCCATGGGCCCGCTAGTTAACCTAGATCTTGCAAGTGTCCACTAGTTAACCTACATAGTCCAAGTGCCCGCTAGTTAACCTATATACTAAGTGCCTGCTACGTAACCTAGATAGACCAAGGGCACGCTAGTTAACCTACATAGTACAAGTGCCCGCTAGGCAACCTACATAGTCCGAGTGCACGCGAGTTAACCTAGATAGTCCAAGGGCCTGCTAGTTAACCTAGATAGTCCAAATGCCTACTAGGTAACCTACATAGTGCAAGTGTCTGCTAGTTAACCTACATATTCCAACTGCCCGATAGTTAACATAGATAGTCCAAGTGCCCGCTAGGTAAATTAGATAGTGTAAGTACCCGCTAGTTAACCTAGATAGTTCTAGTACCCACTAGGTAACCTAGATCGTCCAATGGCCCCCTAGTTAGCATACATAGTCCAAGTGCCCGTTAGGTAACCTAGATAGTCCAAGTGCCCGCTAGGTAACCTAGATAGTCCAAGTGCCCATTCGGTAAACTAGATAGTCCAAGTGCCCTTTAGGGAACCTAGATAATCCAAGGGCCCGCTAGTAAACCTACATAGTCCATGGGCCCGCTTGTTAACCTACATATTCCAAGTGCCCCCTAGTTAACCTACATAATCTAAGTGCCCGTTAGCTAACCTAGGTAGTCCAAGGGCCCGCTAGTTGACCTATATAGTCCAAATGCCAGCTAGGTAACCTACATAGTCCAACTGCCCGTTCGTTAACCTAGATAACCCAAGTGCCCGCTTGATAACCTAGACAGTCCAAGTGCCCGCTAGTTAAGCAACATAATCCAAGTGCCCGCTAGGGAACCTACATAGTCCAAGTGCCTGCTAGGCAACCTACATAGTGCAAGTGCCCTTTAGTTAACCTAGATAGTCAAAGTGCCTGCTAGGTAACCTAGATAGTCCAAGTGCCCGTTCGGTAACATAGATAGTCCAAGTGCCCTTTAGGGATCCTTCATAATCCAAGTGCCTTCTAGGTAACCTAGATAGTCCAAGTGCCCGCTAGTTAACCTAGATAGTCCTAGTGCCCGTTAGTTAACCTAGATAGTCCAAGTACCCACTAGGGTACGTACATAGTCCAAGTGCCCGCTAGGTAACCTAGATAGTCCTATTGCGCGCTAGGTTATGTACATAGTCCAAGTGCCTCCTAGGAAACCTAGATAGTCCAAGTGCCCGCTGGTTAACCTACATAGTTGAAGGTCTGCTAGTTAACCTAGATAGTCAAAGTGCCCGCTAGGTAACCTAGACAATCCAAGTGCCCGCTAGGTTACCTACATAGTCCAAGTGCCCGTTCGTTAACCTAGATAGTCCAATGCCCGCTAGGTAACCTACATAGTCCAAGGGCCCACTAGGTAACCTAGATAGACAAAGTGCCCGTTAGGTAACCTAGATAGTCCAAGTGCCTGTTAGGTAACATACATTGTCCATGTTCCCGCTAGGTAACCTAGATAGTCCAAGTGCCCGTTACCTAACCTACATAGTCCAAGTGCCCGCTAGGAAACATACATAGTCCAAGTGCCCGTTGGTTAACCTAAAAGTGCAAGTGCCCGCTATGTAACCTAGACAGTCCAAGTGCCCGCTAGGTTACCTGCACAGTCCAAGTGCCCGTTCGTTAATCTAGATAGTCCAAGTGCCCGCTAGGGAACCTATATAGTCCAAGTGCTATCTAGGTAACCTAGATAGTCCAAGTGCCCGCTAGTTGACCTACATTGTCCAAGTGCCTGCTAGGTAAACTACATAGAACAAGTGCCCGCTAGGATGTGTACATAGTCCAAGTGCCCGCTAGGTAACCTAGATAGTCTAAGTGCCCACTAGTTAACCTACATAGTCCAAGGGCCTGCTAGTTAACCTACATTGTCCAAGAGCCCGCTAGGTAACGTAGATAGCCCAAGTGCCCGCTAGGGAACGTACATAGTCCAAGTGCCCACTAGGTAACCTAGACAGTCCAATGCCCCCTAGTTAACCTAGACAGTCCAAGTACCCGATAGGGAACCTACATAGTCCAAGTGCCCGCTAGGGAACCTACATAGTCCAAGTGCTCGCTAGGCATCCTACATAGTCCAAGTGCCCGTTAGTTAACATAGATAGTCGAATTGCCGTTAGCTAGCCTAGATAGTCGAAGTGTCCGCTAGTTAACCTACATAGTCCAAGTGCCCGTTCGTTAACCTAGATAGTCCAAGGGCCAGCTAGGTAAACTAGACAGTCCAAGTGCCCGCTGGGTTACCTACATAGTCCAAGTGCTCGTTCGTTAACCTAGATCTTCCAAGTGCCCGCTGGTATCCTACATAGTCCAAGGGCCCGCTAGGTAAACTTGATAGTCCAAGTGCCTTCTAGTTAACCTAAGTAGTCCAAGTGCCCGCTAGGGATCCATCATAATCCAAATGCATTCTAGGTAACCTAGATAGTCCAAGTGCCCGCTAGTTAACCTAGATAGTCCTAGTATCTGTTAGTTAACCTAGATAGTCCAAGTGCCCACTAGGGGACGTACGTAGTCCAAGTGCCCGCTAGGTAACCTAGATAGTCCAAGTGCGCGCTAGGGTATGTACATAGTCCAAGTGCCTGCTAGGAAACCTAGATAGTCCAAGTGCCCGCTAGTTAACCTACATAGTCCAAGGGCCCGCTAGTTAACCTACATAGTCCAAGATCTGCTAGTTAACCTAGATAATCAAAGTGCCCCCTAGGTAACCTAGACAGTCCAAATGCCCGCTAGTTTACCTACATAGTCCAAGTGCCCTTTCGTTAACCTAGATAGTCCAAGTGCCCGCTAGGTAACCTACATAGTCCAAGGGCCCGCTAGGTAACCTAGACAGACAAAGTGCCCGTTAGGTAACCTAGATAGTCCAAGTGCCTGCTAGGAAACCTACATTGTCCATGTTCCCTCTAGGTAACCTAGATAGTCCAAGTGCCCGTTACCTAACCTAGATAGTTCAAGTGCCAGCTAGGCAACATACATAGTCCAAGTGCCCGTTCATTAACCTGGAAGTCCAAGTGCCCGCTATGTAACCTAGACAGTCCAAGTGCCCGCTAGGTTACCTGCATAGTCCAAGTGCCCGTTCGTTAACCTAGATAGTCCAAGTGCCCACTAGGGAACCTATATAGTCCAAGTGCCCGCTATGTAACCTAGACAGTCCAAGTGCCCGCTAGGTTACCTGCATAGTCCAAGTGCCCGTTCGTTAACCTAGATAGTCCAAGTGCCCACTAGGTAACCTACATAGTCCAAGTGCCCGCTAGTTAACATAGATAGTCCAAGATCCCGCTAGGGAAGGTACGTAGTCCAAGCGCCCGCTAGGTAACCTAGAGAGTGCAAGTGCCCGCTAATTAACCTACATAGTCCAAGTGCCTGCTAAGTAACCTAGATAGTCCAAGGGCCTGCTAGTTAACCTACATAGTCCAAGTGCCCGCTAGGTAACCTAGATAGTCCAAGTGCCCTTTAGGGAACCTAGATAGTCCAAGTGCCCGCCAGGGAACCTACATAGTCCAATTGCCCGCTCTGGAACATACATACTCCAAGTGCCCATTAGTTAACCTAGATAATCCAAGTGCCCGCTAGTTAACTTAGATAGTCCAGTGCCCGCTAGGTTACCTACATAATCCAAGTGCCCGCTAGGTAACCTATATAGTCCAAATGCCCGCTAGGGAACCTAGATAGTCGAAGAGCGCTCTTGTTAACCTAGATAGTCCCAGTGCCCGCTAGTTAACCAGGATCATCAAAGTGCCCTCTAGTTAACTTACATAGGCTAAAGGCCTGCTAGTTAACCTACATAGACCAAGGGCCCGCTAGTTAACCTAGATAGTGCAAGTGCCCGCTAGTTAACCTACATAGTCCAAGTTCCCGCTAGGTAACCTAGACAGTCCAAGTGACCACTAGGTTACCTACAGAGTCTAAGTGCCCGTTCGTTAACCTTCATAGTCCAAGTGCCCGCTAGGTAACGTGGATACCCAAGTGCCCGCTAGGGAAAGTACATAGTCCAAGTGTCCGTAGGTAACATAGATAGTGCAAGTGCCCGCTAGTTAACCTACATAATCCAAGTGCCCGCTATGTAACTTAGATAATCCAAGTGCCGGCTAGTTACCCTACATAGTCCAAAGGCCCGCCAGTTAGCCTACATAGTGCAAGGGCCCGCTAGTTAACCTAGATCGTCCAAGTGTCCGTTAGTTAACCTACATAATCCAAATGCCCGTTAGCTAACCTAGATAGTCCAAGGGCCCGCTAGTTGACCTACATAGTCCAAGTGCCCGCTAGGTAACCTAGTTAGTCCTAGTGCCCGTTAGTTAACCCAGATAGTCCAAGTGCCCGCTAGGGTATGTACATAGACCAAGTGCCCGCTAGGTAACCTAGATAGTCCAAGTGCCCGCTAGTTAACCTACATAGTCGAAGGGCCCCTTAGTTAACCTAGATAGTCAAAGTGCCCGCTAGTTAACCTAGATTGTCCAAGTGTCCGCTAGTTAACCTACATAGTCCAAGTGCCCTTAGGTAACGTAGATAGTCCAAGTGCCCGCTAGGGAACCTACATAGTCCAAGTACCTGCTAGGTAACCTAGATAGTCAAGGGCCCGTTACCTATCCTAGATCGTCCAAGTGCCCGCTAGGCAACCTACATAATCTGAGTGCCCGTTTGTTAACCTAGAAGTCCAAGTGTCCGCTACGTTACCTGCATAGTCCAAGTGCCCGTTAGGTAACCTACATAGTCCAAGTGCGCTCTAGGTAACCTAGATAGTCCAAGTACCCATTAGCTAACCTAGGTAGTCCAAGTGCCCGCTACGTAACCTACATAATCAAAGTGCCCGCTAGGTAACCTAGATAGTCCATGTTCCTGTTAGTTAACCTAGATAGTCCTAGTGCCCGCTAGGTAACCTACATAGTCCAAGGGCCCGCTCGTTAACCTAGTTCGTCCAAGTGTCCGCTAGGTAACCAAGATAGTCAAAGTGTCCGCTACGTAACCTACATAGTCCAAGTTCCCACTAGGTCACCTAGATAGTCCAGGTGCCCGTTACCTAACCTAGATAGTCCAAGTGCCCGCTAGGTAACGTAGATGGCCCAAGTGCCCGCTAGGGAACGTACATAGTCCAATTGCCCACCAGGTAACCTAGACAGTCCAATTGCCCCCTAGTTAACCTAGACAGTCCAAGTACCCGATAGGGAACGTACATAGTCCAAGTGCCCGCTAGGGAACCTACATAGTCCAAGTGCTTGCTAGGCAACCTACATAGTCCAAGTGCCCGTTAGTTAACCTAGATAGTCCAATTGCCGTTAGCTAACCTAGATAGTCGAAGTGTCCGCTGGTTAACCTACATAGTCCAAGTGCCCGTTCGTTAACCTAGATAGTCCAAGGGCCAGCTAGGTAAACTAGACAGTCCAAGTGCCCGCTGGGTTACCTACATAGTCCAAGTGCACGTTCGTTAACCTAGATCTTCCAAGTGCCCGCTGGTATCCTACATAGTCCAAGGGCCCGCTAGGTAACTTTGATAGTCCAAGTGACTTCTAGTTAACCTACGTAGTCCAAGTGCCCGCTAGGTAACCTACATAGTCCAAGTGTCCACTAGGTAACCTAAATAATCCAAATGCCGCTAGGGAAACTACATAGTCCAAGTGCCCGCTAGTTAACCTAGATAGTCCAAGTGCCCGCTAGTAAACCTAGATAGTCCAAGGGCCCGCTAGTTAACCTAGATAGTCCAAGTGCCCGCTAGTTAAACGAAATCTTCCAAGTGCCTTCTAGGGAGCCTACATAGTCCACGTGACCGCTAAGGAAACTACACAGTCCAAGTGCCCGTTAGCTAACCTAGATAGCCCAAGGGCCCGCAAGTTGACCTACATAGTCAAACTGCCAGCTAGGTAACCTAGATAGTACAAGTGCCCGCTAGGGAACCTAGATAGTCCAAGTGCCTGTTAGCTAACCTAGATAGTCCAAGTGGCGGCTAGGTAACCTACATAGTCCAAGTGCCCGATCGTTAACCTAGATAATCCAAGTGTCCGCTAGGTAACCTAGACAGTCCAAGTGCCCGCTAGTTACCCTACATAGTCCAAGTGCCCGTTAGTTAACCTAGATAGTCAATGTGCCTGCTAGGTAACCTAGATAGTCCAAGTGCCCGCCAGGTAACCTACATAGTCCAAGTGCCCGCTAGGTAACCTAAATAGTACAAATGCCCGCTAGGGAAACTACATAGTCCAAGTGCCCGCTAGTTAACCTACATAATCCATGAGCCCGCTAGTTAACCTACATAGTGCAAGGGCCCGCTAGTTAACCTAGATAGTCCAAGTGCCTGCTAGTAAACCTACATAATCCATGGGTCCGCTAGTTAACCTACATAGTGCAAGGGCCCGCTAGTTATCCTAGATAGTGCAAGTGTACGCTAGTTAAGCTACATAGTCCAAGTGCCCGCTAGTTACCCTGGATAGTCCAAGTGCCCTCTAGGGATCCTTCATAATCCAAGTGCATTCTAGGTAACCTAGATCATCCAAGTGCCCGCTAGTTAACCTAGATAGTCCTAGTGCCCGTTAGTTAACCTAGATAGTTCAAGTGCCCACTAGGGGACGTACATAGTCCAAGTGCCTGCTAGGTAACCTAGATAGTCCAAGTGCGCACTAGGGTATGTACATAGTCCAAGTGCCTGCTAGGAAACCTAGATAGTCCAAGTGCCCGCTAGTTAACCTACATAGTCCAAGGGCCCGCTAGTTAACCTACATAGTCCAAGATCTGCTAGTTAACCTAGATAATCAAAGTGCCCGCTAGGTAACCTAGACAGTCCAAGTGCCCGCTAGGTTACCTACATAGTCCAAGTGCCCTTTCGTTAACCTAGATAGTCCAAGTGCCCGCTAGGTAACCTAGACAGACAAAGTGCCCGTTAGGTAACCGAGATAGTCCAAGTGCCTGCTAGGTAACCTACATTGTCCATGTTCCCTCTAGGTAACCTAGATAGTCCAAGTGCCTGTTACCTAACCTAGATATTCCAAGTGCCCGCTAGGCAACATACATAGTCCAAGTGCCCGTTCGTTAACCTGGAAGTCCAAGTGCCCGCTAGGTAACCTAGACAGTCCAAGTGCCCGCTAGTTACCCTACATAGTCCAAGTGCCCATTAGTTAACCTAGATAGTCAATGTGCCTGCTAGGTAACCTAGATAGTCCAAGTGCCCGCTAGTTAACCTACATAGTCCAAGGGCCCGCTAGTTAACCTACATAGTCCAAGATCTACTAGTTAACCTAGATAATCAAAGTGCCCGCTAGGTAACCTAGACAGTCCAATTGCCCGCTAGGTTACCTACATAGTCCAAGTGCCCTTTCGTTAACCTAGATAGTCCAAGTGCCCGCTAGGTAACCTACATAGTCCAAGGGCCCGCTAGGTAACCTAGACAGACAAAGTGCCCGTTAGGTAACCTAGATAGTCCAAGTGCCTGCTAGGTAACCTACATTGTCCATGTTCCCTCTAGGTAACTTAGATAGTCCAAGTGCCCGTTACCTAACCTAGATAGTCCAAGTGCCCGCTAGGCAACATACATAGTCCAAGTGCCCGTTCGTTAACCTGGAAGTCCAAGTGCCCTCTATGTAACCTAGACAGTCCAAGTGCCCGCTAGGTCACCTGCATAGTCCAAGTGCCCGTTCGTTAACCTAGATAGTCCAAGTGCCCACTAGGAAACCTATATAGTCCAAGTGCCCAATATGTAACCTAGACAGTCCAAGAGCCCGCTAGGTTACCTGCATAGTCCAAGTGCCCGTTCGTTAACCTAGATAGTCCAAGTGCCCACTAGGAAACCTATATAGTCCAAGTGCCCGCTAGTTAACATAGATAGTCCAAGTGCCCGCTAGGGAAGGTACATAGTCCACATGCCCGCTAGGTAACCTAGAGAGTGCAAGTGCCCGCTAGTTAACCTACATAGTCCAAGTGCCCACTAGGTAACCTAGACAGTCCAATTGCCCCCCAGTTAACCTAGACAGTCCAAGTACCCGATAGGGAACCTACATAGTCCAATTGCCCGCTAGGGAACCTACATAGTCCAAGTGCTCGCTAGGCAACCTACATAGTCCAAGTGCCCGTTAGTTAACCTAGATAGTCCACTTGCCGTTAGCTAACCTAGATAGTCGATGTGTCCGCTAGTTAACCTACATAGTCGAAGTGCCCGTACGTTAACCTAGATAGTCCAAGGGCCAGCTAGGTAAACTAGACAGTCCAAGTGCCCGCTGGGTTACCTACATAGTCCAAGTGCACGTTCGTTAACCTAAATCGTCCAAGTGTCCGCTGGTATCCTACATAGTCCAAGTGCCCGCTAGATATCCTTGATAGTCCAAGTGACTTCTAGTTAACCTACATAGTCCAAGTGCCCACTAGGTAACCTACATAGTCCAAGTGCCCACTAGGTAACCTAAATAATCCAAATGCCCGCTAGGGAAACTACATAGTCCAAGTGCCCCCTAGTTAACCTAGATAGTCCAAGTGCCCGCTAGTAAACCTAGATAGTCCAAGTGCCCGCTAGTTAACCTAAATCTTCCAAGTGTCCGCTAGGTAACCTACATAGTCCAAGTGACTGCTAGGTAACCTAGACAGTCCAAATGCCTGATAGCTAACCTACATAGTCCAAGTGTCCGTTCGTTAACCTAGATAGTCCAAGTGCCCATTGGGTAACCTATATAGTCCAAGTGCCGCCTGGTAACCTGGATAGTCCAAGTGCCCACTAGTTAACCTACATAGTCCAAATGCCTTCTAGGGAGCCTACATAGTCCACGTGACCGCTAGGAACCTACATAGTCCAAGTGCCCGTTAGCTAACCTAGATAGTCCAAGGGCCCGCTAGTTGACCTACATAGTCAAAGTGCCAGCTAAGTAACCTAGATAGTACAAGTGCCCGCTAGGGAACCTAGATAGTCCAAGTGCCCGCTAGTTAACCTAAATCTTCCAAGTGTCCGCTAGGTAACCTACATAGTCCAAGTGACTGCTAGGTAACCTAGACAGTCCAAATGCCTGATAGCTAACCTACATAGTCCAAGTGTCCGTTCGTTAACCTAGATAGTCCAAGTGCCCATTGGGTAACCTATATAGTCCAAGTGCCGCCTGGTAACCTGGATAGTCCAAGTGCCCACTAGTTAACCTACATAGTCCAAATGCCTTCTAGGTAACCTACATAGTCCAAGGGCCCGCTAGGTAACCTAGACAGACAAATGCCCGTTAGGTAACCTAGATAGCCCAAGTGCCTGCTAGGTACCCTACATTGTCCATGTTCCCTCTAGGTAACCTAGATAGTCCAAGTGCCCGTTACCTAACCTAGATAGTCCAAGTGCCCGCTAGGCAACATACATAGTCCATGTGCCCGTTCGTTAACCTGGAAGTCCAAGTGCCCGCTATGTAACCTAGACAGTCCAAGTGCCCGCTAGGTTACCTGCATAGTCCAAGTGCCCGTTCGTTAACCTAGATAGTCCAAGTGCCCACTAGGAAACCTATATAGTCCAAGTGCCCGCTATGTAACCTAGACAGTCCAAGTGCCCGCTAGGTTACCTGCATAGTCCAAGTGCCCGTTCGTTAACCTAGATAGTCAAAGTGCCCACTAGGTGACCTACATAGTCCAAGTGCCCGCTAGTTAACATAGATAGTCCAAGTGCCCGCTAGGGAAGGTACATAGTCCACATGCCCGCTAGGTAACCTAGAGAGTGCAAGTGCCCGCTAGTTAACCTACATAGTCCAAGTGCCCACTAGGTAACCTAGACAGTCCAATTGCCCCCCAGTTAACCTAGACAGTCCAAGTACCCGATAGGGAACCTACATAGTCCAATTGCCCGCTAGGGAACCTACATACTCCAAGTGCTCGCTGGGTAACCTACATAGTCCAAGTGCCCGTTAGTTAACCTAGATAGTCCACTTGCCGTTAGCTAACCTAGATAGTCGATGTGTCCGCTAGTTAACCTACATAGTCGAAGTGCCCGTACGTTAACCTAGATAGTCCAAGGGCCAGCTAGGTAAACTAGACAGTCCAAGTGCCCGCTGGGTTACCTACATAGTCCAAGTGCACGTTCGTTAACCTAGATCGTCCAAGTGCCCGCTGGTATCCTACATAGTCCAAGTGCCCGCTAGGTAACCTTGATAGTCCAAGTGCCTTCTAGTTAACCTACGTAGTCCAAGTGCCCACTAGGTAACCTACATAGTCCAAGTGCCCACTAGGTAACCTAAATAATCCAAATGCCCGCTAGGGAAACTACATAGTCCAAGTGCCCGCTAGTTAACCTAGATAGTCCAAGTGCCCGCTAGTAAACCTAGATAGTCCAAGGGCCCGCTAGTTAACCTAGATAGTCCAAGTGCCCGCTAGTTAACCTAAATCTTCCAAGTGTCCGCTAGGTAACCTACATAGTCCAAGTGACTGCTAGGTAACCTAGACAGTCCAAGTGCCTGATAGCTAACCTACATTGTCCAAGTGTCCATTCGTTAACCTAGATAGTCCAAGTGCCCATTGGGTAACCTACATAGTCCAAGTGCCGCCTGGTAACCTGGATAGTCCAAGTGCCCGCTAGTTAACCTACATAGTCCAAGTGCCTTCTAGGGAGCCTACATAGTCCACGTGACCGCTAAGGAACCTACATAGTCCAAGTGCCCGTTAGCTAACCTAGATAGTCCAAGGGCCCGCTAGGTGACCTACATAGTCAAAGTGCCAGCTAGGTAACCTAGATAGTACAAGTGGCCGCTAGGGAACCTAGATAGTCCAAGTGCCTGTTAGCTAACCTAGATAGTCCAAGTGGCGGCTAGGTAACCTACATAGTCCAAGTGCCCGTTCATTAACCTAGATAATCCAAGTGCCCGCTAGGTAACCTAGACAGTCCAAGTGCCCGCTATTAAACCTAGATATTCCAATGGCCCGCTAGTTAACCTAGATAGTCCAAGTGCCCGCTAGTTAACCTAAATCTTCCAAGTGTCCGCTAGGTAACCTACATAGTCCAAGTGACTGCTAGGTAACCTAGACAGTCCAAGTGCCTGATAGCTAACCTACATAGTCCAAGTGTCCGTTCGTTAACCTAGATAGTCCAAGTGCCCATTGGGTAACCTATATAGTCCAAGTGCCGCCTGGTAACCTGGATAGTCCAAGGGCCCGCTAGTTAACCTACATAGTCCAAGTGCCTTCTAGGGAGCCTACATAGTCCACGTGACCGCTAAAGAACCTACATAGTCCAAGTGCCCGTTAGCTAACCTAGATAGTCCAAGGGCCCGCTAGTTGACCTACATAGTCAAAGTGCCAGCTAGGTAACCTAGATAGTCAATGTGCCTGCTAGGTAACCTAGATAGTCCAAGTGCCCGCTAGGTAACCTAGATAGTCCTAGTGCCCGTTAGTTAACCTAGATAGTCCCAGTGCCCACTAGGGGACGTACATAGTCCAAGTGCCCGCTAGATAACCTAGATAGTCCAAGTGCGTGCTAGGGTATGTACATAGTCCAAGTGCCTGCTAGGAACCCTAGATAGTCCAAGTGCCCGCTAGTTAACCTACATAGTCCAAGGGCCCGCTAGTTAACCTACATAGTCCAAGTGCCTTCTAGGGAGCCTACATAGTCCACGTGACCGCTAAAGAACCTACATAGTCCAAGTGCCCGTTAGCTAACCTAGATAGTCCAAGGGCCCGCTAGTTGACCTACATAGTCAAAGTGCCAGCTAGGTAACCTAGATAGTACAAGTGCCCGCTAGGGAACCTAGATAGTCTAAGTGCCTCTTAGCTAACCTAGATAGTCCAAGTGGCGGCTAGGTAACCTACATAGTCCAAGTGCCCGTTCGTTAACCTAGATAATCCAAGTGTCCGCTAGGTAACCTAGACAGTCCAAGTGCCCGCTAGTTACCCTACATAGTCCAAGTGCCCGTTAGTTAACCTAGATAGTCAATGTGCCTGCTAGGTAACCTACATAGTCCAAGTGCCCGCTAGGTAACCTAAATAGTACAAATGCCCGCTATGGAAACTACATAGTGCAAGTGCCCGCTAGTTAACCTAGATACTCCAAGTGCCTGCTAGTAAACCTACATAATCCATGGGCCCGCTAGTTAACCTACATAGTGCAAGGGTCCGCTAGTTAACCTAGGTAGTCCAAGTGCCTGCTAGTAAACCTACATAATCCATGGGTCCACAAGTTAACCTACATAGTGCAAGGGCCCGCTAGTTAACCTAGATAGTGCAAGTGTCCGCTAGTTAAGCTACATATTCCAAGTGCCCGCTAGTTAACCTAGATAGTCCAAGTGCCCGCTAGGGATCCTTCATAATCCAAGTGCATTCTAGGTAACCTAGATAGTCCAAGTGCCTGCTAGTTAACCTAGATAGTCCTAGTGCCCGTTAGTTAACCTAGATAGTCCAAGTGCCCACTGGGGACGTACATAGTCCAAGTGCCCGCTAGGTAACCTAGATAGTCCAAGTGCGCGCTAGGGTATGTATATAATCCAATTGCCTGCTAGGAAACCTAGATAGTCCAAGTGCCCGCTAGTTAACCTACATAGTCCAAGGGCCCGCTAGTTAACCTACATAGTCCAAGATCTGCTAGTTAACCTAGATAATCAAAGTGCCCGCTAGGTAACCTAGACAGTCCAAGTGCCCGCTAGGTTACCTACATAGTCCAAGTGCCGTTTCGTTAACCTAGATAGTCCAAGTGCCCGCTAGGTTACCTACAGGGTCCAGGGGCCCTCTAGGTAACCTAGACAGACAAAGTGCCCGTTAGGTAACCTAGATAGTCCAAGTGCCTGCTAGGTAACCTACATTGTCCATGTTCCCTCTAGGTAACCTAGATAGTCCTAGTGCCCGTTACCTAACCTAGATAGTCCAAGTGCCCGCTAGGCAACATACATAGTCCAAGTGCCCGTTCGTTAACCTGGAAGTCCAAGTGCCCGCTATGTAACCTAGAGAGTCCAAGTGCCCGCTAGGTTACCTGCATAGTCCAAGTGCCCGTTCGTTAACCTAGATAGTCCAAGTGCCCACTAGAGAACCTATATAGTCCTAGTGCCCGCTATGTAACCTAGACAGTCCAAGTGCCCGCTAGGTTACACGCATAGTCCAAGTGCCCGTTCATTAACCTAGATAGTCCAAGTGCCCGCTAGGTAACCTACATAGTCCAAGTGCCCGCTAGTTAACATAGATAGTCCAAGTGCCCGCTAGGTAACCTAGAGAGTGCAAGTGCCCGCTAGTTAGCCTACATAGTCCAAGTGCCTGCTAGGTAACCTAGATATTCCAAGGGCCTGCTAGTTAACCTACATAGTCCAAGTGCCCGCTAGGTAACCTACATAGTGCAAGTGCCCGATAGGTAACCTAGATAGTCCAAGTGCCCTTTACGGAACCTAGATAGTCCAAGTGCCCGATAGGGAACCTACATAGACAAGTGCCCGTTATTTAACCTAGATAATCCAAGTGCGCGCTAGTTAACCTAGATAGTCCAGTGCCCGCAAGGTAACCTACATAGTCCAAGTGCCCGCTAGGTAACATAGATAGTACATGTGCCCGCTAGGTAACCTAGAGAGTGCAAGTGCCCGCTAGTTAGCCTACATAGTCCAAGTGCCTGCTAGGTAACCTAGATATTCCAAGGGCCTGCTAGTTAACCTACATAGTCCAAGTGCCCGCTAGGTAACCTACATAGTCCAAGTGCCCGCTAGGTAACCTATATAGTCCAAATGCCCGCTAGGGAACCTACATAGTCCAGCAGCGCTCTAGTTAACCTAGATAGTCCAAGTGCCTGCTAGTAAACCTACATAATCCATGGGCCCGCTAGTTAACCTACATAGTGCAAGGGTCCGCTAGTTAACCTAGATAGTCCAATTGCCTGCTAGTAAACCTACATAATCCATGGGTCCGCTAGTTAACCTACATAGTGCAAGGGCCCGCTAGTTAACCTAGATAGTGCAAGTGTTCGCTAGTTAAGCTACATAGTCCAAGTGCCCGCTAGTTAACCTAGATGTCCAAGTGCCCGCTAGGGATCCTTCATAATCCAAGTGCATTCTAGGTAACCTAGATAGTCCAAGTGCCCGCTAGTTAACCTAGATAGTCCTAGTGCCCGTTAGTTAACCTAGATAGTCCAAGTGCCCACTGGGGACGTACATAGTCCAAGTGCCCCCTAGGTAACCTAGATAGTCCAAGTGCGCGCTAGGGTATGTACATAGTCCAATTGCCTGCTAGGAAACCTAGATAGTCCATGTGCCCGCTAGTTAACCTACATAGTCCAAGGGCCCGCTAGTTAACCTACATAGTCCAAGATCTGCTAGTTAACCTAGGTAATCTAAGTGCCCGCTAGGTAACCTAGACAGTCCAAGTGCCCGCTAGGTTACCTACATAGTCCAAGTGCCCTTTCGTTAACCTAGATAGTCCAAGTGCCCGCTAGGTAACCTACACAGTCCAAGGGCCCGCTAGGTAACCTAGACAGACAAAGTGCCCGTTAGGTAACCTAGATAGTCCAAGTGCCTGCTAGGTAACCTACATTGTCCATGTTCCCTCTAGGTAACCTAGATAGTCCAAGTGCCCGTTACCTAACCTAGATAGTCCAAGTGCCCGCTAGGCAACATACATAGTCCAAGTGCCCGTTTGTTAACCTGGAAGTCCAAGTGCCCGCTATGTAACCTAGACAGTCCAAGTGCCCGCTAGGTTACCTGCATAGTCCGAGTGCCCGTTCGTTTACCTAGATAGTCCACGTGCCCACTAGAGAACCTATATAGACCTAGTGCCCGCTATGTAACCTAGACAGTCCAAGTGCCCGCTAGGTTACCTGCATAGTCCAAGTGCCCGTTCGTTAACCTAGATAGTCCAAGTGCCCACTAGGTAACCTACATAGTCCAAGTGCCCGCTAGTTAATATAGATAGTCCAAGTGCCCGCTAGGTCACCTAGAGAGTGCAAGTGCCCGCTAGTTAGCCTACATAGTCCAAATGCCTGCTAGGTAACCTAGATATTCCAAGGGCCTGCTAGTTAACCTACATAGTCCAAGTGCCCGCTAGGTAACCTACATAGTGCAAGTGCCCGCTAGGTAACCTAGATAGTCCAAGTGCCCTTTACGGAACCTAGATAGTCCAAGTGCCCGATAGGGAACCTACATAGTCCAATTGCCCGCTCTGGAACATACATAGTCCAAGTGCGCGTTAGTTAACCTAGATAATCCAAGTGCCCGCTAGTTAACCTAGATAGTCCAGTGACCGCTAGGTAACCTACATAGTCCAAGTGCCCGCTAGGTAACCTATATAGTCCAAATGCCCGCTAGGGAACCTACATAGTCCAGGAGCGCTCTAGTTAACCTACATAGTCCAAGTGCCTGCTAGTAAACCTACATAATCCATGGGCCCGCTAGTTAACCTACATACTGCAAGGGTCCGCTAGTTAACCTAGATAGTCCAAGTGCCCGCTAGTTAACCTAGATAGTCCTAGTGCCCGTTAGGTAACCTAGATAGTCCAAGTGCCCACTGGGCACGTACATAGTCCAAGTGCCCGCTAGGTAACTTATATAGTCCAAGTGCGCGCTAGGGTATGTACATAGTCCAATTGCCTGCTAGGAAACCTAGATAGTCCAAGTGCCCGCTAGTTAACCTACATAGTCCAAGGGCCCGCTAGTTAACCTACATAGTCCAAGATCTGCTAGTTAACCTAGATAATCAAAGTGCCCGCTAGGTAAACTACATAGTGCAAGTGCCCGCTAGATAACCTAGATAGTCCAAGTGACCTTTACGGAACCTAGATAGTCCAAGTGCCCGATAGGGAACCTACATAGTCCAATTGCCCGCTCTGGAACATACATAGTCCAAGTGCCCGTTAGTTAACCTAGATAATCCAAGTGCCCGCTAGTTAACCTAGATAGTCCAGTGCCCGCTAGGTAACCTACATAGTCCAAGTGCCCGCTAGGTAACCTATATAGTCCAAATGCCCGCTAGGGAACCTACATAGTCCAGGAGCGCTCTAGTTAACCTAGATAGTCCAAGTGCCTGCTAGTAAACCTACATAATCCATGGGCCCGCTAGTTAACCTACATAGTGCAAGGGTCCGCTAGTTACCCTAGATCGTCCAAGTGCCTGCTAGTAAACCTACATAATCCATGGGTCCGCTAGTTAACCTACATAGTGCAAGGGCCCGCTAGTTAACCTAGATAGTGCAAGTGTCCGCTATTTAAGCTACATAGTCCAAGTGCCCGCTAGTTAACCTAGATCGTCCAAGTGCCCGCTAGGGATCCTTCATAATCCAAGTGCATTCTAGGTAACCTAGATAGTCCAAGTGCCCGCTAGTTAACCTAGATAGTCCTAGTGCCCGTTAGTTAACCTAGATAGTCCAAGTGCCCACTGGGGACGTACATAGTCCAAGTGCCCGCTAGGTAACCTAGATAGTCCAAGTGCGCGCTAGGGTATGTACATAGTCCAATTGCCTGCTAGGAAACCTAGATAGTCCAAGTGCCCGCTAGTTAACCTACATAGTCCATGGGCCCGCTAGTTAACCTACATAGTCCAAGATCTGCTAGTTAACCTAGATAATCAAAGTGCCCCCTAGGTAACCTAGGCAGTCCAAGTGCCCACTAGGTTACCTACATAGTCCAAGTGCCCTTTCGTTAACCTAGATAGTCCAAGTGCCCGCTAGGTAACCTACACAGTCCAAGGGTCCGCTAGGTAACCTAGACAGACAAAGTGCCCGTTAGGTAACCTAGATAGTCCAAGTGCCTGCTAGGTAACCTACATTGTCCATGTTCCCTCTAGGTAACCTAGATAGTCCAAGTGCCCGTTACCTAACCTAGATAGTCCAAGTGCCCGCTAGGCAACATACATAGTCCAAGTGCCCATTCATTAACCTGGAAGTCCAAGTGCCCGCTATGTAACCTAGACAGTCCAAGTGCCCGCTAGGTTACCTGCATAGTCCAAGTGCCCGTTCGTTAACCTAGATAGTCCAAGTGCCCACTAAAGAACCTATATAGTCCTAGTGCCCGCTATGTAACCTAGACAGTAGAAGTGCCCGCTAGGTTACCTGCATAGTCCAAGTGCCCGTTCGTTAATCTAGATAGTCCAAGTGCCCACTAGGTAACCTACATAGTCCAAGTGCCCGCTAGTTAACATAGATAGTCCAAGTGCCCGCTAGGTAACCTAGATTGTGCAAGTGCCCGCTAGTTAGCCTACATAGTCCAAGTGCCTACTAGGTAACCTAGATATTCCAAGGGCCTGCTAGTTAACCTACATAGTCCAAGTGCCCGCTAGGTAACCTACATAGTGCAAGTGCCCGCTAGGTAACCTAGATAGTCCAAGTGCCCTTTATGGAACCTAGATAGTCCAAGTGCCCGATAGGGAACCTACATAGTCCAATTGCCCGCTCTGGAACATACATAGTCCAAGTGCCCGTTAGTTAACCTAGATAATCCAAGTGCCCGCTAGTTAACCTAGATAGTCCAGTGCCCGCTAGGTAACCTACATAGTCCAAGTGCCCGCTAGGTAACCTATATAGTCCAAATGCCCGTTAGGGAACCTACATAATCCAGGAGCACTCTAGTTAACCTAGATAGTCCAAGTGCCCGCTAGTTAACCAGGATCATCAAAGTGCCCTCTAGTTAACTTACATAGTCTAAAGACTTGCTAGTTAACCGACATAGACCAAGGGCCCGCTAGTTAACCTAGATAGTCCAAGTGCCCACTAGTTAACCTACATAGTCCAAGTTCCCGCTAGGTAACCTAGACAGTCCAAGTGAACACTAGGTAACCTACATAGTCTAAGTGCCCGTTCGTTAACATTCATAGCCCAAGTGCCCGCTAGGGAAAGTACATAGTCCAAGTGCCCGTAGGTAACATAGATAGTCCAAGTGCCCGCTAGTTAACCTAAATGGTCCAAGAGCCTGCTAGGTAAACTACATAGTCCAAGTGCCCGTTTGTTAACCTACTTTGTCCAAGTGCACGCTAGGTAACGTAGATAGCCCAAGTGCCCGCTAGGTAAAGTACATAGTCCAAGTGCCCGTAGGTAAAATAGATAGTCCAAGTGCCCGCTAGTTAACCTAAATATTCCAAGAACCTGCTAGGTAAACTACATAGTCCAAGTGCCCGTTCGTTAACCTACATTGTCCAAGTGCCCGCTAGGTAACGTAGATAGCCCAAGTGCCCGCTAGGGAACGTACATAGTCCAAGTGCCCACTAGGTAACCTAGACAATCCAATTGCCCCCTAGTTAACCTAGACAGTCCAAGTGCCCGCTAGGGAACCTACATAGTCCAAGGGCCCGCTAGTTAACCTACATAGTCCAAGGTCTGCTAGTTAACCTAGATAGTCAAAGTGCCCGCTAGGTAACCTAGACAGTCCAAGTGCCCAGTAGGTTACCTACATAGTTCAAGTGCCCATTCGTTAACCTAGATAGTCCACGTGCCTGCTAGGTAACCTACATAGTCCAAGGGCAAGCTAGGTAACCTACATTGTCCATGTTCCCTGTTGGTAACCTAGATAGTCCAAGTGCCCGTTACCTAAACTAGATAGTCCAAGTGCCCGCTAGGCAACATACATAGTCCAAGTGCCCGTTCGTTAACCTAGAAGTCCAAGTGCCCGCTGTGTAACCTACATAGTTCAAGTGCCCGTTCGTTAACCTAGATAGTCCAAGTGCCCACTAGGGAACCTATATAGCCAAGTTCCCGCTAGGTAACCTACATAGTGCAAGTGTCTGCTAGGTAACCTACATAGTCCAAGTACCCACTAGGGAAGGTACATAGTCCAAGTGCCCGCTAGATAACCTAGAGAGTGCAAGTGCCCGCTAGTTAACCTACATAGTCCAAGTGCCTGCTGGGTAAACTACATAGTCCAAGTGCCCATGCGTTAACCTACATTGTCCAAGGGCCCGCTAGGTAACCTTGATAGTCCAAGTGCCTTCTAGTTAACCTACATAGTCCAAGTGCCCGCTAGGTAACCTACATAGTCCAAGTGCCCACTAGGTTACCTAAATAATCCAAATGCCCGCTAGGGAAACTACATAGTCCAAGTGCCGCTAGTCAACCTAGTTAGTCCAAGGGCCTGCTAGTTAACCTAGATTGTCCAAATGCCCGCTAGTTAACCTAAATCGTCCAAGGGTCCGCTAGGTAACCTACAGAGTCCAAGGGCCGGCTAGGTAACCTGGATATTCCAAGTGCCCGCTAGTTAACCTACATAGTCCAAGTGCCTTCTAGGGAGCCTACATACTCCACGTGACCGCTAGGGAACCTACATAGTCCAAGTGCCCGCTAGGGAAACTACATAGTCCAAATGCCCGCAAGGAAACCTACATAGTCTAAATGTCCGCCAGGTAACCTACATAATCCAAGTACCCGCTCTGGAACATACATAGTCCAAGTGCCCGTTAGATAACCTAGATAGTCCAAGGGCCCGCTAGTTGACCTACATAGTCCAAGTGCCAGCTTGGTAACCTAGATAGTACAAGTGCCCGCTAGGGAACCTAGATAGTCCAAGTGCTTGTTAGCTAACCTAGATAGTCAAAGTGGCGGCTAGGTCACGTACATAGTCCAAGTGCCCGTTCGTTAACCTAGATAATCCAAGTGCCCGTTAGGTAACCTAGACAGTCCAAGTGCCCTCTAGTTACCCTACATAATCTAAGTGCCCGTTAGTTAACCTAGATAGTCAAAGTGCCTGCTAGGTAACCTAGATAGTCCAAGTACCCGCTAGGTAACGTACATAGTCCAAGTGCCCGCTAGGCAACCTAAATAGTCCAAATGCCCGCTAGGGAAACTACATAGTCCAAGTGCCCGCTAGTTAACCTAGATAGTCAAGTGCCCCCTAGTAAACCTACATAATCCATGGGCCCGCTAGTTAACCTACATAGTGCAAGTGCCCGCTTGGTAACCTGGATAGTCCAAGTGCCCGCTAGTTAACCTACATAGTCCAAGTGCCTTCAAGGGAGCCTATATAGTCCACGTGACCGCTAGGGAACCTACATTGTCCAAGTGCCCGTTAGGGAACCTACATAGTCCAAGTGCCCGCTAGGTAACCTAGATAGTCCAAGTACCCGTTAGCTAACCTAGATAGTCCAAGTGCCCGCTAGGTAACCTACATAATCAAAGTGCCCGCTAGGTATCCTAGATAGTCCATGTTCCTGTTAGTTAACCTAGATAGTCCTAGTGCCCGCTGGGTAACCTACATAGTCCAAGGGCCCGCGAGGTAACCTAGATAGTCCAAGTGCCCGCTAGTTAACCTACATAGGCCAAGGGCCCACTAGTTAACCTACATAGTCCAAGGTCTGCTAGTTAACCTAGATAGTCAAAGTGCCCGCTAGGTAACCTAGACAGTCCAAGTGCCCGCTAGGTTACCTACATAGTCCAAGTGCCCGTTCGTTAACCTACATAGTCCAAGGGCCCGCTAGGTAACTTAGACAGACAAAATGCCCATTAGGTAACCTAGATAGTCCAAGTGCCTGCTAGGTAACCTACATTGTCCATGTTCCTTCTAGGTAACCTAGATAGTCCAAGTGCCCGTTACCTAACCTAGATAGTCCAAGTGCCCGCTAGGCAACATACATAGTCCAAGTGCCCGTTCGTTAACCTAGAAGTCCTAGTGCCCGCTATGTAACCTAGACAGTCCAAATGCCCGCTAGGTCACCTGCATAGTCCATGTGCCCGTTCGTGAACCTAGATAGCCCAAGTGCCCACTAGGGAACCTATATAGACCAAGTGCCCGCTAGGTAACCTACATAGTGCAAGTGTCTGCTACGTAACCTACATAGTCCAAGTGCACCCTAGGGAAGGTACGTAGTCCAAGTGCCCGCTAAGGAAGGTACATAGTCCAAGTGCCCGCTAGGTAACCTAGAGAGTGCAAGTGCCCGCTAGATAACCTACATAGTCCAAGTGCCTGCTAGGTAACCTAGATAGTCCAAGGGCCTGCTAGTTAACCTACATAGTCCAAGTGCCCGCTAGGTAACCTACATAGTGCAAGTGTCCGCTAGTTAACCTACATAGTCCAAGTGCCCGCTAGGTAACCTAGACAGTCCAAGTGCCCGCTAGGTTACCTACATATTCCAAGTGCACGTTCGTTAACCTAGATAGTCCAAGTGCCCCTGGTAACCTACATAGTCCATGGCCCCGCTAGGTAACCTTGATAGTCCAAGTGCCTTCTAGTTAACCTACATAGTCCAAGTGCCCACTAGGTTACCTAAATAATCCAAATGCCCGCTAGGGAAACTACATAGTCCAAGTGCGGCTAGTTAACCTAGTTAGTCCAAGGGCCTGCTAGTTAACCTAGATAGTCCAAATGCCCGCTAGTTAACCTAAATCGTCCAAGTGTCCGCTAGGTAACCTACAAAGTCCAAGTGCCGGCTTGGTAACCTGGATATTCCAAGTGCCCGCTAGTTAACCTACATAGTCCAAGTGCCTTCTAGGGAGCCTACATACTCCACGTGACCGCTAGGGAACCTACATAGTCCAAGTGCCCGCAAGGAAACCAACATAGTCTAAATGTCCGCCAGGCAACCTACTTAATCCAAGTACCCGCTCTGGAACATACATAGTCCAAGTGCCCGTTAGATAACCAAGATAGTCCAAGGGCCCGCTAGTTGACCTACATAGTCCAAGTGCCAGCTTGGTAACCTAGATAGTACAAGTGCCCGCTAGGGAACCTAGATAGTCCAAGTGCCTGTTAGCTAACCTAGATAGTCCAAATGGCGGCTCGGTCACCTACATAGTCCAAGTGCCCGTTCGTTAACCTAGATAATCCAAGTGCCCGTTAGGTAACCTAGACAGTCCAAGTGCCCGCTAGTTACCCTACATAATCTAAGTGCCCGTTAGTTAACCTAGATAGTCAAAGTGCCTGCTAGGTAACCTAGATAGTCCAAGTGCCCGCTAGGTAACGTACATAGTCCAAGTGCCCGCTAGGCAACCTAAATAGTCCAAATGCCCGCTAGGGAAACTACATAGTCCAAGTGCCCGCTAGTTAACCTAGATAGTCAAGTGCCCCCTAGTAAACCTACATAATCCATGGGCACGCTAGTTAACCTACATAGTGCAAGGGCCCGCTAGTTAACCTAGATCGTGCAAGTGTCCGCTAGTTAACCTACATAGTCCAAGTGCCAGCTAGGTAACCTAGATAGTCCAATTGCCCACTAGGGATCCTTCATAATCCAAGTGCCTGCTAGGTAACCTAGATAGTCCAAGTGCCCGCTAGTAAACCTAGATTGTCCAAGGGCCTGCTAGTTAACCTAGATAGTCCAAGTGCCCGCTAGTTAACCTAAATCGTCCAAGTGTCCGCTAGGTAAACTACATAGTCCAAGTGCCTGCTAGGTAACCTAGATATTCCAAGTTCCTGATAGCTAACCTACATAGTCCAAGTGTCCGTTCGTTAACGTAGATAGTCCAAGTGCCCATTGGATAACCTACATAGTCCACGTGGCTGCTTGGTAACCTGGATAGTCCAAGTGCCCGTTAGGGAACCTACATAGTCCAAGTGCCCGCTAGGTAACCTAGATAGTCCAAGTACCCGTTAGCTAACCTAGATAGTCCAAGTGCCCGCTAGGTATCCTAGATAATCCATGTTCCTGTTAGTTAACCTAGATAGTCCTAGTGCCCGCTGGGTAACCTACATAGTCCAAGGGCCCGTTAGGTAACCTACATAGTCCAAGGGCCCGTTAGGTAACCTAGATAGTCCAAGTGCCCGCTAGTTAACCTACATAGTCCAAGGTCCCGCTAGTTAACCTACATAGTCCAAGGTCTGCTAGTTAACCTAGATAGGCAAAGTGCCCGCTAGGTAACCTAGACAGTCCAAGTGCCCGCTAGGTTACCTACATATTCCAAGTGCCCGTTCGTTAACCTACATAGTCCAAGGGCCCGTTAGGTAACCTAGACAGACAAAGTGCCCATTAGGTAACCTAGATAGTCCAAGTGCCTGCTAGGTAACCTACATTGTCCATGTTCCCTCTAGGTAACCTAGAGAGTCCAAGTGCCCGTTACCTAACCTAGATAGTCCAAGTGCCCGCTAGGCAACATACATAGTCCCAGTGCCCATTCGTTAACCTAGAAGTCCAAGTGCCTGATATGTAACCTAGACAGTCCAAGTGCCTGCTAGGTAACCTGCATAGTCTAAGTGCCCGTTCGTTAACCTAGATAGTCCAAGTGCCCACTATGGAAACTATATAGTCCAAGTGCCCGCTAGGTAACCTACATAGTGCAAATGTCTGCTACGTAACCTACATAGTCCAAGTGCCCGCTAGGGAAGGTACATAGTCCAAGTGCCTGCTAGGTAACATAGATATTCCAAGTTCTTGATAGCTAACCTACATAGTCCAAGTGTCCGTTCGTTAACGTAGATCGTCCAAGTGCCCATTGGATAACCTACATAGTCCAAGTGCCCGCTTGGTAACCTGGATAGTCCAAGTGCCCGCTAGTTAACCTACATAGTCCAAGTGCCTTCTAGGGAGCCTACATTGTCCACGTGACCGCTAGGGAACCTACATAGTCCAAGTGCCCGTTAGGGAACCTACATAGTCCAAGTGCCCGCTAGGTAAACTAGATAGACCAAGTACCCGTTAGCTAACCTAGATAGTCCAAGTGCCCGCTAGGTAACCTACATAATCAAAGTGCCCGCTAGGTATCCTAGATAGTCCATGTTCCTGTTAACCTAGTTAGTCCTACTGCCCGCTGGTTAACCTACATAGTCCAAGGGCCCGCTAGGTAACCTAGATAGTCCAAATGCCCGCTAGTTAACCGACATAGTCCCAGGGCCCGCTAGTTAACCTACATGGTCCAAGGTCTGCTAGTTAACCTAGATAGTCAAAGTGCCTGCTAGGTAACCTAGACAGTCCAAGTGCCCGCTAGGTTACCTACATAGTCCAAGTGTCCGCTAGTTAACCTAGATCGTCCAATTTTCCGCTAGTTAACCTACATAGTAAATGTGCCCGCTAGGTAACCTAGATAGTCCAAGTGCCCGTTCGGTAACCTAGATAGTCCAAGTGCCCTTAAGGGAACCTAGATTGTCCAAGTGCCCGATAGGGAACCTACATAGTCCAATTGCCCGCTCTGGAACATACATAGTCCAAGTGCCCGTAAGTTAACCTAGATAATCCAAGTGCCCGCTAGTTAACCTAGATAGTCCAGTGCCCGCTAGGTAACCTACATAGTCCAAGTGCCCGCTAGGTAACCTATATAGTCCAAATGCCCGCTAGGGAACCTGCATAGTCCAAGAGCCCTCTAGTTAACCTAGAGAGTCCAAGTGCCCGCTAGTTAACCTATATAGTCCAAGTGCCCGCTAGTTAACAAGGATCATCAAAGTGCCCTCTAGTTAACTTACATAGTCTAAAGGCATGCTAATTAACCTACATAGTCCAAGTGCCCGCTAGGTAACCTAGATAGTCCATGTGCCCGTTCGGTAACCTAGATAGTCCAAGTGCCCGCTAGTTAACCTAGATAGTCCAGTGCCCCCTAGGTAACCTACATAGTCCAAGTGCCCGCTAGGTAACCTAGATAGTCCAAGTGCCCGCTAGTTAACCAGGATCATCAAAGTGCCCTCTAGTTAACTTACATAGTCTAAAGGCCTGCTTGTTAACCTACATAGACCAAGGGCCCGCTAGTTAACCTAGATAGTCCAAGTGCCCGCTAGTTAACCTACATAGTCCAAGTTCCCACTAGGTAACCTAGACAGTCCAAGTGACCATTAGGTTACCTACATAGTCTAAGTGCCCGTTCGTTAACCTCCATTGTCCAAGTGCCCACTAGGTAACGTAGATAGCCCAAGTGCCCGCTAGGGAACGTACATAGTCCAAGTGCCCACTAGGTAACCTAGACAGTCCAATTGCCCCCTAGTTAACCTAGACAGGCCAAGTACCCGATAGGGAACCTACATAGTCCTAGTGCCGGCTAGGGAACCTACATACTCCAAGGGCCCGCTAGTTAACCTACATAGTCCAAGGTCTTCTAGTTAACCTAGATAGTCAAAGTGCCCGCTAGGTAACCTAGACAGTCCAAGTGCCCGCTAGGTTACCTACATATTCCAAGTGCCCGTTCGTTAACCTAGATAGTCCAAGTGCCCGCTAGGTAACCTACTTTGTCCAAGGGCCCGCTAGGTAACCTAGACAGACAAAGTGCCCGTTAGGTAACCTAGATAGTCCAAGTTCCTGCTAGGTAACCTACATTGTCCAAGTTCCCTCTAGGTAACCTAGATAGTCCAAGTGCCCGTTACCTAACCTAGATAGTCCAAGTGCCCGCTAGGCAAAATACATAGTCCAAGTGCCCGTTCGTTAACCTAGAAGTCCAAGTGCCCGCTATGTAACCTAGACAGTCCAAGTGCCCGCTAGGTTAACTGTATAGTCCAAGTGCCCGTTCGTTAACCTAGATAGTCCAAGTGCCCACTAGGGAACCTATATAGTCCAAGTGCCCGCTAGGTAACCTACATAGTGAAAGGGTCTGCTAGGTAACCTACATAGTCCAAGTGCCCGCTAGGGAAGGTACATAGTCCAAGTGCCCGCTAGGTAACCTAGAGAGTGCAAGTGCCCGCTAGTTAACCTACATAGTCCAAGTGCCTGCTAGGTAACCTAGATAGTCCAAGGGCCTGCTAGTTAACCTACATAGTCCAAGTGCCCGCTAGGTAACCTACATAGTGCAAGTGTCCGCTAGTTAACCTACATAGTCAAAGTGCCCGCTAGTTAACCTAGATAGTCCAAGTGCCCGCTAGGTAACCAACATAGTCCAAGTGCCCGCTAGGTAACCTAGATAGTCCAAGTGCCCGCTAATTAACCAGGATCATCTAAGTGCCCTCTAGTTAACTTACATAGTCTAAAGGCCTGCTAGTTAATCTACATAGACAAAGGGCCCGCTAGTTAACCTAGATAGTACAAGTGCCCGCTAGGTAACCTACATAGTGCATGTATCCGCTAGTTAACCTAGATCGTCCAATTTTCCGCTAGTTAACCTACATAGTCCAAGTGCCCGCCAGGTAACCTAGACAGTCTATGTGCCCGTTCGGTAACCTAGATAGTCCAAGTGTCCTTTTAGGGAACCTAGATAGTCCAAGTGCCCG
Organism: Tenrec ecaudatus; assembly: GCF_050624435.1. Taxonomy (NCBI): domain Eukaryota; kingdom Metazoa; phylum Chordata; class Mammalia; order Afrosoricida; family Tenrecidae; genus Tenrec; species Tenrec ecaudatus. The sequence continues at coordinate 963,088 of NW_027459471.1, forward strand.
CTAGGGAACCTACATAGTCTAATTGCCCGCACTGGAACATACATAGTCCAAGTGCCCGTTAGTTAACCTTGATCATCCAAGTGCCCGCTAGTTAACCTAGATAGTCCAGTGCCCGCTAGGTAACCTATATAGTCCAAGTGCCCGCTAGGTAACCTAGATAGTCCAAGTGCCCTCTAGTTAACCAGGATCATCAAAGTGCCCTCTAGTTAACTTACATAGTCTAAAGGCCTGCTAGTTAACCTACATAGACCAAGGGCCCGCTAGTTAACCTAGATAGTCCAAGTGCCCGCTAGGTAACCTAGACAGTCCAAGTGACCACTAGGTTAACTACATAGTCTAAGTGCCCGTTCGTTAACCTCCATAGTCCAAGTGCCCACTAGGTAACGTAGATAGTCCAAGTGCCCGCTAGGGAACCTAAATACTCCAAGGGCCCGCAAGTTAACCTACATAGTCCAAGGTCTGCTAGTTAACCTAGATAGTCAAAGTGCCCGCTAGGTAACTTAGACAGTCCAAGTGCCCGCTAGGTTACCTACATAGTCCAAGTGCCCGTTCGTTAACCTAGATAGTCCGAGTGCCCACTAGAGAACCTATATAGTCCAAGTACCCGCTATGTAACCTAGACAGTCCAAGTGCCCGCTAGGTTACCTGCATAGTCCAAGTGCCCGTTCGTTAACCTAGATAGTCCAAGTGCCCACTAGGTAACCTACCTAGTCCAAGTGCCCGCTAGTTAACATAGATAGTCCAAGTGCCCGCTAGGTAACCTAGAGAGTGCAAGTACCCGCTAGTTTGCCTACATAGTCCAAGTAAGTGCAAGGAACCTAGATAGTCCAAGGGCCTGCTAGTTAACCTACATAGTCCAAGTGCCCGCTAGGTAACCTACATAGTGCAAGTGCCCGCTAGGTAACCTAGATAGTCCAAGTGCCTTTTACGGAACCTATATAGTCCAAATGCCCGCTAGGGAACCTACATATTCCAGGAGCGCTCTAGTTAACCTAGATAGTCCAAGTGCCCGTTAGTTAACCAGGATCATCAAAGTGCCCTCTAGTTAACTTACATAGTCTAAAGGCCTGCTAGTTAACCTACATAGACCAAGGGCCCGCTAATTAACCTAGATAATCCAAGTGCCCGCTAGTTAACCTACATAGTCCAAGTTCTCGCTAGGTAACCTAGACAGTCCAAGTGACCACTAGGTTACCTACATAGTCTAAGTGCCCGTTCGTTAACATTCATAGCCCAAGTGCCCGCTAGGGAAAGTACATAGTCCAAGTGCCCGTAGGTAAAATAGATAGTCCAAGTGCCCGCTAGTTACCCTAAATAGTCCAAGAGCCTGCTAGGTAAACTACATAGTCCAAGTGCCCGTTCGTTAACCTACATTGTCCAAGTGCACGCTAGGTAACGTAGATAGCCCAAGTGCCCGCTAGGTAAAGTACATAGTCCAAGTGCCCGTAGGTAAAATAGATAGTCCAAGTGCCCGCTAGTTAACCTAAATATTCCAAGAACCTGCTAGGTAAACTACATAGTCCAAGTGCCCGTTCGTTAACCTACATTGTCCAAGTGCCCGCTAGGTAACGTAGATAGCCCAAGTGCCCGCTAGGGAATGTACATAGTCCAAGTGCCCACTAGGTAACCTAGACAATCGAATTGCCCCCTAGTTAACCTAGACCGTCCAAGTGCCCGCTAGGGAACCTACATAGTCCAAGGGCCCGCTAGTTAACCTACATAGTCCAAGGTCTGCTAGTTAACCTAGATAGTCAAAGTGGCCGCTAGGTAACCTAGACAGTCCAAGTGCCCAGTAGGTTACCTACATAGTTCAAGTGCCCGTTCGTTAACCTAGATAGTCCACGTGCCTGCTAGGTAACCTACATAGTCCAAGGGCAAGCTAGGTAACCTAGACAGACAAAGTGCCTTTTAGGTAACCTAGATTGTCCAAGTGCCTGCTAGGTAACCTACATTGTCCGTGTTCCCTGTAGGTAACCTAGATAGTCCAAGTGCCCGCTACCTAACCTAGATAGTCCAAGTGCCCGCTAGGCAACATACATAGTCCAAGTGCCCGTTCGTTAACCTAGAAGTCCAAGTGCCCGCTGTGTAACCTAGATAGTCCAAGTGCCCGCTAGGTTACCTGCATAGTCCAAGTGCCCGTTCGTTAACCTAGATAGTCCAAGTGCCCACTAGGGAACCTATATAGTCCAAGTGCCCGCTAGGTAACCTACATAGTGCAAGTGTCTGCTAGGTAACCTACATTGTCCAAGTACCCACTAGGGAAGGTACAAGTCCAAGTGCCCGCTAGGTAACCTAGAGAGTGCAAGTGCCCGCTAGTTAACCTACATAGTCCAAGTGCCTGCTAGGTAACCTAGATAGTCCAAGGGCCTGCTAGTTAACCTACATAGTCCAAGTGCCCGCTAGGTAACCTACATAGTGCAAGTGTCCGCTAGTTTACCTACATAGTCAAAGTGCCCGCTAGTTAACCTAGATCGTCCAAGTGCCCGCTAGGTAACCTACATAGTGCAAGTGTCCGCTAGTTAACCTTGATCGTCCAATTTTCATCTAGTAACCTACATAGTACATGTGCCCGCTAGGTAACCTAGGAGGTCCAAGTGCCCGTTCGGTAACCTAGATAGTCCAAGTGCCCTTTAGGGAACCTAGATAGTCCAAGTTCCCGCTGGGGAACCTACATAGTCCAATTGCCCGCTCTGGAACATACATAGTCCAAGTGCCAGTTAGTTAACCTAGCTAGTCCAAGTGGCCGCTAGTTAACCTAGATAGTCCAAGTGCCCGCTAGTTAACCTAGATAGTCCAGTGCCCGCTAGGGAACCTACATAGTCCAAGAGCCCTCTAGTTAACCTAGATAGTCCAAGTGGCCCCTAGTTAACCTAGATATTCAAAGTGCCCGCTAGTTAACCAGGATCATCAAAGTGCCCTCTAGTTAACTTACATAGTCCAAAAGCCTGCTAGTTAACCTACATAGACCAAGGGCCCGCCAGTTAACCTACATAGTCCAAGTGTCTGCTGGGTAAACTACATAGTCCAAGTGCCCATGCGTTAACCTACATTGTCCAAGTGCCCGCTAGGTAACGTAGTAGCCCAAGTGCCCGTTAGGGAACGTACATAGTCCAAGTGCCCACTAGGTAACCTAGACAATCCAATTGCCACCTAGTTAACCTAGACAGTCCAAGTACCCGATAGGGAACCTACATAGTCCAAGTGCCCGCTAGGGAACCTACATAGTCCAAGTGCTCGCTAGTCAACAGAGATAGTTCAAGTGCCCGTTAGCTAAACTAGATAGTCGAAGTGTCCGCTAGTTAACCTACATAGTCCAACTGCTCGTTCGTTAACCTAGATAGTCCAAGTGCACGCTAGGTAACCTAGACAGTCCAAGTGCCCGCTAGGTTACCTACAAAGTCCAAGTGAACGTTCGTTAACCTAGATAGTCCATGTGCCCCTGGTAACCTACATAGTCCAAGGGCCCGCTAGGTTACCTACATAGTCCAAGTGCCCACTAGGTTACCTAAATAATCCAAATGCCCGCTAGGGAAACTACATAGTCCAAGTGCCGCTAGTTAACCTAGTTAGTCCAAGGGCCTGCTAGTTAACCTAGATAGTCCAAATGCCCGCTAGTTAACCTAAATCGTCCAAGTGTCTGCTAGGTAACCTACATAATCCAAGTGCCGGCTAGGTAACCTGGATATTCCAAGTGCCCGCTAGTTAACCTACATAGTCCAAGTGCCTTCTAGGGAGCCAACATACTCCACATGACCGCTAGGGAACCTATTTAGTCCAAGTGCCCACTAGGGAACCTACATAGTCCAAATGCCCACAAGGAAACCTACATAGTCTAAATGTCCGCCAGGCAACCTACATAATCCAAGTACCCGCTCTGGAACATACATAGTCCAAATGCCCGTTAGATAACCTAGATAGTCCAAGGGCCCGCTAGTTGACCTACATAGTCCAAGTGCCAGCTTGGTAAACTAGATAGTACAAGTGCCCGCTAGGGAACCTAGATAGTCCAAGTGCCTCTTAGCTAACCTAGATAGTCCAAGTGGCAGCTAGGTCACCTACATAGTCCAAGTGCCCGTTCGTTAACCTAGATAATCCAAGTGCCCGTTAGGTAACTTAGACAGTCCAAGTGCCCTCTAGTTACCCTACATAATCTAAGTGCCCGTTAGTTAACCTAGATAGTCAAAGTGCCTGCTAGGTAACCTAGATAGTCCAAGTGGCCGCTAGGTAACCTACATAGTCCAAGTGCCCGCTAGGCAATCTAAATAGTCCAAATGTCCGCTAGGGAAACTACATAGTCCAAGTGCCGGCTAGTTAACCTAGATAGTCAAGTGCCCCCTAGCAAACCTACATAATCCATGGGCCCGCTAGTTAACCTACATAGTGCAAGGGCCCGCTAGTTAACCTAGATCGTGCAAGTGTCCGCTAGTTAACCTACATAGTCCAAGTGCCAGCTAGGTAACCTAGATAGTCCAATTGCCCGCTAGGGATCCTTCATAATCCAAGTGCCTGCTAGTTAACCTAGATAGTCCAAGTGCCCGCTAGTTAACCTAAATCGTCCAAGTGTCCGCTAGGTAACCTACATAGTCCAAGTGCCTGCTAGGTAACCTAGATATTCCAAGTTCCTTATAGCTAACCTACATAGTCCAAGTGTCCGTTCGTTAACGTAGATAGTCCAAGTGCCCATTGGATAACCTACATAGTCCAAGTGCCCGCTTGGTAACCTGGATAGTCCAAGTGCCCGCTAGTTAACCTGCATAGTCCAAGTGCCTTCTAGGGAGCCAACATAGTCCACGTGACCGCTAGGGAACCTACATAGTCCAAGTGCCCGTTAGGGAACCTACATAGTCCAAGTGCCCGCTAGGTTACCTACATAGTCCAAATGCCCGCAAGGAAACCTACATAGTCTAAATGCCCGGTAGGCAACCTACATAATCCAAGTGCCCGCTCTGGAACATACATAGTCCAAGTGCCCGTTAGCTACCCTAGATACTCCAAGGGCCCGCTAGTTGACCTAGATAGTCCAAGTGCCCGCTAGGTAACCTACGAAGTCCACGTGCCCACTAGGTAATCCATATAGTCCAAATGCCCGCTAGGGAACCTACATAGTCCAAGGACCCGCAAATTAACCTACATAGTCCAAGTGACCTTTAACTAACCTAGATTGTCTAAGGACCCACTAGTTAACGTACATAATTCAAGTGCCCGCTACGTAACTTAGATAATCCAAGTGCCCGCTAGGGTATGTACATAGACCATGTGCCCGCTAGGTAACCTAGATAGTCCAAGTGCCCGCTAGTTAACCTACATAGTCGAAGGGCCCCTTAGTTAACCAAGATTGTCCAAGTGGCCGCTTGTTAACCTAGATAGTCCTAGTGCCCGTTAGCTACCCTAGATAGTCCAAGGGCCCGCTAGTTGACCTACATAGTCCAAGAGCCAGCTAGGTAACCTAGATAGTACAAGTGCCCACTAGGGAACCTAGATAGTCCAAGTGCCTGTTAGCTAATCTAGATAGTCCAAGTGGCGGCTAGGTAACCTACATAGTCCAAGTGCCCATTCGTTAACCTAGATAATCCAAGTGCCCGTTAGGTAACCTAGACAGTCCAAGTGCCCGCTAGTTACCCTACATAGTCCAAGTGCCCGTTAGTTAACCTAGATAGTCAAAGTGCCTGCTAGGTAACCTAGATAGTCCAAGTGCCCGCTAGTTAACCTACATAGTCCAAGCGCCAGCTAGGTAACTTAGATAGTCCAATTGCCGCTTGGGATCCTTCATAATCCTATTCCTGCTAGGTAACCTAGATAGTCCAAGGGCCTGCTAGTTAACCTACATAGTGCAAGTGTCCGCTAGTTAACCTACATATTCCAAGTGCCCGCTAGTTAACCTAAATAGTGCAAGTGTCGCTAGTTAACCTACGTAGTCCAAGGGACCCCTAGTTACCCTAGATAGTCAAAGTACCCGCTAGGTAAAGTAGATAGTCCATGTGCCCGGTAGTTAACCTACATAGTCCAAGTGCCCGATAGAAAACTATATAGTCCATGTGCCCTCTATGGAACCTACATAGTCCAAGTGCACGTTTGGAACCAATAGTCTAAGTGCTGGCTAGGGAACCTGTATCATCCAACTGCCTGCTAGGGAACCTACATAGTCCAAGTACCCGCTAATTAACCTACATAGTCCAAGTGACCGTTAGCTAACCTAGATTGTCTAAGGACCCACTAGTTGACCTACATAATTCAAGTGCCCGCTAGGGTATGTACATAGACCATGTGCCCGCTAGGTAACCTAGATAGTCCAAGGGCCCGCTAGTTAACCTACATAGTCGAAGGGCCCCTTAGTTAACCTAGATAGTCCAAGTGCCCACTAGTTAACCTAGATTGTCCAAGTGCCCGCTAGTTAACCTACATAGTCCAAGTGCCCTTAGGTAACCTAGATAGTCCAAGTGCCCGCTAGGGAACCTACATAGTCCATGTTCCCGCTAGGTAACCTAGATAGTCTAGGACCCGTTACCTATCCTAGATCGTCCAAGTGCCCGCTAGGCAACCTACATAATCCGAGTGCCCGTTCGTTAACCTAGAAGTCCAAGTGCCCGCTACGTTACCTGCATAGTCCAAGTGCCCGTTAGGTAACCTACATAGTCCAAGTGCCAGCTAGGCAACCTAGATAGTCCAAGTACCCGTTAGCTTACCTAGTTCGTCCAAGTGTCCGCTAGGTAACCAAGATAGTCAAAGTGTCCGCTACGTATCCTACATAGTCCAAGTTCCCACTAGGTCACCTAGATAGTCCAAGTGCCCGTTACCTAACCTAGATAGTCCAAGTGCCCGCTAGGTAACCTACATAGTCCTAGTGCCCGCTAGTTAACCAACATTGTCCAAGTGCCCGATACGGACCTACATAGTCCAAGTGCCTGTTAGGTAACCTACATAGTCCAAATGCCCGCTAGTAACCTACATAGTCCATGTGCCCGATAGGGAACTCACATAATCCAAGTGCCCACTAGAGAACCTACATAGTCCAAGTGCCCGCTATGTAACCTACATAGTCCAAATGCCTGCAAAGAAACCTACATAGTCTAAATGCCAGCCAGGCAACCTACATAAACCAAGTGCCAGCTCTGGAACATACATAGTCCAATTGCCAGTTAGATATCCTAGATAGTCCAAGGGCCCGCTGGTTGACCTACATAGTCCAAGTGCCAGCTTGGTAACCTAGATAGTACAAGTGCCCGCTATGGAACCTAGATAGTCCAAATGCCTGTTAGCTAACCTAGATAATCCAAGTGGCGGCTAGGTAACCTACATAGTCCAAGTGCCCGTTCGTTAACCTAGATAATCCAAGTGCTCGTTAGGTAACCTAGACAGTCCAAGTGCCCGCTAGTTACCTTACATAGTCCAAGTGCCCGTTAGTTAACCTAGATAGTCAAAGTGCCTGCTAGGTAACCTAGATAGTCCAAGTGCCCGCTAGTTAACCTAGATAGTCCAAGTGCCCCCTAGTAAACCTACATAATCCATGGGCCCGCTAGTTAACCTACATAGTGCAAGGGCCCGCTAGTTAACTTAGATCGTGCAAGTGTCCGCTAGTTAACCTACATAGTCCAAGTGCCAGCTAGGTAACCTAGATAGTCCAATTGCCCGCTAGGGATCCTTCATAATCCAAGTGCCTGCTAGGTAAACTAGATAGTCCAAGTGCCCGATAGTAAACCTAGATTGTCCAAGGGCCTGCTAGTTAACCTAGATAGTCCAAGTGCCCGCTAGTTAACCTAAAACGTCCAAGTGTCCGCTAGGTAACCTACATAGTCCAAGTGCCTGCTAGGTAACCTAGATATTCCAAGTTCCTGATATCTAACCTACATAGTCCAAGTGTCCGTTCATTAACGTAGATAGTCCAATTGCCCATTGGGTAACCTACATAGTCCAAGTGCCCGCTTGGTAACCTGGATAGTCCAAGTGCCCGCTAGTTAACCTACATAGTCCAAGTGCCTTCTAGGGAGCCTACATAGTCCACATGACCGCTAGGGAACCTACATATTCCAAGTGCCCGTTAGGGAACCTACATAGTCCAAGTGCCCGCTAGGTAACCTACATAGTCCAAATGCCCGCAAGGAAACCTACATAGTCTAAATGCCCGCTAGGCAACCTACATAATCCAAGTGCCCGCTCTGGAACATACATAGTCCAAGTGCCCGTTAGCTACCCTAGATAGTCCAAGGGCCCGCTAGTTGACCTACATAGTCCAAGAGCCAGCTAGGTAACCTAGATAGTACCAGTGCCCACTAGGGAACCTAGATAGTCCAAGTGCCTGTTAGCTAACCTAGATAGTCCAAGTGGCGGCTAGGTCACCTACATAGTCCAAGTGCCCGTTCGTTATCCTAGATAATCCAAGTGCCCGTTAGGTAACCTAGACAGTCCAACTGCCCGCTAGTTACCCTACATAGTCCAAGTGCCCGTTAGTTAACCTAGATAGTCAAAGTGCCTGCTAGGTAACCTAGATAGTCCAAGTGCCCGCTAGGTAACCTACATAGTCCACATGCCCGCTAGGTAACCTAAATTGTCCAAATGCCCGCTAGGGAAACTACATAGTCGAAGTGCCCCCTAGTTAACCTAGATAGTCCAAGTGCCCCCTAGTAAACCTACATAATCCATGGGCTCGCTAGTTAACCTACATAGTCCAAGCGCCAGCTAGGTAACCTAGATAGTCCAATTGCCCGCTAGGGATCCTTCATAATCCTATTCCTGCTAGGTAACCTAGATAGTCCATGTGCCCGCTAGGTAACCTACATAGTGCAAATGTCTGCTAGTTAACCTACATAGTCCAAGTGCCCGCTAGTTAACCTACATAGTGCAAGTGTCCGCTAGTTAACCTACGTAGTCCAAGGGACCTCTAGTTACCCTAGATCGTCCAAGTACCCGCTAGGTAACCTAGATAGTCCATGTGCCCGGTAGTTAACCTACATAGTCCAAGTGCCCGATAGAAAACTATATAGTCCATGTGCCCTCTATGGAACCTACATAGTCCAAGTGCCCGTTGGGAACCAATAGTCTAAGTGCTGGCTAGGGAACCTGTATCATCCAAGTGCCCGCTAGTTAACCTAGATAGTCCAAGTGCCCGCTAGGTAGCCTACAAAGTCCAAGTACCCACTAGGTAATCCATATAGTCCAAATGCCCGCTAGGGAACCTACATAGTCCAAGTACCCGCTAATTAACCTACATAGTCCAAGTGACCATTAGCTAACCTAGATAGTCTAAGGACCCACTAGTTAACCTACATAATTCAAGTGCCCGCTAGGTAACTTAGATAATCCAAGTGCCCGCTAGAGTATGTACATAGACCATGTGCCCGCTAGGTAACCTAGATAGTCCAAGTGCCTGCTAGTTAACCTACATAGTCGAAGGGCCCCTTAGTTAACCTAGATAGTCCAAGTGCCCGCTAGTTAACCTAGATTGTCAAAGTGCCCGCTAGTTAACCTACATAGTCCAAGTGCCCTTAGGTAACTTAGATAGTCCAAGTGCCCGCTAGGGAACCTACATATTCCAAGTTCCCGCTAGGTAACCTAGATACTCTAGGGCCCGTTACCTATCCTAGATAGTCCAAGTGCCCGCTAGGTCACCTAGATAGTCCAAGTGCCCGCTAGGTAACCTACATAGTCCTAGTGCCCGCTAGTTAACCAACATTGTCCAAGTGCCCGATACGGACCTACATAGTCCAAGTGCCTGTTAGGTAACCTACATAGTCCAAATGCCCGCTAGTAACCTACATAGTCCAAGTGCCCGATAGGGAACTCACATAATCCAAGTGCCCACTAGGGAACCTACATAGTCCAAGTGCCCGCTATGTAACCTACATAGTCCAAATGCCCGCAGGGAACCCTACATAGTCTAAATGCCCGCCAGGCACCTACATAATCCAATTGCCCGCTCTGGAACATACGTAGTCCAATTGCCCGTTAGATATCCTAGATAGTCCAAGGGCCCGCTAGTTGACCTACATAGTCCAAGTGCCAGCTTGGTAACCTAGATAGTACAAGTGCCCGCTATGGAACCTAGATAGTCCAAATGCCTGTTAGCTAACCTAGATAGTCCAAGTGGCGGCTAGGTAACCTACATAGTCCAAGTGCCCGTTCGTTAACCTAGATAATCCAAGTGCCCGTTAGGTAACCTAGACAGTCCAAGTGCCCGCTAGTTACCCTACATAGTCCAAGCTCCCGTTAGTTAACCTAGATAGTCAAAGGGCATGCTAGGTAACCTAGATAGTCCAAGTGCCCGCTAGTTAACCTAGATAGTCCAAGTGCCCCCTAGTAAACCTACATAATCCATGGGCCCGCTAGTTAACCTACATAGTGCAAGGGCCCGCTAGTTAACCTAGATCGTGTAAGTGTCCGCTAGTTAACCTACATAGTCCAAGTGCCAGCTAGGTAACCTAGATAGTCCAATTGCCCGCTAGGGATCCTTCATAATCCAAGTGCCTGCTAGGTAAACTAGATAGTCCAAGTGCCCGCTAGTAAACCTAGATTGTCCAAGGGCCTGCTAGTTAACCTAGATAGTCCAAGTGCCCGCTAGTTAACCTAAATCGTCCAAGTGTCCGCTAGGTAACCTACATAGTCCAAGTGCCTGCTAGGTAACCTAGATATTCCAAGTTCCTGATATCTAACCTACATAGTCCAAGTGTCCGTTCGTTAACGTAGATAGTCCAAGTGCCCATTGGGTAACCTACATAGTCCAAGTGCCAGCTTGGTAACCTGGATAGTCCAAGTGCCCGCTAGTTAACCTACATAGTCCAAGTGCCTTCTAGGGAGCCTACATAGTCCACGTGACCGCTAGGTAAACTAGATAGCGCAAGTACCCGTTAGCTAACCTAGATAGTCCAAGTGCCCGCTAGGTAACCTACATAGTCCAAATGCCCGCAAGGAAACCTACATAGTCTAAATGCCCACTAGGCAACCTACATAATCCAAGTGCCCGCTCTGGAACATACATAGTCCAAGTGCCCGTTAGCTACCCTAGATAGTCCAAGGGCACGCTAGTTGACCTACATAGTCCAAGAGCCAGCTAGGTAACCTAGATAGTACAAGTGCCCACTAGGGAACCTAGATAGTCCAAGTGCCTGTTAGCTAACCTAGATAGTCCAAGTGGCGGCTAGGTCACCTACATAGTCCAAGTGCCCGTTCGTTAACCTAGATAATCCAAGTGCCCGTTAGGTAACCTAGACAGTCCAACTGCCCGCTAGTTACCCTACATAGTCCAAGTGCCCGTTAGTTAACCTAGATAGTCAAAGTGCCTGCTAGGTAACCTAGATAGTCCAAGTGACCGCTAGGTAACCTGCATAGTCCACATGCCCGCTAGGTAACCTAAATTGTCCAAATGCCCGCTAGGGAAACTACATAGTCCAAGTGCCCGCTAGTTAACCTAGATAGTCCAAGTGCCCCCTAGTAAACCTACATAATCCATGGGCCCGCTAGTTAACCTACATAGTCCAAGCGCCAGCTAGGTAACCTAGATAGTCCAATTGCCCGCTAGGGATCCTTCATAATCCTATTCCTGCTAGGTAACCTAGATAGTCCAAGTGCCCGCTAGGTAACCTACATAGTGCAAGTGTCCGCTAGTTAAACTACGTAGTCCAAGGGACCTCTAGTTACCCTAGATAGTCCAAGTACCCGCTAGGTAACCTAGATAGTCGATGTGCCCGGTAGTTAACCTACATAGTCCAAGTGCCCGATAGAATACTATATAGTCCAAGTGCCCTCTATGGAACCTACATAGTCCAAGTGCCCGTTGGGAACCAATAGTCTAAGTGCTGGCTAGGGAACCTGTATCATCCAAGTGCCCGCTAGTTAACCTAGATAGTCCAAGTGCCCGCTAGGTAACCTACAAAGTCCAAGTGCCCACTAGGTAATCCATATAGTCCAAATGCCCGCTAGGGAACCTACATAAACCAAGTACCCGCTAATTAACCTACATAGTCCAAGTGACCGTTAGCTAACCTAGATAGTCTAAGGACCCACTAGTTAACCTACATAATTCAAGTGCCCGCTAGGTAACTTAGATAATCCAAGTGCCCGCTAGAGTATGTACATAGACCATGTGCCCGCTAGGTAACCTAGATAGTCCTAGTGCCCGCTAGTTAACCTACATAGTCGAAGGGCCCCTTAGTTAACCTAGATAGTCCAAGTGCCCGCTAGTTAACCTAGATTGTCCAAGTGCCCTTAGGTAACCTAGATAGTCCAAGTGCCCGCTAGGGAACCTAGATAGTCTAGGGCCCGTTACCTATCCTAGATCGTCCAAGTGGCCGCTAGGCAACCTACATAATCCGAGTGCCCGTTCGTTAACCTAGAAGTCCAAGTGCCCGCTACGTTACCTGCATAGTCCAAGTGCCCGTTAGGTAACCTACATAGTCCAAGTGCCAGCTAGGCAACCTAGATAGTCCAAGTACCCGTTAGCTTACCTAGTTCATCCAAGTGTCCGCTAGGTAACCAAGATAGTCAAAGTGTCCGCTACGTAACCTACATAGTCCAAGTTCCCACTAGGTCATCTAGATAGTCCAAGTGCCCGTTACCTAACCTAGATAGTCCAAGTGCCCGCTAGGTAACCTACATAGTCCTAGTGCCCGCTAGTTAACCAACATTGTCCAAGTGCCCGATACGGACCTACATAGTCCAAGTGCCTGTTAGGTAACCTACATAGTCCAAATGCCCGCTAGTAACCTACATAGTCCAAGTGCCCGATAGGGAACTCACAAAATCCAAGTGCCCACTAGGGAACCTACATAGTCCAAGTGCCCGCTAGGTAACCTACATAGTCCAAATGCCCGCAAGGAAACCTACATAGTCTAAATGTTCGCCAGGCAACCTACATAATCCAAGTGCCCGCTCTGGAACATACATAGTCCAATTGCCCGTTAGATATCCTAGATAGTCCAAGGGTCCGCTAGTTGACCTACATAGTCCAAGTGCCAGCTTGGTAACCTGGATAGTACAAGTGCCCGCTATGGAACCTAGATAGTCCAAGTGCCTGTTAGCTAACCTAGATGGTCCAAGTGGCGGATAGGTCACCTACATAGTCCAAGTGCCCGTTCGTCAACCTAGATAATCCAAGTGCCCGTTAGGTAACCTAGACAGTCCAAGTGCCCACTAGTTACCCTACATAGTCCAAGTGCCCGTTAGTTAACCTAGATAGTCAGAGTGCCTGCTAGGTAACCAAGATAGTCCAAGTGCCCGCTAGGTAACCTACATAGTCCAAGTGCCCGCTAGGCAACCTAAATAGTCCAAATGCCCGCTAGGGAAACTACATAGTCCAAGTGCCCGCTAGTTAACCTAGATAGTCCAAGTGCCCCCTAGTAAACCTACATAATCCATGGGCCCGCTAGTTAACCTACATAGTGCACGGGCCCGCTAGTTAACCTAGATCGTGCAAGTGTCCGCTAGTTAACCTACATAGTCCAAGTGCCATCTAGGTATCCTAGATAGTCCAATTGCCCGCTAGGGATCCTTCATAATCCAAGTGCCTGTTAGGTAACCTAGACAGTCCAAGTGCCCGCTAGTAAACCTAGATTGTCCAAGGGCCTGCTAGTTAACCTAGATAGTCCAAGTGCCCGCTAGTTAACCTAAATCGTCCAAGTGTCCCCTAGGGAACCTACATAGTCCAAGTTCCCGCTAGGTAACCTAGATAGTCTAGGGCCCGTTACCTATCCTAGATCGTCCAAGTGCCCGCTAGGCAACCTACAAAATCCGAGTGCCCGTTCGTTAACCTAGAAGTCCAAGTGCCCACTACATTACCTGCATAGTCCAAGTGCCCGTTAGGTAACCTACATAATCCAAGTGCCCGCTAGGCAACCTAGATAGTCCAAGTACCCGTTAGCTTACCTAGTTCGTCCAAGTGTCCGCTAGGTAACCAAGATAGTCAAAGTGTCCGCTACGTATCCTACATAGTCCAAGTTCCCACTAGGTCACCTAGATAGTCCAAGTGCCCGTTACCTAACCTAGATAGTCCAAGTGCCCGCTAGGTAACCTACATAGTCCTGGTGCCCGCTAGTTAACCAACATTGTCCAAGTGCCCGATACGGACCTACATAGTCCAAGTGCCTGTTAGGTAACCTACATAGTCCAAATTCCCGCTAGTAACCTACATAGTCCAAGTGCCCGATAGGGAACTCACATAATCCAAGTGCCCACTAGGGAACCTACATAGTCCAAGTGCCCGCTATGTAACCTACATAGTCCAAATGCCCGCAAGGAAACCTACATAGTCTAAATGCCCGCCAGGCAACCTACATAATCCAAGTGCCCGCTCTGGAACATACATAGTCCAATTGCCCGTTAGATATCCTAGATAGTCCAAGGGCCCGCTAGTTGACCTACATAGTCCAAGTGCCAGCTTGGTAACCTAGATAGTACAAGTGCCCGCTATGGAACCTAGATAGTCCAAATGCCTGTTAGCTAACCAAGATAGTCCAAGTGGCGGCTAGGTAACCTACATAGTCCAAGTGCCCGTTCGTTAACCTAGATAATCCAAGTGCCCGTTAGGTAACCTAGACAGTCCAAGTGCCCGCTAGTTACCCTACATAGTCCAAGCGCCCGTTAGTTAACCTAGATAGTCAAAGTGCCTGCTAGGTAACCTAGATAGTCCAAGTGCCCGCTAGTTAACCTAGATAGTCCAAGTGCCCCCTAGTAAACCTACATAATCCATGGGCCCGCTAGTTAACCTACATAGTGCAAGGGCCCGCTAGTTAACCTAGATCGTGCAAGTGTCCGCTAGTTAACCTACATAGTCCAAGTGCCAGCTAGGTAACCTAGATAGTCCAATTGCCCGCTAGGGATCCTTCATAATCCAAGTGCCTGCTAGGTAAACTAGATAGTCCAAGTGCCCGCTAGTAAACCTAGATTGTCCAAGGGCCTGCTAGTTAACCTAGATAGTCCAAGTGCCCGCTAGTTAACCTAAATCGTCCAAGTGTCCGCTAGGTAACCTACATAGTCCAAGTGCCTGCTAGGTAACCTAGATATTCCAAGTTCCTGATATCTAACCTACATAGTCCAAGTGTCCGTTCGTTAACGTAGATAGTCCAAGTGCCCATTGGGTAACCTACATAGTCCAAGTGCCAGCTTGGTAACCTGGATAGTCCAAGTGCCCGCTAGTTAACCTACATAGTCCAAGTGCCTTCTAGGGAGCCTACATAGTCCACGTGACCGCTAGGTAACCTAGATAGCCCAAGTACCCGTTAGCTAACCTAGATAGTCCAAGTGCCCGCTAGGTAACCTACATAGTCCAAATGCCCGCAAGGAAACCTACATAGTCTAAATGCCCACTAGGCAACCTACATAATCCAAGTGCCCGCTCTGGAACATACATAGTCCATGTGCCCGTTAGCTACCCTAGATATTCCAAGGGCCCGCTAGTTGACCTACATAGTCCAAGAGCCAGCTAGGTAACCTAGATAGTACAAGTGCCCACTAGGGAACCTAGATAGTCCAAGTGCCTGTTAGCTAACCTAGATAGTCCTAGTGGCGGCTAGGTCACCTACATAGTCCAAGTGCCCGTTCGTTAACCTAGATAATCCAAGTGCCCGTTAGGTAACCTAGACAGTCCAAGTGCCCGCTAGTTACCCTACATAGTCCAAGCTCCCGTTAGTTAACCTAGATAGTCAAAGTGCCTGCTAGGTAACCTAGATAGTCCAAGTGCCCGCTAGTTAACCTAGATAGTCCAAGTGCCCCCTAGTAAACCTACATAATCCATGGGCCCGCTAGTTAACCTACATAGTGCAAGGGCCCGCTAGTTAACCTAGATCGTGCAAGTGTCCGCTAGTTAACCTACATAGTCCAAGTGCCAGCTAGGTAACCTAGATAGTCCAATTGCCCGCTGGGGATCCTTCATAATCCAAGTGCCTGCTAGGTAAACTAGATAGTCCAAGTGCCCGCTAGTAAACCTAGATTGTCCAAGGGCCTGCTAGTTAACCTAGATAGTCCAAGTGCCCGCTAGTTAACCTAAATCGTCCAAGTGTCCGCTAGGTAACCTACATAGTCCAAGTGCCTGCTAGGTAACCTAGATATTCCAAGTTCCTGATATCTAACCTACATAGTCCAAGTGTCCGTTCGTTAACGTAGATAGTCCAAGTGCCCATTGGGTAACCTACATAGTCCAAGTGCCAGCTTGGTAACCTGGATAGTCCAAGTGCCCGCTAGTTAACCTACATAGTCCAAGTGCCTTCTAGGGAGCCTACATAGTCCACGTGACCGCAAGGTAACCTAGATAGCGCAAGTACCCGTTAGCTAACCTAGATAGTCCAAGTGCCCGCTAGGTAACCTACATAGTCCAAATGCCCGCAAGGAAACCTACATAGTCTAAATGCCCACTAGGCAACCTACATAATCCAAGTGCCCGCTCTGGAACATACATAGTCCATGTGCCCGTTAGCTACCCTAGATAGTCCAAGGGCCCGCTAGTTGACCTACATAGTCCAAGAGCCAGCTAGGTAACCTAGATAGTACAAGTGCCCACTAGGGAACCTAGATAGTCCAAGTGCCTGTTAGCTAACCTAGATAGTCCAAGTGGCGGCTAGGTCACCTACATAGTCCAAGTGCCCGTTCGTTAACCTAGATAATCCAAGTGCCCGTTAGGTAACCTAGACAGTCCAAGTGCCCGCTAGTTACCCTACATAGTCCAAGCTCCCGTTAGTTAACCTAGATAGTCAAAGTGCCTGCTAGGTAACCAAGATAGTCCAAGTGCCCGCTAGTTAACCTAGATAGTCCAAGTGCCCCCTAGTAAACCTACATAATCCATGGGCCCGCTAGTTAACCTACATAGTGCAAGGGCCCGCTATTTAACCTACATCGTGCAAGTGTCCGCTAGTTAACCTACATAGTCCAAGTGCCAGCTAGGTAACCTAGATAGTCCAATTGCCCGCTAGGGATCCTTCATAATCCAAGTGCCTGCTAGGTAACCTAGATATTCCAAGTGCCCGCTAGTAAACCTAGATTGTCCAAGGGCCTGCTAGTTAACCTAGATAGTCCAAGTGCCCGCTAGTTAACCTAAATCGTCCAAGTGTCCGCTAGGTAACCTACATAGTCCAAGTGCCTGCTAGGTAACCTAGATATTCCAAGTTCCTGATATCTAACCTACATAGTCCAAGTGTCCGTTCGTTAACGTAGATAGTCCAAGTGCCCATTGGGTAACCTACATAGTCCAAGTGCCAGCTTGGTAACCTGGATAGTCCAAGTGCCCGCTAGTTAACCTACATAGTCCAAGTGCCTTCTAGGGAGCCTACATAGTCCACGTGACCGCTAGGTAACCTAGATAGCGCAAGTACCCGTTAGCTAACCTAGATAGTCCAAGGGCCCGCTAGTTGACCTACATAGTCCAAGAGCCAGCTAGGTAACCTAGATAGTACAAGTGCCCACTAGGGAACCTAGATAGTCCAAGTGCCTGTTAGCTAACCTAGATAGTCCAAGTGGCGGCTAGGTCACCTACATAGTCCAAGTGCCCGTTCGTTAACCTAGATAATCCAAGTGCCCGTTAGGTAACCTAGACAGTCCAACTGCCCGCTAGTTACCCTACATAGTCCAAGTGCCCGTTAGTTAACCTAGATAGTCAGAGTGCCTGCTAGGTAACCTAGATAGTCCAAGTGCCCGCTAGGTAACCTGCATAGTCCACATGCCCGCTAGGTAACCTAAATTGTCCAAATGCCCGCTAGGGAAACTACATAGTCCAAGTGCCCGCTAGTTAACCTAGATAGTCCAAGTGCCCCCTAGTAAACCTACATAATCCATGGGCCCGCTAGTTAACCTACATAGTCCAAGCGCCAGCTAGGTAACCTAGATAGTCCAATTGCCCGCTAGGGATCCTTCATAATCCTATTCCTGCTAGGTAACCTAGATAGTCCAAGTGCCCGCTAGGTAACCTACATAGTGCAAGTGTCCGCTAGTTAAACTACGTAGTCCAAGGGACCTCTAGTAACCCTAGATAGTCCAAGTACCCGCTAGGTAACCTAGATCGTCGATGTGCCCGGTAGTTAACCTACATAGTCCAAGTGCCCGATAGAATACTATATAGTCCAAGTGCCCTCTATGGAACCTACATAGTCCAAGTGCCCGTTGGGAACCAATAGTCTAAGTGCTGGCTAGGGAACCTGTATCATCCAAGTGCCCGCTAGTTAACCTAGATAGTCCAAGTGCCCGCTAGGTAACCTACAAAGTCCAAGTGCCCACTAGGTAATCCATATAGTCCAAATGCCCGCTAGGGAACCTACATAAACCAAGTACCCGCTAATTAACCTACATAGTCCAAGTGACCGTTAGCTAACCTAGATAGTCTAAGGACCCACTAGTTAACCTACATAATTCAAGTGCCCGCTAGGTAACTTAGATAATCCAAGTGCCCGCTAGAGTATGTACATAGACCATGTGCCCGCTAGGTAACCTAGATAGTCCAAGTGCCCGCTAGTTAACCTACATAGTCGAAGGGCCCCTTAGTTAACCTAGATAGTCCAAGTGCCCGCTAGTTAACCTAGATTGTCCAAGTGCCCTTAGGTAACCTAGATAGTCCAAGTGCCCGCTAGGGAACCTAGATAGTCTAGGGCCCGTTACCTATCCTAGATCGTCCAAGTGGCCGCTAGGCAACCTACATAATCCGAGTGCCCGTTCGTTAACCTAGAAGTCCAAGTGCCCGCTACGTTACCTGCATAGTCCAAGTGCCCGTTAGGTAACCTACATAGTCCAAGTGCCCGCTAGGCAACCTAGATAGTCCAAGTACCCGTTAGCTTACCTAGTTCATCCAAGTGTCCGCTAGGTAACCAAGATAGTCAAAGTGTCCGCTACGTAACCTACATAGTCCAAGTTCCCACTAGGTCATCTAGATAGTCCAAGTGCCCGTTACCTAACCTAGATAGTCCAAGTGCCCGCTAGGTAACCTACATAGTCCTAGTGCCCGCTAGTTAACCAACATTGTCCAAGTGCCCGATATGGACCTACATAGTCCAAGTGCCTGTTAGGTAACCTACATAGTCCAAATGCCCGCTAGTAACCTACATAGTCCAAGTGCCCGATAGGGAACTCACAAAATCCAAGTGCCCACTAGGGAACCTACATAGTCCAAGTGCCCGCTAGGTAACCTACATAGTCCAAATGCCCGCAAGGAAACCTACATAGTCTAAATGTTCGCCAGGCAACCTACATAATCCAAGTGCCCGCTCTGGAACATACATAGTCCAATTGCCCGTTAGATATCCTAGATAGTCCAAGGGTCCGCTAGTTGACCTACATAGTCCAAGTGCCAGCTTGGTAACCTGGATAGTACAAGTGCCCGCTATGGAACCTAGATAGTCCAAGTGCCTGTTAGCTAACCTAGATGGTCCAAGTGGCGGATAGGTCACCTACATAGTCCAAGTGCCCGTTCGTCAACCTAGATAATCCAAGTGCCCGTTAGGTAACCTAGACAGTCCAAGTGCCCACTAGTTACCCTACATAGTCCAAGTGCCCGTTAGTTAACCTAGATAGTCAGAGTGCCTGCTAGGTAACCTACATAGTCCAAGTGCCCGCTAGGCAACCTAAATAGTCCAAATGCCCGCTAGGGAAACTACATAGTCCAAGTGCCCGCTAGTTAACCTAGATAGTCCAAGTGCCCCCTAGTAAACCTACATAATCCATGGGCCCGCTAGTTAACCTACATAGTGCACGGGCCCGCTAGTTAACCTAGATCGTGCAAGTGTCCGCTAGTTAACCTACATAGTCCAAGTGCCAGCTAGGTATCCTAGATAGTCCAATTGCCCGCTAGGGATCCTTCATAATCCAAGTGCCTGTTAGGTAACCTAGACAGTCCAAGTGCCCGCTAGTAAACCTAGATTGTCCAAGGGCCTGCTAGTTAACCTAGATAGTCCAAGTGCCCGCTAGTTAACCTAAATCGTCCAAGTGTCCGCTAGGGAACCTACATAGTCCAAGTTCCCGCTAGGTAACCTAGATAGTCTAGGGCCCGTTACCTATCCTAGATCGTCCAAGTGCCCGCTAGGCAACCTACAAAATCCGAGTGCCCGTTCGTTAACCTAGAAGTCCAAGTGCCCTCTACATTACCTGCATAGTCCAAGTGCCCGTTAGGTAACCTACATAATCCAAGTGCCCGCTAGGCAACCTAGATAGTCCAAGTACCCGTTAGCTTACCTAGTTCGTCCAAGTGTCCGCTAGGTAACCAAGATAGTCAAAGTGTCCGCTACGTATCCTACATAGTCCAAGTTCCCACTAGGTCACCTAGATAGTCCAAGTGCCCGTTACCTAACCTAGATAGTCCAAGTGCCCGCTAGGTAACCTACATAGTCCTAGTGCCCGCTAGTTAACCAACATTGTCCAAGTGCCCGATACGGACCTACATAGTCCAAGTGCCTGTTAGGTAACCTACATAGTCCAAATTCCCGCTAGTAACCTACATAGTCCAAGTGCCCGATAGGGAACTCACATAATCCAAGTGCCCACTAGGGAACCTACATAGTCCAAATGCCCGCAAGGAAACCTACATAGTCTAAATGCCCGCCAGGCAACCTACATAATCCAAGTGCCCGCTCTGGAACATACATAGTCCAATTGCCCGTTAGATATCCTAGATAGTCCAAGGGCCCGCTAGTTGACCTACATAGTCCAAGTGCCAGCTTGGTAACCTAGATAGTACAAGTGCCCGCTATGCAACCTAGATAGTCCAAATGCCTGTTAGCTAACCTAGATAGTCCAAGTGGCGGCTAGGTAACCTACATAGTCCAAGTGCCCGTTCGTTAACCTAGATAATCCAAGTGCCCGTTAGGTAACCTAGACAGTCCAAGTGCCCGCTAGTTACCCTACATAGTCCAAGCGCCCGTTGGTTAACCTAGATAGTCAAAGTGCCTGCTAGGTAACCTAGATAGTCCAAGTGCCCGCTAGTTAACCTAGATAGTCCAAGTGCCCCCTAGTAAACCTACATAATCCATGGGCCCGCTAGTTAACCTACATAGTGCAAGGGCCCGCTAGTTAACCTAGATCGTGCAAGTGTCCGCTAGTTAACCTACATAGTCCAAGTGCCAGCTAGGTAACCTAGATAGTCCAATTGCCCGCTAGGGATCCTTCATAATCCAAGTGCCTGCTAGGTAAACTAGATAGTCCAAGTGCCCGCTAGTAAACCTAGATTGTCCAAGGGCCTGCTAGTTAACCTAGATAGTCCAAGTGCCCGCTAGTTAACCTAAATCGTCCAAGTGTCCGCTAGGTAACCTACATAGTCCAAGTGCCTGCTAGGTAACCTAGATATTCCAAGTTCCTGATATCTAACCTACATAGTCCAAGTGTCCGTTCGTTAACGTAGATAGTCCAAGTGCCCATTGGGTAACCTACATAGTCCAAGTGCCAGCTTGGTAACCTGGATAGTCCAAGTGCCCGCTAGTTAACCTACATAGTCCAAGTGCCTTCTAGGGAGCCTACATAGTCCACGTGACCGCTAGGTAACCTAGATAGCCCAAGTACCCGTTAGCTAACCTAGATAGTCCAAGTGCCCGCTAGGTAACCTACATAGTCCAAATGCCCGCAAGGAAACCTACATAGTCTAAATGCCCACTAGGCAACCTACATAATCCAAGTGCCCGCTCTGGAACATACATAGTCCATGTGCCCGTTAGCTACCCTAGATAGTCCAAGGGCCCGCTAGTTGACCTACATAGTCCAAGAGCCAGCTAGGTAACCTAGATAGTACAAGTGCCCACTAGGGAACCTAGATAGTCCAAGTGCCTGTTAGCTAACCTAGATAGTCCAAGTGGCTGCTAGGTCACCTACATAGTCCAAGTGCCCGTTCGTTAACCTAGATAATCCAAGTGCCCGTTAGGTAACCTAGACAGTCCAACTGCCCGCTAGTTACCCTACATAGTCCAAGTGCCCGTTAGTTAACCTAGATAGTCAAAGTGCCTGCTAGGTAACCTAGATAGTCCAAGTGCCCGCTAGGTAACCTGCATAGTCCACATGCCCGCTAGGTAACCTAAATTGTCCAAATGCCCGCTAGGGAAACTACATAGTCCAAGTGCCCACTAGTTAACCTAGATAGTCCAAGTGCCCCCTAGTAAACCTACATAATCCATGGGCCCGCTAGTTAACCTACATAGTCCAAGCACCAGCTGGGTAACCTAGATAGTCCAATTGCCCGCTATGGATCCTTCATAATCCTATTCCTGCTAGGTAACCTAGATAGTCCAAGTGCCCGCTAGGTAACCTACATAGTGCAAGTGTCCGCTAGTTAAACTACGTAGTCCAAGGGACCTCTAGTTACCCTAGATAGTCCAAGTACCCGCTAGGTACCCTAGATAGTCGATGTGCCCGGTAGTTAACCTACATAGTCCAAGTGCCCGATAGAATACTATATAGTCCAAGTGCCCTCTATGGAACCTACATAGTCCAAGTGCCCGTTGGGAACTAATAGTCTAAGTGCTGGCTAGGGAACCTGTATCATCCAAGTGCCCGCTAGTTAACCTAGATAGTCCAAGTGCCCGCTAGGTAACCTACAAAGTCCAAGTGCCCACTAGGTAATCCATATAGTCCAAATGCCCGCTAGGGAACCTACATAAACCAAGTACCCGCTAATTAACCTACATAGTCCAAGTGACCGTTAGCTAACCTAGATAGTCTAAGGACCCACTAGTTAACCTACATAATTCAAGTGCCCGCTAGGTAACTTAGATAATCCAAGTGCCCGCTAGAGTATGTACATAGACCATGTGCCCGCTAGGTAACCTAGATAGTCCAAGTGCCCGCTAGTTAACCTACATAGTCGAAGGGCCCCTTAGTTAACCTAGATAGTCCAAGTGCCCGCTAGTTAACCTAGATTGTCCAAGTGCCCTTAGGTAACCTAGATAGTCCAAGTGCCCGCTAGGGAACCTAGATAGTCTAGGGCCCGTTACCTATCCTAGATCGTCCAAGTGGCCGCTAGGCAACCTACATAATCCGAGTGCCCGTTCGTTAACCTAGAAGTCCAAGTGCCCGCTACGTTACCTGCATAGTCCAAGTGCCCGTTAGGTAACCTACATAGTCCAAGTGCCCGCTAGGCAACCTAGATAGTCCAAGTACCCGTTAGCTTACCTAGTTCATCCAAGTGTCCGCTAGGTAACCAAGATAGTCAAAGTGTCCGCTACGTAACCTACATAGTCCAAGTTCCCACTAGGTCATCTAGATAGTCCAAGTGCCCGTTACCTAACCTAGATAGTCCAAGTGCCCGCTAGGTAACCTACATAGTCCTAGTGCCCGCTAGTTAACCAACATTGTCCAAGTGCCCGATACGGACCTACATAGTCCAAGTGCCTGTTAGGTAACCTACATAGTCCAAATGCCCGCTAGTAACCTACATAGTCCAAGTGCCCGATAGGGAACTCACAAAATCCAAGTGCCCACTAGGGAACCTACATAGTCCAAGTGCCCGCTAGGTAACCTACATAGTCCAAATGCCCGCAAGGAAACCTACATAGTCTAAATGTTCGCCAGGCAACCTACATAATCCAAGTGCCCGCTCTGGAACATACATAGTCCAATTGCCCGTTAGATATCCTAGATAGTCCAAGGGTCCGCTAGTTGACCTACATAGTCCAAGTGCCAGCTTGGTAACCTGGATAGTACAAGTGCCCGCTATGGAACCTAGATAGTCCAAGTGCCTGTTAGCTAACCTAGATGGTCCAAGTGGCGGATAGGTCACCTACATAGTCCAAGTGCCCGTTCGTCAACCTAGATAATCCAAGTGCCCGTTAGGTAACCTAGACAGTCCAAGTGCCCACTAGTTACCCTACATAGTCCAAGTGCCCGTTAGTTAACCTAGATAGTCAGAGTGCCTGCTAGGTAACCAAGATAGTCCATGTGCCCGCTAGGTAACCTACATAGTCCAAGTGCCCGCTAGGCACCTAAATAGTCCAAATGCCCGCTAGGGAAACTACATAGTCCAAGTGCCCGCTAGTTAACCTAGATAGTCCAAGTGCCCCCTAGTAAACCTACATAATCCATGGGCCCGCTAGTTAACCTACATAGTGCACGGGCCCGCTAGTTAACCTAGATCGTGCAAGTGTCCGCTAGTTAACCTACTTAGTCCAAGTGCCAGCTAGGTAACCTAGATAGTCCAATTGCCCGCTAGGGATCCTTCATAATCCAAGTGCCTGCTAGGTAACCTAGACAGTCCAAGTGCCCGCTAGTAAACCTAGATTGTCCAAGGGCCTGCTAGTTAACCTAGATAGTCCAAGTGCCCGCTAGTTAACCTAAATCGTCCAAGTGTCCGCTAGGTAACCTACATAGTCCAAGTGCCTGCTAGGTAACCTAGATATTCCAAGTTCCTGATATCTAACCTACATAGTCCAAGTGTCCGTTCGTTAACGTAGATAGTCCAAGTGCCCATTGGGTAACCTACATAGTCCAAGTGCCAGCTTGGTAACCTGGATAGTCCAAGTGCCCGCTAGTTAACCTACATAGTCCAAGTGCCTTCTAGGGAGCCTACATAGTCCACGTGACCGCTAGGTAACCTAGATAGCGCAAGTACCCGTTAGCTAACCTAGATAGTCCAAGTGCCCGCTAGGTAACCTACATAGTCCAAATGCCCGCAAGGAAACCTACATAGTCTAAATGCCCACTAGGCAACCTACATAATCCAAGTGCCCGCTCTGGAACATACATAGTCCAAGTGCCCGTTAGCTACCCTAGATAGTCCAAGGGCACGCTAGTTGACCTACATAGTCCAAGAGCCAGCTAGGTTACCTAGATAGTACAAGTGCCCACTAGGGAACCTAGATAGTCCAAGTGCCTGTTAGCTAACCTAGATAGTCCAAGTGGCGGCTAGGTCACCTACATAGTCCAAGTGCCCGTTCGTTAACCTAGATAATCCAACTGCCCGTTAGGTAACCTAGACAGTCCAACTGCCCGCTAGTTACCCTACATAGTCCAAGTGCCCGTTAGTTAACCTAGATAGTCAAAGTGCCTGCTAGGTAACCTAGATAGTCCAAGTGCCCGCTAGGTAACCTGCATAGTCCACATGCCCGCTAGGTAACCTAAATTGTCCAAATGCCCGCTAGGGAAACTACATAGTCCAAGTGCCCACTAGTTAACCTAGATAGTCCAAGTGCCCCCTAGTAAACCTACATAATCCATGGGCCCGCTAGTTAACCTACATAGTCCAAGCGCCAGCTAGGTAACCTAGATAGTCCAATTGCCCGCTATGGATCCTTCATAATCCTATTCCTGCTAGGTAACCTAGATAGTCCAAGTGCCCGCTAGGTAACCTACATAGTGCAAGTGTCCGCTAGTTAAACTACGTAGTCCAAGGGACCTCTAGTTACCCTAGATAGTCCAAGTACCCGCTAGGTAACCTAGATAGTCGATGTGCCCGGTAGTTAACCTACATAGTCCAAGTGCCCGATAGAATACTATATAGTCCAAGTGCCCTCTATGGAACCTACATAGTCCAAGTGCCCGTTGGGAACCAATAGTCTAAGTGCTGGCTAGGGAACCTGTATCATCCAAGTGCCCGCTAGTTAACCTAGATAGTCCAAGTGCCCGCTAGGTAACCTACAAAGTCCAAGTGCCCACTAGGTAATCCATATAGTCCAAAAGCCCGCTAAGGAACCTACATAAACCAAGTACCCGCTAATTAACCTACATAGTCCAAGTGACCGTTAGCTAACCTAGATAGTCTAAGGACCCACTAGTTAACCTACATAATTCAAGTGCCCGCTAGGTAACTTAGATAATCCAAGTGCCCGCTAGAGTATGTACATAGACCATGTGCCCGCTAGGTAACCTAGATAGTCCAAGTGCCCGCTAGTTAACCTACATAGTCGAAGGGCCCCTTAGTTAACCTAGATAGTCCAAGTGCCCGCTAGTTAACCTAGATTGTCCAAGTGCCCTTAGGTAACCTAGATAGTCCAAGTGCCCGCTAGGGAACCTAGATAGTCTAGGGCCCGTTACCTATCCTAGATCGTCCAAGTGGCCGCTAGGCAACCTACATAATCCGAGTGCCCGTTCGTTAACCTAGAATTCCAAGTGCCCGCTACGTTACCTGCATAGTCCAAGTGCCCGTTAGGTAACCTACATAGTCCAAGTGCCCGCTAGGCAACCTAGATAGTCCAAGTACCCGTTAGCTTACCTAGTTCATCCAAGTGTCCGCTAGGTAACCAAGATAGTCAAAGTGTCCGCTACGTAACCTACATAGTCCAAGTTCCCACTAGGTCATCTAGATAGTCCAAGTGCCCGTTACCTAACCTAGATAGTCCAAGTGCCCGCTAGGTAACCTACATAGTCCTAGTGCCCGCTAGTTAACCAACATTGTCCAAGTGCCCGATACGGACCTACATAGTCCAAGTGCCTGTTAGGTAACCTACATAGTCCAAATGCCCGCTAGTAACCTACATAGTCCAAGTGCCCGATAGGGAACTCACAAAATCCAAGTGCCCACTAGGGAACCTACATAGTCCAAGTGCCCGCTAGGTAACCTACATAGTCCAAATGCCCGCAAGGAAACCTACATAGTCTAAATGTTCGCCAGGCAACCTACATAATCCAAGTGCCCGCTCTGGAACATACATAGTCCAATTGCCCGTTAGATATCCTAGATAGTCCAAGGGTCCGCTAGTTGACCTACATAGTCCAAGTGCCAGCTTGGTAACCTGGATAGTACAAGTGCCCGCTATGGAACCTAGATAGTCCAAGTGCCTGTTAGCTAACCTAGATGGTCCAAGTGGCGGATAGGTCACCTACATAGTCCAAGTGCCCGTTCGTCAACCTAGATAATCCAAGTGCCCGTTAGGTAACCTAGACAGTCCAAGTGCCCACTAGTTACCCTACATAGTCCAAGTGCCCGTTAGTTAACCTAGATAGTCAGAGTGCCTGCTAGGTAACCAAGATAGTCCATGTGCCCGCTAGGTAACCTACATAGTCCAAGTGCCCGCTAGGCACCTAAATAGTCCAAATGCCCGCTAGGGAAACTACATAGTCCAAGTGCCCGCTAGTTAACCTAGATAGTCCAAGTGCCCCCTAGTAAACCTACATAATCCATGGGCCCGCTAGTTAACCTACATAGTGCACGGGCCCGCTAGTTAACCTAGATCGTGCAAGTGTCCGCTAGTTAACCTACTTAGTCCAAGTGCCAGCTAGGTAACCTAGATAGTCCAATTGCCCGCTAGGGATCCTTCATAATCCAAGTGCCTGCTAGGTAACCTAGACAGTCCAAGTGCCCGCTAGTAAACCTAGATTGTCCAAGGGCCTGCTAGTTAACCTAGATAGTCCAAGTGCCCGCTAGTTAACCTAAATCGTCCAAGTGTCCGCTAGGTAACCTACATAGTCCAAGTGCCTGCTAGGTAACCTAGATATTCCAAGTTCCTGATATCTAACCTACATAGTCCAAGTGTCCGTTCGTTAACGTAGATAGTCCAAGTGCCCATTGGGTAACCTACATAGTCCAAGTGCCAGCTTGGTAACCTGGATAGTCCAAGTGCCCGCTAGTTAACCTACATAGTCCAAGTGCCTTCTAGGGAGCCTACATAGTCCACGTGACCGCTAGGTAACCTAGATAGCGCAAGTACCCATTAGCTAACCTAGATAGTCCAAGTGCCTGCTAGGTAACCTACATAGTCCAAATGCCCGCAAGGAAACCTACATAGTCTAAATGCCCACTAGGCAACCTACATAATCCAAGTGCCCGCTCTGGAACATACATAGTCCAAGTGCCCGTTAGCTACCCTAGATAGTCCAAGGGCACGCTAGTTGACCTACATAGTCCAAGAGCCAGCTAGGTTACCTAGATAGTACAAGTGCCCACTAGGGAACCTAGATAGTCCAAGTGCCTGTTAGCTAACCTAGATAGTCCAAGTGGCGGCTAGGTCACCTACATAGTCCAAGTGCCCGTTCGTTAACCTAGATAATCCAACTGCCCGTTAGGTAACCTAGACAGTCCAACTGCCCGCTAGTTACCCTACATAGTCCAAGTGCCCGTTAGTTAACCTAGATAGTCAAAGTGCCTGCTAGGTAACCTAGATAGTCCAAGTGCCCGCTAGGTAACCTGCATAGTCCACATGCCCGCTAGGTAACCTAAATTGTCCAAATGCCCGCTAGGGAAACTACATAGTCCAAGTGCCCACTAGTTAACCTAGATAGTCCAAGTGCCCCCTAGTAAACCTACATAATCCATGGGCCCGCTAGTTAACCTACATAGTCCAAGCGCCAGCTAGGTAACCTAGATAGTCCAATTGCCCGCTATGGATCCTTCATAATCCTATTCCTGCTAGGTAACCTAGATAGTCCAAGTGCCCGCTAGGTAACCTACATAGTGCAAGTGTCCGCTAGTTAAACTACGTAGTCCAAGGGACCTCTAGTTACCCTAGATAGTCCAAGTACCCGCTAGGTAACCTAGATAGTCGATGTGCCCGGTAGTTAACCTACATAGTCCAAGTGCCCGATAGAATACTATATAGTCCAAGTGCCCTCTATGGAACCTACATAGTCCAAGTGCCCGTTGGGAACCAATAGTCTAAGTGCTGGCTAGGGAACCTGTATCATCCAAGTGCCCGCTAGTTAACCTAGATAGTCCAAGTGCCCGCTAGGTAACCTACAAAGTCCAAGTGCCCACTAGGTAATCCATATAGTCCAAAAGCCCGCTAGGGAACCTACATAAACCAAGTACCCGCTAATTAACCTACATAGTCCAAGTGACCGTTAGCTAACCTAGATAGTCTAAGGACCCACTAGTTAACCTACATAATTCAAGTGCCCGCTAGGTAACTTAGATAATCCAAGTGCCCGCTAGAGTATGTACATAGACCATGTGCCCGCTAGGTAACCTAGATAGTCCAAGTGCCCGCTAGTTAACCTACATAGTCGAAGGGCCCCTTAGTTAACCTAGATAGTCCAAGTGCCCGCTAGTTAACCTAGATTGTCCAAGTGCCCTTAGGTAACCTAGATAGTCCAAGTGCCCGCTAGGGAACCTAGATAGTCTAGGGCCCGTTACCTATCCTAGATCGTCCAAGTGGCCGCTAGGCAACCTACATAATCCGAGTGCCCGTTCGTTAACCTAGAATTCCAAGTGCCCGCTACGTTACCTGCATAGTCCAAGTGCCCGTTAGGTAACCTACATAGTCCAAGTGCCCGCTAGGCAACCTAGATAGTCCAAGTACCCGTTAGCTTACCTAGTTCATCCAAGTGTCCGCTAGGTAACCAAGATAGTCAAAGTGTCCGCTACGTAACCTACATAGTCCAAGTTCCCACTAGGTCATCTAGATAGTCCAAGTTCCCGTTACCTAACCTAGATAGTCCAAGTGCCCGCTAGGTAACCTACATAGTCCTAGTGCCCGCTAGTTAACCAACATTGTCCAAGTGCCCGATACGGACCTACATAGTCCAAGTGCCTGTTAGGTAACCTACATAGTCCAAATTCCCGCTAGTAACCTACATAGTCCAAGTGCCCGATAGGGAACTCACAAAATCCAAGTGCCCACTAGGGAACCTACATAGTCCAAGTGCCCGCTAGGTAACCTACATAGTCCAAATGCCCGCAAGGAAACCTACATAGTCTAAATGTTCGCCAGGCAACCTACATAATCCAAGTGCGCGCTCTGGAACATACATAGTCCAATTGCCCGTTAGATATCCTAGATAGTCCAAGGGTCCGCTAGTTGACCTACATAGTCCAAGTGCCAGCTTGGTAACCTGGATAGTACAAGTGCCCGCTATGGAACCTAGATAGTCCAAGTGCCTGTTAGCTAACCTAGATGGTCCAAGTGGCGGATAGGTCACCTACATAGTCCAAGTGCCCGTTCGTCAACCTAGATAATCCAAGTGCCCGTTAGGTAACCTAGACAGTCCAAGTGCCCACTAGTTACCCTACATAGTCCAAGTGCCCGTTAGTTAACCTAGATAGTCAGAGTGCCTGCTAGGTAACCAAGATAGTCCAAGTGCCCGCTAGGTAACCTACATAGTCCAAGTGCCCGCTAGGCAACCTAAATAGTCCAAATGCCCGCTAGGGAAACTACATAGTCCAAGTGCCCTCTAGTTAACCTAGATAGTCCAAGTGCCCCCTAGTAAACCTACATAATCCATGGGCCCGCTAGTTAACCTACATAGTGCACGGGCCCGCTAGTTAACCTAGATCGTGCAAGTGTCCGCTAGTTAACCTACTTAGTCCAAGTGCCAGCTAGGTAACCTAGATAGTCCAATTGCCCGCTAGGGATCCTTCATAATCCAAGTGCCTGCTAGGTAACCTAGACAGTCCAAGTGCCCGCTAGTAAACCTAGATTGTCCAAGGGCCTGCTAGTTAACCTAGATAGTCCAAGTGCCGGCTAGTTAACCTAAATCGTCCAAGTGTCCGCTAGGGAACCTACATAGTCCAAGTTCCCGCTAGGTAACCTAGATAGTCTAGGGCCCGTTACCTATCCTAGATCGTCCAAGTGCCCGCTAGGCAACCTACAAAATCCGAGTGCCCGTTCGTTAACCTAGAAGTCCAAGTGCCCACTACATTACCTGCATAGTCCAAGTGCCCGTTAGGTAACCTACATAATCCAAGTGCCCGCTAGGCAACCTAGATAGTCCAAGTACCCGTTAGCTTACCTAGTTCGTCCAAGTGTCCGCTAGGTAACCAAGATAGTCAAAGTGTCCGCTACGTATCCTACATAGTCCAAGTTCCCACTAGGTCACCTAGATAGTCCAAGTGCCCGCTAGGTAACCTACATAGTCCTAGTGCCCGCTAGTTAACCAACATTGTCCAAGTGCCCGATACGGACCTACATAGTCCAAGTGCCTGTTAGGTAACCTACATAGTCCAAATTCCCGCTAGTAACCTACATAGTCCAAGTGCCCGATAGGGAACTCACATAATCCAAGTGCCCACTAGGGAACCTACATAGTCCAAGTGCCCGCTATGTAACCTACATAGTCCAAATGCCCGCAAGGAAACCTACATAGTCTAAATGCCCGCCAGGCAACCTACATAATCCAAGTGCCCGCTCTGGAACATACATAGTCCAATTGCCCGTTAGATATCCTAGATAGTCCAAGGGCCCGCTAGTTGACCTACATAGTCCAAGTGCCAGCTTGGTAAACTAGATAGTACAAGTGCCCGCTATGGAACCTAGATAGTCCAAATGCCTGTTAGCTAACCTAGATAGTCCAAGTGGCGGCTAGGTAACCTACATAGTCCAAGTGCCCGTTCGTTAACCTAGATAATCCAAGTGCCCGTTAGGTAACCTAGACAGTCCAAGTGCCCGCTAGTTACCCTACATAGTCCAAGCGCCCGTTAGTTAACCTAGATAGTCAAAGTGCCTGCTAGGTAACCTAGATAGTCCAAGTGCCCGCTAGTTAACCTAGATAGTCCAAGTGCCCCCTAGTAAACCTACATAATCCATGGGCCCGCTAGTTAACCTACATAGTGCAAGGGCCCACTAGTTAACCTAGATCGTGCAAGTGTCCGCTAGTTAACCTACATAGTCCAAGTGCCAGCTAGGTAACCTAGATAGTCCAATTGCCCGCTAGGGATCCTTCATAATCCAATTGCCTGCTAGGTAAACTAGATAGTCCAAGTGCCCGCTAGTAAACCTAGATTGTCCAAGGGCCTGCTAGTTAACCTAGATAGTCCAAGTGCCCGCTAGTTAACCTAAATCGTCCAAGTGTCCGCTAGGTAACCTACATAGTCCAAGTGCCTGCTAGGTAACCTAGATATTCCAAGTTCCTGATATCTAACCTACATAGTCCAAGTGTCCGTTCGTTAACGTAGATAGTCCAAGTGCCCATTGGGTAACCTACATAGTCCAAGTGCCAGCTTGGTAACCTGGATAGTCCAAGTGCCCGCTAGTTAACCTACATAGTCCAAGTGCCTTCTAGGGAGCCTACATAGTCCACGTGACCGCTAGGTAACCTAGATAGCCCAAGTACCCGTTAGCTAACCTAGATAGTCCAAGTGCCCGCTAGGTAACCTACATAGTCCAAATGCCCGCAAGGAAACCTACATAGTCTAAATGCCCACTAGGCAACCTACATAATCCAAGTGCCCGC
Organism: Tenrec ecaudatus; assembly: GCF_050624435.1. Classification (NCBI taxonomy): domain Eukaryota; kingdom Metazoa; phylum Chordata; class Mammalia; order Afrosoricida; family Tenrecidae; genus Tenrec; species Tenrec ecaudatus. Next base: position 995,062 of record NW_027459471.1, read on the forward strand.
TCTGGAACATACATAGTCCATGTGCCCGTTAGCTACCCTAGATAGTCCAAGGGCCCGCTAGTTGACCTACATAGTCCAAGAGCCAGCTAGGTAACCTAGATAGTACAAGTGCCCACTAGGGAACCTAGATAGTCCAAGTGCCTGTTAGCTAACCTAGATAGTCCAAGTGGCGGCTAGGTCACCTACATAGTCCAAGTGCCCGTTCGTTAACCTAGATAATCCAAGTGCCCGTTAGGTAACCTAGACAGTCCAACTGCCCGCTAGTTACCCTACATAGTCCAAGTGCCCGTTAGTTAACCTAGATAGTCAAAGTGCCTGCTAGGTAACCTAGATAGTCCAAGTGCCCGCTAGGTAACCTGCATAGTCCACATGCCCGCTAGGTAACCTAAATTGTCCAAATGCCCGCTAGGGAAACTACATAGTCCAAGTGCCCGCTAGTTAACCTAGATAGTCCAAGTGCCCCCTAGTAAACCTACATAATCCATGGGCCCGCTAGTTAACCTACATAGTCCAAGCGCCAGCTGGGTAACCCAGATAGTCCAATTGCCCGCTATGGATCCTTCATAATCCTATTCCTGCTAGGTAACCTAGATAGTCCAAGTGCCCGCTAGGTAACCTACATAGTGCAAGTGTCCGCTAGTTAAACTACGTAGTCCAAGGGACCTCTAGTTACCCTAGATATTCCAAGTACCCGCTAGGTACCCTAGATAGTCGATGTGCCCGGTAGTTAACCTACATAGTCCAAGTGCCCGATAGAATACTATATAGTCCAAGTGCCCTCTATGGAACCTACATAGTCCAAGTGCCCGTTGGGAACCAATAGTCTAAGTGCTGGCTAGGGAACCTGTATCATCCAAGTGCCCGCTAGTTAACCTAGATAGTCCAAGTGCCCGCTAGGTAACCTACAAAGCCCAAGTGCCCACTAGGTAATCCATATAGTCCAAATGCCCGCTAGGGAACCTACATAAACCAAGTACCCGCTAATTAACCTACATAGTCCAAGTGACCGTTAGCTAACCTAGATAGTCTAAGGACCCACTAGTTAACCTACATAATTCAAGTGCCCGCTAGGTAACTTAGATAATCCAAGTGCCCGCTAGAGTATGTACATAGACCATGTGCCCGCTAGGTAACCTAGATAGTCCAAGTGCCCGCTAGTTAACCTACATAGTCGAAGGGCCCCTTAGTTAACCTAGATAGTCCAAGTGCCCGCTAGTTAACCTAGATTGTCCAAGTGCCCTTAGGTAACCTAGATAGTCCAAGTGCCCGCTAGGGAACCTAGATAGTCTAGGGCCCGTTACCTATCCTAGATCGTCCAAGTGGCCGCTAGGCAACCTACATAATCCGAGTGCCCGTTCGTTAACCTAGAAGTCCAAGTGCCCGCTACGTTACCTGCATAGTCCAAGTGCCCGTTAGGTAACCTACATAGTCCAAGTGCCCGCTAGGCAACCTAGATAGTCCAAGTACCCGTTAGCTTACCTAGTTCATCCAAGTGTCCGCTAGGTAACCAAGATAGTCAAAGTGTCCGCTACGTAACCTACATAGTCCAAGTTCCCACTAGGTCATCTAGATAGTCCAAGTGCCCGTTACCTAACCTAGATAGTCCAAGTGCGCGCTAGGTAACCTACATAGTCCTAGTGCCCGCTAGTTAACCAACATTGTCCAAGTGCCCGATACGGACCTACATAGTCCAAGTGCCTGTTAGGTAACCTACATAGTCCAAATGCCCGCTAGTAACCTACATAGTCCAAGTGCCCGATAGGGAACTCACAAAATCCAAGTGCCCACTAGGGAACCTACATAGTCCATGTGCCCGCTAGGTAACCTACATAGTCCAAATGCCCGCAAGGAAACCTACATAGTCTAAATGTTCGCCAGGCAACCTACATAATCCAAGTGCCCGCTCTGGAACATACATAGTCCAATTGCCCGTTAGATATCCTAGATAGTCCAAGGGTCCGCTAGTTGACCTACATAGTCCAAGTGCCAGCTTGGTAACCTGGATAGTACAAGTGCCCGCTATGGAACCTAGATAGTCCAAGAGCCTGTTAGCTAACCTAGATGGTCCAAGTGGCGGATAGGTCACCTACATAGTCCAAGTGCCCGTTCGTCAACCTAGATAATCCAAGTGCCCGTTAGGTAACCTAGACAGTCCAAGTGCCCACTAGTTACCCTACATAGTCCAAGTGCCCGTTAGTTAACCTAGATAGTCAGAGTGCCTGCTAGGTAACCAAGATAGTCCAAGTGCCCGCTAGGTAACCTACATAGTCCAAGTGCCCGCTAGGCAACCTAAATAGTCCAAATGCCCGCTAGGGAAACTGCATAGTCCAAGTGCCCGCTAGTTAACCTAGATAGTCCAAGTGCCCCCTAGTAAACCTACATAATCCATGGGCCCGCTAGTTAACCTACATAGTGCACGGGCCCGCTAGTTAACCTAGATCGTGCAAGTGTCCGCTAGTTAACCTACTTAGTCCAAGTGCCAGCTAGGTAACCTAGATAGTCCAATTGCCCACTAGGGATCCTTCATAATCCAAGTGCCTGCTAGGTAACCTAGACAGTCCAAGTGCCCGCTAGTAAACCTAGATTGTCCAAGGGCCTGCTAGTTAACCTAGATAGTCCAAGTGCCCACTAGTTAACCTAAATCGTCCAAGTGTCCGCTAGGGAACCTACATAGTCCAAGTTCCCGCTAGGTAACCTAGATAGTCTAGGGCCCGTTACCTATCCTAGATCGTCCAAGTGCCCGCTAGGCAACCTACAAAATCCGAGTGCCCGTTCGTTAACCTAGAAGTCCAAGTGCCCGCTACGTTACCTGCATAGTCCAAGTGCCCGTTAGGTAACCTACATAATCCAAGTACCCGCTAGGCAACCTAGATAGTCCAAGTACCCGTTAGCTTACCTAGTTCGTCCAAGTGTCCGCTAGGTAACCAAGATAGTCAAAGTGTCCGCTACGTATCCTACATAGTCCAAGTTCCCACTAGGTCACCTAGATAGTCCAAGTGCCCATTACCTAACCTAGATAGTCCAAGTGCCCGCTAGGTAACCTACATAGTCCTAGTGCCCGCTAGTTAACCAACATGGTCCAAGTGCCCGATACGGACCTACATAGTCCAAGTGCCTGTTAGGTAACCTACATAGTCCAAATGCCCGCTAGTAACCTACATAGTCCAAGTGCCCGATAGGGAACTCACATAATCCAAGTGCCCACTAGGGAACCTACATAGTCCAAGTGCCCGCTATGTAACCTACATAGTCCAAATGCCCACAAGGAAACCTACATAGTCTAAATGCCTGCCAGGCAACCTACATAATCCAAGTGCCCGCTCTGGAACATACATAGTCCAATTGCCCGTTAGATATCCTAGATAGTCCAAGGGCCCGCTAGTTGACCTACATAGTCCAAGTGCCAGCTTGGTAACCTAGATAGTACAAGTGCCCGCTATGGAACCTAGATAGTCCAAATGCCTGTTAGCTAACCTAGATAGTCCAAGTGGCGGCTAGGTAACCTACATAGTCCAAGTGCCCGTTCGTTAACCTAGATAATCCAAGTGCCCGTTAGGTAACCTAGACAGTCCAAGTGCCCGCTAGTTACCCTACATAGTCCAAGCGCCCGTTAGTTAACCTAGATAGTCAAAGTGCCTGCTAGGTAACCTAGATAGTCCAAGTGCCCGCTAGTTAACCTAGAGAGTCCAAGAGCCCCCTAGTAAACCTACATAATCCATGGGCCCGCTAGTTAACCTACATAGTGCAAAGGCCCGCTAGTTAACCTAGATCGTGCAAGTGTCCGCTAGTTAACCTACATAGTCCAAGTGCCAGCTAGGTAACCTAGATAGTCCAATTGCCCGCTAGGGATCCTTCATAATCCAAGTGCCTGCTAGGTAAACTAGATAGTCCAAGTGCCCGCTAGTAAACCTAGATTGTCCAAGGGCCTGCTAGTTAACCTAGATAGTCCAAGTGCCCGCTAGTTAACCTAAATCGTCCAGGTGTCCGCTAGGTAACCTACATAGTCCAAGTGCCTGCTAGGTAACCTAGATATTCCAAGTTCCTGATATCTAACCTACATAGTCCAAGTGTCCGTTCGTTAACGTAGATAGTCCAAGTGCCCATTGGGTAACCTACATAGTCCAAGTGCCCGCTTGGTAACCTGGATAGTCCAAGTGCCCGCTAGTTAACCTACATAGTCCAAGTGCCTTCTAGGGAGCCTACATACTCCACGTGACCGCTAGGTAACCTAGATAGCCCAATTACCCGTTAGCTAACCTAGATAGTCCAAGTGCCCGCTAGGTAACCTACATATTCCAAATGCCCGCAAGGAAACCTACATAGTTTAAATGCCCACTAGGCAACCTACATAATCCAAGTGCCCGCTCTGGAACATACATAGTCCAAGTGCCCGTTAGCTACCCTAGATAGTCCACGGGCCCGCTAGTTGACCTACATAGTCCAAGAGCCAGCTAGGTAACCTAGATAGTACAAGTGCCCACTAGGGAACCTAGATAGTCCAAGTGCCTGTTAGCTAACCTAGATAGTCCAAGTGGCGGCTAGGTCACCTACATAGTCCAAGTGCCCGTTCGTTAACCTAGATAATCCAAGTGCCCGTTAGGTAACCTAGACAGTCCAACTGCCCGCTAGTTACCCTACATAGTCCAAGTGCCCGTTAGTTAACCTAGATAGTCAAAGTGCCTGCTAGGTAACCTAGATAGTCCAAGTGCCCGCTAGGTAACCTGCATAGTCCACATGCCCGCTAGGTAACCTAAATTGTCCAAATGCCCGCTAGGGAAACTACATAGTCCAAGTGCCCGCTAGTTAACCTAGATAGTCCAAGTGCCCCCTAGTAAACCTACATAATCCATGGGCCCGCTAGTTAACCTACATAGTCCAAGCGCCAGCTGGGTAACCTAGATAGTCCAATTGCCCGCTATGGATCCTTCATAATCCTATTCCTGCTAGGTAACCTAGATAGTCCAAGTGCCCGCTAGGTAACCTACATAGTGCAAGTGTCCGCTAGTTAAACTACGTAGTCCAAGGGACCTCTAGTTACCCTAGATAGTCCAAGTACCCGCTAGGTACCCTAGATAGTCGATGTGCCCGGTAGTTAACCTACATAGTCCAAGTGCCCGATAGAATACTATATAGTCCAAGTGCCCTCTATGGAACCTACATAGTCCAAGTGCCCGTTGGGAACTAATAGTCTAAGTGCTGGCTAGGGAACCTGTATCATCCAAGTGCCCGCTAGTTAACCTAGATAGTCCAAGTGCCCGCTAGGTAACCTACAAAGTCCAAGTGCCCACTAGGTAATCCATATAGTCCAAATGCCCGCTAGGGAACCTACATAAACCAAGTACCCGCTAATTAACCTACATAGTCCAAGTGACCGTTAGCTAACCTAGATAGTCTAAGGACCCACTAGTTAACCTACATAATTCAAGTGCCCGCTAGGTAACTTAGATAATCCAAGTGCCCGCTAGAGTATGTACATAGACCATGTGCCCGCTAGGTAACCTAGATAGTCCAAGTGCCCGCTAGTTAACCTACATAGTCGAAGGGCCCCTTAGTTAACCTAGATAGTCCAAGTGCCCGCTAGTTAACCTAGATTGTCCAAGTGCCCTTAGGTAACCTAGATAGTCCAAGTGCCCGCTAGGGAACCTAGATAGTCTAGGGCCCGTTACCTATCCTAGATCGTCCAAGTGGCCGCTAGGCAACCTACATAATCCGAGTGCCCGTTCGTTAACCTAGAAGTCCAAGTGCCCGCTACGTTACCTGCATAGTCCAAGTGCCCGTTAGGTAACCTACATAGTCCAAGTGCCCGCTAGGCAACCTAGATAGTCCAAGTACCCGTTAGCTTACCTAGTTCATCCAAGTGTCCGCTAGGTAACCAAGATAGTCAAAGTGTCCGCTACGTAACCTACATAGTCCAAGTTCCCACTAGGTCATCTAGATAGTCCAAGTGCCCGTTACCTAACCTAGATAGTCCAAGTGCCCGCTAGGTAACCTACATAGTCCTAGTGCCCGCTAGTTAACCAACATTGTCCAAGTGCCCGATACGGACCTACATAGTCCAAGTGCCTGTTAGGTAACCTACATAGTCCAAATGCCCGCTAGTAACCTACATAGTCCAAGTGCCCGATAGGGAACTCACAAAATCCAAGTGCCCACTAGGGAACCTACATAGTCCAAGTGCCCGCTAGGTAACCTACATAGTCCAAATGCCCGCAAGGAAACCTACATAGTCTAAATGTCCGCCAGGCAACCTACATAATCCAAGTGCGCGCTCTGGAACATACATAGTCCAATTGCCCGTTAGATATCCTAGATAGTCCAAGGGTCCGCTAGTTGACCTACATAGTCCAAGTGCCAGCTTGGTAACCTGGATAGTACAAGTGCCCGCTATGGAACCTAGATAGTCCAAGTGCCTGTTAGCTAACCTAGATGGTCCAAGTGGCGGATAGGTCACCTACATAGTCCAAGTGCCCGTTCGTCAACCTAGATAATCCAAGTGCCCGTTAGGTAACCTAGACAGTCCAAGTGCCCACTAGTTACCCTACATAGTCCAAGTGCCCGTTAGTTAACCTAGATAGTCAGAGTGCCTGCTAGGTAACCAAGATAGTCCATGTGCCCGCTAGGTAACCTACATAGTCCAAGTGCCCGCTAGGCACCTAAATAATCCAAATGCCCGCTAGGGAAACTACATAGTCCAAGTGCCCGCTAGTTAACCTAGATAGTCCAAGTGCCCCCTAGTAAACCTACATAATCCATGGGCCCGCTAGTTAACCTACATAGTGCACGGGCCCGCTAGTTAACCTAGATCGTGCAAGTGTCCGCTAGTTAACCTACTTAGTCCAAGTGCCAGCTAGGTAACCTAGATAGTCCAATTGCCCGCTAGGGATCCTTCATAATCCAAGTGCCTGCTAGGTAACCTAGACAGTCCAAGTGCCCGCTAGTAAACCTAGATTGTCCAAGGGCCTGCTAGTTAACCTAGATAGTCCAAGTGCCCGCTAGTTAACCTAAATCGTCCAAGTGTCCGCTAGGTAACCTACATAGTCCAAGTGCCTGCTAGGTAACCTAGATATTCCAAGTTCCTGATATCTAACCTACATAGTCCAAGTGTCCGTTCGTTAACGTAGATAGTCCAAGTGCCCATTGGGTAACCTACATAGTCCAAGTGCCAGCTTGGTAACCTGGATAGTCCAAGTGCCCGCTAGTTAACCTACATAGTCCAAGTGCCTTCTAGGGAGCCTACATAGTCCACGTGACCGCTAGGTAACCTAGATAGCGCAAGTACCCGTTAGCTAACCTAGATAGTCCAAGTGCCCGCTAGGTAACCTACATAGTCCAAATGCCCGCAAGGAAACCTACATAGTCTAAATGCCCACTAGGCAACCTACATAATCCAAGTGCCCGCTCTGGAACATACATAGTCCAAGTGCCCGTTAGCTACCCTAGATAGTCCAAGGGCACGCTAGTTGACCTACATAGTCCAAGAGCCAGCTAGGTTACCTAGATAGTACAAGTGCCCACTAGGGAACCTAGATAGTCCAAGTGCCTGTTAGCTAACCTAGATAGTCCAAGTGGCGGCTAGGTCACCTACATAGTCCAAGTGCCCGTTCGTTAACCTAGATAATCCAACTGCCCGTTAGGTAACCTAGACAGTCCAACTGCCCGCTAGTTACCCTACATAGTCCAAGTGCCCGTTAGTTAACCTAGATAGTCAAAGTGCCTGCTAGGTAACCTAGATAGTCCAAGTGCCCGCTAGGTAACCTGCATAGTCCACATGCCCGCTAGGTAACCTAAATTGTCCAAATGCCCGCTAGGGAAACTACATAGTCCAAGTGCCCACTAGTTAACCTAGATAGTCCAAGTGCCCCCTAGTAAACCTACATAATCCATGGGCCCGCTAGTTAACCTACATAGTCCAAGCGCCAGCTAGGTAACCTAGATAGTCCAATTGCCCGCTATGGATCCTTCATAATCCTATTCCTGCTAGGTAACCTAGATAGTCCAAGTGCCCGCTAGGTAACCTACATAGTGCAAGTGTCCGCTAGTTAAACTACGTAGTCCAAGGGACCTCTAGTTACCCTAGATAGTCCAAGTACCCGCTAGGTAACCTAGATAGTCGATGTGCCCGGTAGTTAACCTACATAGTCCAAGTGCCCGATAGAATACTATATAGTCCAAGTGCCCTCTATGGAACCTACATAGTCCAAGTGCCCGTTGGGAACCAATAGTCTAAGTGCTGGCTAGGGAACCTGTATCATCCAAGTGCCCGCTAGTTAACCTAGATAGTCCAAGTGCCCGCTAGGTAACCTACAAAGTCCAAGTGCCCACTAGGTAATCCATATAGTCCAAAAGCCCGCGAGGGAACCTACATAAACCAAGTACCCGCTAATTAACCTACATAGTCCAAGTGACCGTTAGCTAACCTAGATAGTCTAAGGACCCACTAGTTAACCTACATAATTCAAGTGCCCGCTAGGTAACTTAGATAATCCAAGTGCCCGCTAGAGTATGTACATAGACCATGTGCCCGCTAGGTAACCTAGATAGTCCAAGTGCCCGCTAGTTAACCTACATAGTCGAAGGGCCCCTTAGTTAACCTAGATAGTCCAAGTGCCCGCTAGTTAACCTAGATTGTCCAAGTGCCCTTAGGTAACCTAGATAGTCCAAGTGCCCGCTAGGGAACCTAGATAGTCTAGGGCCCGTTACCTATCCTAGATCGTCCAAGTGGCCGCTAGGCAACCTACATAATCCGAGTGCCCGTTCGTTAACCTAGAATTCCAAGTGCCCGCTACGTTACCTGCATAGTCCAAGTGCCCGTTAGGTAACCTACATAGTCCAAGTGCCCGCTAGGCAACCTAGATAGTCCAAGTACCCGTTAGCTTACCTAGTTCATCCAAGTGTCCGCTAGGTAACCAAGATAGTCAAAGTGTCCGCTACGTAACCTACATAGTCCAAGTTCCCACTAGGTCATCTAGATAGTCCAAGTGCCCGTTACCTAACCTAGATAGTCCAAGTGCCCGCTAGGTAACCTACATAGTCCTAGTGCCCGCTAGTTAACCAACATTGTCCAAGTGCCCGATACGGACCTACATAGTCCAAGTGCCTGTTAGGTAACCTACATAGTCCAAATGCCCGCTAGTAACCTACATAGTCCAAGTGCCCGATAGGGAACTCACAAAATCCAAGTGCCCACTAGGGAACCTACATAGTCCAAGTGCCCGCTAGGTAACCTACATAGTCCAAATGCCCGCAAGGAAACCTACATAGTCTAAATGTTCGCCAGGCAACCTACATAATCCAAGTGCGCGCTCTGGAACATACATAGTCCAATTGCCCGTTAGATATCCTAGATAGTCCAAGGGTCCGCTAGTTGACCTACATAGTCCAAGTGCCAGCTTGGTAACCTGGATAGTACAAGTGCCCGCTATGGAACCTAGATAGTCCAAGTGCCTGTTAGCTAACCTAGATGGTCCAAGTGGCGGATAGGTCACCTACATAGTCCAAGTGCCCGTTCGTCAACCTAGATAATCCAAGTGCCCGTTAGGTAACCTAGACAGTCCAAGTGCCCACTAGTTACCCTACATAGTCCAAGTGCCCGTTAGTTAACCTAGATAGTCAGAGTGCCTGCTAGGTAACCAAGATAGTCCAAGTGCCCGCTAGGTAACCTACATAGTCCAAGTGCCCGCTAGGCAACCTAAATAGTCCAAATGCCCGCTAGGGAAACTACATAGTCCAAGTGCCCGCTAGTTAACCTAGATAGTCCAAGTGCCCCCTAGTAAACCTACATAATCCATGGGCCCGCTAGTTAACCTACATAGTGCACGGGCCCGCTAGTTAACCTAGATCGTGCAAGTGTCCGCTAGTTAACCTACTTAGTCCAAGTGCCAGCTAGGTAACCTAGATAGTCCAATTGCCCGCTAGGGATCCTTCATAATCCAAGTGCCTGCTAGGTAACCTAGACAGTCCAAGTGCCCGCTAGTAAACCTAGATTGTCCAAGGGCCTGCTAGTTAACCTAGATAGTCCAAGTGCCGGCTAGTTAACCTAAATCGTCCAAGTGTCCGCTAGGGAACCTACATAGTCCAAGTTCCCGCTAGGTAACCTAGATAGTCTAGGGCCCGTTACCTATCCTAGATCGTCCAAGTGCCCGCTAGGCAACCTACAAAATCCGAGTGCCCGTTCGTTAACCTAGAAGTCCAAGTGCCCACTACATTACCTGCATAGTCCAAGTGCCCGTTAGGTAACCTACATAATCCAAGTGCCCGCTAGGCAACCTAGATAGTCCAAGTACCCGTTAGCTTACCTAGTTCGTCCAAGTGTCCGCTAGGTAACCAAGATAGTCAAAGTGTCCGCTACGTATCCTACATAGTCCAAGTTCCCACTAGGTCACCTAGATAGTCCAAGTGCCCGCTAGGTAACCTACATAGTCCTAGTGCCCGCTAGTTAACCAACATTGTCCAAGTGCCCGATACGGACCTACATAGTCCAAGTGCCTGTTAGGTAACCTACATAGTCCAAATTCCCGCTAGTAACCTACATAGTCCAAGTGCCCGATAGGGAACTCACATAATCCAAGTGCCCACTAGGGAACCTACATAGTCCAAGTGCCCGCTATGTAACCTACATAGTCCAAATGCCCGCAAGGAAACCTACATAGTCTAAATGCCCGCCAGGCAACCTACATAATCCAAGTGCCCGCTCTGGAACATACATAGTCCAATTGCCCGTTAGATATCCTAGATAGTCCAAGGGCCCGCTAGTTGACCTACATAGTCCAAGTGCCAGCTTGGTAAACTAGATAGTACAAGTGCCCGCTATGGAACCTAGATAGTCCAAATGCCTGTTAGCTAACCTAGATAGTCCAAGTGGCGGCTAGGTAACCTACATAGTCCAAGTGCCCGTTCGTTAACCTAGATAATCCAAGTGCCCGTTAGGTAACCTAGACAGTCCAAGTGCCCGCTAGTTACCCTACATAGTCCAAGCGCCCGTTAGTTAACCTAGATAGTCAAAGTGCCTGCTAGGTAACCTAGATAGTCCAAGTGCCCGCTAGTTAACCTAGATAGTCCAAGTGCCCCCTAGTAAACCTACATAATCCATGGGCCCGCTAGTTAACCTACATAGTGCAAGGGCCCACTAGTTAACCTAGATCGTGCAAGTGTCCGCTAGTTAACCTACATAGTCCAAGTGCCAGCTAGGTAACCTAGATAGTCCAATTGCCCGCTAGGGATCCTTCATAATCCAATTGCCTGCTAGGTAAACTAGATAGTCCAAGTGCCCGCTAGTAAACCTAGATTGTCCAAGGGCCTGCTAGTTAACCTAGATAGTCCAAGTGCCCGCTAGTTAACCTAAATCGTCCAAGTGTCCGCTAGGTAACCTACATAGTCCAAGTGCCTGCTAGGTAACCTAGATATTCCAAGTTCCTGATATCTAACCTACATAGTCCAAGTGTCCGTTCGTTAACGTAGATAGTCCAAGTGCCCATTGGGTAACCTACATAGTCCAAGTGCCAGCTTGGTAACCTGGATAGTCCAAGTGCCCGCTAGTTAACCTACATAGTCCAAGTGCCTTCTAGGGAGCCTACATAGTCCACGTGACCGCTAGGTAACCTAGATAGCCCAAGTACCCGTTAGCTAACCTAGATAGTCCAAGTGCCCGCTAGGTAACCTACATAGTCCAAATGCCCGCAAGGAAACCTACATAGTCTAAATGCCCACTAGGCAACCTACATAATCCAAGTGCCCGCTCTGGAACATACATAGTCCATGTGCCCGTTAGCTACCCTAGATAGTCCAAGGGCCCGCTAGTTGACCTACATAGTCCAAGAGCCAGCTAGGTAACCTAGATAGTACAAGTGCCCACTAGGGAACCTAGATAGTCCAAGTGCCTGTTAGCTAACCTAGATAGTCCAAGTGGCGGCTAGGTCACCTACATAGTCCAAGTGCCCGTTCGTTAACCTAGATAATCCAAGTGCCCGTTAGGTAACCTAGACAGTCCAACTGCCCGCTAGTTACCCTACATAGTCCAAGTGCCCGTTAGTTAACCTAGATAGTCAAAGTGCCTGCTAGGTAACCTAGATAGTCCAAGTGCCCGCTAGGTAACCTGCATAGTCCACATGCCCGCTAGGTAACCTAAATTGTCCAAATGCCCGCTAGGGAAACTACATAGTCCAAGTGCCCGCTAGTTAACCTAGATAGTCCAAGTGCCCCCTAGTAAACCTACATAATCCATGGGCCCGCTAGTTAACCTACATAGTCCAAGCGCCAGCTGGGTAACCCAGATAGTCCAATTGCCCGCTATGGATCCTTCATAATCCTATTCCTGCTAGGTAACCTAGATAGTCCAAGTGCCCGCTAGGTAACCTACATAGTGCAAGTGTCCGCTAGTTAAACTACGTAGTCCAAGGGACCTCTAGTTACCCTAGATAGTCCAAGTACCCGCTAGGTACCCTAGATAGTCGATGTGCCCGGTAGTTAACCTACATAGTCCAAGTGCCCGATAGAATACTATATAGTCCAAGTGCCCTCTATGGAACCTACATAGTCCAAGTGCCCGTTGGGAACCAATAGTCTAAGTGCTGGCTAGGGAACCTGTATCATCCAAGTGCCCGCTAGTTAACCTAGATAGTCCAAGTGCCCGCTAGGTAACCTACAAAGTCCAAGTGCCCACTAGGTAATCCATATAGTCCAAATGCCCGCTAGGGAACCTACATAAACCAAGTACCCGCTAATTAACCTACATAGTCCAAGTGACCGTTAGCTAACCTAGATAGTCTAAGGACCCACTAGTTAACCTACATAATTCAAGTGCCCGCTAGGTAACTTAGATAATCCAAGTGCCCGCTAGAGTATGTACATAGACCATGTGCCCGCTAGGTAACCTAGATAGTCCAAGTGCCCGCTAGTTAACCTACATAGTCGAAGGGCCCCTTAGTTAACCTAGATAGTCCAAGTGCCCGCTAGTTAACCTAGATTGTCCAAGTGCCCTTAGGTAACCTAGATAGTCCAAGTGCCCGCTAGGGAACCTAGATAGTCTAGGGCCCGTTACCTATCCTAGATCGTCCATGTGGCCGCTAGGCAACCTACATAATCCGAGTGCCCGTTCGTTAACCTAGAAGTCCAAGTGCCCGCTACGTTACCTGCATAGTCCAAGTGCCCGTTAGGTAACCTACATAGTCCAAGTGCCCGCTAGGCAACCTAGATAGTCCAAGTACCCGTTAGCTTACCTAGTTCATCCAAGTGTCCGCTAGGTAACCAAGATAGTCAAAGTGTCCGCTACGTAACCTACATAGTCCAAGTTCCCACTAGGTCATCTAGATAGTCCAAGTGTCCGTTACCTAACCTAGATAGTCCAAGTGCGCGCTAGGTAACCTACATAGTCCTAGTGCCCGCTAGTTAACCAACATTGTCCAAGTGCCCGATACGGACCTACATAGTCCAAGTGCCTGTTAGGTAACCTACATAGTCCAAATGCCCGCTAGTAACCTACATAGTCCAAGTGCCCGATAGGGAACTCACAAAATCCAAGTGCCCACTAGGGAACCTACATAGTCCATGTGCCCGCTAGGTAACCTACATAGTCCAAATGCCCGCAAGGAAACCTACATAGTCTAAATGTTCGCCAGGCAACCTACATAATCCAAGTGCCCGCTCTGGAACATACATAGTCCAATTGCCCGTTAGATATCCTAGATAGTCCAAGGGTCCGCTAGTTGACCTACATAGTCCAAGTGCCAGCTTGGTAACCTGGATAGTACAAGTGCCCGCTATGGAACCTAGATAGTCCAAGAGCCTGTTAGCTAACCTAGATGGTCCAAGTGGCGGATAGGTCACCTACATAGTCCAAGTGCCCGTTCGTCAACCTAGATAATCCAAGTGCCCGTTAGGTAACCTAGACAGTCCAAGTGCCCACTAGTTACCCTACATAGTCCAAGTGCCCGTTAGTTAACCTAGATAGTCAGAGTGCCTGCTAGGTAACCAAGATAGTCCAAGTGCCCGCTAGGTAACCTACATAGTCCAAGTGCCCGCTAGGCAACCTAAATAGTCCAAATGCCCGCTAGGGAAACTGCATAGTCCAAGTGCCCGCTAATTAACCTAGATAGTCCAAGTGCCCCCTAGTAAACCTACATAATCCATGGGCCCGCTAGTTAACCTACATAGTGCACGGGCCCGCTAGTTAACCTAGATCGTGCAAGTGTCCGCTAGTTAACCTACTTAGTCCAAGTGCCAGCTAGGTAACCTAGATAGTCCAATTGCCCGCTAGGGATCCTTCATAATCCAAGTGCCTGCTAGGTAACCTAGACAGTCCAAGTGCCCGCTAGTAAACCTAGATTGTCCAAGGGCCTGCTAGTTAACCTAGATAGTCCAAGTGCCCGCTAGTTAACCTAAATCGTCCAAGTGTCCGCTAGGGAACCTACATAGTCCAAGTTCCCGCTAGGTAACCTAGATAGTCTAGGGCCCGTTACCTATCCTAGATCGTCCAAGTGCCCGCTAGGCAACCTACAAAATCCGAGTGCCCGTTCGTTAACCTAGAAGTCCAAGTGCCCGCTACGTTACCTGCATAGTCCAAGTGCCCGTTAGGTAACCTACATAATCCAAGTACCCGCTAGGCAACCTAGATAGTCCAAGTACCCGTTAGCTTACCTAGTTCGTCCAAGTGTCCGCTAGGTAACCAAGATAGTCAAAGTGTCCGCTACGTATCCTACATAGTCCAAGTTCCCACTAGGTCACCTAGATAGTCCAAGTGCCCATTACCTAACCTAGATAGTCCAAGTGCCCGCTAGGTAACCTACATAGTCCTAGTGCCCGCTAGTTAACCAACATGGTCCAAGTGCCCGATACGGACCTACATAGTCCAAGTGCCTGTTAGGTAACCTACATAGTCCAAATGCCCGCTAGTAACCTACATAGTCCAAGTGCCCGATAGGGAACTCACATAATCCAAGTGCCCACTAGGGAACCTACATAGTCCAAGTGCCCGCTATGTAACCTACATAGTCCAAATGCCCACAAGGAAACCTACATAGTCTAAATGCCTGCCAGGCAACCTACATAATCCAAGTGCCCGCTCTGGAACATACATAGTCCAATTGCCCGTTAGATATCCTAGATAGTCCAAGGGCCCGCTAGTTGACCTACATAGTCCAAGTGCCAGCTTGGTAACCTAGATAGTACAAGTGCCCGCTATGGAACCTAGATAGTCCAAATGCCTGTTAGCTAACCTAGATAGTCCAAGTGGCGGCTAGGTAACCTACATAGTCCAAGTGCCCGTTCGTTAACCTAGATAATCAAAGTGCCCGTTAGGTAACCTAGACAGTCCAAGTGCCCGCTAGTTACCCTACATAGTCCAAGCGCCCGTTAGTTAACCTAGATAGTCAAAGTGCCTGCTAGGTAACCTAGATAGTCCAAGTGCCCGCTAGTTAACCTAGAGAGTCCAAGAGCCCCCTAGTAAACCTACATAATCCATGGGCCCGCTAGTTAACCTACATAGTGCAAAGGCCCGCTAGTTAACCTAGATCGTGCAAGTGTCCGCTAGTTAACCTACATAGTCCAAGTGCCAGCTAGGTAACCTAGATAGTCCAATTGCCCGCTAGGGATCCTTCATAATCCAAGTGCCTGCTAGGTAAACTAGATAGTCCAAGTGCCCGCTAGTAAACCTAGATTGTCCAAGGGCCTGCTAGTTAACCTAGATAGTCCAAGTGCCCGCTAGTTAACCTAAATCGTCCAGGTGTCCGCTAGGTAACCTACATAGTCCAAGTGCCTGCTAGGTAACCTAGATATTCCAAGTTCCTGATATCTAACCTACATAGTCCAAGTGTCCGTTCGTTAACGTAGATAGTCCAAGTGCCCATTGGGTAACCTACATAGTCCAAGTGCCCGCTTGGTAACCTGGATAGTCCAAGTGCCCGCTAGTTAACCTACATAGTCCAAGTGCCTTCTAGGGAGCCTACATACTCCACGTGACCGCTAGGTAACCTAGATAGCCCAATTACCCGTTAGCTAACCTAGATAGTCCAAGTGCCCGCTAGGTAACCTACATATTCCAAATGCCCGCAAGGAAACCTACATAGTTTAAATGCCCACTAGGCAACCTACATAATCCAAGTGCCCGCTCTGGAACATACATAGTCCAAGTGCCCGTTAGCTACCCTAGATAGTCCACGGGCCCGCTAGTTGACCTACATAGTCCAAGAGCCAGCTAGGTAACCTAGATAGTACAAGTGCCCACTAGGGAACCTAGATAGTCCAAGTGCCTGTTAGCTAACCTAGATAGTCCAAGTGGCGGCTAGGTCACCTACATAGTCCAAGTGCCCGTTCGTTAACCTAGATAATCCAAGTGCCCGTTAGGTAACCTAGACAGTCCAACTGCCCGCTAGTTACCCTACATAGTCCAAGTGCCCGTTAGTTAACCTAGATAGTCAAAGTGCCTGCTAGGTAACCTAGATAGTCCAAGTGCCCGCTAGGTAACCTGCATAGTCCACATGCCCGCTAGGTAACCTAAATTGTCCAAATGCCCGCTAGGGAAACTACATAGTCCAAGTGCCCGCTAGTTAACCTAGATAGTCCAAGTGCCCCCTAGTAAACCTACATAATCCATGGGCCCGCTAGTTAACCTACATAGTCCAAGCGCCAGCTAGGTAACCTAGATAGTCCAATTGCCCGCTAGGGATCCTTCATAATCCTATTCCTGCTAGGTAACCTAGATAGTCCAAGTGCCCGCTAGGTAACCTACATAGTGCAAGTGTCCGCTAGTTAAACTACGTAGTCCAAGGGACCTCTAGTTACCCTAGATAGTCCAAGTACCCGCTAGGTAACCTAGATAGTCCATGTGCCCGGTAGTTAACCTACATAGTCCAAGTGCCCGATAGAAAACTATATAGTCCAAGTGCCCTCTATGAAACCTACATAGTCCAAGTGCCCGTTGGGAACCAATAGTCTAAGTGCTGGCTAGGGAACCTGTATCATCCAAGTGCCCGCTAGTTAACCTAGATAGTCCAAGTGCCCGCTAGGTAACCTACAAAGTCCAAGTGCCCACTTGGTAATCCAAATAGTCCAAATGCCCGCTAGGGAACCTACATAAACCAAGTACCCGCTAATTAACCTACATAGTCCAAGTGACCGTTAGCTAACCTAGATAGTCTAAGGACCCACTAGTTAACCTACATAATTCAAGTGCCCGCTAGGTAACTTAGATAATCCAAGTGCCCGCTAGAGTATGTACATAGACCATGTGCCCGCTAGGTAACCTAGATAGTCCAAGTGCCCGCTAGTTAACCTCCATAGTCGAAGGGCCCCTTAGTTAACCTAGATAGTCCAAGGGCCCGCTAGTTAACCTAGATTGTCCAAGTGCCCTTAGGTAACCTAGATAGTCCAAGTGCCCGCTAGGGAACCTACATAATCCGAGTGCCCGTTCGTTAACCTAGAAGTCCAAGTGCCCGCTACGTTACCTGCATAGTCCAAGTGCCCATTACGTAACCTACATAGTCCAAGTGCCCGCTAGGCAACCTAGATAGTCCAAGTACCCGTTAGCTTACCTAGTTCATCCAAGTGTCCGCTAGGTAACCAAGATAGTCAAAGTGTCCGCTACGTAACCTACATAGTCCAAGTTCCCACTAGGTCATCTAGATAGTCCAAGTGCCCGTTACCTAACCTAGATAGTCCAAGTGCCCGCTAGGTAACCTACATAGTCCTAGTGCCCGCTAGTTAACCAACATTGTCCAAGTGCCCGATACGGACCTACATAGTCCAAGTGCCTCTTAGGTAACGTACATAGTCCAAATGCCCGCTAGTAACCTACATAGTCCAAGTGCCCGATAGGGAACTCACAAAATCCAAGTGCCCACTAGGGAACCTACATAGTCCAAGTGCCCGCTAGGTAACCTACATAGTCCAAATGCCCGCAAGGAAACCTACATAGTCTAAATGTCCGCCAAGCAACCTACATAATCCAAGTGCCTGCTCTGGAACATACATAGTCCAATTGCCCGTTAGATATCCTAGATAGTCCAAGGGTCCGCTAGTTGACCTACATAGTCCAAGTGCCAGCTTGGTAACCTAGATAGTACAAGTGCCCGCTATGGAACCTAGATAGTCCAAGTGCCTGTTAGCTAACCTAGATGGTCCAAGTGGCGGATAGGTCACCTACATAGTCCAAGTGCCCGTTCGTCAACCTAGATAATCCAAGTGTCCGTTAGGTAACCTAGACAGTCCAAGTGCCCACTAGTTACCCTACATAGTCCAAGTGCCCGTTAGTTAACCTAGATAGTCAGAGTGCCTGCTAGGTAACCAAGATAGTCCATGTGCCCGCTAGGTAACCTACATAGTCCAAGTGCCCGCTAGGCAACCTAAATAGTCCAAATGCCCGCTAGGGAAACTACATAGTCCAAGTGCCCGCTAGTTAACCTAGATAGTCCAAGTGCCCCCTAGTAAACCTACATAATCCATGGGCCCGCTAGTTAACCTACATAGTGCACGGGCCCGCTAGTTAACCTAGATCGTGCAAGTGTCCGCTAGTTAACCTACATAGTCCAAGTGCCAGCTAGGTAACCTAGATAGTCCAATTGCCCGCTAGGGATCCTTCATAATCCAAGTGCCTGCTAGGTAACCTAGACAGTCCAAGTGCCCGCTAGTAAACCTAGATTGTCCAAGGGCCTGCTAGTTAACCTAGATAGTCCAAGTGCCCGCTAGTTAACCTAAATCGTCCAAGTGTCCGCTAGGTAACCTACATAGACCAAGTGCCTGCTAGGTAACCTAGATATTCCAAGTTCCTGATAGCTAACCTACATAGTCCAAGTGTCCGTTAGTTAACGTAGATAGTCCAAGTGCCCATTGGGTAACCTACATAGTCCAAGTGCCCGCTTGGTAACCTGGATAGTCCAAGTGCCCGCTAGTTAACCTACATAGTCCAAGTGCCTTCTAGGGAGCCTACATAGTCCACGTGACCGCTATGGAACCTACATATTCCAAGTGCCCTCTAGGTAACCTACATAGTCCAAATGCCCGGAAGGAAGCCTACATAGTCTAAATGCCCGCTAGGCAACCTACATAATCCAAGTGCCCGCTCTGGAACATACATAGTCCAAATGCCCGTTAGCTACCCTAGATAGTCCAAGGGCTCGCTAGTTGACCTACATAGTCCAAGAGCCAGCTAGGTAACCTAGATAGTACAAGTGCCCACTAGGGAACCTAGATAGTCCAAGTGCCTGTTAGCTAACCTAGATAGTCCAAGTGGTGGCTAGGTAACCTATATAGTCCAAGTGCCCGTTCGTTAACCTAGAAAATCCAAGTGCTCGTTAGGTAACCTAGACAGTCCAAATGCCCGCTAGTTACCCTACGTAGTCCAAGTGCCCGTTAGTTAACCTAGATAGTCAAAGTGCCTGCTAGGTAACCTAGATAGTCAAAGTGCCCTCTAGGTAACCTACATAGTCCAAGTGCCCGCTAGGTAACGTAAATTGTCCAAATGCCCGCTAGGGAAACTACATAGTCCAAGTGCCCGCTAGTTAACCTACATAGTCCAAGTGCCCCCTAGTAAACCTACATAATCCATGGGCCCGCTAGTTAACCTACATATTCCAAGCGCCAGCTAGGTAACCTAGATAGTCTAATTGCCCGCTAGGGATCCTTCATTATCCTATGCCTGCTAGGTAACCTAGATAGTCCAAGGGCCTGCTAGTTAACCTACATAGTCCAAGTGCCCGCTAGGTAACCTACATAGTGCAAGTGTCCGCTAGTTAACCTACATAGTCCAAGTGCTCGCTAGTTAACCTAGATAGTCCAAGTGCCCGCTTCTTAACCTACATAGTGCAAGTGTCTGCTAGTTAACCTCCATAGTCCAAGTGCACGCTAGTTAACCTAGATAGTCCAAGTGCCCGCTAGGTAACCTACATAGTGCATGTGTCCGCTAGTTAACCTACGTAGTCCAAGGGACCCCTGGTTTACCTAGATAGTCCAAGTACCTGCTAGGTAACCTAGATAGTCCATGTGCCCGCTAGTTAACTTACATAGTCCAAATGCCCAATAGAAAACTATATAGTCCAAGTGCCCTCTAGGTAACCTACATAGTCCAAGTGCCGTTTAGGTAAGCAATAGTCTTAGTGCTGGCTAGGGAACCTGTATCATCCAAGTGCCCGCTAGATAACCTAGATAGTACAAGTGCCCGCTAGGTAACCTACAAAGTCCAAGTGCCAACTAGGTAATCTATATAGTCCGAATGCCCGCTAGGGAACCCACATAGTCCAAGTACCTGCTAATTAACCTACATAATCCAAGTGACCGTTAGCTAACCTAGATAGTCTAAGGGCCCACTAGTTAACCTATATAATTCAAGTGCCCGCTAGGTAACTTAGATAATCCAAGTGCCCGCTAGTTACCCTACATAGTCCAAAGGCCCGCTAGTTAACCTACATAGTGCAAGGGCCTGCTAGTTAACCTATATCGTCCAAGTGTCCGTTAGTTAACCTACATAATCCAAATGCCCGTTAGTTGACCCAGATAGTCCAAGTGCCCGCTAGGGTATGTACATAGACCAAGTGCCCGCTAGGTAACCTAGATAGTCCAAGTGCCCGCTAGTTAACCTACATAGTCTAAGGGCTCCTTAGTTAACCTAGATAGTCCAAGTGTCCGCTAGTTAACCTACATAGTCCAAGTGCCCTTAGGTAACCTAGATAGTCCAAGTGCCCGCTAGGGAACCTACATAGTCCAAGTTCCCGCTAGGTAACCTAGATTGTCAAGGGCCCGTTACCTATCCTAGATCGTCCAAGTGACCGCTGGCAACCTACATAATCCGAGTGCCCGTTAGGTAACCTACATAGTCCAAGTGCCCGCCAGGTAACCTAGATAGTCCAAGTACCCGCTAGGTAACCTACATAGTCCAAGGGCCCGCTCGTTAACCTAGTTCGTCCAAGTGTCAGCTAGGTAACCAAGATAGTCAAAGTGTCCGCTACGAAACCTACATAGTCCAAGTTCCCACTTGGTCACCTAGATAGTCCAAGTGCCCGATACCTAACCTAGATAGTCCAAGTGCCCGCTAGGTAACCTACATAGTCCTAGAGCCCGCTAGTTAACCAACATTGTCCAAGTGCCCGATACGGACCTACATAGTCCAAGTGCCTGTTAGGTAACCTACATAGTCCAAATGCCCGGTAGTAACCTACATAGTCCAAGTGTCCGATAGGGAACTCACATAATCCAAGTGCCTGCTAGGGAACCTACATAGTCCAAGTACCCGTTAGGTAACCTAGATAGTCCAAATGCCCGCTAGGGAACACACATAGTCCAAGTGCCCACTAGGGAACTTACATAGTTCAAGTTCCCGTTAGTTAACCTAGATAGTCCAGTGCCCGCTAATTAACCTAGATAGTCCAAGTGCCCGTTCGTTAACCTAGACAGTCCAAGTGCTCGCTAGGGAACCACATAGTCCAGTGCCTGCTAGGGAACTTACATAGTCCAAGTGCCCGCTAGTTAACCTAGATAGTCCAAGTGCCCGTTTGTTAACCTAGACAGTCCAAGTGCCCACTAGGGAAACCACATAGTCCAGTGCCCGCTAGGGAACTTACATAGTCCAAGTGCCCGCTAGTTAACCTAGATAGTCCAAGTGCCCGTTCGTTAACCTAGACAGTCCAAGTGCCCGCTAGGGAAACCACATAGTACAGTGCCCGCTAGGGAACTTACATAGTCCAAGTTCCCGCTAGTTAACCTAGATAGTCCAAGTGCCCGTTCGTTAACCTAGACAGTCCAAGTGTCCGCTAGGGAAACCACATAGTCCAGTGCCCTCTAGGGAACTTACATAGTCCAAGTTCCCGCTAGTTAACCTAGATAGTCCAAGTGCCCGTTTGTTAACCTAGACAGTCCAAGTGCCCGCTAGGGAAACCACATAGTCCAGTGCCCGCTAGTTAACCTACATAGTCCAAGTGCCCGCTAGTTAACCTAGATAGTCCAAGTGCCCTTTCGTTAACCTAGACAGTCCAAGTGCCCACTAGGGAACCCACATAGTCCAAGTGCCCGCTAGGGAACTTACATAGTCCCAGTGCCCGTTAGTAACCTATATAGTCCAAGTACCCGCTAGGTAACGTAGATAGTCCAAGTGCCCCGGGGGACGTACATACTCCAAGTGCCCGCTAGGTAACCTAGATAGTCCAAGTGCCCGCTAGGGTATGTACATAGACCAAGTGCCCGCTAGGTAACCTACATAGTCCAAGTGCCCGTTAGGGAGCCTAGATAGTCCAAGTGCCCTCTAGGGAACCTGCATCGTGCAAGTGCCTGCTAGGTAAACTAGATAATCCACGTGCCCGCTATTTAAACTACATAGTCCAAGTGCCTGCTAGGTAAACTACATAGTCCAAGTGCCCGTTCGTTAACCTACATTGTCCAAGTGCCCGCTAGGTAACGTAGATAGCCCAAGTACCCGCTAGGGAACGTACATAATCCAAGTGTGCACTAGGTAACCTAGACAGTCCAAGTACCCGATAGGGAACTTACATAGTCCAAGTGCTCGCTAGGCAACCTACATAGTCCAAGTGCCCGTTAGTTAACCTAGATAGTCCAATTGCCCGTTAGCTAACCTAGATAGTCGAAGTGTCCGCTAGTTAACCTACATAGTCCAAGTGCCTATTCGTTAACCTAGATAGTCCAAGGGCCACCTAGGTAAACTAGACAGTCCAAGTGCCCGCTGGGTTACCTACATAGTCCAAGTGCACGTTCGTTAACCTAGATAGTCCATGTTCCCGCTGGTATCCTACATAGTCCAAGGGCCCGCTAGGTTACCTAAGTAATCCAAATGCCCGCTAGGTAACCTACATAGTCCAAGTGCCCACTAGGTTACCTAAGTAATCCAAATGCCCGCTAGGGAAACTACATAGTCCAAGTGCCCGCTACTTAACCTAGATAGTCCAAGTGCCCGCTAGTAAACCTAGATAGTCCAAGGGCCCGCTAGTTAACCTATATAGTCCAAGTGCCCGCTAGTTAACCTAAATCTACCAAGTGTCCGCTAGGTAACCTACATAGTCCAAGTGACTGCTAGGTAACCTAGATAGTCCAAGTGCCTGATAGATAACCTACATAGTCCAAGTGTCCGTTCGTTAACCTAGATAGTCCAAGTGCCCATTGGGTAACCTACATAGTCCAAGTGCCGCCTGGTAACCTGGATAGTCCAAGTGCCCGCTAGTTAACCTATATTGTCCAAGTGCCTTCTAGGGAGCCTACATAGTCCACGTGACCGCTAAGGAACCTACATAGTCCAAGTGCCCGTTAGCTAACCTAGATAGTCCAAGGGCCCGCTAGTTGACCTACATAGTTCAAGTGCCAGCTAGGTAACCTAGATAGTACAAGTGTCCACTAGGGAACCAAGATAGTCCAAGTGCCTGTTAGCTAACCTAGATAGTCCAAGTGGCGGCTAGGTAACCTACATAGTCCAAGTGCCCGTTCGTTAAGCTAGATAATCCAAGTGTCCGCTAGGTAACCTAGACAGTCCAAGTACCTGATAGTTACCCTACATAGTCCAAGTGCCCGTTAGTTAACCTAGATAGTCAATGTGCCCGCTAGGTAACCTACATAGTCCAAGTGCCCGCTAGGTAACCTAAATAGTCCAAATGCCCACTAGGGAAACTACATAGTCCAAGTGCCCGCTAGTTAACCTAGATAGTCAAAGTGCCTGCTAGTAAACCTACATAATCCATGGGCCCGCTAGTTAACCTAGATCTTGCAAGTGTCCGCTAGTTAAGGTACATAGTCCAAGTGCCCGCTAGTTAACCTAGATAGTCCAAGTGCCCGCTAGGGATCCGTCATAATCCAAGTGCCTTCTAGGTAACCTACATAGTCCAAGGGCCCGCTAGGTAACCTAGATAGTCCAAGTGCCCGCTAGTTAACCTACATAGTCCAAGGACCCGCTAGTTAACCTACATAGTCCAAGGTCTGCTAGTTAACCTAGATAGTCAAAGTGCCCGCTAGGTAACCTAGACAGTCCAAGTGCCCGCTTTGTTTCCTACATAGTCCAAGTGCCCGTTCGTTAACCTACATAGTCCAAGGGCCCGCTAGGTAACCTAGAAAGACAAAGTGCCCATTAGGTAACCTAGATAGTCCAAGTGCCTGCTAGGTAACCTACATTGTCCATGTTCCCTCTAGGTAACCTAGATAGTCCAAGTGCCCGTTACCTAACCTAGATAGTCCAAGTGCCCGCTAGGCAACGTACATAGTCCAAGTGCCCGTTCGTTAACCTAGGAGTACAAGTGCACGCTATGTAACCTAGACAGTCCAAGTGCCCGCTAGGTCACCTGCATAGTCCAAGGGCCCGTTCGTTAACCTAGATAGTCCAAGTGCCCACTAGGGAACATATATAGTCCAAGTGTCCGCTAGGTAACCTACATAGTGCAAGTGTCTGCTACGTAACCTACATAGTCCAAGTACCTGCTAGGGAAGGTACATAGTCCAAGTGCCCGCTAGGTAACCTAGAGAGTGCAAGTGCCCGCTAGTTAACCTACATAGTCTAAGTGCCTGCTAGGTCTCCTAGATAGTCCAAGGGCCTGCTAGTTAACCTACATAGTCCAATTGCCCGCTAGATAACCTACATAGTGTAAGTGTCCGGTAGTTAACCTACGTAGTCAAAGTGCCCGCTAGTTAACCTAGATAGTCCAAGTGCCTGCTAGGTAACCTACATAGTGCAAGTGTCCACTAGTTAACCTAGATCGTCCAATTTTCCGCTAGTTAACCTACATAGTAAATGTGCCCGCTAGGTAACGTAGATAGTCCAAGTGCCCGTTCGGTAACTTAGATAGTCCAAGTGCCCGATAGGGAACCTACATAGTCCAATTGCCCGCTCTGGAACATACATAGTCCAAGAGCCCGTAAGTTAACCTAGATAATCCAAGTGCCCGCTAGTTAACCTAGATAGTCCAGTGCCCGCTAGCTAACCTACATAGTCCAAGTGCCCGCTAGGTAACCTATATAGTCCAAATGCCCGCTAGGGAACCTACATAGTCCAAGAGCCCTCTAGTTAACCTAGATAGTCCAAGTGCCCGCTAGTTAACCTAGATAGTCCAAGTGCCCGCTAGTTAACCAGGATCATCAAAGTGCCCTCTAGTTAACTTACATAGTCTAAAGGCCTGCTAGTTAACCTACATGGACCAAGGGCCCGCTAGTTAACCTAGATAGTACAAGTGCCCGCTAGGTAACCTACATAGTGCAAGTGTCCGCTAGTTAACCTAGATCGTCCAATTTTCCGCTAGTTAACCTACATAGTCCAAGTGCCCGCTAGGTAACCTAGATAGTCCATGTACCCGTTCGGTAACCTAGATAGTCCAAGTGCCCTTTTGGGGAACCTAGATAGTCCAAGTGCCCGCTAGGGAACCTACATATTCCAATTGCCCGCTCTGGAACATACATAGTCCAAGTGCCCGTTAGTTAACCTAGATAATCCAAGTGCCCGCTAGTTAACCTAGATAGTCCAGTGCCCGCTAGTTAACCAGGATCATTAAAGTGCCCTCTAGTTAACCTACATAGTCTAAAGGCCTGCTAGTTAACCTACATAGACCAAGGGCCCGCTAGTTAACCTAGATAGTCCAGTGCCCGCTAGGTAACCTAGACAGTCCAAGTGACCACTAGGTTACCTACATAGTCTAAGTGCCCGTTCGTTAAACTCCATAGTCCAAGTGCCCACTAGGTAACATAGATAGTCCAAGTGCGTGCTAGGGAACCTACATACTCCAAGGGCCCGCTAGTTAACCTACATAGTCCAAGGTCTGCTAGTTAACCTAGATAGTCAAAGTGCCCGCTAGGTAACCTAGACAGTCCAAGTGCCCGCTAGGTTACCTGCATAGTCCAAGTGCCCGTTCGTTAACCTAGATAGTCCAAGTGTCCACTAGGAAACCTATATAGTCCAAGTGCCCGCTATGTAACCTAGACAGTCCAAGTGCCCGCTAGGTTACCTGCATAGTCCAAGTGCCCGTTCGTTAACCTAGATAGTCGAAGTGCCTTCTAGGTAACCTACATAGTCCAAGTGCCCGCTAGTTAACATAGATAGTCCAAGTGCCCGCTAGGTAACCTAGAGAGTGCAAGTGCCCGCTAGTTAACCTACATAGTCCAAGTGCCCGCTAGGTAACCTACATAGTGCAAGTGCCCGCTAAGTAACCTAGATAGTCCAAGTGACCTTTACGGAACCTAGATAGTCCAAGTGCCCGCTAGGCAACCTACATAGTCCAATTGCCCGCTCTGGAACATACATAGTCCAAGTGCCCGTTAGTTAACCTAGATAATCCAAGTGCCCGCTAGTTAACCTAGATAGTCCAGTGCCCGCTATGTAACCTACATAGTCCAAGTGCCCGCTAGGTAACCTATATAGTACAAATGCCCGCTAGGGAACCTACATAGTCCAGGAGCGCTCTAGTTAACCTAGATAGTCCAAGTGCCCGCTAGGGATCCTTAATAATCCAAGTGCATTCTAGGTAACCTAGATAGTCCAAGTGCCCGCTAGTTAACCTAGATAGTCCTAGTGCCCGTTAGTTTACCTAGATAGTCCAAGTGCCCACTGGGGACGTACATAGTCCAAGTGCCCGCTAGGTAACCTAGATAGTCCAAGTGCGCGCTAGGGTATGTACATAGTCCAATTGCCTGCTAGGAAACCTAGATAGTCCAAGTGCCCGCTAGTTAACCTACATAGTCCAAGGGCCCGCTAGTTAACCTACATAGTCCAAGATCTGCTAGTTAACCTAGATAATCAAAGTGCCCGCTAGGTAACCTAGACAGTCCAAGTGCCCACTAGGTTACCTACATAGTCCAAGTGCCCTTTCGTTAACCTAGATAGTCCAAGTGCCCTCTAGGTAACCTACACCGTCCAAGGGCCCGCTAGGTAACCTAGACAGACAAATTGCCCGTTAGGAAACCTAGATAATCCAAGTGTCCGCTAGTTAACCTACATAGTCCAAGGGCCCACTAGTTAACCTACATAGTCCAAGATCTGCTAGTTAACCTAGATAATCAAAGTGCCCGCTAGGTAACCTAGACAGTCCAAGTGCCCGCTAGGTTACCTACATAGTGCAAGTGCCCGCTAGGTAACCTAGATTGTCCAAGTGCCCTTTACGGGACCTAGATAGTCCAAGTGCCCGCTAGGGAACCTACATAGTCCAATTGCCCGCTCTGGAACATACATAGTCCAAGTGCCCGTTAGTTAACCTAGATAATTTAAGTGCCCGCTAGTTAACCTAGATAGTCCAGTGCCCCCTAGGTAACCTACATAGTCCAAGTGCCCGCTAGGTAACCTATATAGTCCAAATGCCCGCTAGGGAACCTACATAGTCCAGGAGCGCTCTAGTTAACCTAGATAGTCCAAGTGCCCGCTAGTTAACCAGGATCATCAAAGTGCCCTCTAGTTAACTTACATAGTCTAAAGGCCTGCTAGTTAACCTACATAGACCAAGGGCCCGCTAGTTAACCTAGATAGTCCAAGTGCCCGCTAGTTAACCTACATAGTCCAAGTTCCCGCTAGGTAACCTAGACAGTCCAAGTGACCACTAGGTTACCTACATAGTCTAAGTGCCCGTTCATTAACATTCATAGCCCAAGTGCCCGCTAGGGAAAGTACATAGTCCAAGTGCCCGTAGGTAACATAGATAGTCCAAGTGCCCGCTAGTTAACCTAAATAGTCCAAGAGCCTGCTAGGTAAACTACATAGTCCACGTGCCCGTTCGTTAACCTACATTGTCCAAATGCCCGCTAGGTAACGTAGATAGCCCAAGTGCCCGCTAGGGAACCTACATAGTCCAAGGGCCCGCTAGTTAACCTACATAGTCCAAGGTCTGCTAGTTAACCTAGATAGTCAAAGTGCCTGCTAGGTAACCTAGACAGTCCAAGTGCCCAGTAGGTTACCTACATAGTTCAAGTGCCCGTTCGTTAACCTAGAGAGTCCACGTGCCTGCTAGGTAACCTACATAGTCCAAGAGCAACCTAGGAAACCTAGACAGACAAAGTGCCCGTTAGGTAACCTAGATAGTCCAAGTGCCTGCTAAGTAACCTACATTGTCCATGTTCCCTGTAGGTAACCTAGATAGCCCAAGTGCCCGTTACCTAACCTAGATAGTCCAAGTGCCCGCTAGGCAACATACATAGTCGAAGTGCCCGTTCGTTAACCTAGAAGTCCAAGTGCCCGCTGTGTAACCTAGATAGTCCAAGTGCCTGCTAGGTTACCTGCATAGTCCATGTGCCCGTTCGTTAACCTAGATAGTCCAAGTGCCCACTAGGGAACCTATATAGTCCAAGTGCCCGCTAGGTAACCTACATAGTGCAAGTGTCTGCTAGGTAACCTACATAGTCCAAGTACCCGCTAGGGAAGGTACATAGTCCAAGTGCCCGCTAGGTAACCTAGAGAGTGCAAGTGCCCGCTAGTTAACCTACATATTCCAAGTGCCCGCTAGGTAACCTTGATAGTCCAAGTGCCTTCTGGTTAACTTACATAGTCCAAGTGCCCACTAGGTAACCTACATAGTCCAAGTGCCCACTAGGTAACCTAAATAATCCAAATGCCCGCTAGGGAAACTACATAGTCCAAGTGCCCGCTAGTTAACCTAGATAATCCAAGTGCCCGCTAGTAAACCTAGATAGTCCAAGGGCCCGCTAGTTAACCTAGATAGTCCAAGTGCCCGCTAGTTAACCTAAATCTTCCAAGTGTCCGTTAGGTAACCTACATAGTCCAAGTGACTGCTAGGTAACATAGACAGTCCAAGTGCCTGATAGCTAACCTACATAGTCCAAGTGTCCGTTCGTTAACCTAGATAGTCCAAGTGCCCATTGGGTAACCTACATAGTCCAAGTGCCGCCTGGTAACCTGTATAGTCCAAGTGCCCGCTAGTTAACCTACATTGTCCAAGTGCCTTCTAGGGAGCCTACATAGTCCACGTGACCGCTAAGGAACCTACATAGTCCAAGTGCCCGTTAGCTAACCTAGATAGTCCAAGGGCCCGCTAGTTGACCTACATAGTCCAAGTGCCACCTAGGTAACCTAGATAGTACAAGTGCCCGCTAGGGAACTTAGATAGTGCAAGTGCCTGTTAGCTAACCTAGATAGTCCAAGTGGCGGCTAGGTAACCTACATAGTCCAAGTGCCCGTTCGTTAACCTAGATAATCCAAGTGTCCGCTAGGTAACCTAGACAGTCCATGTGCCCGCTAGTTACCCTACATAGTCCAAGTGCCCGTTAGTTAACCTAGATAGTCAATGTGCCTGCTAGGTAACCTAGATACTCCAAGTGCCCGCTAGGTAACCTACATAGTCCAAGTGCCCGCTAGGTAACCTAAATAGTACAAATGCCCGCTAGGGAAACTACATAGTCCAAGTGCCCGCTAGTTAACCTAGATAGTCCAAGTGCCTGCTAGTAAACCTACATAATCCATGGGCCCGCTAGTTAACCTACACAGTGCAAGGGCCCGCTAGTTAACCTAGATAGTCCTAGTGCCTGCTAGTAAACCTACATAATCCATGGGTCCGCTAGTTAAACTACATAGTGCAAGGGCCCGCTAGTTAACCTAGATAGTGCAAGTGTCCGCTAGTTAAGCTACGTAGTCCAAGTGTCCGCTAGTTAACCTAGATAGTCCAAGTGCCCGCTAGGGATCCTTAATAATCCAAGTGCATTCTAGGTAACCTAGATAGTCCAAGTGCCCGCTAGTTAACCTAGATAGTCCTAGTGCCCGTTAGTTTACCTAGATAGTCCAAGTGCCCACTGGGGACGTACATAGTCCAAGTGCCCGCTAGGTAACCTAGATAGTCCAAGTGCGCGCTAGGGTATGTACATAGTCCAATTGCCTGCTAGGAAACCTAGATAGTCCAAGTGCCCGCTAGTTAACCTACATAGTCCAAGGGCCCGCTAGTTAACCTACATAGTCCAAGATCTGCTAGTTAACCTAGATAATCAAAGTGCCCGCTAGGTAACCTAGACAGTCCAAGTGCCCGCTAGGTTACCTACATAGTCCAAGTGCCCTTTCGTTAACCTAGATAGTCCAAGTGACCTCTAGGTAACCTACACCGTCCAAGGGCCCGCTAGGTAACCTAGACAGACAAAGTGCCCGTTAGGTAACCTAGATAGTCCAAGCGCCTGCCAGGTAACCTACATTGTCCATGTTCCCTCTAGGTAACCTAGATAGTCCAAGTGCCCGTTACCTAACCTAGATAGTCCAAGTACCCGCTAGGCAACATACATAGACCAAGTGCCCGTTCGTTAACCTGGAAATCCAAGTGCCCGCTATGTAACCTAGACAGTCCAAGTGCCCGCTAGGTTACCTGCATAGTCCAAGTGCCCGTTCGTTAAACTAGATAGTCCAAGTGCCCACTAGGTAACCTACATAGTCCAAGTGCCCGCTAGTTAACATAGATAGTCCAAGTGTCCGCTAGGTAACCTAGAGAGTGCAAGTGTCCGGTAGTTAGCCTACATAGTCCAAGTGCCTGCTAGGTAACCTAGATATTCCAAGGGCCTGCTAGTTAACCTACATAGTCCAAGTGCCCGCTAGGTAACCTACATAGTCCAAGTGCCTGCTAGGTAACCTACATAGTGCAAGTGCCCGCTAGGTAACCTAGATAGTCCAAGTGCCCTTTAAAGAACCTAGATAGTCCAAGTGCCCGCTAGGGAACCTACATAGTCCAATTGCCCGCTCTGGAACATACATAGTCCAAGTGCCCGTTAGTTAACCTAGATAATTTAAGTGCCCGCTAGTTAACCTAGATAGTCCAGTGCCCACTAGGTAACCTACATAGTCCAAGTGCCCGCTAGGTAACCTATATAGTCCAAATGCCCGCTAGGGAACCTACATAGTCCAGGAGCGCTCTACTTAACCTAGATAGTCCAAGTGCCCGCTAGTTAACCAGGATCATCAAAGTGCCCTCTAGTTAACTTACATAGTCTAAAGGCCTGCTAGTTAACCTACATAGACCAAGGGCCCGCTAGTTAACCTAGATAGTCCAAGTGCCCGCTAGTTAACCTACATAGTCCAAGTTCCCGCTAGGTAACCTAGACAGTCCAAGTGACCACTAGGTTACCTACATAGTCTAACTGCCCGTTCATTAACATTCATAGCCCAAGTGCCCGCTAGGAAAAGTACATAGTCCAAGTGCCCGTAGGTAACATAGATAGTCCACTTGCCCGCTAGTTAACCTAAATAGTCCAAGAGCCTGCTAGGTAAACTACATAGTCCAAGTGCCCGTTCGTTAACCTACATTGTCCAAGTGCCCGCTAGGTAACGTAGATAGCCCAAGTGCCCGCTAGGGAACGTACATAGTCCAAGTGCCCACTAGGTAACCTAGACAATCCAATTGCCCCCTAGTTAACCTAGACCGTCCAAGTGCCCACTAGGGAACCTACATAGTCCAAGGGCCCGCTAGTTAACCTACATAGTCCAAGGTCTGCTAGTTAACCTAGATAGTCAAAGTGCCTGCTAGGTAACCTAGACAGTCCAAGTGCCCAGTAGGTTACCTACATAGTTCAAGTGCCCGTTCGTTAACCTAGATAGTCCACGTGCCTGCTAGGTAACCAATATAGTCCAACAGCAAGCTAGGTAACCTAGACAGACAAAGTGCCCGTTAGGTAACCTAGATAGTCCAAGTGCCTGCTAAGTAACCTACATTGTCCATGTTCCCTGTAGGTAACCTAGCTAGTACAAGTGCCCGTTACCTAACCTAGATAGTCCAAGTGCCTGCTAGGCAACATACATAGTCCAAGTGCCCGTTCGTTAACCTAGATAGTCCAAGTGCCCACTAGGGAACCTATATAGTCCAAGTGCCCGCTAGGTAACCTACATAGTGCAAGTGTCTGCTAGGTAACCTACATAGTCCAAGTACCCGCTAGGGAAGGTACATAGTCCAAGTGCCCGCTAGGTAACCTAGAGAGTGCAAGTGCCCGCTAGTTAACCTACATATTCCAAGTGCCCGCTAGGTAACCTTGATAGTCCAAGTGCCTTCTGGTTAACTTACATAGTCCAAGTGCCCACTAGGTAGCCTACATAGTCCAAGTGCCCACTAGGTAACCTAAATAATCCAAATGCCCGCTAGGGAAACTACATAGTCCAAGTGCCCGCTAGTTAACCTAGATAATCCAAGTGCCCGCTAGTAAACCTAGATAGTCCAAGGGCCCGCTAGTTAACCTAGATAGTCCAAGTGCCCGCTAGTTAACCTAAATCTTCCAAGTGTCCGTTAGGTAACCTACATAGTCCAAGTGACTGCTAGGTAACATAGACAGTCAAAGTGCCTGATAGCTAACCTACATAGTCCAAGTGTCCGTTCGTTAACCTAGATAGTCCAAGTGCCCATTGGGTAACCTACATAGTCCAAGTGCCGCCTGCTAACCTGGATAGTCCAAGTGCCCGCTAGTTAACCTACATTGTCCAAGTGCCTTCTAGGGAGCCTACATAGTCCACGTGACCGCTAAGGAACCTACATAGTCCAAGTGCCCGTTAGCTAACCTAGATAGTCCAAGGGCCCGCTAGTTGACCTACATAGTCCAAGTGCCAGCTAGGTAACCTAGATAGTACAAGTGCCCGCTAGGGAACCTAGATAGTCCAAGTGCCTGTTAGCTAACCTAGATAGTCCAAGTGGCGGCTAGGTAACCTACATAGTCCAAGTGCCCGTTCGTTAACCTAGATAATCCAAGTGTCCGCTAGGTAACCTAGACAGTCCAAGTGCCCGCTAGTTACCCTACATAGTCCAAGTGCCCGTTAGTTAACCTAGATAGTCAATGTGCCTGCTAGGTAACCTAGATACTCCAAGTACCCGCTAGGTAACCTACATAGTCCAAGTGCCCGCTAGGTAACCTAAATAGTACAAATGCCCGCTAGGGAAACTACATAGTCCAAGTGCCCGCTAGTTAACCTAGATAGTCCAAGTGCCTGCTAGTAAACCTACATAATCCATGGGCCCGCTAGTTAACCTACATAGTGCAAGGGCCCGCTAGTTAACCTAGATAGTCCTAGTGCCTGCTAGTAAACCTACATTATCCATGGGTCCGCTAGTTAACCTACATAGTGCAAGGGCCCGCTAGTTCACCTAGAAAGTGCAAGTGACCGCTAGTTAATCTACAGAGTCCAAGTGCCCGCTAGTTCACCTAGATAGTCCAAGTGCCCGCTAGTTAACCTAGATAGTCCTAGTGCCCGTTAGTTTACCTAGATAGTCCAAGTGCCCACTGGGGACGTACATAGTCCAAGTGCCCGCTAGGTAACCTAGATAGTCCAAGTGCGCGCTAGGGAATGTACATAGTCCAATTGCCTGCTAGGAAACCTAGAT
The DNA here is from genome assembly GCF_050624435.1 of Tenrec ecaudatus. Classification (NCBI taxonomy): domain Eukaryota; kingdom Metazoa; phylum Chordata; class Mammalia; order Afrosoricida; family Tenrecidae; genus Tenrec; species Tenrec ecaudatus. Next base: position 1,028,292 of record NW_027459471.1, read on the forward strand.
AGTCCAAGTGCCCTCTAGTTAACCTACATAGTCCAAGGGCCCGCTAGTTAACCTACATAGTCCAAGATCTGCTAGTTAACCTAGATAATCAAAGTGCCCGCTAGGTAACCTAGACAGTCCAAGTGCCCGCTAGGTTACCTACATAGTCCAAGTGCCCTTTCGTTAACCTAGATAGTCCAAGTGCCCTCTAGGTAACCTACACCGTCCAAGGGCCCGCTAGGTAACCTAGACAGACAAAGTGCCCGTTAGGTAACCTAGATAGTCCAAGTGCCTGCCAGGTAACGTACATTGTCCATGTTCCCTCTAGGTAACCTAGATAGTCCAAGTGCCCGTTACCTAACCTAGATAGTCCAAGTACCCGCTAGGCAACATACATAGACCAAGTGCCCGTTCGTTAACCTGGAAGTCCAAGTGCCCGCTATGTAACCTAGACAGTCCAAGTGCCCGCTAGGTTACCTGCATAGTCCAAGTGCCCGTTCGTTAACCCGGATAGTCCAAGTGCCCACTAGAGAACCTATATAGTCCAAGTGCCCGCTATGTAACCTAGACAGTCCAAGTGCCCGCTAGGTTACCTGCATAGTCCAAGTGCCCGTTCGTTAACCTAGATAGTCCAAGTGCCCACTAGGTAACCTACATAGTCCAAGTGCCCGCTAGTTAACATAGATAGTCCAAGTGCCCGCTAGGTAACCTAGAGAGTGCAAGTGCCCGGTAGTTAGCCTACATAGTCCAAGTGCCTGCTAGGTAACCTAGATATTCCAAGGGCCTGCTAGTTAACCTACATATTCCAAGGGCCTGCTAGTTAACCTACATAGTCCAAGTGCCCCCTAGGTAACCTACATAGTGCAAGTGCCCGCTAGGTAACCTAGATAGTCCAAGTGCCCTTTACGGAACCTAGATAGTCCAAGTGCCCACTAGGGAACCTACATAGTCCAATTGCCCGCTCTGGAACATACATAGTCCAAGTGCCCGTTAGTTAACCTAGATAATTTAAGTGCCCGCTAGTTAACCTAGATAGTCCAGTGCCCACTAGGTAACCTACATAGTCCAAGTGCCCGCTAGGTAACCTATATAGTCCAAATGCCCGCTAGGGAACCTACATAGTCCAGGAGCGCTCTAGTTAACCTAGATAGTCCAAGTGCCCGCTAGTTAACCAGGATCATCAAAGTGCCCTCTAGTTAACTTACATAGTCTAAAGGCCTGCTAGTTAACCTACATAGACCAAGGGCCCGCTAGTTAACCTAGATAGTCCAAGTGCCCGCTAGTTAACCTACATAGTCCAAGTTCCCGCTAGGTAACCTAGACAGTCCAAGTGACCACTAGGTTACCTACATAGTCTAAGTGCCCGTTCATTAACATTCATAGCCCAAGTGCCCGCTAGGAAAAGTACATAGTCCAAGTGCCCGTAGGTAACATAGATAGTCCAAGTGCCCGCTAGTTAACCTAAATAGTCCAAGAGCCTGCTAGGTAAACTACATACTCCAAGTGCCCGTTCGTTAACCTACATTGTCCAAGTGCCCGCTAGGTAACGTAGATAGCCCAAGTGCCCGCTAGGGAACGTACATAGTCCAAGTGCCCACTAGGTAACCTAGACAATCCAATTGCCCCCTAGTTAACCTAGACCGTCCAAGTGCCCACTAGGGAACCTACATAGTCCAAGGGCCCGCTAGTTAACCTACATAGTCCAAGGTCTGCTAGTTAACCTAGATAGTCAAAGTGCCTGCTAGGTAACCTAGACAGTCCAAGTGCCCAGTAGGTTACCTACATAGTTCAAGTGCCCGTTCGTTAACCTATATAGTCCACGTGCCTGCTAGGTAACCAATATAGTCCAACAGCAAGCTAGGTAACCTAGACAGACAAAGTGCCCGTTAGGTAACCTAGATAGTCCAAGTGCCTGCTAAGTAACCTACATTGTCCATGTTCCCTGTAGGTAACCTAGATAGTACAAGTGCCCGTTACCTAACCTAGATAGTCCAAGTGCCCGCTAGGCAACATACATAGTCCAAGTGCCCGTTCTTTAACCTAGAAGTCCAAGTGCCCGCTGTGTAACCTAGATAGTCCAAGTGCCCGCTAGGTTACCTGCATAGTCCAAGTGCCCGTTCGTTAACCTAGATAGTCCAAGTGCCCACTAGGGAACCTATATAGTCCAAGTGCCCGCTAGGTAACCTACATAGTGCAAGTGTCTGCTAGGTAACCTACATAGTCCAAGTACCCGCTAGGGAAGGTACATAGTCCAAGTGCCCGCTAGGTAACCTAGAGAGTGCAAGTGCCCGCTAGTTAACCTACATATTCCAAGTGCCCGCTAGGTAACCTTGATAGTCCAAGTGCCTTCTGGTTAACTTACATAGTCCAAGTGCCCACTAGGTAACCTACATTGTCCAAGTGCCCACTAGGTAACCTAAATAATCCAAATGCCCGCTAGGGAAACTACATAGTCCAAGTGCCCGCTAGTTAACCTAGATAATCCAAGTGCCCGCTAGTAAACCTAGATAGTCCAAGGGCCCGCTAGTTAACCTAGATAGTCCAAGTGCCCGCTAGTTAACCTAAATCTTCCAAGTGTCCGTTAGGTAACCTACATAGTCCAAGTGACTGCTAGGTAACATAGACAGTCCAAGTGCCTGATAGCTAACCTACATAGTCCAAGTGTCCGTTCGTTAACCTAGATAGTCCAAGTGCCCATTGGGTAACCTACATAGTCCAAGTGCCGCCTGGTAACCTGTATAGTCCAAGTGCCCGCTAGTTAACCTACATTGTCCAAGTGCCTTCTAGGGAGCCTACATAGTCCACGTAACCGCTAAGGAACCTACATAGTCCAAGTGCCCGTTAGCTAACCTAGATAGTCCAAGGGCCCGCTAGTTGACCTACATAGTCCAAGTGCCACCTAGGTAACCTAGATAGTACAAGTGCCCGCTACGGAACCTAGATAGTCCAAGTGCCTGTTAGCTAACCTAGATAGTCCAAGTGGCGGCTAGGTAACCTACATAGTCCAAGTGCCCGTTCGTTAACCTAGATAATCCAAGTGTCCGCTAGGTAACCTAGACAGTCCAAGTGCCCGCTAGTTACCCTACATAGTCCAAGTGCCCGTTAGTTAACCTAGATAGTCAATGTGCCTGCTAGGTAACCTAGATACTCCAAGTACCCGCTAGGTAACCTACATAGTCCAAGTGCCCGCTAGGTAACCTAAATAGTACAAATGCCCGCTAGGGAAACTACATAGTCCAAGTGCCCGCTAGTTAACCTAGATAGTCCAAGTGCCTGCTAGTAAACCTACATAATCCATGGGCCCGCTAGTTAACCTACATAGTGCAAGGGCCCGCTAGTTAACCTAGATAGTCCTAGTGCCTGCTAGTAAACCTACATAATCCATGGGTCCGCTAGTTAACCTACATAGTGCAAGGGCCCGCTAGTTCACCTAGAAAGTGCAAGTGACCGCTAGTTAAGCTACAGAGTCCAAGTGCCCGCTAGTTCACCTAGATAGTCCAAGTGCCCGTTAGTTAACCTAGATAGTCCTAGTGCCCGTTAGTTTCCCTAGATAGTCCAAGTGCCCACTGGGGACGTACATAGTCCAAGTGCCCGCTAGGTAACCTAGATAGTCCAAGTGCGCGCTAGGGAATGTACATAGTCCAATTGCCTGCTAGGAAACCTAGATAGTCCAAGTGCCCTCTAGTTAACCTACATAGTCCAAGGGCCCGCTAGTTAACCTACATAGTCCAAGATCTGCTAGTTAACCTAGATAATCAAAGTGCCGCTAGGTGACCTAGACAATCCAAGTGCCCGCTAGGTTACCTACATAGTCCAAGTGCCCTTTCGTTAACCTAGATAGTCCAAGTGCCCTCTAGGTAACCTACACCGTCCAAGGGCCCGCTAGGTAACCTAGACAGACAAAGTGCCCGTTAGGTAACCTAGATAGTCCAAGTGCCTGCCAGGTAACCTACATTGTCCATGTTCCCTCTAGGTAACCTAGATAGTCCAAGTGCCCGTTACCTAACCTAGATAGTCCAAGTACCCGCTAGGCAACATACATAGACCAAGTGCCCGTTCGTTAACCTGGAAGTCCAAGTGCCCGCTATGTAACCTAGACAGTCCAAGTGCCCGCTAGGTTACCTGCATAGTCCAAGTGCCCGTTCGTTAACCCGGATAGTCCAAGTGCCCACTAGAGAACCTATATAGTCCAAGTGCCCGCTATGTAACCTAGACAGTCCAAGTGCCCGCTAGGTTACCTGCATAGTCCAAGTGCCCGTTCGTTAACCTAGATAGTCCAAGTGCCCACTAGGTAACCTACATAGTCCAAGTGCCCGCTAGTTAACATAGATAGTCCAAGTGCCCGCTAGGTAACCTAGAGAGTGCAAGTGCCCGGTAGTTAGCCTACATAGTCCAAGTGCCTGCTAGGTAACCTAGATATTCCAAGGGCCTGCTAGTTAACCTACATATTCCAAGGGCCTGCTAGTTAACCTACATAGTCCAAGTGCCCCCTAGGTAACCTACATAGTGCAAGTGCCCGCTAGGTAACCTAGATAGTCCAAGTGCCCTTTACGGAACCTAGATAGTCCAAGTGCCCACTAGGGAACCTACATAGTCCAATTGCCCGCTCTGGAACATACATAGTCCAAGTGCCCGTTAGTTAACCTAGATAATCCAAGTGCCCGCTAGTTAACCTAGATAGTCCAGTGCCCACTAGGTAACCTACATAGTCCAAGTGCCCGCTAGGTAACCTATATAGTCCAAATGCCCGCTAGGGAACCTACATAGTCCAGGAGCGCTCTAGTTAACCTAGATAGTCCAAGTGCCCGCTAGTTAACCAGGATCATCAAAGTGCCCTCTAGGTAACTTACATAGTCTAAAGGCCTGCTAGTTAACCTACATAGACCAAGGGCCCGCTAGTTAACCTAGATAGTCCAAGTGCCCGCTAGTTAACCTACATAGTCCAAGTTCCCGCTAGGTAACCTAGACAGTCCAAGTGACCACTAGGTTACCTACATAGTCTAAGTGCCCGTTCGTTAACCTCCATAGTCCAAGTGCCCACTAGGTAACGTAGATAGCCCAAGTGCCCGCTAGGGAACGTACATAGTCCAAGTGCCCACTAGGTAACCTAGACAGTACAATTTCCCCCTAGTTAACCTAGACCGTCCAAGTGCCCGCTAGGGAACCTACATAGTCCAAGGGCCCGCTAGTTAACCTACATAGTCCAAGGTCTGCTAGTTAACCTAGATAGTCAAAGTGCCTGCTAGGTAACCTAGACAGTCCAAGTGCCCAGTAGGTTACCTACATAGTTCAAGTGCCCGTTCGTTAACCTAGATAGTCCACGTGCCTGCTAGGTAACCTACATAGTCCAAGAGCAAGCTAGGTAACCTAGACAGACAAAGTGCCCGTTAGGTAACCTAGATAGTGCAAGTGCCTGCTAAGTAACCTACATTGTCCATGTTCCCTGTAGGTAACCTAGATAGTCCAAGTGCCCGTTACCTAACCTAGATAGTCCAAGTGCCCGCTAGGCAACATACATAGTCCAAGTGCCCGTTCGTTAACCTAGAAGTCCAAGTGCCCGCTGTGTAACCTAGATAGTCCATGTCCCCGCTAGGTTACCTGCATAGTCCAAGTGCCCGTTCGTTAACCTAGATAGTCCAAGTGCCCACTAGGGAACCTATATAGTCCAAGTGCCCGCTAGGTAACCTACATAGTGCAAGTGTCTGCTAAGTAACCTACATAGTCCAAGTACCCGCTAGGGAAGGTACATAGTCCAAGTGCCCGCTAGGTAACCTAGAGAGTGCAAGTGCCCGCTAGTTAACCTACATAGTCCAAGTGCCTGCTAGGTAACCTAGATAGTCCAAGGGCCTGCTAGTTAACCTACATAGTCCAAGTGCCCGCTAGGTAACCTACATAGTGCAAGTGTCCGCTAGTTAACCTACATAGTCAAAGTGCCCGCTAGTTAACCTAGATCGTCCAAGTGCCCGCTAGGTAACCTACATAGTGCAAGTGTCCGCTAGTTAACCTTGATCGTCCAATTTTCATCTAGTAACCTACATAGTACATGTGCCCGCTAGGTAACCTAGGAGGTCCAAGTGCCCGTTCGGTAACCTAGATAGTCCAAGTGCCCTTTTGGGGAACCTAGATAGTCCAAGTGCCCGCTGGGGAACCTACATAGTCCAATTGCCTGCTCTGGAACATACATAGTCCAAGTGCCAGTTAGTTAACCTAGCTAGTCCAAGTGGCCGCTAGTTAACCTAGATAGTCCAAGTGCCCGCTAGTTAACCTAGATAGTCCAGTGCCCGCTGGGGAACCTACATAGTCCAATTGCCTGCTCTGGAACATACATAGTCCAAGTGCCAGTTAGTTAACCTAGCTAGTCCAAGTGGCCGCTAGTTAACCTAGATAGTCCAAGTGCCCGCTAGTTAACCTAGATAGTCCAGTGCCCGCTAGGGAACCTACATAGTCCAAGAGCCCTCTAGTTAACCTAGATAGTCCAAGTGGCCGCTAGTTAACCTAGATAGTCAAAGTGCCCACTAGTTAACCAGGATCATCAAAGTGCCCTCTAGTTAACTTACATAGTCCAGAAGCCTGCTAGTTAACCTACATAGACCAAGGGCCCGCTAGTTAACCTACATAGTCCAAGTGCCTGCTGGGTAAACTACATAGTCCAAGTGCCCATGCGTTAACCTACATTGTCCAAGTGCCCGCTAGGTAACGTAGATAGCCCAAGTGCCCGTTAGGGAACGTACATAGTCCAAGTGCCCACTAGGTAACCTAGACAGTCCAATTGCCCCCTAGTTAACCTACACAGTCCAAGTACCCGATAGGGAACCTACTTAGTCCAAATGCCCGCTAGGGAACCTACATAGTCCAAGTGCTCGCTAGGCAACATAGATAGTTCAAGTGCCGGTTAGCTAACCTAGATAGTCGAAGTGTCCGCTAGTTAACCTACATAGTCCAACTGCCCGTTCGTTAACCTAGATAGTCCAAGTGCCCGCTAGGTAACCTAGACAGTCCAAGTGCCCTCTAGGTTACCTACATAGTCCAAGTGCACGTTCGTTAACCTAGATAGTCCAAGTGCCCCTGGTAACCTACATAGTCCAAGGGCCCACTAGGTAACCTTGATAGTCCAAGAGCCTTCTAGTTAACCTACATAGTCCAAGTGCCCGCTAGGTAACCTACATAGTCCAATTGCCCACTAGGTTACCTAAATAATCCAAATGCCCGCTAGGGAAACTACATAGTCCAAGTGCCGGTAGTTAACCTAGTTATTCCAAGGGCCTGCTAGTTAACCTAGATAGTCCAAATGCCCGCTAGTTAACCTAAATCGTCCAAGTGTCCGTTAGGTAACCTACATAGACCAAGTGCCGGCTAGGTAACCTGGATATTCCAAGTGCCCGCTAGTTAACCTACATAGTCCAAATGCCTTCTAGGGAGCCTACATACTCCACGTGACCGCTAGGGAACCTACATAGTCCAAGTGCCCGCTAGGGAACCTACATAGTCCAAATGCCCGCAAGGAAACCTACATAGTCTAAATGTCCGCCAGGCAACCTACATAATCCAAGTACCCGCTCTGGAACATACATAGTCCAAGTGCCCGTTAGTTAACCTAGATAGTCAAAGTGCCTTCTAGGTAACCTAGATAGTCCAAGTGCCCGCTAGGTAACCTACATTGTCCAAGTGCCCGCTAGGCAACCTAAATAGTCCAAATGCCCGCTAGGGAAACTACATAGTCCAAGTGCCCGCTAGTTAACCTAGATAGTCAAGTTCCCCCTAGTAAACCTACATAATCCATGGGCCCGCTAGTTAACCTACATAGTGCAAGGGCACGCTAGTTAACCTAGATCGTGCAAGTGTCCGCTAGTTAACCTACATAGTCCAAGTGCCAGCTAGGTAACCTAGAGAGTCCAATAGCCCGCTAGGGATCCTTCATAATCCAAGTGCCTGCTAGGTAACCTAGATAGTCCAAGTGCCCGCTAGTAAACCTAGATTGTCCAAGGGCCTGCTAGTTAACTTAGATAGTCCAAGTGCCCGCTAGTTAACCTAAATCGTCCAAGTGTCCGCTAGGTAACCTACATAGTCCAAGTGCCTGCTAGGTAACCTAGATATTCCAAGTTCCTGATAGCTAACCTACATAGTCCAAGTGTCCGTTCGTTAACGTAGATAGTCCAAGTTCCCATTGGATAACCTACATAGTCCAAGTGCCCGCTTGGTAACCTGGATAGTCCAAGTGCCCGCTAGTTAACCTACATAGTCCAAGTGCCTTCTAGGGAGCCTACATACTCCACGTGACCGCTAGGGAACCTACATAGTCCAAGTGCCCGTTAGGGAACCTACATAGTCCAAGTGCCCGCTAGGTAACCTAGATAGTCCAAGTACCCGTTACCTAACCTAGATAGTCCAAGTGCCCGCTAGGTAACCTACATAATCAAAGTGCCCGCTAGGTATCCTAGATAGTCCATGTTCCTGTTAGTTAACCTAGATAGTCCTAATGCCCGCTGGGTAACCTACATAGTCCAAGGGCCCGCTGGGTAACCTAGATAGTCCAAGGGCCCGCTAGTTAACCTACATAGTCCAAGGTCTGCTAGTTAACCTAGATAGTCAAAGTGCCCGGTAGGTAACATAGACAGTCCAAGTGCCCGCTAGGTAACCTACATAGTCCAAGTGGCTGTTAGGTAACCTACATAGTCCAAATGACCGCTAGTAACCTACATAGTCCAAGTGCCCGATAGGGAACTCACATAATCCAAGTGCCCACTAGGGAACCTACATAGTCCAAGTCCCCGCTATGTAACCTACATAGTCCAAATGCCCGCAAGGAAACCTACATAGTCTAAATGCACGCCAGGCAACCTACATAATCCAAGTGCCCGCTCTGGAACATACATAGTCCAATTGCCCGTTAGATATCCTAGATAGTCAAAGGACCCGCTAGTTGACCTACATAGTCCAAGTGCCAGCTTGGTAACCTAGATAGTACAAGTGCCCGCTATGGAACCTAGATAGTCCAAATGCCTGTTAGCTAACCTAGATAGTCCACGTGGCGGCTAGGTAACCTACATAGTCCAAGTGCCCGTTCGTTAACCTGGATAATCCAAGTGCCCGTTAGGTAACCTAGACAGTCCAAGTGCCTGCTAGTTACCTTACATAGTCCAAGTGCCCGTTAGTTAACCTAGATAGTCAAAGTGCCTGCTAGGTAACCTAGATAGTTCAAGTGCCCGCTAGTTAACCTAGATAGTCCAAGTGCCCCCTAGTAAACCTACATAATCCATGGGCCCGCTAGTTAACCTACATAGTGCAAGGGCCCGCTAGTTAACCTAGATCGTGCAAGTGTCCGCTAGTTAACCTACATAGTCCAAGTGCCAGCTAGGTAACCTAGATAGTCCAATTGACCGCTAGGGATCCTTCATAATCCAAGTGCCTGCTAGGTAAACTAGATAGTCCATGTGCCCGCTAGTAAACCTAGATTGTCCAAGGGCCTGCTAGTTAACCTAGATAGTCCAAGTGCCCGCTAGTTAACCTAAATCGTCCAAGTGTCCGCTAGGTACCTACATAGTCCAAGTGCCTGCTAGGTAACCTAGATATTCCAAGTGTCTGATAGCTAACCTACATAGTCCAAGTGTCCGTTCGTTAACGTAGATATTCCAAGTGCCCATTGGGTAACCTACATAGTCCAAGTGCCCGCTTGGTAACCTGGATAGTCCAAGTGTCCGCTAGTTAACCTACATAATCCAAGTGCCTTCTAGGGAGCCTACATAGTCCACGTGACCGCTTGGGAACCTACATAGTCCAAGTGCCCGTTAGGGAACCTACATAATCCAAGTGCCCGCTCTGGAACATACATAGTCCAAGTGCCCGTTAGCTACCCTAGATAGTCCAAAGGCCCGCTAGTTGACCTACATAGTCCAAGAGCCAGCTAGGTAACCTAGATAGTACAAGTGCCCACTAGGGAACCTAGATAGTCCAAGTGCCTGTTAGCTAACCTAGATAGTCCAAGTGGCGGCTAGGTAACCTACATAGTCCAAGTGCCCGTTCGTTAACCTAGATAATCCAAGTGCCCGTTAGGTAACCTAGACAGTCCAATTGCCCGCTAGTTACCCTACATAGTCCAAGTGCCCGTTAGTTAACCTAGATAGTCAAAGTGCCTGCTAGGTAACCTAGATAGTCCAAGTGCCCGTTAGGTAACCTACATAGTCCAAGTGCCCGCTAGGTAACCTAAATTGTCCAAATGACCGCTAGGGAAACTACATAGTCCAAGTGCCCCCTAGTAAACCTACATAATCCATGGGCCCGCTAGTTAACCTACATAGTCCAAGCGCCAGCTATGTAACCTAGATAGTCCAATTGCCCGCTAGGGATCCTTCATATTCCTATTCCTGCTAGGTAACCTAGATAGTCCAAGGGCCTGCTAGTTAACCTACATAGTCCAAGAACCCGCAAGTTAACCTAGATAGTCCAAGTGCCCGCTAGTTAACCTACATAGTCCAAGTGCCCGATAGAAAACTATATAGTCCATGTGCCCTCTATGGAACCTACATAGTCCAAGTGCCCGTTGGGAACCAATAGTCTAAGTGCTGGCTAGGGAACATGTATCATCCAAGTGCCCGCTAGTTAACCTAGATAGTCCAAGTGCCCGCTAGGTAACCTACAAAGTCCAAGTGCCCAGTAGGTAATCCATATAGTCCAAATGCCCGCTAGGGAACCTACATAGTCCAAGTACCCGCTAATTAACCTACATAGTCCAAGTGACCGTTAGCTAACCTAGATAGTCTAAGGACCCACTAGTTAACCTACATAATTCAAGTGCCCGCTAGGTAACTTAGATAATCCAAGTGCCCGCTAGGGTATGTACATAGACCATGTGCCCGCTAGGTAACCTAGATAGTCCAAGTGCCCACTAGTTAACCTACATAGTCGAAGGGCCCCTTAGTTAACCTAGATAGTCCAAGTGCCCGCTAGTTAACCTAGATTGTCCAAGTGCCCGCTAGTTAACCTACATAGTCCAAGTGCCCTTAGGTAACCTAGATAGTCCAAGTGCCCGCTAGGGAACCTACATAGTCAAATTTCCCGCTAGGTAACCTAGATAGTCTAGGGCCCGTTACCTATCCTAGATCGTCCAAGTGCCCGCTAGGCAACCTACATAATCCGAGTTCCCGTTCGTTAACCTAGAAGTCCAAGTGCCCGCTACGTTACCTGCATAGTCCAAGTGCCCGTTAGGTAACCTACATAGTCCAAGTGCCCGCTAGGCAACCTAGATAGTCCAAGTACCCGTTAGCTAACCTAGTTCGTCCAAGTGTCCGCTAGGTAAGCAAGATAGTCAAAGTGTCCGCTACGTAACCTACATAGTCCAAGTTCCCACTAGGTCACCTAGATAGTCCAAGTGCCCGCTAGGTAACCTACATAGTCCTAGTGCCCGCTAGTTAACCAACATTGTCCAAGTGCCCGATACGGACCTACATAGTCCAAGTGCCTGTTAGGTAACCTACATAGTCCAAATGCCCGCTAGTAACCTACATAGTCCAAGTGCCCGATAGGGAACTCACATAATCCAAGTGCCCACTAGGGAACCTACATAGTCCAAGTCCCCGCTATGTAACCTACATAGTCCAAATGCCCGCAAGGAAACCTACATAGTCTAAATGTCCGCCAGGCAACCTACATAATCCAAATGCCCGCTCTGGAACATACATAGTCCAATTGCCCGTTAGATATCCTAGATAGTCCAAGGGCCCGGTAGTTGACCTACATAATCCAAGTGCCACCTTGGTAACCTAGATAGTACAAGTGCCCGCTATGGAACCTAGATAGTCCAAATGCCTGTTAGCTAACCTAGATAGTCCAAGTGGCGGCTAGGTAACCTACATAGTCCAAGTGCCCGTTCGTTAACCTAGATAATCCAAGTGCCCGTTAGGTAACCTAGACAGTCCAAGTGCCCGCTAGTTACCCTACATAGTCCAAGTGCCCGTTAGTTAACCTAGATAATCAAAGTGCCCGCTAGGTAACCTACATAGTCCAAGTGCCCGCTAGGCAACCTAAATAGTCCAAATGCCCGCTAGGGAAACTACATAGTCCAAGTGCCCGCTAGTTAACCTAGATAGTCAAGTGCCCCCTAGTAAACCTACATAATCCATGGGCCCGCTAGTTAACCTACATAGTGCAAGGGCCCACTAGTTAACCTAGATCGTGCAAGTGTCCGCTAGTTAACCTACATAGTCCAAGTGCCAGCTAGGTAACCTAGATAGTCCAATTGCCCGCTAGGGATCCTTCATAATCCAAGTGCCTGCTAGGTAACCTAGATAGTCCAAGTGCCCGCTATTAAACCTAGATTGTTCAAGGTCCTGCTAGTTAACCTAGATAATCCAAGTGCCCGCTTGTTAACCTATATCGTCCAAGTGTCCGCTAGGTAACCTACATAGACCAAGTGCCTGCTAGGTAACCTAGATATTCCAAGTTCCTGATAGCTAACCTACATAGTCCAAGTGTCCGTTCGTTAACGTAGATAGTCCAAGTGCCCATTGGGTAACCTACATAGTCCAAGTGCCCGCTTGGTAACCTGGATAGTCCAAGTGCCCGCTAGTTAACCTACATAGTCCATGTGCCTTCTAGGGAGCCTACATAGTCCACGTGACCGCTAGGGAACCTACATAGTCCAAGTGCCCGTTAGGGCACCTACATAGTCCAAGTGCCCGCTAGGTAACCTACATAGTCCAAGTGCCCGCTAGGCAACCTAAATAGTCCAAATGCCCGCTAGGGAAACTACATAGTCCAAGTGCCCGCTAGTTAACCTAGATAGTCAAGTGCCCCCTAGTAAACCTACATAATCCATGGGCCCTCTAGTTAACCTACATAGTGCAAGGGCCCACTAGTTAACCTAGATCGTGCAAGTGTCCGCTAGTTAACCTACATAGTCCAAGTGCCAGCTAGGTAACCTAGATAGTCCAATTGCCCGCTAGGGATCCTTCATAATCCAAGTGCCTGCTAGGTAGCCTAGATAGTCCAAGTGCCCGCTATTAAACCTAGATTGTTCAAGGTCCTGCTAGTTAACCTAGATAGTCCAAGTGCCCGCTTGTTAACCTATATCGTCCAAGTGTCCGCTAGGTAACCTACATAGACCAAGTGCCTGCTACTTAACCTAGATATTCCAAGTTCCTGATAGCTAACCTACATAGTCCAAGTGTCCGTTCGTTAACGTAGATAGTCCAAGTGCCCATTGAGTAACCTACATAGTCCAAGTGCCCGCTTGGTAACCTGGATAGTCCAAGTGCCCGCTAGTTAACCTACATAGTCCATGTGCCTTCTAGGGAGCCTACATAGTCCACGTGACCGCTAGGGAACCTACATAGTCCAAGTGCCCGTTAGGGCACCTACATAGTCCAAGTGCCCGCTAGGTAACCTACATAGTCCAAATGCCCGCAAGGAAGCCTACATAGTCTAAATGCCCGCTAGGCAACCTACATAATCCAAGTGCCCGCTCTGGAACATACATAGTCCAAGTGCCCGTTAGCTACCCTAGATAGTCCAAGGGCCCGCTAGTTGACCTACATAGTCCAAGAGCCAGCTAGGTAACCTAGATAGTACAACTGCCCACTAGGGAACCTAGATAGTCCAAGTGCCTGTTAGCTAACCTAGATAATCCAAGTGCCCGTTAGGTAACCTAGACAGTCCAAGTGCCCGCTAGTTACCCTACATAGTCCAAGTGCCCGTTAGTTAACCTAGATAGTCAAAGCGCCTGCTAGGTAACCTAGATAATCCAAGTGCCCGCTAGGTAACCTACATAGTCCAAGTGCCCGCTAGGTAACCTAAATTGTCCAAATGCCCGCTAGGGAAACTACATAGTCCATGTGCCCGCTAGTTAACCTAGATAGTCCTAGTGCCCCCTAGTAAACCTACATAATCCATGGGCCCGCTAGTTAACCTACATAGTCCAAGCGCCAGCTTGGTAACCTAGATAGTCTAATTGCCCGCTAGGGATCCTTCATAATCCTATTCCTGCTAGGTAACCTAGATAGTCCAAGGGCCTGCTAGTTAACCTACATAGTCCAAGTGCCCGCTAGGTAACCTACATAGTGCAAGTGTCCGCTAGTTAACCTACATAGTCCAAGTGCACGCTAGTTAACCTAGATAGTCCAAGTGCCCGCTAGGTAACCTACATAGTGCAAGTGTCCGCTAGTTAACCTACATAGTCTAAGTACACGCTAGTTAACCTAGATAGTCCAAGTGCCCGCTAGGTAACCTACATAGTGCATGTGTCCGCTAGTTAACCTACGTAGTCCAAGGGACCCCTAGTTTACCTAGATAGTCCAAGTACCCGCTAGGTAACCTAGATAGTCCATGTGCCCGCTAGTTAACCTACATAGTCCAAGTGCCCGCTAATTAACCTAGATAGTCCACGTGCCCGCTAGTTAACCTAGATATTCCAAGTGCCGGCTAGTTAACCTAGATAGTCCAAGTGTCCGCTAGTTAACCTACATAGTCCAAGTGCCCGTTAGGTAACCTACATCGTCCTAGTGCCCGCTAGGTAACCTAGATAGTCCAAGTTCCTTTTAGCTAACTTGGATAGTCCAAGTGCCCGCTAGGTAACCTAGATAGTCAAAGTGCCCGTTAGGTAACCTAGATAGTCCAAGTGTCCGCTAGTTAACCTAGATATTCCAAGTGCCGGATGGTTAACCTAGATAGTACAAGTGTCCGCTAGTTAACCTACATAGTCCAAGTGCCCGCTAGGTAACCTAGATAGTCTAAGTGCCCGCTAGGGATCCTTCATAATCCAAGTGCCTGCTAGGTAACCTAGATAGTCCAAGTGCCCGCTAGGGAACCACATAGTCCAGTGCCCGCTAGGGAACTTACATCGTCCAAGTGCCCGCTAGTTAACCTAGATAGTCCAAGTGCCCGTTTGTTAACCTAGACAGTCCAAGTGCCCACTAGGGAAACCACATAGTCCAGTGCCCGCTAGGGAACTTACATAGTCCAAGTTCCCGCAAGTTAACCTAGATAGTCCAAGTGCCCGTTCGTTAACCTAGACAGTCCAAGTGCCCGCTAGGGAAACCACATAGTCCAGTGCCCGCTAGGGAACTTACATAGTCCAAGTTCCCGCTAGTTAACCTAGATAGTCCAAGTGCCCGTTCGTTAACCTAGACAGTCCAAGTGCCCGCTAGGGAAACCACATAGTCCAGTGCCCGCTAGTTAACCTACATAGTCCAAGTGCCCGCTAGTTAACCTAGATAGTCCAAGTGCCCTTTCGTTAACCTAGACAGTCGAAGTGCCCACTAGGCAACCCACATAGTCCAAGTGCCCGCTAGGGAACTTACATAGACCCAGTGCCCGTTAGTAACCTATATAGTCCAAGTACCCGCTAGGTAACGTAGATAGTCCAAGTGCCCACTGGGGGACGTACATACTCCAAGTGCCCGCTAGGTAACCTAGATAGTCCAAGTGCCCGCTAGGGTATGTACATAGACCAAGTGCCCGCTAGGTAACCTACATAGTCCAAGTGCCCGTTAGGGAGCCTAGATAGTCCAAGTGCCCTCTAGGGAACCTGCATCGTGCAAGTGCCTGCTAGGTAACCTAGATAATCCACGTGCCCGCTAGTTAAACTACATAGTCCAAGTGCCTGCTAGGTAAACTACATAGTCCAAGTGCCCGTTCGTTAACCTACAATGTCCAAGTGCCCGCTAGGTAACGTAGATAGCCCAAGTGCCCGCTAGGGAACGTACATAGTCCAAGTGCCCACTAGGTAACCTAGACAGTCCAATTGCCCCCTAGTTAACCTAGACAGTCCAAGTACCCGATAGGGAACCTACATAGTCCAAGTGCTCGCTAGGCAACCTACATAGTCCAAGTGCCCGTTAGTTAACCTAGATAGTCCAATTGCCCGTTAGCTAACCTAGATAGTCGAAGTGTCCGCTAGTTAACCTACATAGTCCAAGTGCCCGTTCGTTAACCTAGATAGTCCAAGGGCCAGCAGGGAAACTAGACAGTCCAAGTGCCCGCTGGGTTACCTACATAGTCCAAGTGCACGTTCGTTAACCTAGATAGTCTAAGTGCCCGCTAGGTAACCTACATAATCCAAGGGCCCGCTAGGTAACCTTGATAGTCCAAGTGCCTTCTAGTTAACCTACGTAGTCCAAGTGCCCATTAGGTAACCTACATAGTCCAAGTGCCCACTAGGTTACCTAAGTAATCCAAATGCCCGCTAGGGAAACTACATAGTCCACGTGCCCGCTAGTTAACCTAGATATTCCAAGTGCCGGCTAGTTAACCTAGATAGTCCAAGTGTCCGCTAGTTAACCTACATAGTCCAAGTGCCCGTTAGGTAACCTACATCGTCCTAGTGCCCGCTAGGTAACCTAGATAGTCCAAGTTCCTTTTAGCTAACTTGGATAGTCCAAGTGCCCGCTAGGTAACCTAGATAGTCAAAGTGCCCGTTAGGTAACCTAGATAGTCCAAGTGCCCGCTAGTTAACCTAGATATTCCAAGTGCCGGATGGTTAACCTAGATAGTACAAGTGTCCGCTAGTTAACCTACATAGTCCAAGTGCCCGCTAGGTAACCTAGATAGTCTAAGTGCCCGCTAGGGATCCTTCATAATCCAAGTGCCTGCTAGGTAACCTAGATAGTCCAAGTGCCCGCTAGGGAACCACATAGTCCAGTGCCCGCTAGGGAACTTACATCGTCCAAGTGCCCGCTAGTTAACCTAGATAGTCCAAGTGCCCGTTTGTTAACCTAGACAGTCCAAGTGCCCACTAGGGAAACCACATAGTCCAGTGCCCGCTAGGGAACTTACATAGTCCAAGTTCCCGCAAGTTAACCTAGATAGTCCAAGTGCCCGTTCGTTAACCTAGACAGTCCAAGTGCCCGCTAGGGAAACCACATAGTCCAGTGCCCGCTAGGGAACTTACATAGTCCAAGTTCCCGCTAGTTAACCTAGATAGTCCAAGTGCCCGTTCGTTAACCTAGACAGTCCAAGTGCCCGCTAGGGAAACCACATAGTCCAGTGCCCGCTAGTTAACCTACATAGTCCAAGTGCCCGCTAGTTAACCTAGATAGTCCAAGTGCCCTTTCGTTAACCTAGACAGTCGAAGTGCCCACTAGGCAACCCACATAGTCCAAGTGCCCGCTAGGGAACTTACATAGACCCAGTGCCCGTTAGTAACCTATATAGTCCAAGTACCCGCTAGGTAACGTAGATAGTCCAAGTGCCCACTGGGGGACGTACATACTCCAAGTGCCCGCTAGGTAACCTAGATAGTCCAAGTGCCCGCTAGGGTATGTACATAGACCAAGTGCCCGCTAGGTAACCTACATAGTCCAAGTGCCCGTTAGGGAGCCTAGATAGTCCAAGTGCCCTCTAGGGAACCTGCATCGTGCAAGTGCCTGCTAGGTAACCTAGATAATCCACGTGCCCGCTAGTTAAACTACATAGTCCAAGTGCCTGCTAGGTAAACTACATAGTCCAAGTGCCCGTTCGTTAACCTACAATGTCCAAGTGCCCGCTAGGTAACGTAGATAGCCCAAGTGCCCGCTAGGGAACGTACATAGTCCAAGTGCCCACTAGGTAACCTAGACAGTCCAATTGCCCCCTAGTTAACCTAGACAGTCCAAGTACCCGATAGGGAACCTACATAGTCCAAGTGCTCGCTAGGCAACCTACATAGTCCAAGTGCCCGTTAGTTAACCTAGATAGTCCAATTGCCCGTTAGCTAACCTAGATAGTCGAAGTGTCCGCTAGTTAACCTACATAGTCCAAGTGCCCGTTCGTTAACCTAGATAGTCCAAGGGCCAGCAGGGAAACTAGACAGTCCAAGTGCCCGCTGGGTTACCTACATAGTCCAAGTGCACGTTCGTTAACCTAGATAGTCTAAGTGCCCGCTAGGTAACCTACATAATCCAAGGGCCCGCTAGGTAACCTTGATAGTCCAAGTGCCTTCTAGTTAACCTACGTAGTCCAAGTGCCCATTAGGTAACCTACATAGTCCAAGTGCCCACTAGGTTACCTAAGTAATCCAAATGCCCGCTAGGGAAACTACATAGTCCAAGTGCCCGCTAGTTAACCTAGATAGTCCAAGTGCCCGCTAGTTAACCTAGATAGTCCAAAGGCCCGCTAGTTAACCTATATAGTCCAAGTGCCCGCTAGTTAACCTAAATCTACCAAGTGTCCGCTAGGTAACCTACATAGTCCAAGTGACTGCTAGGTAACCTAGATATTCCAAGTGCCTGATAGTTAACCTACATAGTCCAAGTGTCCGTTCGTTAACCTAGATAGTCCAAGTGCCTGTTAGCTAACCTAGATAGTCCAAGTGGCGGCTAGGTAACCTACATAGTCCAAGTGCCCGTTCGTTAACCTAGATAATCCAAGTGTCCGCTAGGTAACCTAGACAGTCCAATTACCCGATATTTACCCGACATAGTCCAAGTGCCCGTTAGTTAACCTAGGTAGTCAAAGTGCCTGCTAGGTAACCTAGATAGTCCAAGTGCCCGCTAGGTAACCTACATAGTCCAAGTGCCCGCTAGGTAACCTAAATAGTCCAAATGCCCACTAGGGAAATTACATAGTCCAAGTGCCCGCTAGTTAACTTAGATAGTCAAAGTGCCTGCTAGTAAACCTACATAATCCATGGGCCCGCTAGTTAACCTAGATCGTGCAAGTGTCCGCTAGTTACCCTATATAGTCCAAGTGCCCGCTAGTTAACCTAGATAGTCCAAGTGCCCGCTAGGGATCCGTCATAATCCAAGTGCCTTCTATGTAACCTACATAGTCCAAGGGCCCGCTAGGTAACCTAGATAGTCCAAGTGCCCGCTAGTTAACCTACATAGTCCAAGGGCCCGGTAGTTAACCTACATAGTCCAAGGTCTGCTAGTTAACCTAGATAGTCAAAGTGCCCGCTAGGTAACCTAGACAGTCAAAGTGCCCGCTAGGTTACCTACATAGTCCAAGTGCCCGTTCGTTAACCTACATAGTCCAAGGGCCCGCTAGGTAACCTAGACAGACAAAGTGCCCATTAGGTAACCTAGATAGTCCAAGTGCCTGCTAGGTTACCTACATTGTCCATGTTCCCTCTAGGTAACCTAGAAAGTCCAAGTGCCCGTTACCTAACCTAGATAGTCCAAGTGCCCGCTAGGCAACATACATAGTCCAAGTGCCCGTTCGTTAACCTAGAAGTCCAAGTGCCCGCTTGGTAACCTACATAGTGCAAGTGTCTGCTACGTAACCTAAATAGTCCAAGTGCCCGCTAGGGAAGGTACATAGTCCAAGTGCCCGCTAGGGAAGGTACATAGTCCAAGTGCCCGCTAGGTAACCTAGAGAGTGCAAGTGCCCGCTAGTTAACCTACATCGTCCAAGTGCCTGCTAGGTAACCTAGATAGTCCAAGGGCCTGCTAGTTAACCTACATAGTCCAAGTGCCCGCTAGGTAACCTACATAGTGCATGTGTCCGTTAGTTAACCTACATAGTCAAAGTGCCCGCTAGTTAACCTAGATAGTCCAAGTGCCCGCTAGGTAACCTTCATAGTCCAAGTGCCCGCTAGTTAACCTAGATAGTCCAAGTGCCCGCTAGGGATCCGTCATAATCCAAGTGCCTTCTATGTAACCTACATAGTCCAAGGGCCCGCTAGGTAACCTAGATAGTCCAAGTGCCCGCTAGTTAACCTACATAGTCCAAGGGCCCGCTAGTTAACCTACATAGTCCAAGGTCTGCTAGTTAACCTAGATAGTCAAAGTGCCCGCTAGGTAACCTAGACAGTCCATGTGCCCGCTAGGTTACCTACATAGTCCAAGTGCCCGTTCGTTAACCTACATAGTCCAAGAGCCCGCTAGGTAACCTAGACAGACAAAGTGCCCATTAGGTAACCTAGATAGTCCAAGTGCCTGCTAGGTAACCTACATTGTCCATGTTCCCCCTAGGTAACCTAGAAAGTCCAAGTGCCCGTTACCTAACCTAGATAGTTCAAGTGCCCGCTAGGCAACATACATAGTCCAAGTGCCCGTTCGTTAACCTAGAAGTCCAAGTGCCCGCTTGGTAACCTACATAGTGCAAGTGTCTGCTACGTAACCTACATAGTCCAAGTGCCCGCTAGGGAAGGTACATAGTCCAAGTGCCCGCTAGGGAAGGTACATAGTCCAAGTGCCCGCTAGGTAACCTAGAGAGTGCAAGTGCCCGCTAGTTAACCTACATAGTCCAAGTGCCTGCTATGTAACCTAGATAGTCCAAGGGCCTGCTAGTTAACCTACATAGTCCAAGTGCCCGCTAGGTAACCTACATAGTGCAAGTGTCCGTTAGTTAACCTACATAGTCAAAGTGCCCGCTAGTTAACCTAGATAGTCCAAGTGCCCGCTAGGTAACCTTCATAGTGCAAGTGTCCGCTAGTTAACCTAGATCGTCCAATTTTCCGCTAGTTAACCTACATAGTAAATGTGCCCGCTAGGTAACCTAGATAGTCCAAGTGCCCGTTCGGTAACCTAGATAGTCCAAGTGCCCTTTAGGGAACCTAGATAGTCCAAGTGCCCGATAGGGAACCTACATAGTCCAATTGCCCGCTCTGGAACATACATAGTCCAAGTGCCCGTAAGTTATCCTAGATAATCCAAGTGCCCGCTAGTTAACCTAGATAGTCCAGTGCCCGCTAGGTAACCTACATAGTCCAAGTGCCCGCTAGGTAACCTATATAGTCCAAATGCCCGCTAGGGAACCTACATATTCCAAGAGCCCTCTAGTTAACCTAAATAGTCCAAGTGCCCGCTAGTTAACCTAGATAGTCCAAGTGCCCGCTAGTTAACCAGGATCATCAAAGTGCCCTCTAGTTAACTTACATAGTCTAAAGGCCTGCTAGTTAACCTACATAGACCAAAGGCCCGTTAGTTAACCTAGATAGTACAAATGCCCGTTCGGTAACCTAGATAGTCCAAGTGCCCTTTTGGGGAACCTAGATAGTCCAAGTGCCCGCTAGGGAACCTACATTGTCCAATTGCCCGCTCTGGAACATACATAGTCCAAGTGCCCGTTAGTTAACCTAGATAATCCAAGTGCCCGCTAGTTAACCTAGATAGTCCAGTGCCCGGTAGGTAACCTACATAGTCCAAGTGCCCGCTAGGTAACCTAGATAGTCCAAGTGCCCGCTAGTTAACCAGGATCATCAAAGTGCCCTCTAGTTAACTTACATAGTCTAAAGGCCTGCTGGTTAACCTACATAGACCAAGGGCCCGCTAGTTAACCTAGATAGTCCAAGTGCCCGCTAGGTAACCTAGACAGTCCAAGTGACCACTAGGTTACTTACATAGTCTAAGTGCCCGTTCGTTAACCTCCATAGTCCAAGTGCCCACTAGGTAACGTAGATAGTCCAAGTGCCCGCTAGGGAACCTACATACTCCAAGGGCCCGCTAGTTAACCTACATAGTCCAAGGTCTGCTAGTTAACCTAGATAGTCAAAGTGCCCGCTAGGTAATTTAGACAGTCCAAGTGCCCGCTAGGTTACCTACATAGTCCAAGTGCCCGTTCGTTAACCTAGATAGTCCAAGTGCCCGCTAGGTAACCTACATAGTCCAAGGGCCCGCTAGGTAACATAGACAGACAACGTGCCCGTTAGGTAACCTAGATAGTTCAAGTGCCTGCTAGGTAACCTACATTGTCCATGTTCCCTCTAGGTAACCTAGATAGTCCAAGTTCCCGTTACCTAACCTAGATAGTCCAAGTGCCCCCTAGGCAACATACATAGTCCAAGTGCCCGTTCGTTAACCTAGATAGTCCAAGTGCCCACTAGGGAACCTATATAGTCCAAGTGCCCGCTACGTAACCTACATAGTCCAAGTGCTTGCTAGGGAAGGTACATAGTCCAAGTGCCCGCTAGGGAAGGTACATAGTCCAAGTGCCCGCTAGGTAACCTAGAGAGTGCAAGTGCCCGCTAGTTAACCTACATAGTCCAAGTGCCTGCTAGGTAACCTAGATAGTCCAAGGGCCTGCTAGTTAACCTACATAGTCAAAGTGCCCGCTAGGTAACCTACATAGTGCAAGTGTCCGCTAGTTAACCTACATAGTCAAAGTGCCCGCTAGTTAACCTAGATAATCCAAGTGCCAGCTAGTTAACCTAGATAGTCCAGTGCCCGCTAGGTAACCTACATAGTCCAAGTGCCCGCTAGGTAACCTATATAGTCCAAATGCCCGCTAGGGAACCTACATAGTCCAAGAGCCCTCTAGTTAACCTAGATAGTCCAAGTGCCCGCTAGTTAACCAGGATCATCAAAGTGCCCTCTAGTTAACTTACATAGTCTAAAGGCCTGCTAGTTAACCTACATAGACCAAGGGGCCGCTAGTTAACATAGATAGTACAAGTGCCCGCTAGGTAACCTACATAGTGCAAGTGTCCGCTAGTTAACCTAGATCGTCCAATTTTCCGCTAGTTAACCTACATAGTCCAAGTCCCGCTAGGTAACCTAGATAGTCCATGTGCCCGTTCGGTATCCTAGATAGTCCAAGTGCCCTTTTGGGGAACCTAGATAGTCCTAGTGCCCGCTAGGGAACCTACATAGTCCAATTGCCCGCTCTGGAACATACATAGTCCAAGTGTCCGTTAGTTAACCTAGATAATCCATGTGCCCGCTAGTTAACCTAGATAGTCCAGTGCCCGCTAGGTAACCTACATAGTCCAAGTGCCCGCTAGGTAACCTAGATAGTCCAAGTGCCCGCTAGTTAACCAGGATCATCAAAGTGCCCTCTAGTTAACTTACATAGTCTAAAGGCCTGCTAGTTAACCTACATAGACCAAGGGCCCGCTAGTTAACCTAGATAGTGCAAGTGCCCGCTAGTTAAACTACATAGACCAAGTTCCCGCTAGGTAACCTAGACAGTCCAAGTGACCACTAGGTTACCTACATAGTGTAAGTGCCCGTTCGTTAACCTCCATAGTCCAAGTGCCCACTAGGTAACGTAGATAGCCCATGTGCCCGCTAGGGAACGTACATAGTCCAAGTGCCCACTAGGTAACCTAGACAGTCCAATTGCCCCCTAGTTAACCTAGACAGTCCAAGTACCCGATAGGGAACCTATATAGTCCAAGTGCCTGCTAGGGAACCTACATACTCCAAGGGCCCGCTAGTTAACCTACATAGTCCAAGGTCTGCTAGTTAACCTAGATAGTCAAAGTGCCTGCTAGGTAACCTAGATAGTCCAAGTGCCCGCTAGGTTACCTACATAGTCCAAGTGCCCGTTCGTTAACCTAGATAGTACAAGTGCCCGCTAGGTAACCTACTTTGTCCAAGGGCCCGCTAGGTAACCTAGACAGACAAAGTGCCCGTTAGGTAACCTAGATAGTCCAAGTGCCTGCTAGGGAAGGTACATAGTCCAAGTGCCCATTAGGGAAGGTACATAGTCCAAGTGCCCGCTAGGTAACCTAGAGAGTGCAAGTGCCCGCTAGTTAACCTACATAGTCCAAGTGCCTGCTAGGTAACCTAGATAGTCCAAGGGCCTGCTAGGTAACCTACATAGTGCAAGTGACCGCTAGTTAACCTAGATAGTCCAGTGCCCGCTAGGTAACCTACATAGTCCTAGTGCCCGCTAGGTAACCTATATAGTCCAAATGCCCGCTAGGGAACCTACATAGTCCAAGAGCCCTCTAGTTAACCTAGATAGTCCAAGTGCCCGCTAGTTAACCTAGATAGTCCAGTGCCCGCTAGTTAACCAGGATCATCAAAGTGCCCTCTAGTTAACTTACATAGTCTAAAGGCCTGCTAGTTAACCTACATAGACCAAGGGCCCGCTAGTTAACCTAGATTGTCCAATTTTCCGCTAGTTTACCTACATAGTCCGAGTGCCCGCTAGGTAACCTAGATAGTCCATGTGCCCGTTCGGTAACCTAGATAGTCCAAGTGCCCTTGTGGGGAACCTAGATAGTCCAAGTGCCCGCTAGGGAACCTACATAGTCCAATTGTCCACTCTGGAACATACATAGTCCCAGTGCCCGTTAGTTAACCTAGATAATCCAAGTGCCCGCTAGTTAACCTAGATAGTGCAGTGCCCGCTAGGTAACCTACATAGTCCAAGTGCCCGCTAGGTAACCTAGATAGTCCAAGTGCCCGCTAGTTAACCAGGATCATCAAAGTGCCCTCTAGTTAACTTACATAATCTAAAGGCCTGCTAGTTAACCTACATAGACCAAGGGCCCGCTAGTTAACCTAGATAGTCCAAGTGCCCGCTAGTTAACCTGCATAGTCCAAGTTCCCGCTAGGTAACCTAGACCGTCCAAGTGACCACTAGGTTACCTACATAGTCTAAGTGCCCGTTCGTTAACCTCCATAGTCCAAGTGCCCACTAGGTAACGTAGATAGCCCAAGTGCCCGCTAGGGAACGTACATAGTCCAAGTGCCCACTAGGTATCCTAGACAGTCCAATTGCCCCTAGTTAACCTAGACAGTCCAAGTACCCGATAGGGAACCTACATAGTCCAAGTGCCCCATAGGGAACCTACATACTCCAAAGCCCCCTAGTTAACCTACATAGTCCAAGGTCTGCTAGTTAACCTAGATAGTCAAAGTGCCCGCTAGGTAACCTAGACAGTCCAAGTGCCCGCTAGGTTACCTACATAGTCCAAGTGCCCGTTCGTTAACCTAGATAGTCCAAGTGCCCGCTAGGTAACCTACATAGTCCAAGGGCCCGCTAGGTAACCTAGACAGACAAAGTGCCCGTTAGGTAACCTAGATAGTCCAAGTGCCTGCTAGGTAACCTACATTGTCCAAGTTCCCTCTAGGTAACCTAGATAGTCCAAGTGCCCGTTACCTAACCTAGATAGTCCAAGTGCCCGCTAGGCAACATACATAGTCCAAGTGCCCGTTCGTTAACCTAGAAGTCCAAGTGCTCGCTATGTAACCTAGACAGTCCAAGTGCCCGCTAGGTTACCTGCATAGTCCAAGTGCCCGTTCGTTAACCGAGATAGTCCAAGTGCCCACTAGGGAACCTATATAGTCCAAGTGCCCGCTAGGTAACCTACATAGTGCAATTGTCTGCTAGGTAACCTACATAGTCCAAGTGCCCGCTAGGGAAGGTACATAGTCCAAGTGCCCGCTAGGTAACCTAGAGAATGCAAGTGCCCGCTAGTTAACCTACATAGTCCAAGTGCCTACTAGGTAACCTAGATAGTCCAAGGGCCTGCTAGTTAACCTACATAGTCCAAGTGCCCGCTAGGTAACCTACATAGTGCAAGTGTCCGCTAGTTAACCTACATAGTCAAAGTGACCGCTAGTTAACTTAGATAGTCCAAGTGCCCGCTAGGTAACCTACATAGTCCAAGTGCCCGCTAGGTAACCTATATAGTCCAAGTGCCCGCTAGTTAACCAGGATCATCAAAGTGCCCTCTAGTTAACTTACATAGTCTAAAGGCCTGCTAGTTAACCTACATAGACCAAGGACCCGCTAGTTAACCTAGATAGTCCAAGTGCCCGCTAGTTAACCTACATAGTCCAAGTTCCCGCTAGGTAACCTAGACAATCCAAGTGACCACTAGGTTACCTACATAGTCTAAGTGCCCGTTCGTTAACCTCCATAGTCCAAGTGCCCACTAGGTAACGTAGATAGCCCATGTGCCCGCTAGGGAACGTACATAGTCCAAGTGCCCACTAGGTAACCTAGACAGTCCAATTGCCCCCTCATTAACCTAGACAGTCCAAATACCCGATAAGGAATCTACATAGTCCAGGTGCCCGCTAGGGAACCTACATACACCAAGGGCCCGCTAGTTAACCTACATATTCCAAGGTCTGCTAGTTAACCTAGATAGTCAAAGTGCCCGCTAGGTAACCTAGACAGTCCAAGTGCCCGCTAGGTTACCTACATAGTCCAAGTGCCCGTTCGTTAACCTAGATAGTCCAAGTGCCCGCTAGGTAACCTACTTTGTCCAAGGGCCTACTAGGTAACCTAGACAGACAAAGCGCCCGTTAGGTAACCTAGATAGTCCAAGTGCCTGCTAGGTAACCTACATTGTCCAAGTTCCCTCTAGGTAACCTAGATAGTCCAAGTGCCCGTTACCTAACCTAGATAGTACATGTGCCCGCTAGGCAACATTCATAGTCCAAGTGCCCGTTCGTTAACCTAGAAGTCCAAGTGCCCGCTATGTAACCTAGACAGTCCAAGTGCCCGCTAGGTCACCTGCATAGTCCAAGTGCCCGTTCGTTAACCTAGATAGTCCAAGTGCCCACTAGGGAACCTACATAGTCCAAGTGCACGCTAGTTAACCTAGATAGTCCAAGTGCCCGCTAGTTAATCTAGATAGTCTTACACCCCGCTAGGTAACCTACATACTCCAAGAACCTGCTAGGTAACCTACATAGTCCAAGTGCCCTCTAGGTTACCTAAGTAATCCAAATGCCCGCTAGGGAAACTACATAGTCCAAGTGCCCGCTAGTTAACCTAGATAGTCCAAGTGCCCGCTAGTAAACCTAGATAGTCCAAGGGCCCGCTAGTTAACCTATATAGTCCAAGTGCCCGCTAGTTAACCTAAATCTACCAAGTGTCCGCTAGGTAACCTACATAGTCCAAGTGACTGCTAGGTAACCTAGATAGTCCAAGTGCCTGATAGCTAACCTACATAGTCCAATTGTCCATTCGTTAACCTAGATAGTCCAAGTTTACAATGGGTAACCTACATAGTCCAAGTGCCGCCTGGTAACCTGGATAGTTCAAGTGCCCGCTAGTTAACCTACATTGTCCAAGTGCCTTCTAGGGAGCCTACATAGTCCACGTGACCACTAAGGAACCTACATATTCCAAGTGCCCGTTAGCTAACCTAGATAGTCCAAGGGCCCGCTAGTTGACCTACATAGTCCAAGTGCCAGCTAGGTAACCTTGATAGTACAAGTGTCCGCTAGGGAACCAAGATAGTCCAAGTGCAAGTCAGCTAACCTAGATAGTCCAAGTGGCGGCTAGATAACCTACATAGTCCAAGTGCCCGTTCGTTAACCTAGATAATCCAAGTGTCCGCTAGGTAACCTAGACAGTCAAAGTACCCGATAGTTACCCTACATAGTCCAAGTGCCCGTTAGTTTACCTAGATAGTCAAAGTGCCTGCTAGGTAACCTAGATAGTCCAAGTGCCCGCTAGGTAACCTACATAGTCCAAGTGCCCGCTAGGTAACCTAAATAGTCCAAATGCCCACTAGGGAAACTACATAGTCCAAGTGCCCGCTAGTTAACCTAGATAGTCAAAGTGCCTGCTAGTAAACCTACATAATCCATGGGCCCGCTAGTTAACCTAGATCGTGCAAGTGTCCGCTACTTAACCTACATAGTCCAAGTGCCCGCTAGTTAAACTAGATAGTCCAAGTGCCCGCTAGGGATCCGTCATAAACCAAGTGCCTTCTAGGTAACCTACATAGTCCAAGGGCCCTCTAGGTAACCTAGATAGTCCAAGTGCCCGCTAGTTAACCTACATAGTCCAAGGGCCCGCTAGTTAACCTACATAGTCCAAGGTCTGCTAGTTAACCTATAGAGTCAATGTGCCCGCTAGGTAACCTAGACAGTCCAAGTGCCCGCTAGGTTACCTACATAGTCCAAGTGCCCGTTCCTTAACCTAGATAGTCCAAGTGCCCGCTAGGTAACCTACATAGTCCAAGGGCCCGCTAGGTAACCTAGACAGACAAAGTGCCCATTAGGTAACCTAGATAGTCCAAGTGCCTGCTAGGTAACCTACATTGTCCATGTTCCCTCTAGGTAACCTAGATAGTCCAAGTGCCCGTTACCTAACCTAGATAGTCCAAGTGCCTGCTAGGCAACATACATAGTCCAAGTGCCCGTTCGTTAACCTAGAAGTCCAAGTGCCCGCTATGTAACCTAGACAGTCCAAGTGCCCGCTAGGTCACCTGCATAGTCCAAGTGCCCGTTCGTTAACCTAGATAGTCCAAGTGCCCACTTGGGAACCTATATAGTCCAAGTGCCCGCTAGGTAACCTACATAGTGTAAGTGTCTGCTACGTAACCTAAATAGTCCAAGTGCCCGCTAGGTAACCTAGAGAGTGCAAGTGCCCGCTAGTTAACATACATAGTCCAAGGGCCTGCTAGTTAACCTACAGAGTCCAAGTGCCCGCTAGGTAACCTACATAGTGCAAGTGTCCGCTAGTTGACCTACATAGTCAAAGTGCCCGTCAGTTAACATAGATAGTCCAAGTGCCCGCTAGGTAACCTACATAGTGCAAGTGTCCGCTAGTTAACCTAGATCGTCCAATTTTCCGCTAGTTAACCTACATAGTCCATGTGCCCGCTAGGTAACCTAGATAGTCCAAGTGCCCGTTCGGTAACCTAGATAGTCCAAGTGCCCTTTAGGGAACCTAGATAGTCCAAGTGCCCGATAGGGAACCTACATAGTCCAATTGCCCGCTCTGGACCATACATAGTCCAAGTGCCCGTGAGTTAACCTAGATAGTCCAGTGCCCGCTAGGTAACCTACATAATGCAGTGCCCGCTAGGTAACCTATATAGTGCAAATGCCCGCTAGGGGACCTACATAGTCCAAGAGCCCTCTAGTTAACCTAGATAGTCCAAGTGCCCGCTAGTTAACCAGCATCATCAAAGTGCCCTCTACTTAACTTACATAGTCTAAAGGCCTGCTAGTTAACCTACGTAGACCAAGGGCCCGCTAATTAACCTAGATAGTACAAGTGCCCGCTAGGTAACCAACATAGTGCAAGTGTCCGCTAGTTAACCTAGATCGTCCAATTTTCCGCTAGTTAACCTACATAGTCCAAGTGCCCGCTAGGTAACCTAGATAGTCCATGTGCCCGTTCGGTAACCTAGATAGTCCAAGTGCCCTTTTGGGGAACCTAGATAGTCCAAGTGCCCGTTAGGGAACGTACATATTCCAATTGCCCGCTCTGGAACATACATAGTCCAAGTGCCCGTTAGTTAACCTAGATAATCCAAGTGCACGCTAGTTAACTTAGATAGTCCAGTGCCCGCTAGGTAACCTAGATAGTCCAAGTGCCCGCTAGTTAACCAGGATCATCAAAGTGCCCTCTAGTTAACTTACATAGTCTAAAGGCCTGCTAGTTAACCTACATAGACCAAGGGCCCGCTAGTTAACCTAGATAGTACAAGTGCCCGCTAGGTAACCTACATAGTGCAAGTGTCCGCTAGTTAACCTAGATCTTCCAATTTTCCGCTAGTTAACCTACATAGTCCAATTGCCCGCTAGGTAACCTAGATAGTCCAACTGCCCGTTCGGTAACCTAGATAGTCCAAGTGCCCTTTAGGGAACCTAGATAGTCCAAGTGCCCGCTAGTTAACCAGGATCATCAAAGTGCCCTCTAGTTAACTTACATAGTCTAAAGGCCTGCTAGTTAACCTACATAGACCAAGGGCCAGCTAGTTAACCTAGATAGTCCAAGTGCCCGCTAGTTAAACTACATAGTCCAAGTTCCCGCTAGGTAACCTAGACAGTCCAAGTGACCACTAGGTTACCTACATAGTCTAAGTGCCCGTTCGTTAACCTCCATAGTCCAAGTGCCCACTAGGTAACGTAGATAGCCCATGTGCCCGCTAGGGAACGTACATAGTCCAAGTGCCCACTAGGTAACCTAGACAGTCCAATTGCCCCCTAGTTAACCTAGACAGTCCAAGTACCCGATAGGGAACCTACATACTCCAAGGGCCCGCTAGTTAACCTACATAGTCCAAGGTCTGCTAGTTAACCTAGATAGTCAAAGTGCCCGCTAGGTAACCTAGATAGTCCAAGTGCCCGCTAGGTTACCTACATAGTCCAAGTGCCCGTTCGTTAACCTAGATAGTACAAGTGCCCGCTAGGTAAGCTACTTTGTCCAAGGGCCCGCTAGGTAACCTAGACAGACAAAGTGCCCGTTAGGTAACCTAGATAGTCCAAGTGCCTGCTAGGGAAGGTACATAGTCCAAGTGCCCATTAGGGAAGGTACATAGTCCAAGTGCCCGCTAGGTAACCTAGAGAGTGCAAGTGCCCGCTAGTTAACCTACATAGTCCAAGTGCCTGCTAGGTAACCTAGATAGTCCAAGGGCCTGCTAGGTAACCTACATAGTGCAAGTGACCGCTAGTTAACCTAGATAGTCCAGTGCCCGCTAGGTAACCTATATAGTCCAAATGCCCGCTAGGGAACCTACATAGTCCAAGAGCCCTCTAGTTAACCTAGATAGTCCAAGTGCCCGCTAGTTAACCTAGATAGTTCAAGTGCCCGCTAGTTAACCAGGATCATCAAAGTGCCCTCTAGTTAACTTACATAGTCTAAAGGCCTGCTAGTTAACCTACATAGACCAAGGGCCCGCTAGTTAACCTAGATTGTCCAATTTTCCGCTAGTTTACCTACATAGTCCGAGTGCCCGCTAGGTAACCTAGATAGTCCATGTGCCCGTTCGGTAACCTAGATAGTCCAAGTGCCCTTGTGGGGAACCTAGATAGTCCAAGTGCCCGCTAGGGAACCTACATAGTCCAATTGTCCGCTCTGGAACATACATAGTCCCAGTGCCCGTTAGTTAACCTAGATAATCCAAGTGCCCGCTAGTTAACCTAGATAGTGCAGGGCCCGCTAGGTAACCTACATAGTCCAAGTGCCCGCTAGGTAACCTAGATAGTCCAAGTGCCCGCTAGTTAACCAGGATCATCAAAGTGCCCTCTAGTTAACTTACATAATCTAAAGGCCTGCTAGTTAACCTATATAGACCAAGGGCCCGCTAGTTAACCTAGATAGTCCAAGTGCCCGCTAGTTAACCTAGATAGTCCAAGTGCCCGCTAGTTAACCTGCATAGTCCAAGTTCCCGCTAGGTACCTAGACCGTCCAAGTGACCACTAGGTTACCTACATAGTCTAAGTGCCCGTTCGTTAACCTCCATAGTCCAAGTGCCCACTAGGTAACGTAGATAGCCCAAGTGCCCGCTAGGGAACGTACATAGTCCAAGTGCCCACTAGGTATCCTAGACAGTCCAATTGCCCCTAGTTAACCTAGACAGTCCAAGTACCCGATAGGGAACCTACATAGTCCAAGTGCCCGCTAGGGAACCTACATACTCCAAAGCCCCCTAGTTAACCTACATAGTCCAAGGTCTGCTAGTTAACCTAGATAGTCAAAGTGCCCGCTAGGTAACCTAGACAGTCCAAGTGCCCGCTAGGTTACCTACATAGTCCAAGTGCCCGTTCGTTAACCTAGATAGTCCAAGTGCCCGCTAGGTAACCTACATAGTCCAAGGGCCCGCTAGGTAACCTAGACAGACAAAGTGCCCGTTAGGTAACCTAGATAGTCCAAGTGCCTGCTAGGTAACCTACATTGTCCAAGTTCCCTCTAGGTAACCTAGATAGTCCAAGTGCCCGTTACCTAACCTAGATAGTCCAAGTGCCCGCTAGGCAACATACATAGTCCAAGTGCCCGTTCGTTAACCTAGAAGTCCAAGTGCTCGCTATGTAACCTAGACAGTCCAAGTGCCCGCTAGGTTACCTGCATAGTCCAAGTGCCCGTTCGTTAACCGAGATAGTCCAAGTGCCCACTAGGGAACCTATATAGTCCAAGTGCCCGCTAGGTAACCTACATAGTGCAAGTGTCTGCTAGGTAACCTACATAGTCCAAGTGCCCGCTAGGGAAGGTACATAGTCCAAGTGCCCGCTAGGTAACCTAGAGAATGCAAGTGCCCGCTAGTTAACCTACATAGTCCAAGTGCCTGCTAGGTAACCTAGATAGTCCAAGGGCCTGCTAGTTAACCTACATAGTCCAAGTGCCCGCTAGGTAACCTACATAGTGCAAGTGTCCGCTAGTTAACCTACATAGTCAAAGTGACCGCTAGTTAACTTAGATAGTCCAAGTGCCCGCTAGGTAACCTACATAGTCCAAGTGCCCGCTAGGTAACCTATATAGTCCAAGTGCCCGCTAGTTAACCAGGATCATCAAAGTGCCCTCTAGTTAACTTACATAGTCTAAAGGCCTGCTAGTTAACCTACATAGACCAAGGACCCGCTAGTTAACCTAGATAGTCCAAGTGCCCGCTAGTTAACCTACATAGTCCAAGTTCCCGCTAGGTAACCTAGACAATCCAAGTGACCACTAGGTTACCTACATAGTCTAAGTGCCCGTTCGTTAACCTCCATAGTCCAAGTGCCCACTAGGTAACGTAGATAGCCCATGTGCCCGCTAGGGAACGTACATAGTCCAAGTGCCCACTAGGTAACCTAGACAGTCCAATTGCCCCCTCATTAACCTAGACAGTCCAAATACCCGATAAGGAATCTACATAGTCCAGGTGCCCGCTAGGGAACCTACATACACCAAGGGCCCGCTAGTTAACCTACATATTCCAAGGTCTGCTAGTTAACCTAGATAGTCAAAGTGCCCGCTAGGTAACCTAGACAGTCCAAGTGCCCGCTAGGTTACCTACATAGTCCAAGTGCCCGTTCGTTAACCTAGATAGTCCAAGTGCCCGCTAGGTAACCTACTTTGTCCAAGGGCCTGCTAGGTAACCTAGACAGACAAAGCGCCCGTTAGGTAACCTAGATAGTCCAAGTGCCTGCTAGGTAACCTACATTGTCCAAGTTCCCTCTAGGTAACCTAGATAGTCCAAGTGCCCGTTACCTAACCTAGATAGTACATGTGCCCGCTAGGCAACATTCATAGTCCAAGTGCCCGTTCGTTAACCTAGAAGTCCAAGTGCCCGCTATGTAACCTAGACAGTCCAAGTGCCCGCTAGGTCACCTGCATAGTCCAAGTGCCCGTTCGTTAACCTAGATAGTCCAAGTGCCCACTAGGGAACCTACATAGTCCAAGTGCACGCTAGTTAACCTAGATAGTCCAAGTGCCCGCTAGTTAATCTAGATAGTCTTACACCCCGCTAGGTAACCTACATACTCCAAGAACCTGCTAGGTAACCTACATAGTCCAAGTGCCCTCTAGGTTACCTAAGTAATCCAAATGCCCGCTAGGGAAACTACATAGTCCAAGTGCCCGCTAGTTAACCTAGATAGTCCAAGTGCCCGCTAGTAAACCTAGATAGTCCAAGGGCCCGCTAGTTAACCTATATAGTCCAAGTGCCCGCTAGTTAACCTAAATCTACCAAGTGTCCGCTAGGTAACCTACATAGTCCAAGTGACTGCTAGGTAACCTAGATAGTCCAAGTGCCTGATAGCTAACCTACATAGTCCAATTGTCCATTCGTTAACCTAGATAGTCCAAGTTTACAATGGGTAACCTACATAGTCCAAGTGCCGCCTGGTAACCTGGATAGTTCAAGTGCCCGCTAGTTAACCTACATTGTCCAAGTGCCTTCTAGGGAGCCTACATAGTCCACGTGACCACTAAGGAACCTACATATTCCAAGTGCCCGTTAGCTAACCTAGATAGTCCAAGGGCCCGCTAGTTGACCTACATAGTCCAAGTGCCAGCTAGGTAACCTTGATAGTACAAGTGTCCGCTAGGGAACCAAGATAGTCCAAGTGCCTGTCAGCTAACCTAGATAGTCCAAGTGGCGGCTAGGTAACCTACATAGTCCAAGTGCCCGTTCGTTAACCTAGATAATCCAAGTGTCCGCTAGGTAACCTAGACAGTCAAAGTACCCGATAGTTACCCTACATAGTCCAAGTGCCCGTTAGTTTACCTAGATAGTCAAAGTGCCTGCTAGGTAACCTAGATAGTCCAAGTGCCCGCTAGGTAACCTACATAGTCCAAGTGCCCGCTAGGTAACCTAAATAGTCCAAATGCCCACTAGGGAAACTACATAATCCAAGTGCCCGCTAGTTAACCTAGATAGTCAAAGTGCCTGCTAGTAAACCTACATAATCCATGGGCCCGCTAGTTAACCTAGATCGTGCAAGTGTCCGCTAGTTAACCTACATAGTCCAAGTGCCCGCTAGTTAAACTAGATAGTCCAAGTGCCCGCTAGGGATCCGTCATAAACCAATTGCCTTCTAGGTAACCTACATAGTCCAAGGGCCCTCTAGGTAACCTAGATAGTCCAAGTGCCCGCTAGTTAACCTACATAGTCCAAGGGCCCGCTAGTTAACCTACATAGTCCATGGTCTGCTAGTTAACCTAGAGAGTCAAAGTGCCCGCTAGGTAACCTAGACAGTCCAAGTGCCCGCTAGGTTACCTACATAGTCCAAGTGCCCGTTCGTTAACCTAGATAGTCCAAGTGCCCGCTAGGTAACCTACATAGTCCAAGGGCCCGCTAGGTAACCTAGACAGACAAAGTGCCCATTAGGTAACCTAGATAGTCCAAGTGCCTGCTAGGTAACCTACATTGTCCATGTTCCCTCTAGGTAACCTAGATAGTCCAAGTGCCCGTTACCTAACCTAGATAGTCCAAGTGCCTGCTAGGCAACATACATAGTCCATGTGCCCGTTCGTTAACCTAGAAGTCCAAGTGCCCGCTATGTAACCTAGACAGTCCAAGTGCCCGCTAGGTCACCTGCATAGTCCAAGTGCCCGTTCGTTAACCTAGATAGTCCAAGTGCCCACTTGGGAACCTATATAGTCAAAGTGCCCGCTAGGTAACCTACATAGTGTAAGTGTCTGCTACGTAACCTACATAGTCCAAGTGCCCGCTAGGTAACCTAGAGAGTGCAAGTGCCCGCTAGTTAACATACATAGTCCAAGGGCCTGCTAGTTAACCTACAGAGTCCAAGTGCCCGCTAGGTAACCTACATAGTGCAAGTGTCCGCTAGTTGACCTACATAGTCAAAGTGCCCGTCAGTTAACATAGATAGTCCAAGTGCCCGCTAGGTAACCTACATAGTGCAAGTGTCCGCTAGTTAACCTAGATCGTCCAATTTTCCGCTAGTTAACCTACATAGTCCATGTGCCCGCTAGGTAACCTAGATAGTCCAAGTGCCCGTTCGGTAACCTAGATAGTCCAAGTGCCCTTTAGGGAACCTAGATAGTCCAAGTGCCCGATAGGGAACCTACATAGTCCAATTGCCCGCTCTGGACCATACATAGTCCAAGTGCCCGTAAGTTAACCTAGATAGTCCAGTGCCCGCTAGGTAACCTACATAATGCAGTGCCCGCTAGGTAACCTATATAGTGCAAATGCCCGCTAGGGAACCTACATAGTCCAAGAGCCCTCTAGTTAACCTAGATAGTCCAAGTGCCCGCTAGTTAACCAGCATCATCAAAGTGCCCTCTAGTTAACTTACATAGTCTAAAGGCCTGCTAGTTAACCTACATAGACCAAGGGCCCGCTAATTAACCTAGATAGTACAAGTGCCCGCTAGGTAACCAACATAGTGCAAGTGTCCGCTAGTTAACCTAGATCGTCCAATTTTCCGCTAGTTAACCTACATAGTCCAAGTGCCCGCTAGGTAACCTAGATAGTCCATGTGCCCGTTCGGTAACCAAGATAGTCCAAGTGCCCTTTTGGGGAACCTAGATAGTCCAAGTGCCCGCTAGGGAACGTACATATTCCAATTGCCCGCTCTGGAACATACATAGTCCAAGTGCCCGTTAGTTAACCTAGATAATCCAAGTGCACGCTAGTTAACTTAGATAGTCCAGTGCCCGCTAGGTAACCTAGATAGTCCAAGTGCCCGCTAGTTAACCAGGATCATCAAAGTGCCCTCTAGTTAACTTACATAGTCTAAAGGCCTGCTAGTTAACCTACATAGACCAAGGGCCCGCTAGTTAACCTAGATAGTACAAGTGCCCGCTAGGTAACCTACATAGTGCAAGTGTCCGCTAGTTAACCTAGATCTTCCAATTTTCCGCTAGTTAACCTACATAGTCCAATTGCCCGCTAGGTAACCTAGATAGTCCAACTGCCCGTTCGGTAACCTAGATAGTCCAAGTGCCCTTTAGGGAACCTAGATAGTCCAAGTGCCCGATAGGGAACCTACATAGTCCAATTGCCCGCTCTGGAACATACATAGTCCAGTGCCCGTTAGTTTACCTAGATAATCCAAGTGCCCGCTAGTTAACCTAGATAGTCCAGTGCCCGCTAGGTAACCTACATAGTCCAAGTGCCCGCTAGGTAACCTAGATAATCCAAGTGCCCGCTAGTTAACCAGGATCATCAAAGTGCCCTCTAGTTAACTTACATAGTCTAAAGGCCTGCTAGTTAACCTACATAGACCAAGGGCCCGCTAGTTAACCTAGATAGTACAAGTGCCCGCTAGGTAACCTACATAGTGCAAGTGTCCGCTAGTTAACCTAGATTGTCCAATTTTCCGCTAGTTAACCTACATAGTCCAAGTGCCCGCTAGGTAACCTAGATAGTCCATGTGCCTGTTCGGTAACCTAGATAGTCCAAGTGCCCTTTTGGTGAACCTAGATAGTCCAAGTGCCCGCTAGGGAACGTACATAGTCCAATTGCCCGCTCTGGAACATACATAGTCCAAGTGCCCGTTAGTTAACCTAGATACTCCAAGTGCCCGCTAGTTAACCTAGATAGTCCAGTGCCCGCTAGGTAACCTACATAGTCCAAGTGCCCGCTAGGTAACCTAGATAGTCCAAGTGCTGATAGCTAACCTACATAGTCCAAGTGTCCGTTCGTTAACCTATATAGTCCAAGTGCCCATTGGGTAACCTACATAGTCCAAGTGCCGCCTGGTAACCTGGATAGTCCAAGTGCCCGCTAGTTAATCTACATTGTCCAAGTGCCTTCTAGGGAGCCTACATAGTCCACGTGACCGCTAAGGAACCTTCATAGTCCAATGCCCGTTAGCTAACCTAGATAGTCCCAGGGCCCGCTAGTTGACCTACATAGTCCAAGTGCCCGTTCGTTAACCTAGATAGTCCAAGTGCCCGCTAGGTAACCTACATAGTCCAAGGGCCCGCTAGGTAACCTAGATAGACAAAGTGCCCATTAGGTAACCTAGATAGTCCAAGTGCCTGCTAGGTAACCTACACTGTCCATGTTCCCTCTAGGTAACCTAGATAGTCCAAGTGCCCGTTACCTAACCTATATAGTCCAAGTGCCTGCTAGGCAACATACATAGTCCAAGTGCCCGTTCGTTTACCTAGAAGTCCAAGTGCCCGCTATGTCACCTAGACAGTCCAAGTGCCCGCTAGGACACCTGCATAGTCCATGTGCCCGTTATTTAACCTAGATAATCCAAGTGCCCACTAGGGAACCTATATAGTCCAAGTGCCCGCTAGGTAACCTACATAGTGCAAGTGTCTGCTACGTTAACTACATAGTCCAAGTGCCCGCTAGGGAAGGTACATAGTCCAAGTGCCCGCTAGGTAACCTAGAGAGTGCAAGTGCCCGCTAGTTAACCTACATAGTCCAAGGGCCTGCTAGTTAACCTACAGAGTCCAAGTGCCCGCTAGGTAACCTACATAGTGCAAGTGCCCGCCAGTTAACATAGATAGTCCAAGTGCCCGCTAGGTAACCTACATAGTGCAAGTGTCCGCTAGTTAACCTAGATCGTCCAATTTTCCGCTAGTTAACCTACATAGTCCAGTGCCCGCTAGGTAACCTACATAGTCCAGTGCCCGCTAGGTAACCTATATAGTGCAAATGCCCGCTAGGGAACCTACATATCCAAGAGCCCTCTAGTTAACCTAGATAGTCCAAGTGCCCGCTAGTTATCCTAGATAGTCCAAGTGCCCGCTAGTTAACCAGCATCATCAAAGTGCCCTCTAGTTAACTTACATAGTCTAAAGGCCTGCTAGTTAACCTACATAGACCAAGGGCCCGCTAATTAACCTAGATAGTACAAGTGCCCGCTAGGTAACCAACATAGTGCAAGTGTCCGGTAGTTAACCTAGATCGTCCAAATTTCCACTAGTTAACCTACATAGTCCAAGTGCCCGCTAGGTAACCTAGATAGTCCATGTGCCCGTTTGGTAACCTAGATAGTCCAAGTGCCCTTTTGGGGAACCTAGATAGTCCAAGTGCCCGCTAGGGAACCTACATAGTCCAATTGCCCGCTCTGGAACATACATAGTCCAAGTGCCCGTTAGTTAACCTAGATAATCCAAGTGCACGCTAGTTAACTTAGATAGTCCAGTGCCCGCTAGGTAACCTAGATAGTCCAAGTGCCCGCTAGTTAACCAGGATCATCAAAGTGCCCTCTAGTTAACTTACATAGTCTAAAGGCCTGCTAGTTAACCTGCATAGACCAAGGGCCCGCTAGTTAACCTAGATAGTCCAAGTGCCCGCTAGGTAACCTAGACAGTCCAAGTGACCACTAGGTAACCTACATAGTCTAAGTGCCCGTTCGTTAACCTCCATAGTCCAAGTGTCCACTAGGTAACGTAGATAGTCCAAGTGCCCGCTAGGGAACCTACATATTCCAAGGGCCCGCTAGTTAACCTACATAGTCCAAGGTCTGCTAGTTAACCTAGATAGTCAAAGTGCCCGCTAGGTAACCTAGACAGTCCAAGTGCCCGCTAGGTTACCTACATAGTCCAAGTGCCCGTTCGTTGAACCTAGTTAGTCCAATTGCCCGCTAGGTAACCTACATAGTCCAAGGGCCCGCTAGGTAACCTAGACAGACAAAGTGCCCGTTAGGTAACCTAGATAGTCCAAGTGCCTGCTAGGTAACCTACATTGTCCATGTTCCCTCTAGGTAACCAAGGTAGTCCACGTGCCCGTTACCTAACCTAGATAGTCCAAGTGCCCGTTACCTAACCTAGATAGTACATGTGCCCGCTAGGCAACATTCATAGTCCAAGTGCCCGTTCGTTAACCTAGAAGTCCAAGTGCCCGCTATGTAACCTAGACAGTCCAAGTGCCCGCTAGGTCACCTGCATAGTCCAAGTGCCCGTTCGTTAACCTAGATAGTCCAAGTGCCCACTAGGGAACCTACATAGTCCAAGTGCACGCTAGTTAACCTAGATAGTCCAAGTGCCCGCTAGTTAATCTAGATAGTCTTACACCCCGCTAGGTAACCTACATACTCCAAGAACCTGCTAGGTAACCTACATAGTCCAAGTGCCCTCTAGGTTACCTAAGTAATCCAAATGCCCGCTAGGGAAACTACATAGTCCAAGTGCCCGCTAGTTAACCTAGATAGTCCAAGTGCCCGCTAGTAAACCTAGATAGTCCAAGGGCCCGCTAGTTAACCTATATAGTCCAAGTGCCCGCTAGTTAACCTAAATCTACCAAGTGTCCGCTAGGTAACCTACATAGTCCAAGTGACTGCTAGGTAACCTAGATAGTCCAAGTGCCTGATAGCTAACCTACATAGTCCAATTGTCCATTCGTTAACCTAGATAGTCCAAGTTTACAATGGGTAACCTACATAGTCCAAGTGCCGCCTGGTAACCTGGATAGTTCAAGTGCCCGCTAGTTAACCTACATTGTCCAAGTGCCTTCTAGGGAGCCTACATAGTCCACGTGACCACTAAGGAACCTACATATTCCAAGTGCCCGTTAGCTAACCTAGATAGTCCAAGGGCCCGCTAGTTGACCTACATAGTCCAAGTGCCAGCTAGGTAACCTTGATAGTACAAGTGTCCGCTAGGGAACCAAGATAGTCCAAGTGCCTGTCAGCTAACCTAGATAGTCCAAGTGGCGGCTAGGTAACCTACATAGTCCAAGTGCCCGTTCGTTAACCTAGATAATCCAAGTGTCCGCTAGGTAACCTAGACAGTCAAAGTACCCGATAGTTACCCTACATAGTCCAAGTGCCCGTTAGTTTACCTAGATAGTCAAAGTGCCTGCTAGGTAACCTAGATAGTCCAAGTGCCCGCTAGGTAACCTACATAGTCCAAGTGCCCGCTAGGTAACCTAAATAGTCCAAATGCCCACTAGGGAAACTACATAATCCAAGTGCCCGCTAGTTAACCTAGATAGTCAAAGTGCCTGCTAGTAAACCTACATAATCCATGGGCCCGCTAGTTAACCTAGATCGTGCAAGTGTCCGCTAGTTAACCTACATAGTCCAAGTGCCCGCTAGTTAAACTAGATAGTCCAAGTGCCCGCTAGGGATCCGTCATAAACCAATTGCCTTCTAGGTAACCTACATAGTCCAAGGGCCCTCTAGGTAACCTAGATAGTCCAAGTGCCCGCTAGTTAACCTACATAGTCCAAGGGCCCGCTAGTTAACCTACATAGTCCATGGTCTGCTAGTTAACCTAGAGAGTCAAAGTGCCCGCTAGGTAACCTAGACAGTCCAAGTGCCCGCTAGGTTACCTACATAGTCCAAGTGCCCGTTCGTTAACCTAGATAGTCCAAGTGCCCGCTAGGTAACCTACATAGTCCAAGGGCCCGCTAGGTAACCTAGACAGACAAAGTGCCCATTAGGTAACCTAGATAGTCCAAGTGCCTGCTAGGTAACCTACATTGTCCATGTTCCCTCTAGGTAACCTAGATAGTCCAAGTGCCCGTTACCTAACCTAGATAGTCCAAGTGCCTGCTAGGCAACATACATAGTCCATGTGCCCGTTCGTTAACCTAGAAGTCCAAGTGCCCGCTATGTAACCTAGACAGTCCAAGTGCCCGCTAGGTCACCTGCATAGTCCAAGTGCCCGTTCGTTAACCTAGATAGTCCAAGTGCCCACTTGGGAACCTATATAGTCAAAGTGCCCGCTAGGTAACCTACATAGTGTAAGTGTCTGCTACGTAACCTACATAGTCCAAGTGCCCGCTAGGTAACCTAGAGAGTGCAAGTGCCCGCTAGTTAACATACATAGTCCAAGGGCCTGCTAGTTAACCTACAGAGTCCAAGTGCCCGCTAGGTAACCTACATAGTGCAAGTGTCCGCTAGTTGACCTACATAGTCAAAGTGCCCGTCAGTTAACATAGATAGTCCAAGTGCCCGCTAGGTAACCTACATAGTGCAAGTGTCCGCTAGTTAACCTAGATCGTCCAATTTTCCGCTAGTTAACCTACATAGTCCATGTGCCCGCTAGGTAACCTAGATAGTCCAAGTGCCCGTTCGGTAACCTAGATAGTCCAAGTGCCCTTTAGGGAACCTAGATAGTCCAAGTGCCCGATAGGGAACCTACATAGTCCAATTGCCCGCTCTGGACCATACATAGTCCAAGTGCCCGTAAGTTAACCTAGATAGTCCAGTGCCCGCTAGGTAACCTACATAATGCAGTGCCCGCTAGGTAACCTATATAGTGCAAATGCCCGCTAGGGAACCTACATAGTCCAAGAGCCCTCTAGTTAACCTAGATAGTCCAAGTGCCCGCTAGTTAACCAGCATCATCAAAGTGCCCTCTAGTTAACTTACATAGTCTAAAGGCCTGCTAGTTAACCTACATAGACCAAGGGCCCGCTAATTAACCTAGATAGTACAAGTGCCCGCTAGGTAACCAACATAGTGCAAGTGTCCGCTAGTTAACCTAGATCGTCCAATTTTCCGCTAGTTAACCTACATAGTCCAAGTGCCCGCTAGGTAACCTAGATAGTCCATGTGCCCGTTCGGTAACCTAGATAGTCCAAGTGCCCTTTTGGGGAACCTAGATAGTCCAAGTGCCCGCTAGGGAACGTACATATTCCAATTGCCCGCTCTGGAACATACATAGTCCAAGTGCCCGTTAGTTAACCTAGATAATCCAAGTGCACGCTAGTTAACTTAGATAGTCCAGTGCCCGCTAGGTAACCTAGATAGTCCAAGTGCCCGCTAGTTAACCAGGATCATCAAAGTGCCCTCTAGTTAACTTACATAGTCTAAAGGCCTGCTAGTTAACCTACATAGACCAAGGGCCCGCTAGTTAACCTAGATAGTACAAGTGCCCGCTAGGTAACCTACATAGTGCAAGTGTCCGCTAGTTAACCTAGATCTTCCAATTTTCCGCTAGTTAACCTACATAGTCCAATTGCCCGCTAGGTAACCTAGATAGTCCAACTGCCCGTTCGGTAACCTAGATAGTCCAAGTGCCCTTTAGGGAACCTAGATAGTCCAAGTGCCCGATAGGGAACCTACATAGTCCAATTGCCCGCTCTGGAACATACATAGTCCAGTGCCCGTTAGTTTACCTAGATAATCCAAGTGCCCGCTAGTTAACCTAGATAGTCCAGTGCCCGCTAGGTAACCTACATAGTCCAAGTGCCCGCTAGGTAACCTAGATAATCCAAGTGCCCGCTAGTTAACCAGGATCATCAAAGTGCCCTCTAGTTAACTTACATAGTCTAAAGGCCTGCTAGTTAACCTACATAGACCAAGGGCCCGCTAGTTAACCTAGATAGTACAAGTGCCCGCTAGGTAACCTACATAGTGCAAGTGTCCGCTAGTTAACCTAGATTGTCCAATTTTCCGCTAGTTAACCTACATAGTCCAAGTGCCCGCTAGGTAACCTAGATAGTCCATGTGCCTGTTCGGTAACCTAGATAGTCCAAGTGCCCTTTTGGTGAACCTAGATAGTCCAAGTGCCCGCTAGGGAACGTACATAGTCCAATTGCCCGCTCTGGAACATACATAGTCCAAGTGCCCGTTAGTTAACCTAGATACTCCAAGTGCCCGCTAGTTAACCTAGATAGTCCAGTGCCCGCTAGGTAACCTACATAGTCCAAGTGCCCGCTAGGTAACCTAGATAGTCCAAGTGCTGATAGCTAACCTACATAGTCCAAGTGTCCGTTCGTTAACCTATATAGTCCAAGTGCCCATTGGGTAACCTACATAGTCCAAGTGCCGCCTGGTAACCTGGATAGTCCAAGTGCCCGCTAGTTAATCTACATTGTCCAAGTGCCTTCTAGGGAGCCTACATAGTCCACGTGACCGCTAAGGAACCTTCATAGTCCAATGCCCGTTAGCTAACCTAGATAGTCCCAGGGCCCGCTAGTTGACCTACATAGTCCAAGTGCCCGTTCGTTAACCTAGATAGTCCAAGTGCCCGCTAGGTAACCTACATAGTCCAAGGGCCCGCTAGGTAACCTAGATAGACAAAGTGCCCATTAGGTAACCTAGATAGTCCAAGTGCCTGCTAGGTAACCTACACTGTCCATGTTCCCTCTAGGTAACCTAGATAGTCCAAGTGCCCGTTACCTAACCTATATAGTCCAAGTGCCTGCTAGGCAACATACATAGTCCAAGTGCCCGTTCGTTTACCTAGAAGTCCAAGTGCCCGCTATGTCACCTAGACAGTCCAAGTGCCCGCTAGGACACCTGCATAGTCCATGTGCCCGTTATTTAACCTAGATAATCCAAGTGCCCACTAGGGAACCTATATAGTCCAAGTGCCCGCTAGGTAACCTACATAGTGCAAGTGTCTGCTACGTTAACTACATAGTCCAAGTGCCCGCTAGGGAAGGTACATAGTCCAAGTGCCCGCTAGGTAACCTAGAGAGTGCAAGTGCCCGCTAGTTAACCTACATAGTCCAAGGGCCTGCTAGTTAACCTACAGAGTCCAAGTGCCCGCTAGGTAACCTACATAGTGCAAGTGCCCGCCAGTTAACATAGATAGTCCAAGTGCCCGCTAGGTAACCTACATAGTGCAAGTGTCCGCTAGTTAACCTAGATCGTCCAATTTTCCGCTAGTTAACCTACATAGTCCAGTGCCCGCTAGGTAACCTACATAGTCCAGTGCCCGCTAGGTAACCTATATAGTGCAAATGCCCGCTAGGGAACCTACATATCCAAGAGCCCTCTAGTTAACCTAGATAGTCCAAGTGCCCGCTAGTTAACCAGCATCATCAAAGTGCCCTCTAGTTAACTTACATAGTCTAAAGGCCTGCTAGTTAACCTACATAGACCAAGGGCCCGCTAATTAACCTAGATAGTACAAGTGCCCGCTAGGTAACCAACATAGTGCAAGTGTCCGGTAGTTAACCTAGATCGTCCAAATTTCCACTAGTTAACCTACATAGTCCAAGTGCCCGCTAGGTAACCTAGATAGTCCATGTGCCCGTTTGGTAACCTAGATAGTCCAAGTGCCCTTTTGGGGAACCTAGATAGTCCAAGTGCCCGCTAGGGAACCTACATAGTCCAATTGCCCGCTCTGGAACATACATAGTCCAAGTGCCCGTTAGTTAACCTAGATAATCCAAGTGCACGCTAGTTAACTTAGATAGTCCAGTGCCCGCTAGGTAACCTAGATAGTCCAAGTGCCCGCTAGTTAACCAGGATCATCAAAGTGCCCTCTAGTTAACTTACATAGTCTAAAGGCCTGCTAGTTAACCTGCATAGACCAAGGGCCCGCTAGTTAACCTAGATAGTCCAAGTGCCCGCTAGGTAACCTAGACAGTCCAAGTGACCACTAGGTAACCTACATAGTCTAAGTGCCCGTTCGTTAACCTCCATAGTCCAAGTGTCCACTAGGTAACGTAGATAGTCCAAGTGCCCGCTAGGGAACCTACATATTCCAAGGGCCCGCTAGTTAACCTACATAGTCCAAGGTCTGCTAGTTAACCTAGATAGTCAAAGTGCCCGCTAGGTAACCTAGACAGTCCAAGTGCCCGCTAGGTTACCTACATAGTCCAAGTGCCCGTTCGTTGAACCTAGATAGTCCAATTGCCCGCTAGGTAACCTACATAGTCCAAGGGCCCGCTAGGTAACCTAGACAGACAAAGTGCCCGTTAGGTAACCTAGATAG
The DNA here is from genome assembly GCF_050624435.1 of Tenrec ecaudatus. NCBI lineage: Eukaryota > Metazoa > Chordata > Mammalia > Afrosoricida > Tenrecidae > Tenrec > Tenrec ecaudatus. The sequence goes on from NW_027459471.1 coordinate 1,072,641, forward strand.
TCCAAGTGCCTGCTAGGTAACCTACATTGTCCATGTTCCCTCTAGGTAACCAAGGTAGTCCAAGTGCCCGTTACCTAACCTAGATAGTCCAAGTGCCCGTTAGGCAACATACATAGTCCAAGTGCCCTTTCGTTAACCTAGAAATCCAAGTGCCCGCTATGTAACCTAGACAGTCCAAGTGCCCGCTAGGTCACCTGCATAGTCCAAGTGCCCGTTCGTTAACCTAGATAGTCCAAGTGCCCACTAGGGAACCTATATAGTCCAAGTGCCCGCTAGGTAACCTACATAGTGCAAGTGTCTGCTACGTAACCTACATAGTCCAAGTGCCCGCTAGGGAAGGTACATAGTCCAAGTGTCCGCTAGGGAAGGTACATAGTCCAAGTGCCCGCTAGGTAACCTAGAGAGTGCAAGTGCCCGCTAGTTAACATACGTAGTCCAAGTGCCCGTTAGGTAACCTTGATAGTCCAATTGCCCGTTAGCTAACCTAGATAGTCCAAGTGTCCCCTAGTTAACCTACATAGTCCAATTGCCCGTTCATTAACCTTGATAGTCCAAGTGCCCACTAGGTTACCTACATAGTCCATGTGCACGTTCGTTAACCTAGATAGTCCAAGTGCCCGCTGGTAACCTACATAGTCCAAGAGCCCGCTGGGTAACCTTGATAGTCCAAGTGCCTTCTAGTTAACCTACATAGTCCAAGTGCCCGCTAGTTAACCTAGATAGTCCAAGTGCCTGCTAGGTAACCTACATAGTCCAAAAGCCCGCTCGTTAACGTAGTTCGTCCAAGTGTCCGCTAGTTAACCTACATAGTCAAAGTGCCCGCTAGTTAACCTAGATATTCCAGGTGCCCGTTAGCTAACATAGATAGTCCAAGTGCCCGCTAGGTAACCTAGATAGTCCAAGTGCCCGCTAGGTAACCTACATAGTCCAAGGGCCGCTAGGTAACCTACATAGTCCAATTGCCCGCTAGGTAACTTAGATAGTCCAAGTGCCCGTTAGCTAACATAGATAGTCCAAGTGCCCGATAGGTACCTTACATAGTCCAAGTGCCCGTTCGTTAACCTAGATAGTCCAAGTGCCCGCTAGGTAACCTAGACAGTCCAAGTGCCTGCTAGGTAACCTACATAGTCCAAGTGCCCGTTTGCTAACCTAGATCGTCAAAGTGCTTGCTAGTCAACCTACATAGTCCAAGGGCCCGCTAGTTAACCTAGATAGTCCAAGGGCCCGCTAGTTGACCTACATAGTCCAAGTGCCCGCTTGGTAACCTAGATAGTCCAAATGCCGGCTAGTAACGTACGTAGTCCAAGTGCCCGTTAGGTAACCTAGATAGTCCAAATGCCCGCTAGGGAACCCACATAGTCCAAGTGCCCGTTAGAGGACTTACATAGTCAAAGGCCTGCTAAGGACCTACATAGTCCAAGTGCCCGCTAGAGAACCTATATAGTCCAAGTGCCTGCTAGGGAACCTAGATAGTCCAAGTGCCTGCTAGGTAACCTAGATAGTCCAAGTGCCCGCTAGGTAACCTACAATGTCCAAGTGCGTGCTTGGTAATCTATATAGTCCAAATGCCCGCTAGGGCACCTCCATAGTCCTAGCGCCCGCTAGTTAACCTACATTGTCCAAGTGCCCGATAGGGAACCTACATAGTCCAAATGCCCGCTAGTAACCTACATAATCCAAGTGCAAGAAGGGAACCTACATAATCCAAGTGCCCGCTAGGGAAGCTACATAGTCCAAATGCCCGTTAGTTAACCTAGATAGTCCAAAATCACGCCAGGGTACCCACAAAGTCCAAGTGCCCGCTAGGGAACCTACATAGTGAAAGTGCCCACTAGGGAACCTATATAGTCCAAGTGCCCGCTAGGGAACCTTCATAGTCCGAGTGCCTGCTAGGGAACCTATATAGTCCAAGTGCCCTTTAGGGAACCTATGTAGTCCAAGTGCCCGCTAGGGAACCTGGATAGTCCAAGTGCCCGCTAGGTAACCTAGATAGTCCAAGTGCCCACTAGGAAATCTATATTGTCCAAATACCCGCTAGGGCACCTACATAGTCCAAGTGCACGCTAAGTAACCTACATAGTCCAAGTGCCCGTTAGCTAACCTAGATAGTCCAAGGGCCAACTAGTTAACCTACATGGTTCAAGTGCCCACTAGGTAACCTAGCTAATCCAAGTGTCCGCTAGTTAACCAATATCGTCCAATTCCCCGCTACTTAACCTACATGGTCCAAGTGCCCGCTAGTTAACCTACCTAGTCCAAGGGCCCGCTAGTTAACCAAGATCGTCCAAGTGTCCGCTAGTTAACCTACATAGTCCCAGTGCCCTCTAGTTAACCTAGATAGTCCAAGGGCCCGCTAGTTGACCTACATAGTCCCAGTGCCCGCTTGGTAACCTAGATAGTCCACGTGCCCGCTACTTAACCTAGAGAGTCCTATTGCCCATTAGTTAACCTAGATAGTCCAAGTGCCCACTAGGGTATGTACATAGTCTAAGTGCCCGCTAGGTAACCAAGATAGTCCAAGTGCCCGCTAGCGTATGTACATAGTCAAAATGTCCGCTAGGTAACCTAGATAGTCTAAGTGCCCGCTAGTTAACCTACATAGTCCAAGGGCCCGCTAGTTAACCTACATAGTCCAAGTGCCCGATAGGGAACCAACATAGTCCAAGTGTCCGCTAAGGGACGTACATAGTCCAAGTGCCCGCTAGGGAACCTACATAGTCCAAGTGCCCGTTAGTGAACCTAGATAGTCCAAGTGCCCGCTAGGAACCTGCATTGTCCAATTGCTCGCTAGTTTACCTAGATAGTCCAAGTGCCCGCTAGTTAACCTACATAGTCCAAGATACAACTAGGTAACCTAGATAGTCCTAGTGCCCGTTACCTAACCTAGATCGTCCAAGTGCCCGCTAGGCAACCTACATAGTCCAAGTGCCCGTTCGTTAACATAGAAATCCAAGTGCCCGCTAGGTAAGCTACATGGTCGAAGGGCCCGTTAGGTAACCTAGATAGTACAAGGGCCCGTTAGCTAAACTAGTAATTCCAAGTGCCCGCTAGGTGACCTACATAGTCAAAGTGCCCGCTAGGTAACCTTGATAGAACATGTTCCTGTTAGCTAACTTAGATAGTCCAAGTGCCCGCTAGGTAACCTACATAGTCCAAGGGCCCGCAAGGTAACCAGGATAGTCAAAGTGCCCGCTAGGAAACCTACATAGTCCAAGGTCCCACTATGTAACCTAGATAGTCCAAGTGCCCTTTACCTAACCTAGATAGTCCAAGTGCCCGCTAGGTAACCTACATAGTCCTGGTGCCCGCTAGTTAACCAACATTGTCCAAGTGCCCGATACGGAACCCTCATACTCCAAGTGCCCGTTAGGTAACCTAAAGGGTCCAAATGCCCGCTACTAACCTACATAGTCCAAGTGCCTGATAGGGAACTTACATAATCCAAGTGCCCGCTAGTTAAACTAGATAGTCCAAGTTCCTGTTAGCTAACCTACGTAGTCCAAGTGGCCGTTCGTTAACCTAGATAGTCCAAGTGCCCGCTAGCTAACCTAGATAGTCCAAGTACCCGCTAGGTAACGTAGATAGTTCAAGTGCACGCTAGGTAACCTAGATAGTCCAAGTGCCCGCTAGGTAACCTACAAAGTCCAAGTGCCCGCTAGGTAACCTACATATAGTCCAAATGCCCGCTAGGGCACCTACATAGTCCAAATACACGCTAATTAACATACATAGTCCAAGTGCCCGTTAGCTAACCTAGATAGTCTAAGGGTCCACTAGTTAAACTACATAGTTCAAGTGCCCGCTAGCTAACCTAGATAATCCAAGTGCCCCCTAGTTAACCTATATCGTCCAAGTGCTCGCTAGTTAACCTAGATAGTCCAAGTGCCCGCTAGTTAACCTACATAGTCCAAGTGCCCGCTAGGTAACCTACATAGTCCTAATGCCCGCTAGTAACCTACATAGTCCAAGTGCAAGACGGGAACCTACATAATCCAAGAGCCCGCTAGGGAACCTACATAGTCCAAATGCCCGTTAGGTAACCTAGATAGTCTAAATGCCCGCTAGGGTACCCACATAGTCCAAGTGCGCGCTAGGGAACCTAGATAGTCAAAGTGTCCGCTAGGGAACCTACATAATCCATGTACCCGCTAGGTAACTTAGATAGTCCAAGTGCCCGTTAGCTAACATAGATAGTCCCAGTGCCCGCAAGGTAACCTACATAGTCTAAGTGCCCGCTAGGTAACCTAGATAGTCCAAGTGCCCGCTAGTTAACCTACATAGTCCAAGTGCCCGCTAGGTAAACTACATAGTCCAAGTGCAAGACGGGAACCTATATAATCCAAGTGCCCGCTAGGGAACCTACATAGTCCAAATGCCCATTAGGTAACCTAGATAGTCCAAATGCCCGCTATGGTACCCACATAGTCCACGTGCCCGCTAGGGAACCTAGATAGTCCAAGTTTCTGTTAGCTAACCTACATAGTCCAAGTGCCCGTTCGTTAACCTAGATTGTCCAAGTGCCCGCTAGGTAACCTACAGAGTCCAAGTACCCTCTAGGTAACTTAGATAGTCCATGTGCCCGTTAGCTAACAGAGATAATACAAGTGCCCGCTAGGTAACCACATAGTCCAAGTGCCCGTTCGTTAACCTAGATAGTCCAAGTGCCCTCTAGGTAACCTAGACAGTCCAAGTGCCTGCTAGGTAACCTACATATTCCAAGTGCCCGCTAAGTAACTTATATAGTCCAAGTGCCCGTTAGCTAACATAGATAGTCCAAGTGCCCGCTAGGTAACCACATAGTCCAAATGCCCGTTCGTTAACCTATATAGTCCAAGTGCCCGCTAGGTAACCTTGATAGTCCATGTGCGCGCTAGGTAACCTACATAGTCCTAGTTCCCGCTAGTTTACCAATATTGTCCAAGTGCCCGATAGCGAAGGTACATAGTCCAAGTCCCCGTTAGGTAACCTACATAGTCCAAATGCCCGATAGGGAACCTACATAATCAAAGTGCCCGCTAGGGAACCTACATACTCCAAGTGCCCGTTAGGTAACCTAGATAGTCCAAATGCCCGCTATGGAACCCACATAGTGAAAGTGCCCGCTAGGGAACTTACATAGTCCAAGTGCCCGTTAGTTAACCTAGATAGTCCAAGTGCCCGGTAGTTAACCTAGATAGTCCAAGTACCCGCTAGGTAACGTAGATAGTTCAAGTGCCCAATAGGTAACCAAGATAGTCCAAGTGCCCACTAGGTAACCTACAAAGTCCAAGTGCCCGCTAGGTAATCTATATAGTCCAAATGCCCGCTGGGGAACCTACATAGTCCAAGTACCCTCTAATTAACCTACATTGTCAAAGTGCCCGTTAGCTAACCTAGATAGTCTAAGGGCCCACTAGTTAACCTACATAGTTCAAGTGCCCGCTAGCCAACCTAGATAATCCAAGTGCCCGGTAGTTAACTTATATCGTCCAAGTGCCCGCTAGTTAACCTAGATCGTCCAAGTGTCCGCTAGTTAACCTACATAGTCCAAGTGCCCTCTAGTTAACTTACATAATCCAAGTGCCCTTAGCTAACCTAGATAGTCCAAGGGCCCGCTAGTTGACCTACATAGTCCAAGTGCCCGCTAGGTAACGTAGATAGTTCAAGTGCCCAATAGGTAACCAAGATAGTCCAAGTGCCCGCTAGGTAACCTACAAAGTCCAAGTGCCCGCTAGGTAATCTATATAGTCCAAATGCCCGCTGGGGAACCTACATAGTCCAAGTACCCTCTAATTAACCTACATTGTCCAAGTGCCCGTTAGCTAACCTAGATAGTCTAAGGGCCCACTTGTTAACCTACATAGTTCAAGTGCCCGCTAGCCAAACTAGATAATCCAAGTGCCCGGTAGTTAACTTTTATCGTCCAAGAGCCCGCTAGTTAACCTAGATCGTCCAAGTGTCCGCTAGTTAACCTACATAGTCCAAGTGCCCTCTAGTTAACTTACATAATCCAAGTGCCCTTAGCTAACCTAGATAGTCCAAGGGCCCGCTAGTTGACCTACATAGTCCAAGTGCCCGCTAGGTAACGTACATAGACCGAGTGCCCGCTAGTTAACCTAGATAGTCGAAGTGCCCACTAGGGGACGTACATAGTCCAAGTGCCCGCTAGGTTACCTAGATAGTCCAAGTGCCCGCTAGTTAATCTACATAGTCCAAGTGCCTGATAGAAACCTACATTGTCCAAGTGCCCGCTATGGAACCTACATAGTCCAAGTGCCCGTTAGGGAACCTAGATAGTCCAAGTGCCCGCTAGGGAACCTGCATCGTCCAAGTGCCCGCTAGGTAACCTAGATAGTCCAAGGGCCTGCTAGTTAACCTACATAGTCCAAGTGCCCGCTAGGTAACCTACATAGTCCAAGTGCCCTTTAGCGAAACTAGAGGGTTCAAGTGCCCATAGGGAACCTATATAATCCAAGTGCCCACTAGGGAACCTGCATCGTCCAAGTGACCGCTAATTAACCTGATAGTCCAAGTGCCCGCTACTTAAACTAGATAGTCCAATTGCCCGTTAGTTAACCTTGATCGTCCAAGTGCCCGCTAGTTAACCTACATAGTCCAATGGCCCGCTAGTTAACCTACATAGTCCAAGAACCCGCTAGTTAACCTAGATAGTCCAAGTGCCCGCTTGTTAACCTACATAGTCCAAGGGCCCCCTAGTTAACCTAGATATTCCAAGTGCCAGCTAGTTAACCTAGATCGTACAAGTGTCCGCTAGTTAACCTACATAGTCCAAGTGCCCGCTAGGTAACCTACATAGTCTAAGGGCCCGCTCGTTAACCTAGTTCGTCCAAGTGCCTGCTAGGTTACCTGCAAAGTCCTAGTGCCCGTTAGGTAACCTAGATAGTCCAAGTGCCCGCTATGGTACCCACATAGTCCACGTGCCCGCTAGGGAACCTACATAGTCAAAGTGCCCGCTAGGGAACCTGCATCGTCCAAGTGCCCGCTAGTTAACCTAGATAGTCCAAGTTTCTGTTAGCTAACCTACATAGTCCAAGTGCCCGTTCGTTAACCTAGATTGTCCAAGTGCCCGCTAGGTAACCTACAGAGTCCAAGTGCCCTCTAGGTAACGTAGATAGTCCATGTGCCCGTTAGCTAACAGAGATAATACAAGTGCCCGCTAGGTAACCACATAGTCCAAGTGCCCGTTCGTCAACCTAGATAGTCCAAGTGCCCTCTAGGTAACCTAGACAGTCCAAGTGCCTGCTAGGTAACCTACATATTCCAAGTGCCCGCTAAGTAACTTATATAGTCCAAGTGCCCGTTAGCTAACATAGATAGTCCAAGTGCCCGCTAGGTAACCACATAGTCCAAATGCCCGTTCGTTAACCTATATAGTCCAAGTGCCCGCTAGGTAACCTTGATAGTCCAAGTGCCCGCTAGGTAACCTACATAGTCCTAGTTCCCGCTAGTTTACCAATATTGTCCAAGTGCCCGATAGCGAAAGTACATAGTCCAAGTCCCCGTTAGGTAACCTACATAGTCCAAATGCCCGCTAGTAACCTACATAGTCCAAATGCCCGATAGGGAACCTACATAATCCAAGTGCCCGCTAAGGAACCTACATCCTCCAAGTGCCCGTTAGGTAACCTAGATAGTCCAAATGCCCGCTATGGAACCCACATAGTGAAAGTGCCCGCTAGGGAACTTACATAGTCCAAGTGCCCGTTAGTTAACCTAGATAGTCCAAGTGCCCGGTAGTTAACCTAGATAGTCCAAGTACCCGCTAGGTAACGTAGATAGTTCAAGTGCCCAATAGGTAACCAAGATAGTCCAAGTGCCCGCTAGGTAACCTACAAAGACCAAGTGCCCGCTAGGTAATCTATATAGTCCAAATGCCCGCTGGGGAACCTACATAGTCCAAGTACCCTCTAATTAACCTACATTGTCCAAGTGCCCGTTAGCTAACCTAGATAGTCTAAGGGCCCACTAGTTAACCTACATAGTTCAAGTGCCCGCTAGCCAACCTAGATAATCCAAGTGCCCGGTAGTTAACTTATATCGTCCAAGTGCCCGCTAGTTAACCTAGATCGTCCAAGTGTCCGCTAGTTAACCTACATAGTCCAAGTGCCCTCTAGTTAACTTACATAATCCAAGTGCCTTAGCTAACCTAGATAGTCCAAGGGCCCGCTAGTTGACCTACATAGTCCAAGTGCCCGCTAGGTAACGTACATAGACCGAGTGTCCGCTAGTTAACCTAGATAGTCGAAGTGCCCACTAGGGGACGTACATAGTCCAAGTGCCCGCTAGGTTACCTAGATAGTCCAAGTGCCCGCTAGTTAATCTACATAGTCCAAGTACCTGATAGAAACCTACATAGTCCAAGTGCCCGTTAGGGAACCTAGATAGTCCAAGTGCCCGCTAGGGAACCTGCATCGTCCAAGTGCCCGCTAGGTAACCTGGATAGTCCAAGGGCCTGCTAGTTAACCTACATAGTCCAAGTGCCCGCTAGGTAACCTACATAGTCCAAGTGCCCTTTAGCGAATCTAGAGGGTCCAAGTGCCCATAGGGAACCTATATAATCCAAGTGCCCACTAGGGAACCTGCATCGTCCAAGTGACCGCTAATTAACCTGATAGTCCAAGTGCCCGCTACTTAAACTAGATAGTCCAATTGCCCGTTAGTTAACCTTGATCGTCCAAGTGCCCGCTAGTTAACCTACATAGTCCAATGGCCCGCTAGTTAACCTACATAGTCCAAGAACCCGCTAGTTAACCTAGATAGTCCAAGTGCCCGCTAGGTAACCTAGATAGTCAAAGTGCCCGTTAGGTATCCTAGATAGTGCAAGTGTCTGCTAGGTAACCTACATAGTCAAAGTGCCTGCTAGGTAACCTAGATAGTCCAAGTTCCTGTTAGCTAACCTAGATAGTCCAAGTGCCCGCTAGGTAACCTACATAGTCTAAGGGCCCGCTCGTTAACCTAGTTCGTCCAAGTGCCTGCTAGGTTACCTGCAAAGTCCTAGTGCCCGTTAGGTAACCTAGATAGTCCAAGTGCCCGCTATGGTACCCACATAGTCCACGTGCCCGCTAGGGAACCTACATAGTCAAAGTGCCCGCTAGGGAACCTGCATCGTCCAAGTGCCCGCTAGTTAACCTAGATAGTCCAAGTTTCTGTTAGCTAACCTACATAGTCCAAGTGCCCGTTCGTTAACCTAGATTGTCCAAGTGCCCGCTAGGTAACCTACAGAGTCCAAGTGCCCTCTAGGTAACGTAGATAGTCCATGTGCCCGTTAGCTAACAGAGATAATACAAGTGCCCGCTAGGTAACCACATAGTCCAAGTGCCCGTTCGTCAACCTAGATAGTCCAAGTGCCCTCTAGGTAACCTAGACAGTCCAAGTGCCTGCTAGGTAACCTACATATTCCAAGTGCCCGCTAAGTAACTTATATAGTCCAAGTGCCCGTTAGCTAACATAGATAGTCCAAGTGCCCGCTAGGTAACCACATAGTCCAAATGCCCGTTCGTTAACCTATATAGTCCAAGTGCCCGCTAGGTAACCTTGATAGTCCAAGTGCCCGCTAGGTAACCTACATAGTCCTAGTTCCCGCTAGTTTACCAATATTGTCCAAGTGCCCGATAGCGAAAGTACATAGTCCAAGTCCCCGTTAGGTAACCTACATAGTCCAAATGCCCGCTAGTAACCTACATAGTCCAAATGCCCGATAGGGAACCTACATAATCCAAGTGCCCGCTAGGGAACCTACATACTCAAAATGCCCGTTAGGTAACCTACATAGTCCAAATGCCCGCTATGGAACCCACATAGTGAAAGTGCCCGCTAGGGAACTTACATAGTCCAAGTGCCCGTTAGTTAACCTAGATAGTCCAAGTGCCCGGTAGTTAACCTAGATAGTCCAAGTACCCGCTAGGTAACGTAGATAGTTCAAGTGCCCAATAGGTAACCAAGATAGTCCAAGTGCCCGCTAGGTAACCTACAAAGTCCAAGTGCCCGCTAGGTAATCTATATAGTCCAAATGCCCGCTGGGGAACCTACATAGTCCAAGTACCCTCTAATTAACCTACATTGTCCAAGTGCCCGTTAGCTAACCTAGATAGTCTAAGGGCCCACTAGTTAACCTACATAGTTCAAGTGCCCGCTAGCAACCTAGATAATCCAAGTGCCCGGTAGTTAACTTATATCGTCCAAGTGCCCGCTAGTTAACCTAGATCGTCCAAGTGTCCGCTAGTTAACCTACATAGTCCAAGTGCCCTCTAGTTAACTTACATAATCCAAGTGCCTTAGCTAACCTAGATAGTCCAAGGGCCCGCTAGTTGACCTACATAGTCCAAGTGCCCGCTAGGTAACGTACATAGACCGAGTGCCCGCTAGTTAACCTAGATAGTCGAAGTGCCCACTAGGGGACGTACATAGTCCAAGTGCCCGCTAGGTTACCTAGATAGTCCAAGTGCCCGCTAGTTAATCTACATAGTCCAAGTGCCTGATAGAAACCTACATTGTCCAAGTGCCCGCTATGGAACCTACATAGTCCAAGTGCCCGTTAGGGAACCTAGATAGTCCAGGTGCCCGCTAGGGAACCTGCATCGTCCAAGTGCCCGCTAGGTAACCTAGATAGTCCAAGGGCCTGCTAGTTAACCTACATAGTCCAAGTGCCCGCTAGGTAACCTACATAGTCCAAGTGCCCTTTAGCGAAACTAGAGGGTCCAAGTGCCCATAGGGAACCTATATAATCCAAGTGCCCACTAGGGAACCTGCATCGTCCAAGTGACCGCTAATTAACCTGATAGTCCAAGTGCCCGCTACTTAAACTAGATAGTCCAATTGCCCGTTAGTTAACCTTGATCGTCCAAGTGCCCGCTAGTTAACCTACATAGTCCAATGGCCCGCTAGTTAACCTACATAGTCCAAGAACCCGCTAGTTAACCTAGATAGTCCAAGTGCCCGCTTGTTAACCTACATAGTCCAAGGGCCCCCTAGTTAACCTAGATATTCCAAGTGCCAGCTAGTTAACCTAGATCGTACAAGTGTCCGCTAGTTAACCTACATAGTCCAAGTGCCCGCTAGGTAACCTACATAGTCTAAGGGCCCGCTCGTTAACCTAGTTCGTCCAAGTGCCTCCTAGGTTACCTGCAAAGTCCTAGTGCCCTTTTGGGGAACCTAGATAGTCCAAGTGCCCGCTATGGTACCCACATAGTCCACGTGCCCGCTAGGGAACCTACATAGTCAAAGTGCCCGCTAGGGAACCTGCATCGTCCAAGTGCCCGCTAGTTAACCTAGATAGTCCAAGTTTCTGTTAGCTAACCTACATAGTCCAAGTGCCCGTTCGTTAACCTAGATTGTCCAAGTGCCCGCTAGGTAACCTACAGAGTCCAAGTGCCCTCTAGGTAACGTAGATAGTCCATGTGCCCGTTAGCTAACAGAGATAATACAAGTGCCCGCTAGGTAACCACATAGTCCAAGTGCCCGTTCGTCAACCTAGATAGTCCAAGTGCCCTCTAGGTAACCTAGACAGTCCAAGTGCCTGCTAGGTAACCTACATATTCCAAGTGCCCGCTAAGTAACTTATATAGTCCAAGTGCCCGTTAGCTAACATAGATAGTCCAAGTGCCCGCTAGGTAACCACATAGTCCAAATGCCCGTTCGTTAACCTATATAGTCCAAGTGCCCGCTAGGTAACCTTGATAGTCCAAGTGCCCGCTAGGTAACCTACATAGTCCTAGTTCCCGCTAGTTTACCAATATTGTCCAAGTGCCCGATAGCGAAAGTACATAGTCCAAGTCCCCGTTAGGTAACCTACATAGTCCAAATGCCCGCTAGTAACCTACATAGTCCAAATGCCCGATAGGGAACCTACATAATCCAAGTGCCCGCTAAGGAACCTACATCCACCAAGTGCCCGTTAGGTAACCTAGATAGTCCAAATGCCCGCTATGGAACCCACATAGTGAAAGTGCCCGCTAGGGAACTTACATAGTCCAAGTGCCCGTCAGTTAACCTAGATAGTCCAAGTGCCCGGTAGTTAACCTAGATAGTCCAAGTACCCGCTAGGTAACGTAGATAGTTCAAGTGCCCAATAGGTAACCAAGATAGTCCAAGTGCCCGCTAGGTAACCTACAAAGACCAAGTGCCCGCTAGGTAATCTATATAGTCCAAATGCCCGCTGGGGAACCTACATAGTCCAAGTACCCTCTAATTAACCTACATTGTCCAAGTGCCCGTTAGCTAACCTAGATAGTCTAAGGGCCCACTAGTTAACCTACATAGTTCAAGTGCCCGCTAGCCAACCTAGATAATCCAAGTGCCCGGTAGTTAACTTATATCGTCCAAGTGCCCGCTAGTTAACCTAGATCGTCCAAGTGTCCGCTAGTTAACCTACATAGTCCAAGTGCCCTCTAGTTAACTTACATAATCCAAGTGCCTTAGCTAACCTAGATAGTCCAAGGGCCCGCTAGTTGACCTACATAGTCCAAGTGCCCGCTAGGTAACGTACATAGACCGAGTGTCCGCTAGTTAACCTAGATAGTCGAAGTGCCCACTAGGGGACGTACATAGTCCAAGTGCCCGCTAGGTTACCTAGATAGTCCAAGTGCCCGCTAGTTAATCTACATAGTCCAAGTACCTGATAGAAACCTACATAGTCCAAGTGCCCTTTAGGGAACCTAGATAGTCCAAGTGCCCGCTAGGGACCCTGCATCGTCCAAGTGCCCGCTAGGTAACCTGGATAGTCCAAGGGCCTGCTAGTTAACCTACATAGTCCAAGTGCCCGCTAGGTAACCTACATAGTCCAAGTGCCCTTTAGCGAATCTAGAGGGTCCAAGTGCCCATAGGGAACCTATATAATCCAAGTGCCCACTAGGGAACCTGCATCGTCCAAGTGACCGCTAATTAACCTGATAGTCCAAGTGCCCGCTACTTAAACTAGATAGTCCAATTGCCCGTTAGTTAACCTTGATCGTCCAAGTGCCCGCTAGTTAACCTACATAGTCCAATGGCCCGCTAGTTAACCTACATAGTCCAAGAACCCGCTAGTTAACCTAGATAGTCCAAGTGCCCGCTAGGTAACCTAGATAGTCAAAGTGCCCGTTAGGTATCCTAGATAGTGCAAGTGTCTGCTAGGTAACCTACATAGTCAAAGTGCCTGCTAGGTAACCTAGATAGTCCAAGTTCCTGTTAGCTAACCTAGATAGTCCAAGTGCCCGCTAGGTAACCTACATAGTCTAAGGGCCCGCTCGTTAACCTAGTTCGTCCAAGTGCCTGCTAGGTTACCTGCAAAGTCCTAGTGCCCGTTAGGTAACCTAGATAGTCCAAGTGCCCGCTATGGTACCCACATAGTCCACGTGCCCGCTAGGGAACCTACATAGTCAAAGTGCCCGCTAGGGAACCTGCATCGTCCAAGTGCCCGCTAGTTAACCTAGATAGTCCAAGTTTCTGTTAGCTAACCTACATAGTCCAAGTGCCCGTTCGTTAACCTAGATTGTCCAAGTGCCCGCTAGGTAACCTACAGAGTCCAAGTGCCCTCTAGGTAACGTAGATAGTCCATGTGCCCGTTAGCTAACAGAGATAATACAAGTGCCCGCTAGGTAACCACATAGTCCAAGTGCCCGTTCGTCAACCTAGATAGTCCAAGTGCCCTCTAGGTAACCTAGACAGTCCAAGTGCCTGCTAGGTAACCTACATATTCCAAGTGCCCGCTAAGTAACTTATATAGTCCAAGTGCCCGTTAGCTAACATAGATAGTCCAAGTGCCCGCTAGGTAACCACATAGTCCAAATGCCCGTTCGTTAACCTATATAGTCCAAGTGCCCGCTAGGTAACCTTGATAGTCCAAGTGCCCGCTAGGTAACCTACATAGTCCTAGTTCCCGCTAGTTTACCAATATTGTCCAAGTGCCCGATAGCGAAGGTACATAGTCCAAGTCCCCGTTAGGTAACCTACATAGTCCAAATGCCCGATAGGGAACCTACATAATCCAAGTGCCCGCTAGGGAACCTACATACTCCAAATGCCCGTTAGGTAACCTACATAGTCCAAATGCCCGCTATGGAACCCACATAGTGAAAGTGCCCGCTAGGGAACTTACATAGTCCAAGTGCCCGTTAGTTAACCTAGATAGTCCAAGTGCCCGGTAGTTAACCTAGATAGTCCAAGTACCCGCTAGGTAACGTAGATAGTTCAAGTGCCCAATAGGTAACCAAGATAGTCCAAGTGCCCGCTAGGTAACCTACAAAGTCCAAGTGCCCGCTAGGTAATCTATATAGTCCAAATGCCCGCTGGGGAACCTACATAGTCCAAGTACCCTCTAATTAACCTACATTGTCCAAGTGCCCGTTAGCTAACCTAGATAGTCTAAGGGCCCACTAGTTAACCTACATAGTTCAAGTGCCCGCTAGCAACCTAGATAATCCAAGTGCCCGGTAGTTAACTTATATCGTCCAAGTGCCCGCTAGTTAACCTAGATCGTCCAAGTGTCCGCTAGTTAACCTACATAGTCCAAGTGCCCTCTAGTTAACTTACATAATCCAAGTGCCTTAGCTAACCTAGATAGTCCAAGGGCCCGCTAGTTGACCTACATAGTCCAAGTGCCCGCTAGGTAACGTACATAGACCGAGTGCCCGCTAGTTAACCTAGATAGTCGAAGTGCCCACTAGGGGACGTACATAGTCCAAGTGCCCGCTAGGTTACCTAGATAGTCCAAGTGCCCGCTAGTTAATCTACATAGTCCAAGTGCCTGATAGAAACCTACATTGTCCAAGTGCCCGCTATGGAACCTACATAGTCCAAGTGCCCGTTAGGGAACCTAGATAGTCCAGGTGCCCGCTAGGGAACCTGCATCGTCCAAGTGCCCGCTAGGTAACCTAGATAGTCCAAGGGCCTGCTAGTTAACCTACATAGTCCAAGTGCCCGCTAGGTAACCTACATAGTCCAAGTGCCCTTTAGCGAAACTAGAGGGTCCAAGTGCCCATAGGGAACCTATATAATCCAAGTGCCCACTAGGGAACCTGCATCGTCCAAGTGACCGCTAATTAACCTGATAGTCCAAGTGCCCGCTACTTAAACTAGATAGTCCAATTGCCCGTTAGTTAACCTTGATCGTCCAAGTGCCCGCTAGTTAACCTACATAGTCCAATGGCCCGCTAGTTAACCTACATAGTCCAAGAACCCGCTAGTTAACCTAGATAGTCCAAGTGCCCGCTTGTTAACCTACATAGTCCAAGGGCCCCCTAGTTAACCTAGATATTCCAAGTGCCAGCTAGTTAACCTAGATCGTACAAGTGTCCGCTAGTTAACCTACATAGTCCAAGTGCCCGCTAGGTAACCTACATAGTCTAAGGGCCCGCTCGTTAACCTAGTTCGTCCAAGTGCCTGCTAGGTTACCTGCAAAGTCCTAGTGCCCGTTAGGTAACCTAGATAGTCCAAGTGCCCGCTATGGTACCCACATAGTCCACGTGCCCGCTAGGGAACCTACATAGTCAAAGTGCCCGCTAGGGAACCTGCATCGTCCAAGTGCCCGCTAGTTAACCTAGATAGTCCAAGTTTCTGTTAGCTAACCTACATAGTCCAAGTGCCCGTTCGTTAACCTAGATTGTCCAAGTGCCCGCTAGGTAACCTACAGAGTCCAAGTGCCCTCTAGGTAACGTAGATAGTCCATGTGCCCGTTAGCTAACAGAGATAATACAAGTGCCCGCTAGGTAACCACATAGTCCAAGTGCCCGTTCGTCAACCTAGATAGTCCAAGTGCCCTCTAGGTAACCTAGACAGTCCAAGTGCCTGCTAGGTAACCTACATATTCCAAGTGCCCGCTAAGTAACTTATATAGTCCAAGTGCCCGTTAGCTAACATAGATAGTCCAAGTGCCCGCTAGGTAACCACATAGTCCAAATGCCCGTTCGTTAACCTATATAGTCCAAGTGCCCGCTAGGTAACCTTGATAGTCCAAGTGCCCGCTAGGTAACCTACATAGTCCTAGTTCCCGCTAGTTTACCAATATTGTCCAAGTGCCCGATAGCGAAAGTACATAGTCCAAGTCCCCGTTAGGTAACCTACATAGTCCAAATGCCCGCTAGTAACCTACATAGTCCAAATGCCCGATAGGGAACCTACATAATCCAAGTGCCCGCTAAGGAACCTACATCCACCAAGTGCCCGTTAGGTAACCTAGATAGTCCAAATGCCCGCTATGGAACCCACATAGTGAAAGTGCCCGCTAGGGAACTTACATAGTCCAAGTGCCCGTTAGTTAACCTAGATAGTCCAAGTGCCCGGTAGTTAACCTAGATAGTCCAAGTACCCGCTAGGTAACGTAGATAGTTCAAGTGCCCAATAGGTAACCAAGATAGTCCAAGTGCCCGCTAGGTAACCTACAAAGACCAAGTGCCCGCTAGGTAATCTATATAGTCCAAATGCCCGCTGGGGAACCTACATAGTCCAAGTACCCTCTAATTAACCTACATTGTCCAAGTGCCCGTTAGCTAACCTAGATAGTCTAAGGGCCCACTAGTTAACCTACATAGTTCAAGTGCCCGCTAGCCAACCTAGATAATCCAAGTGCCCGGTAGTTAACTTATATCGTCCAAGTGCCCGCTAGTTAACCTAGATCGTCCAAGTGTCCGCTAGTTAACCTACATAGTCCAAGTGCCCTCTAGTTAACTTACATAATCCAAGTGCCTTAGCTAACCTAGATAGTCCAAGGGCCCGCTAGTTGACCTACATAGTCCAAGTGCCCGCTAGGTAACGTACATAGACCGAGTGTCCGCTAGTTAACCTAGATAGTCGAAGTGCCCACTAGGGGACGTACATAGTCCAAGTGCCCGCTAGGTTACCTAGATAGTCCAAGTGCCCGCTAGTTAATCTACATAGTCCAAGTACCTGATAGAAACCTACATAGTCCAAGTGCCCTTTAGGGAACCTAGATAGTCCAAGTGCCCGCTAGGGACCCTGCATCGTCCAAGTGCCCGCTAGGTAACCTGGATAGTCCAAGGGCCTGCTAGTTAACCTACATAGTCCAAGTGCCCGCTAGGTAACCTACATAGTCCAAGTGCCCTTTAGCGAATCTAGAGGGTCCAAGTGCCCATAGGGAACCTATATAATCCAAGTGCCCACTAGGGAACCTGCATCGTCCAAGTGACCGCTAATTAACCTGATAGTCCAAGTGCCCGCTACTTAAACTAGATAGTCCAATTGCCCGTTAGTTAACCTTGATCGTCCAAGTGCCCGCTAGTTAACCTACATAGTCCAATGGCCCGCTAGTTAACCTACATAGTCCAAGAACCCGCTAGTTAACCTAGATAGTCCAAGTGCCCGCTAGGTAACCTAGATAGTCAAAGTGCCCGTTAGGTATCCTAGATAGTGCAAGTGTCTGCTAGGTAACCTACATAGTCAAAGTGCCTGCTAGGTAACCTAGATAGTCCAAGTTCCTGTTAGCTAACCTAGATAGTCCAAGTGCCCGCTAGGTAACCTACATAGTCTAAGGGCCCGCTCGTTAACCTAGTTCGTCCAAGTGCCTGCTAGGTTACCTGCAAAGTCCTAGTGCCCGTTAGGTAACCTAGATAGTCCAAGTGCCCGCTATGGTACCCACATAGTCCACGTGCCCGCTAGGGAACCTACATAGTCAAAGTGCCCGCTAGGGAACCTGCATCGTCCAAGTGCCCGCTAGTTAACCTAGATAGTCCAAGTTTCTGTTAGCTAACCTACATAGTCCAAGTGCCCGTTCGTTAACCTAGATTGTCCAAGTGCCCGCTAGGTAACCTACAGAGTCCAAGTGCCCTCTAGGTAACGTAGATAGTCCATGTGCCCGTTAGCTAACAGAGATAATACAAGTGCCCGCTAGGTAACCACATAGTCCAAGTGCCCGTTCGTCAACCTAGATAGTCCAAGTGCCCTCTAGGTAACCTAGACAGTCCAAGTGCCTGCTAGGTAACCTACATATTCCAAGTGCCCGCTAAGTAACTTATATAGTCCAAGTGCCCGTTAGCTAACATAGATAGTCCAAGTGCCCGCTAGGTAACCACATAGTCCAAATGCCCGTTCGTTAACCTATATAGTCCAAGTGCCCGCTAGGTAACCTTGATAGTCCAAGTGCCCGCTAGGTAACCTACATAGTCCTAGTTCCCGCTAGTTTACCAATATTGTCCAAGTGCCCGATAGCGAAGGTACATAGTCCAAGTCCCCGTTAGGTAACCTACATAGTCCAAATGCCCGATAGGGAACCTACATAATCCAAGTGCCCGCTAGGGAACCTACATACTCCAAATGCCCGTTAGGTAACCTACATAGTCCAAATGCCCGCTATGGAACCCACATAGTGAAAGTGCCCGCTAGGGAACTTACATAGTCCAAGTGCCCGTTAGTTAACCTAGATAGTCCAAGTGCCCGGTAGTTAACCTAGATAGTCCAAGTACCCGCTAGGTAACGTAGATAGTTCAAGTGCCCAATAGGTAACCAAGATAGTCCAAGTGCCCGCTAGGTAACCTACAAAGTCCAAGTGCCCGCTAGGTAATCTATATAGTCCAAATGCCCGCTGGGGAACCTACATAGTCCAAGTACCCTCTAATTAACCTACATTGTCCAAGTGCCCGTTAGCTAACCTAGATAGTCTAAGGGCCCACTAGTTAACCTACATAGTTCAAGTGCCCGCTAGCAACCTAGATAATCCAAGTGCCCGGTAGTTAACTTATATCGTCCAAGTGCCCGCTAGTTAACCTAGATCGTCCAAGTGTCCGCTAGTTAACCTACATAGTCCAAGTGCCCTCTAGTTAACTTACATAATCCAAGTGCCTTAGCTAACCTAGATAGTCCAAGGGCCCGCTAGTTGACCTACATAGTCCAAGTGCCCGCTAGGTAACGTACATAGACCGAGTGCCCGCTAGTTAACCTAGATAGTCGAAGTGCCCACTAGGGGACGTACATAGTCCAAGTGCCCGCTAGGTTACCTAGATAGTCCAAGTGCCCGCTAGTTAATCTACATAGTCCAAGTGCCTGATAGAAACCTACATTGTCCAAGTGCCCGCTATGGAACCTACATAGTCCAAGTGCCCGTTAGGGAACCTAGATAGTCCAGGTGCCCGCTAGGGAACCTGCATCGTCCAAGTGCCCGCTAGGTAACCTAGATAGTCCAAGGGCCTGCTAGTTAACCTACATAGTCCAAGTGCCCGCTAGGTAACCTACATAGTCCAAGTGCCCTTTAGCGAAACTAGAGGGTCCAAGTGCCCATAGGGAACCTATATAATCCAAGTGCCCACTAGGGAACCTGCATCGTCCAAGTGACCGCTAATTAACCTGATAGTCCAAGTGCCCGCTACTTAAACTAGATAGTCCAATTGCCCGTTAGTTAACCTTGATCGTCCAAGTGCCCGCTAGTTAACCTACATAGTCCAATGGCCCGCTAGTTAACCTACATAGTCCAAGAACCCGCTAGTTAACCTAGATAGTCCAAGTGCCCGCTTGTTAACCTACATAGTCCAAGGGCCCCCTAGTTAACCTAGATATTCCAAGTGCCAGCTAGTTAACCTAGATCGTACAAGTGTCCGCTAGTTAACCTACATAGTCCAAGTGCCCGCTAGGTAACCTAGATAGTCAAAGTGCCCGTTAGGTATCCTAGATAGTGCAAGTGTCTGCTAGGTAACCTACATAGTCAAAGTGCCTGCTAGGTAACCTAGATAGTCCAAGTTCCTGTTAGCTAACCTAGATAGTCCAAGTGCCCGCTAGGTAACCTACATAGTCTAAGGGCCCGCTCGTTAACCTAGTTCGTCCAAGTGCCTGCTAGGTTACCTGCAAAGTCCTAGTGCCCGTTAGGTAACCTAGATAGTCCAAGTGCCCGCTACGTAACCTACATAATCCAAATGCCTGCTGGGGAACCTACATAGTACCCTCTAATTAACCTACATTGTCCAAGTGCCTGTTAGGGAACCTAGACAGTCCAAGTGCCCACTAGGGAACCTGCATCGTCCAAGTGCTCGCCAGGTAACCTAGAGAGTCCAAGGGCCTGCTAGATAACCTACATAGTCCAAGTGCCCGATAGGTAACCTCCATAGTCCAAGTGCCCGCTAGGGAACCTACATAGTCCAAGTGCCCTTTAGGGAAACTAGAGAGTCCAAGAGCCCATAGGGAACCTATATAGTCCAAGTTCCCGCTAGGGAACCTACATAGGCAAAGTGTCCGTTAGGGAACCTGCATCGTCCAAGTGCCCGCTAGTTAACCTAGATAGTCCAGGTGCCCGCTAGTTAAACTGGATAGTCCAATTGCCCGCTAGTTAACCTAGATCGTCCATGTGCCCGCTTGTTAACCTACATAGTCCAAGGGCCCGCTAGTTAACCTACATAGTCCAAGAACCCTCTAGTTAACCTAGATATTCCAAGTGCCCGCTAGTTAACCTAGATCGTCCAAGTGTCCGCTAGTTAACCTACATAGTCCAAGTCCCCGTTAGGTAATCTACATAGTCCTAGTGCCCGGTAGGTAACCTAGATAGTCAACGTGCCCGTTAGGTAACCTATATTGTCCAAGTGCCGCTAGGTAACCTACATAGTCAAAGTGCCTGCTAGGTAACCTAGATAGTTCAAGTTCCTGTTAGGTAACCTAGATAGTCCAAGTGCCCGCTAGGTAACCTACATAGTCTAAGGGCCCGCTCGTTAACCTAGTTCGTCCAAGTGCCTGCTAGGTTACCAGCAAATCCTAGTGCCCGTTTGGTAACCTAGATAGGCCAAGTGCCCGCTAGGTAACCTACATAGTCCAAGTGACCGCTAGGAAGCCTAGATAGTCCAAGCATGTGCCCGCTAGGTAACGTACATAGTGCAAGTGTCCGTTCATTAACCTAGATAGTCCAAGTGCCCGCTAGGTAACTTAGACAGTCCAAGTGCCTGCTAGGTTACCTACATAGTCCAAGTCCCCGTTCGCTAACCTAGATAGTGCAAGTGCCTGCTAGGTAACCTACATAGTCCAAGTGCCCGCTAGTTAACCTAGATCGTCCAAGTGCCCGCTAGTTATCCTACATAGTCCAAGGGACCACTAGTTAACCTAGATCATCCAAATGTCCTGTAGGTAACCTACATAGTCCAAGTGCCCGCTACGTAACCTAGATAGTCGAAGTGCCGTTAGGTAACCTAGATAGTCCAAGTGCCCACTAGGTAACCTAGATATTCCATGTGCCCATTAGCTAACATACACAGTCCAAGAGCCCGCTAGGTAACCTACATAGTCCAAGTGCCCTTTCGTTAACCTAGATAATCCAAGTGCCCGCTAGGTAACCTAGACAGTACAAGTGCCAGCTAGGTCACCTACATATTCCAATTCCCCGTTCGCTAACCTAGATAGTCCAAGTGCCCGCTAGGTAACGTACATAGTCCAAGTGCCCGCTAGGTAAGCTACAAGTCCAAGGGCCCGCTAGTTAACCTACATAGTCCAAGGACTCGCTAGTTAACCTTGATAGTCCAAGTGCCGGCTAGTTAACCTAGATCGTACAAGTGTCCGCTAGTTAACCTAGATTGTCCAAGTGCCCGCTAGTTATCCTACATAGTCCAAGGGCCCACTAGTTAACCTAGATCATCCTAATGTCCTCTAGTTCACCTTCATAGTCCAAGTGCCCGCTACGTAACCTAGATAGTCCAAGTGCCCTCTAGGTAACCTACATAGTCCAAGTGTCCTCTAGGTAACCTATATAGTCCAAGTGCTCGCTAGGTAACCTTCAAATCCAAGGGACCGCTAGTTAACCTACATAGTCCAAGGGCCCGCTAGTTAACCTAGATAGTCCAAGTGTCCACTAGTTAACCTTGATCGTCCAAGTGCCCGCTAGTTAACCTACATAGTCCAAGGGCCCGCTAGTTAACCCACATAGTCCAAGAACCCGCTAGTTAACCTAGATAGTCCAAGTGCCCGCTAGTTAACCTACATAGTCCAAGGGCCCGCTAGGTAACCTAGATATTCAAAGTTCCTGTTAGCTAACCTACATAGTCCAAGTGCCCGCTAGGTAACCTAGATAGACCAAGTGCCCGCTAGGTAACCTAGATAGTCCAAGTGCCCGTTAGGTAACCTACATAGTCCAAGGGCCCGCTAGGTAACCTAGATATTCAAAGTTCCTGTTAGCTAACCTACATAGTCCAAGTGCCCGCTAGCTAACATACATAGTCCAAGTGCCTGCTAGGTCACCTACATAGTCCAAGTGCCCGTTCGTTAACCTAGATAGTCCAAGTGCCCGCTAGGTAACCTACACAGTACAAGTGCCTGCTAGGTCACCTACATAGTCCATGTCCCCGTTCGCTAACCTAGATAGTCCAAGTGCCCGCTAGGTAAGCTACAAGTCCAAGGGCCCGCCTGTTAACCTACATAGTCCAAGGGCTCGCTAGTTAACCTTGATAGTCCAAGTGCCGGCTAGTTAACCTAGATCGTCCAAGTGCCCGCTAGTTAACCTAGATCGTACAAGTGCCCGCTAATTAACCTTGATCGTCCAAGTGCCCGCTAGTTAATCTACATAGTCCAAGGGCATCAAAGGTAACCTAGATAATCCAATTTCCTGTTAGCTAACCTAGATAGTCCATGTGCCCGCTAGGTAACCTAGACTGTCCTGTGCCCGCTAGGTTACCTACATAGTCTAAGTGCCCACTAGGTAACCTAGATAGTCCAAGTTCCCGCTAGTTAACCTAAATAGTCCTAGTGCACGTTAGTTATCCTAGATAGTCCAAGTGCCCACTAGGGGACGTACACAGTCCAAGTACCCCCTAGGTAACCTAGATAGTCCAAGTGCCCGCTAGGGTATGTACATAGTCCAAGTGCCTGCTAGGTAACCTAGATAGTCTAAGTGCCCGCTAGTTAACCTACATAGTCCAAGTGCCCGTTCGTTAACCTAGATCGTCCAAGTGTCTGCCAGTTAACCTACATATTCCAAGTTCCTGTAGGTAACATAGATAGTCCACGTGCCCGCTAGGTAACCTACATAGTCCACTTGCCCGCTAGGTAACCTAGATATTCCAAGTTCCTGTTCGCTAACTTAGATACTCCAAGTGCCCGCTAGGTAACCTACATAGTCCATGTGCCCATTCGTTAACCTAGATAGCCCAAGTGCCCGCTAGTTAACCTAGACTGTCCAAGTGACCGCTAGGTAACCTACATAGTCCCAGCGCACGCTAGGTAAACTAGATTGTCCAAGTGCCCGTTAGGTAACCTACATAGTCCAACTGCCCGCTAGATAACCTACATAGTCCAAGTGCCTGCTCGAAAACCTAGATAGTCCATGTGCCCGCTAGGTAACCTAGATAGTCCAAGTGCCCGGTAGGTAACCTACAAAGTCCCTGTGCCTGCTAGGTAATCTATATAGTCCAAATGCCCACTAGGGCACCCACATAGTCCAAGTGCCCGCTAAGTAACCTATATAGTTAAAGTGCCCGTTAGCTAACCTAGATAGTCCAAGGGTCAACTAGTTAACCTACATAGTTCAAGGGCACACTAGGTAACCTAGCTAATCCAAGTGCCCGCTAGTTAACCTAGATTGTCAAGTACCCGATAGTTAACCTACATAGTGCAAGGGCCCGCTAGTTAACCTAGATCGTCCAAATGTCCGCTATTAAACCTACATAGTCCAAGGGCCCGCTAGTTGACCTAGATAGACCAAGGGCCCGGTAGTTAACCTAGATAGTCCGAGTGCCCGTTAATTATCCTAGATAGTCCAAGTGTCCACTAGGGAACGTACATAGTCCAAGTGCCCGCTAGGAAAACTAGATATTCCTAGTGCCCGTTAGTTATCCTAGATAGTCCTATTGCCCACTAGGGGACGTACATAGTCCAAGTGCCCGCTAGGTAACCTAGATCTTCCAAGTGCACACTAGGGTATGTACATAGTCCAAGTGCCCGCTAGGTAACCTAGATAGTCTACGTGTCGGCTAGTTAACCTACATAGTCCAAGGGCACGCTAGTTAACCTAAATAGTCCACGTGCCCGCTAAGGGACGTAAATAGTCCAAGTGCCCGCTAAGGAACCTACATAGTCCAAGTGCCCGTTAGGGTACCTAGATAGTCCAAGTGCCTGCTAGGGAACCTGCATCATCCAAGTGCCCGGGAGTTAATCTAGATAGTCCATGTGCCCGCTAGTTAACCTAGATCGTCCAAGTGCCCGCTAGTTAACCTACATAGTCCAAGGTCCGCTACTTAACCTAGATAGTCCAAGTGCCCGCTAGTTAAGCTACATAATCCAAGGTCCCTCTAGTTAACCTAGATAGTCCAAGTGCCCGCTAGGGGACGTACATAATCCAAGTGCCTACTAGGTAACCTAGATAGTCCAAGTGCCCATTAGCTAACCTAGATAGTCCAAGTGCCCGCTAGTTAACCTAGATAGTCCAAGTGCCCGCTAGTTAAACTACATAGTCCAAGGGCCCTCTAGTTAACCTAGATAGTCCACGTGCCCGCTAGGGTATGTACATAGTTCAAGTGCCCGCTAGGTAACCTAGATAGTCCAAGAGTTTTCTAGTTAACCTACATAGTCCAAGTGCCCGCTAGGTAACCTAGATAGTCCAAGTGCCCGATAGGGAACCTACATAGTCCAAGTGCCCGCTGAGAAACCTACATAGTCCAAGTGCCCGATAGGGAACCTCCATATTCCAAGTGCCCGTTAGGGAACCTAGATAGTCCAAGTGCCCGTAGGGAACCTGCATTGTCCAAGTGCCCGCTAGTTAAACTAGATAGTCCAAGTGCCCGCTAGTTAACCTAGGTAGTCCAAGTGCCCGCTAGTTAACCTTGATCGTCCAAGTGCCCGCTAGTTAACCTACATAGTCCAAGGGCCCGCTAGTAAACCTACATAGTCCAAGAACCCGCAAGTTAACCTAGATAGTCCAAGTGCCCGCTAGTTAACCTACATAGTCCAAGGGCCCGCAAGGTAACCTAGATATTCCAATTTCCTGTTAGCTAACCTAGACAGTCCAGGTGCCCGCTAGGTACCCTAGACTGTCCAGTGCCCGCTAGTTTACCTACATAGTCCAAGTGCCCGCTAGGTAACCTAGATACACCAAGTGCCCGCTAGTAACCTAGATAGTCCTAGTACCCGTTAGTTATCCTAGATAGTCCCAGTGCCCAGTAGGGGACGTACATAGTCCAAGTGCCCGCTAGGTAACCTAGATAGTCCAAGTGCCCGCTAGGGTATGTACATAGTCCAAGTGCCCGCTAGGTAACCTAGATAGTCTAAGTGCCCGCTAGTTAACCTACATAGTCCAAGGGCCCGCAAGTTATCCTACATAGTCCAAGTGCGCGATAGGGAACCTACATTGTCCAAGTGCCCGCTAAGGGACGTACATAGTCTAAGTGCCCGCTAGGGAACCTACATAGTCCAAGTGCCCTTTAGGGAACCTAGATAGTCCAAGTGCCCGCTAGGGAACCTAGATAGTCCAAGTGCCCGTAGGGAACCTGCATTGTGCAAGTGCCCGCTAGTTAACCTTGATCGTCCAAGTGCCCGCTAGTTAACCTACATAGTCCAAGGGCCCGCTAGTTAACCTATATAGTCCAAGAATCCGCAAGTTAACCTACATAGTCCAAGGGCCCGCAAGGTAACCTAGATATTCCAATTTCCTGTTGGCTAACCTAGACAGTCCAGGTGCCCGCTAGGTACCCTAGACTGTCCAGTGCCCGCTGGGTTACCTACATAGTCCAAGTGCCCGCTAGGCAACCTAGATACACCAATTGCCCGCTACTTAACTTAGATAGTCCTAGTACCCCTTAATTCTCCTAGATAGTCCAAGTGCCCACTAGGGGACGTACATAGTCCAAGTGCCCGCTAGGTAACCTAGATAGTCCAAGTGCCCGCTAGGGTATGTACATAGTCCAAGTGCCCGCTAGGTAACCTAGATAGTCCAAGTGCCCGTTAGCTAACCTAGATAGTCCAAGTGCCCGCTAGTTAACCTAGATAGTCCAAGTGCCCGCTAGTTAAACTACATAGTCCAAGGTCCCTCTAGTTAACCTAGATAGTCCACGTGCCCGCTAGGGTATGTACATAGTTCAAGTGCCCGCTAGGTAACCTAGATAGTCCAAGTGTCTGCTAGTTAACCTACATAGTCCAAGTGCCCGCTAGGTAACCTAGATAGTCCAAGTGCCCGATAGGGAACCTACATAGTCCAAGTGCCCGCTGAGAAACCTACATAGTCCAAGTGCCCGATAGGGAACCTATATATTCCAAGTGCCCGTTAGGGAACCTAGATAGTCCAAGTGCCCGTAGGGAACCTGCATTGTCCAAGTGCCCGCTAGTTATCCTAGATAGTCCAAGTGCCCGCTAGTTAACCTACATAGTCCACGGGCCCGGAAGGTAACCTAGATATTCCAATTTCCTGTTAGCTAACCTAGACAGTCCAAGTGCCCGCTAGGTACCCTCGACTGTCCAGTGCCCGCTAGGTTACCTACATAGTCCAAGTGCCCGCTAGGTACCCTAGATACACCAAGTGCCCGCTACTTAACCTAGATAGTCCTAGTACCCGTTAGTTATCCTAGATAGTCCAAGTGCCCACTAGGGGACGTACATAGTCCAAGTGCCCGCTAGGTAACCTAGATAGTCCAAGTGCCCGCTAGGGTATGTACATAGTCCAAGTGCCCGCTAGGTAACCTAGATAGTCCAAGTGCCCGTTAGCTAACCTAGATAGTCCAAGTGCCCGCTAGTTAACCTAGAGAGTCCAAGTGCCCGCTAGTTAAACTACATAGTCCAAGGGCCCTCTAGTTAACGTAGATAGTCCACGTGCCCGCTAGGGTATGTACATAGTTCAAGTGCCCACTAGGTAACCTAGATAGTCCAAGTGTCTGCTAGTTAACCTACATAGTCCAAGTGCCCGCGAGGTAACCTAGATAGTCCACGTCCCCGATAGGGAACCTACATAATCCAAGTGCCCGCTGAGAAACCTACATAGTCCAAGTGCCCGATAGGGACCCTACATATTCCAAGTGCCCGATAGGGAACCAACATAGTCCAAGTGCCCGCTAAGGGACGTACATAGTACAACTGCCTGCTAGGGAACCTACATAGTCCAAGTGCCTGTTAGGGAACCTAAATAATCCAAGTGCCCGCTAGGGAACCTGCATCGTCCAAGTGCTCGCTAGTTAACCTAGATAGTCCAAGTTCCTGCTAGTTAACCTAGATAGTCCAAATGCCCGTTAGTTAACCTAGATCATCGAAGTGCCCGTTAGGTAACCTAGATAGTTCAAGTACCCGCTAGGTAACTTACATAGTCCAAGTGCCCGCTAGGTAACCTAGATAGTCCAAGTTCCTGTTAGCTAACCTAGATAGTCCAAGTACCCGCTAGGTAACGTAGATAGTTCAAGTGCACGCTAGGTAACATAGATAGTCCAAGTGCCCGCTAGGGCACCTACATAGTCCAAGAACCCGCTAATTAACCTACATAGTCCAAGTGCCCGTTAGCTAACCTAGATAGTTTAAGGGCCCACTAGTTAACCTACATAGTCCAAGTGCCCGCTAGGAAACCTACATAGTCCAAGTTCCCGCTAGGTAACCTAAATAGTCCAAGTGCCCGTTACCTAATATAGATCGTCCATATGCCCGCTAGGCAACCTACATACTCCAAGTGCCCGTTCGTTAACCTAGACGTCCAAGTGCCCGCTAGGTAACCTAGTCAGTCTCAAGTGCCCGCTAGGTTACCTGCATAGTCCAAGGGCCCATTAGGTAACCTAGATAGTCCAAGTGCCCGCTAGGTAACCTACATAGTCCAAGTTCCCGCTAGGTAACCTAGATAGTCCAAGTTCCTGTTAGCTAACCTAGATAGTCTAAGTGCCCGCTAGGTAACCTACATAGTCCAAAAGCCCCCTCGTTAACGTAGTTCGTCCAAGTGTCCGCTAGTTAACCTACATAGTCAAAGTGCCCGCTAGTTAACCTAGATATTCCAGGTGCCCGTTAGCTAACATAGATAGTCCAAGTGCCCGCTAGGTAACCTAGATAGTCCTAGTGCCCGCTAGGTAACCTACATAGTCCAAGGGCCGCTAGGTAACCTACATAGTCCAATTGCCCGCTAGGTAACTTAGATAATCCAAGTGCCCGTTAGCTAACATAGATAGTCCAAGTGCCCGCTAGGTACCTTACATAGTCCAAGTGCCCGCTAGGTAACCTAGACAGTCCAAGTGCCTGCTAGGTAACCTACATAGTCCAAGTGCCCGTTTGCTAACCTAGATCGTCAAAGTGCTTGCTAGTTAACCTAGATAGTCCAAGGGCCCGCTAGTTGACCTACATAGTCCAAGTGCCCGCTTGGTAACCTAGATAGTCCAAATGCCCGCTAGTAAAGTACATAGTCCAAGTGCCCGTTAGGTAACCTAGATAGTCCAAATGCCCGCTAGGAAACCCACATAGTCCAAGTGCCCGTTAGAGAACTTACATAGTCAAAGGCCTGCTAAGGAACCTACATAGTCCAAGTGCCCGCTAGGGAACCTAGATAATCCAAGTGCCTGCTAGGTAACCTAGATAGTCCAAGAGCCCGCTAGGTAACCTACAATGTCCAAGTGCGCGCTTGGTAATCTATATAGTCCAAATGCCCGCTAGGGCACCTCCATAGTCCTAGCGCCCGCTAGTTAACCTACATTGTCCAAGTGCCCGATAGGGAACCTACATAGTCCAAATGCCCGCTAGTATCCTACATAATCCAAGTGCAAGAAGGGAACCTACATAATCCAAGTGCCCGCTAGGGAACCTACATAGTCCAAATGCCCGTTAGGTAACCTAGATAGTCCAAAACCACGCTAGGGTACCCACATAGTCCAAGTGCCCGCTAGGGAACCTACATAGTGAAAGTGCCCACTAGGGAACCTATATAGTCCAAGTGCCCGCTAGGGAACCTTCATAGTCCGAGTGCCTGCTAGGGAACCTATATAGTCCAATTGCCCTTTAGGGAACCTATGTAGTCCAAGTGCCCGCTAGGGAACCTGGATAGTCCAAGTGCCCGCTAGGTAAACTAGATAGTCCAAGTGCCCACTAGGAAATCTATATAGTCCAAATACCCGCTAGGGCACCTACATAGTCCAAGTGCACGCTAAGTAACCTACATAGTCCAAGTGCCCGTTAGCTAACCTAGATAGTCCAAGGGCCAACTAGTTAACCTACATGGTTCAAGTGCCCACTAGGTAACCTAGCTAATCCAACTGTCTGCTAGTTAACCTATATCATCCAAGTGCCCGCTAGTCAACCTACATGGTCCAAGTGCCCGCTAGTTAACCTACATAGTCCAAGGGCCCGCTAGTTAACCTAGATCGTCCAAGTGTCCGCTAGTTAACCTTCATAGTCCCAGTGCCCTCTTGTTAACCTAGATAGTCCAAGGGCCCGCTAGTTGACCTACATAGTCCAAGTGCCCGCTTGGTAACCTAGATAGTCTACGTGCCCGCTACTTAACCTAGAGAGTCCTATTGCCCATTAGTTAACCTAGATAGTCCAAGTGCCCACTAGGGTACGTACATAGTCTAAGTGCCCGCTAGGTAACCTAGATAGTCCAAGTGCCCGCTAGGGTATGTACATAGTCCAAATGTCCGCTAGGTAACCTAGATAGTCTAAGTGCCCGCTAGTTAACCTACATAGTCCAAGGGCCCGCTAGTTAACCTACATAGTCCAAGTGCCCGATAGGGAACCAACATAGTCCAAGTGTCCGCTAAGGGACGTACATAGTCCAAGTGCCCGCTAGGGAACCTACATAATCCAAGTGCCCGTTAGTGAACCTAGATAGACCAAGTGCCCACTAGGGGACAAACATAGTCCAAGTGCCCGCTAGGTAACCTAGATAGTCCAAGTGCCCGCTAGGGTATGTACATAGTCCAAGTGCCCGCTAGGTAACCTAGATAGTCTAAGTGCCCGCTAGTTAACCTACATAGTCCAAGTGCCCGCTAGTTAACCTTGATCGTCCAAGTGCCAGCTAGTTAACCTACATAGTCCAAGGGCACTCAAGGTAACCTAGATAATCCAATTTCCTGTTAGCTAACCTAGATAGTCCAAGTGCCCGCTAGGTAACCTACATAGTACAAGTGCCCATTCATTAACCTAGATAGTCCAAGTGCCCGCTAGGTAACCTAGACTGTCCAGTGCCCGCTAGGTTACCTACATAGTCCAAGTGCCTGCTCGAAAACCTAGATAGTCCATGTGCCCGCTAGGTAACCTAGATAGTCCAAGTGCCCGGTAGGTAACCTACAAAGTCCCTGTGCCTGCTAGGTAATCTATATAGTCCAAATGCCCACTAGGGCACCCACATAGTCCAAGTGCCCGCTAAGTAACCTATATAGTTAAAGTGCCCGTTAGCTAACCTAGAGAGTCCAAGGGTCAACTAGTTAACCTACATAGTTCAAGGGCACACTAGGTAACCTAGCTAATCCAAGTGCCCGCTAGTTAACCTAGATTGTCAAGTACCCGATAGTTAACCTACATAGTGCAAGGGCCCGCTAGTTAACCTAGATCGTCCAAATGTCCGCTATTAAACCTACATAGTCCAAGGGCCCGCTAGTTGACCTAGATAGACCAAGGGCCCGGTAGTTAACCTAGATAGTCCGAGTGCCCGTTAATTATCCTAGATAGTCCAAGTGCCCGCTAGTTAACCTACATAGTCCAATGACCCGCTAGTTAACCTACATAGTCCAAGAACCCGCTAGTTAACCTAGATAGTCCAAGTGCCCGCTTGTTAACCTACATAGTCCAAGGGCCCCCTAGTTAACCTAGATATTCCAAGTGCCAGCTAGTTAACCTAGATCGTACAAGTGTCCGCTAGTTAACCTACATAGTCCAAGTGCCCGCTAGGTAACCTAGATAGTCAAAGTGCCCGTTAGGTATCCTAGATAGTGCAAGTGTCTGCTAGGTAACCTACATAGTCAAAGTGCCTGCTAGGTAACCTAGATAGTCCAAGTTCCTGTTAGCTAACCTAGATAGTCCAAGTGCCCGCTAGGTAACCTACATAGTCTAAGGGCCCGCTCATTAACCTAGTTCGTCCAAGTGCCTGCTAGGTTACCTGCAAAGTCCTAGTGCCCGTTAGGTAACCTAGATAGTCCAAGTGCCCGCTATGGTACCCACATAGTCCACGTGCCCGCTAGGGAACCTACATAGTCAAAGTGCCCGCTAGGGAACCTGCATCGTCCAAGTGCCCGCTAGTTAACCTAGATAGTCCAAGTTTCTGTTAGCTAACCTACATAGTCCAAGTGCCCGTTCGTTAACCTAGATTGTCCAAGTGCCCGCTAGGTAACCTACAGAGTCCAAGTGCCCTCTAGGTAACGTAGATAGTCCATGTGCCCGTTAGCTAACAGAGATAATACAAGTGCCCGCTAGGTAACCACATAGTCCAAGTGCCCGTTCGTCAACCTAGATAGTCCAAGTGCCCTCTAGGTAACCTAGACAGTCCAAGTGCCTGCTAGGTAACCTACATATTCCAAGTGCCCGCTAAGTAACTTATATAGTCCAAGTGCCCGTTAGCTAACATAGATAGTCCAAGTGCCCGCTAGGTAACCACATAGTCCAAATGCCCGTTCGTTAACCTATATAGTCCAAGTGCCCGCTAGGTAACCTTGATAGTCCAAGTGCCCGCTAGGTAACCTACATAGTCCTAGTTCCCGCTAGTTTACCAATATTGTCCAAGTGCCCGATAGCGAAGGTACATAGTCCAAGTCCCCGTTAGGTAACCTACATAGTCCAAATGCCCGATAGGGAACCTACATAATCCAAGTGCCCGCTAGGGAACCTACATACTCCAAATGCCCGTTAGGTAACCTACATAGTCCAAATGCCCGCTATGGAACCCACATAGTGAAAGTGCCCGCTAGGGAACTTACATAGTCCAAGTGCCCGTTAGTTAACCTAGATAGTCCAAGTGCCCGGTAGTTAACCTAGATAGTCCAAGTACCCGCTAGGTAACGTAGATAGTTCAAGTGCCCAATAGGTAACCAAGATAGTCCAAGTGCCCGCTAGGTAACCTACAAAGTCCAAGTGCCCGCTAGGTAATCTATATAGTCCAAATGCCCGCTGGGGAACCTACATAGTCCAAGTACCCTCTAATTAACCTACATTGTCCAAGTGCCCGTTAGCTAACCTAGATAGTCTAAGGGCCCACTAGTTAACCTACATAGTTCAAGTGCCCGCTAGCAACCTAGATAATCCAAGTGCCCGGTAGTTAACTTATATCGTCCAAGTGCCCGCTAGTTAACCTAGATCGTCCAAGTGTCCGCTAGTTAACCTACATAGTCCAAGTGCCCTCTAGTTAACTTACATAATCCAAGTGCCTTAGCTAACCTAGATAGTCCAAGGGCCCGCTAGTTGACCTACATAGTCCAAGTGCATGCTAGGTAACGTACATAGACCGAGTGCCCGCTAGTTAACCTAGATAGTCGAAGTGCCCACTAGGGGACGTACATAGTCCAAGTGCCCGCTAGGTTACCTAGATAGTCCAAGTGCCCGCTAGTTAATCTACATAGTCCAAGTGCCTGATAGAAACCTACATTGTCCAAGTGCCCGCTATGGAACCTACATAGTCCAAGTGCCCGTTAGGGAACCTAGATAGTCCAGGTGCCCGCTAGGGAACCTGCATCGTCCAAGTGCCCGCTAGGTAACCTAGATAGTCCAAGGGCCTGCTAGTTAACCTACATAGTCCAAGTGCCCGCTAGGTAACCTACATAGTCCAAGTGCCCTTTAGCGAAACTAGAGGGTCCAAGTGCCCATAGGGAACCTATATAATCCAAGTGCCCACTAGGGAACCTGCATCGTCCAAGTGACCGCTAATTAACCTGATAGTCCAAGTGCCCGCTACTTAAACTAGATAGTCCAATTGCCCGTTAGTTAACCTTGATCGTCCAAGTGCCCGCTAGTTAACCTACATAGTCCAATGGCCCGCTAGTTAACCTACATAGTCCAAGAACCCGCTAGTTAACCTAGATAGTCCAAGTGCCCGCTTGTTAACCTACATAGTCCAAGGGCCCCCTAGTTAACCTAGATATTCCAAGTGCCAGCTAGTTAACCTAGATCGTACAAGTGTCCGCTAGTTAACCTACATAGTCCAAGTGCCCGCTAGGTAACCTAGATAGTCAAAGTGCCCGTTAGGTATCCTAGATAGTGCAAGTGTCTGCTAGGTAACCTACATAGTCAAAGTGCCTGCTAGGTAACCTAGATAGTCCAAGTTCCTGTTAGCTAACCTAGATAGTCCAAGTGCCCGCTAGGTAACCTACATAGTCTAAGGGCCCGCTCGTTAACCTAGTTCGTCCAAGTGCCTGCTAGGTTACCTGCAAAGTCCTAGTGCCCGTTAGGTAACCTAGATAGTCCAAGTGCCCGCTACGTAACCTACATAATCCAAATGCCTGCTGGGGAACCTACATAGTCCAAGTACCCTCTAATTAACCTACATTGTCCAAGTGCCTGTTAGGGAACCTAGACAGTCCAAGTGCCCACTAGGGAACCTGCATCGTCCAAGTGCTCGCCAGGTAACCTAGAGAGTCCAAGGGCCTGCTAGATAACCTACATAGTCCAAGTGCCCGATAGGTAACCTCCATAGTCCAAGTGCCCGCTAGGGAACCTACATAGTCCAAGTGCCCTTTAGGGAAACTAGAGAGTCCAAGAGCCCATAGGGAACCTATATAGTCCAAGTTCCCGCTAGGGAACCTACATAGGCAAAGTGTCCGTTAGGGAACCTGCATCGTCCAAGTGCCCGCTAGTTAACCTAGATAGTCCAAGTGCCCGCTAGTTAAACTGGATAGTCCAATTGCCCGCTAGTTAACCTAGATCGTCCAAGTGCCCGCTTGTTAACCTACATAGTCCAAGGGCCCGCTAGTTAACCTACATAGTCCAAGAACCCTCTAGTTAACCTAGATATTCCAAGTGCCCGCTAGTTAACCTAGATCGTCCAAGTGTCCGCTAGTTAACCTACATAGTCCAAGTCCCCGTTAGGTAATCTACATAGTCCTAGTGCCCGGTAGGTAACCTAGATAGTCAACGTGCCCGTTAGGTAACCTATATTGTCCAAGTGCCGCTAGGTAACCTACATAGTCAAAGTGCCTGCTAGGTAACCTAGATAGTTCAAGTTCCTGTTAGGTAACCTAGATAGTCCAAGTGCCCGCTAGGTAACCTACATAGTCTAAGGGCCCGCTCGTTAACCTAGTTCGTCCAAGTGCCTGCTAGGTTACCAGCAAATCCTAGTGCCCGTTTGGTAACCTAGATAGGCCAAGTGCCCGCTAGGTAACCTACATAGTCCAAGTGACCGCTAGGAAGCCTAGATAGTCCAAGCATGTGCCCGCTAGGTAACGTACATAGTGCAAGTGTCCGTTCATTAACCTAGATAGTCCAAGTGCCCGCTAGGTAACTTAGACAGTCCAAGTGCCTGCTAGGTTACCTACATAGTCCAAGTCCCCGTTCGCTAACCTAGATAGTGCAAGTGCCTGCTAGGTAACCTACATAGTCCAAGTGCCCGCTAGTTAACCTAGATCGTCCAAGTGCCCGCTAGTTATCCTACATAGTCCAAGGGACCACTAGTTAACCTAGATCATCCAAATGTCCTGTAGGTAACCTACATAGTCCAAGTGCCCGCTACGTAACCTAGATAGTCGAAGTGCCGTTAGGTAACCTAGATAGTCCAAGTGCCCACTAGGTAACCTAGATATTCCATGTGCCCATTAGCTAACATACACAGTCCAAGAGCCCGCTAGGTAACCTACATAGTCCAAGTGCCCTTTCGTTAACCTAGATAATCCAAGTGCCCGCTAGGTAACCTAGACAGTACAAGTGCCAGCTAGGTCACCTACATATTCCAATTCCCCGTTCGCTAACCTAGATAGTCCAAGTGCCCGCTAGATAACGTACATAGTCCAAGTGCCCGCTAGGTAAGCTACAAGTCCAAGGGCCCGCTAGTTAACCTACATAGTCCAAGGACTCGCTAGTTAACCTTGATAGTCCAACTGCCGGCTAGTTAACCTAGATCGTACAAGTGTCCGCTAGGTTACCTAGATAGTCCAAGTGCCCGCTAGTTAATCTACATAGTCCAAGTACCTGATAGAAACCTACATAGTCCAAGTGCCCGTTAGGGAACCTAGATAGTCCAAGTGCCCGCTAGGGAACCTGCATCGTCCAAGTGCCCGCTAGGTAACCTGGATAGTCCAAGGGCCTGCTAGTTAACCTACATAGTCCAAGTGCCCGCTAGGTAACCTACATAGTCCAAGTGCCCTTTAGCGAATCTAGAGGGTCCAAGTGCCCATAGGGAACCTATATAATCCAAGTGCCCACTAGGGAACCTGCATCGTCCAAGTGACCGCTAATTAACCTGATAGTCCAAGTGCCCGCTACTTAAACTAGATAGTCCAATTGCCCGTTAGTTAACCTTGATCGTCCAAGTGCCCGCTAGTTAACCTACATAGTCCAATGGCCCGCTAGTTAACCTACATAGTCCAAGAACCCGCTAGTTAACCTAGATAGTCCAAGTGCCCGCTAGGTAACCTAGATAGTCAAAGTGCCCGTTAGGTATCCTAGATAGTGCAAGTGTCTGCTAGGTAACCTACATAGTCAAAGTGCCTGCTAGGTAACCTAGATAGTCCAAGTTCCTGTTAGCTAACCTAGATAGTCCAAGTGCCCGCTAGGTAACCTACATAGTCTAAGGGCCCGCTCGTTAACCTAGTTCGTCCAAGTGCCTGCTAGGTTACCTGCAAAGTCCTAGAGCCCGTTAGGTAACCTAGATAGTCCAAGTGCCCGCTATGGTACCCACATAGTCCACGTGCCCGCTAGGGAACCTACATAGTCAAAGTGCCCGCTAGGGAACCTGCATCGTCCAAGTGCCCGCTAGTTAACCTAGATAGTCCAAGTTTCTGTTAGCTAACCTACATAGTCCAAGTGCCCGTTCGTTAACCTAGATTGTCCAAGTGCCCGCTAGGTAACCTACAGAGTCCAAGTGCCCTCTAGGTAACGTAGATAGTCCATGTGCCCGTTAGCTAACAGAGATAATACAAGTGCCCGCTAGGTAACCACATAGTCCAAGTGCCCGTTCGTCAACCTAGATAGTCCAAGTGCCCTCTAGGTAACCTAGACAGTCCAAGTGCCTGCTAGGTAACCTACATATTCCAAGTGCCCGCTAAGTAACTTATATAGTCCAAGTGCCCGTTAGCTAACATAGATAGTCCAAGTGCCCGCTAGGTAACCACATAGTCCAAATGCCCGTTCGTTAACCTATATAGTCCAAGTGCCCGCTAGGTAACCTTGATAGTCCAAGTGCCCGCTAGGTAACCTACATAGTCCTAGTTCCCGCTAGTTTACCAATATTGTCCAAGTGCCCGATAGCGAAAGTACATAGTCCAAGTCCCCGTTAGGTAACCTACATAGTCCAAATGCCCGCTAGTAACCTACATAGTCCAAATGCCCGATAGGGAACCTACATAATCCAAGTGCCCGCTAAGGAACCTACATACTCCAAGTGCCCGTTAGGTAACCTACATAGTCCAAATGCCCGCTATGGAACCCACATAGTGAAAGTGCCCGCTAGGGAACTTACATAGTCCAAGTGCCCGTTAGTTAACCTAGATAGTCCAAGTGCCCGGTAGTTAACCTAGATAGTCCAAGTACCCGCTAGGTAACGTAGATAGTTCAAGTGCCCAATAGGTAACCAAGATAGTCCAAGTGCCCGCTAGGTAACCTACAAAGACCAAGTGCCCGCTAGGTAATCTATATAGTCCAAATGCCCGCTGGGGAACCTACATAGTCCAAGTACCCTCTAATTAACCTACATTGTCCAAGTGCCCGTTAGCTAACCTAGATAGTCTAAGGGCCCACTAGTTAACCTACATAGTTCAAGTGCCCGCTAGCCAACCTAGATAATCCAAGTGCCCGGTAGTTAACTTATATCGTCCAAGTGCCCGCTAGTTAACCTAGATCGTCCAAGTGTCCGCTAGTTAACCTACATAGTCCAAGTGCCCTCTAGTTAACTTACATAATCCAAGTGCCTTAGCTAACCTAGATAGTCCAAGGGCCCGCTAGTTGACCTACATAGTCCAAGTGCCCGCTAGGTAACGTACATAGACCGAGTGTCCGCTAGTTAACCTAGATAGTCGAAGTGCCCACTAGGGGACGTACATAGTCCAAGTGCCCGCTAGGTTACCTAGATAGTCCAA
The DNA here is from genome assembly GCF_050624435.1 of Tenrec ecaudatus. NCBI lineage: Eukaryota > Metazoa > Chordata > Mammalia > Afrosoricida > Tenrecidae > Tenrec > Tenrec ecaudatus. Next base: position 1,109,684 of record NW_027459471.1, read on the forward strand.
GTGCCCGCTAGTTAATCTACATTGTCCAAGTACCTGATAGAAACCTACATAGTCCAAGTGCCCGTTAGGGAACCTAGATAGTCCAAGTGCCCGCTAGGGAACCTGCATCGTCCAAGTGCCCGCTAGGTAACCTGGATAGTCCAAGGGCCTGCTAGTTAACCTACATAGTCCAAGTGCCCGCTAGGTAACCTACATAGTCCAAGTGCCCTTTAGCGAATCTAGAGGGTCCAAGTGCCCATAGGGAACCTATATAATCCAAGTGCCCACTAGGGAACCTGCATCGTCCAAGTGACCGCTAATTAACCTGATAGTCCAAGTGCCCGCTACTTAAACTAGATAGTCCAATTGCCCGTTAGTTAACCTTGATCGTCCAAGTGCCCGCTAGTTAACCTACATAGTCCAATGGCCCGCTAGTTAACCTACATAGTCCAAGAACCCGCTAGTTAACCTAGATAGTCCAAGTGCCCGCTAGGTAACCTAGATAGTCAAAGTGCCCGTTAGGTATCCTAGATAGTGCAAGTGTCTGCTAGGTAACCTACATAGTCAAAGTGCCTGCTAGGTAACCTAGATAGTCCAAGTTCCTGTTAGCTAACCTAGATAGTCCAAGTGCCCGCTAGGTAACCTACATAGTCTAAGGGCCCGCTCGTTAACCTAGTTCGTCCAAGTGCCTGCTAGGTTACCTGCAAAGTCCTAGAGCCCGTTAGGTAACCTAGATAGTCCAAGTGCCCGCTATGGTACCCACATAGTCCACGTGCCCGCTAGGGAACCTACATAGTCAAAGTGCCCGCTAGGGAACCTGCATCGTCCAAGTGCCCGCTAGTTAACCTAGATAGTCCAAGTTTCTGTTAGCTAACCTACATAGTCCAAGTGCCCGTTCGTTAACCTAGATTGTCCAAGTGCCCGCTAGGTAACCTACAGAGTCCAAGTGCCCTCTAGGTAACGTAGATAGTCCATGTGCCCGTTAGCTAACAGAGATAATACAAGTGCCCGCTAGGTAACCACATAGTCCAAGTGCCCGTTCGTCAACCTAGATAGTCCAAGTGCCCTCTAGGTAACCTAGACAGTCCAAGTGCCTGCTAGGTAACCTACATATTCCAAGTGCCCGCTAAGTAACTTATATAGTCCAAGTGCCCGTTAGCTAACATAGATAGTCCAAGTGCCCGCTAGGTAACCACATAGTCCAAATGCCCGTTCGTTAACCTATATAGTCCAAGTGCCCGCTAGGTAACCTTGATAGTCCAAGTGCCCGCTAGGTAACCTACATAGTCCTAGTTCCCGCTAGTTTACCAATATTGTCCAAGTGCCCGATAGCGAAGGTACATAGTCCAAGTCCCCGTTAGGTAACCTACATAGTCCAAATGCCCGATAGGGAACCTACATAATCCAAGTGCCCGCTAGGGAACCTACATACTCCAAATGCCCGTTAGGTAACCTACATAGTCCAAATGCCCGCTATGGAACCCACATAGTGAAAGTGCCCGCTAGGGAACTTACATAGTCCAAGTGCCCGTTAGTTAACCTAGATAGTCCAAGTGCCCGCTAGGTAACCACATAGTCCAAATGCCCGTTCGTTAACCTATATAGTCCAAGTGCCCGCTAGGTAACCTTGATAGTCCAAGTGCCCGCTAGGTAACCTACATAGTCCTAGTTCCCGCTAGTTTACCAATATTGTCCAAGTGCCCGATAGCGAAGGTACATAGTCCAAGTCCCCGTTAGGTAACCTACATAGTCCAAATGCCCGATAGGGAACCTACATAATCCAAGTGCCCGCTAGGGAACCTACATACTCCAAATGCCCGTTAGGTAACCTACATAGTCCAAATGCCCGCTATGGAACCCACATAGTGAAAGTGCCCGCTAGGGAACTTACATAGTCCAAGTGCCCGTTAGTTAACCTAGATAGTCCAAGTGCCCGGTAGTTAACCTAGATAGTCCAAGTACCCGCTAGGTAACGTAGATAGTTCAAGTGCCCAATAGGTAACCAAGATAGTCCAAGTGCCCGCTAGGTAACCTACAAAGTCCAAGTGCCCGCTAGGTAATCTATATAGTCCAAATGCCCACTGGGGAACCTACATAGTCCAAGTACCCTCTAATTAACCTACATTGTCCAAGTGCCCGTTAGCTAACCTAGATAGTCTAAGGGCCCACTAGTTAACCTACATAGTTCAAGTGCCCGCTAGCAACCTAGATAATCCAAGTGCCCGGTAGTTAACTTATATCGTCCAAGTGCCCGCTAGTTAACCTAGATCGTCCAAGTGTCCGCTAGTTAACCTACATAGTCCAAGTGCCCTCTAGTTAACTTACATAATCCAAGTGCCTTAGCTAACCTAGATAGTCCAAGGGCCCGCTAGTTGACCTACATAGTCCAAGTGCCCGCTAGGTAACGTACATAGACCGAGTGCCCGCTAGTTAACCTAGATAGTCGAAGTGCCCACTAGGGGACGTACATAGTCCAAGTGCCCGCTAGGTTACCTAGATAGTCCAAGTGCCCGCTAGTTAATCTACATAGTCCAAGTGCCTGATAGAAACCTACATTGTCCAAGTGCCCGCTATGGAACCTACATAGTCCAAGTGCCCGTTAGGGAACCTAGATAGTCCAGGTGCCCGCTAGGGAACCTGCATCGTCCAAGTGCCCGCTAGGTAACCTAGATAGTCCAAGGGCCTGCTAGTTAACCTACATAGTCCAAGTGCCCGCTAGGTAACCTACATAGTCCAAGTGCCCTTTAGCGAAACTAGAGGGTCCAAGTGCCCATAGGGAACCTATATAATCCAAGTGCCCACTAGGGAACCTGCATCGTCCAAGTGACCGCTAATTAACCTGATAGTCCAAGTGCCCGCTACTTAAACTAGATAGTCCAATTGCCCGTTAGTTAACCTTGATCGTCCAAGTGCCCGCTAGTTAACCTACATAGTCCAATGGCCCGCTAGTTAACCTACATAGTCCAAGAACCCGCTAGTTAACCTAGATAGTCCAAGTGCCCGCTTGTTAACCTACATAGTCCAAGGGCCCCCTAGTTAACCTAGATATTCCAAGTGCCAGCTAGTTAACCTAGATCGTACAAGTGTCCGCTAGTTAACCTACATAGTCCAAGTGCCCGCTAGGTAACCTAGATAGTCAAAGTGCCCGTTAGGTATCCTAGATAGTGCAAGTGTCTGCTAGGTAACCTACATAGTCAAAGTGCCTGCTAGGTAACCTAGATAGTCCAAGTTCCTGTTAGCTAACCTAGATAGTCCAAGTGCCCGCTAGGTAACCTACATAGTCTAAGGGCCCGCTCGTTAACCTAGTTCGTCCAAGTGCCTGCTAGGTTACCTGCAAAGTCCTAGTGCCCGTTAGGTAACCTAGATAGTCCAAGTGCCCGCTAGGTAACCTACATAATCCAAATGCCTGCTGGGGAACCTACATAGTCCAAGTACCCTCTAATTAACCTACATTGTCCAAGTGCCTGTTAGGGAACCTAGACAGTCCAAGTGCCCACTAGGGAACCTGCATCGTCCAAGTGCTCGCCAGGTAACCTAGAGAGTCCAAGGGCCTGCTAGATAACCTACATAGTCCAAGTGCCCGATAGGTAACCTCCATAGTCCAAGTGCCCGCTAGGGAACCTACATAGTCCAAGTGCCCTTTAGGGAAACTAGAGAGTCCAAGAGCCCATAGGGAACCTATATAGTCCAAGTTCCCGCTAGGGAACCTACTTAGGCAAAGTGTCCTTTAGGGAACCTGCATCGTCCACGTGCCCGCTAGTTAACCTAGATAGTCCAAGTGCCCGCTAGTTAAACTGGATAGTCCAATTGCCCGCTAGTTAACCTAGATCGTCCAAGTGCCCGCTTGTTAACCTACATAGTCCAAGGGCCCGCTAGTTAACCTACATAGTCCAAGAACCCTCTAGTTAACCTAGATATTCCAAGTGCCCGCTAGTTAACCTAGATCGTCCAAGTGTCCGCTAGTTAACCTACATAGTCCAAGTCCCCGTTAGGTAATCTACATAGTCCTAGTGCCCGGTAGGTAACCTAGATAGTCAACGTGCCCGTTAGGTAACCTATATTGTCCAAGTGCCGCTAGGTAACCTACATAGTCAAAGTGCCTGCTAGGTAACCTAGATAGTTCAAGTTCCTGTTAGGTAACCTAGATAGTCCAAGTGCCCGCTAGGTAACCTACATAGTCTAAGGGCCCGCTCGTTAACCTAGTTCGTCCAAGTGCCTGCTAGGTTACCAGCAAATCCTAGTGCCCGTTTGGTAACCTAGATAGGCCAAGTGCCCGCTAGGTAACCTACATAGTCCAAGTGACCGCTAGGAAGCCTAGATAGTCCAAGCATGTGCCCGCTAGGTAACGTACATAGTGCAAGTGTCCGTTCATTAACCTAGATAGTCCAAGTGCCCGCTAGGTAACTTAGACAGTCCAAGTGCCTGCTAGGTTACCTACATAGTCCAAGTCCCCGTTCGCTAACCTAGATAGTGCAAGTGCCTGCTAGGTAACCTACATAGTCCAAGTGCCCGCTAGTTAACCTAGATCGTCCAAGTGCCCGCTAGTTATCCTACATAGTCCAAGGGACCACTAGTTAACCTAGATCATCCAAATGTCCTGTAGGTAACCTACATAGTCCAAGTGCCCGCTACGTAACCTAGATAGTCGAAGTGCCGTTAGGTAACCTAGATAGTCCAAGTGCCCACTAGGTAACCTAGATATTCCATGTGCCCATTAGCTAACATACACAGTCCAAGAGCCCGCTAGGTAACCTACATAGTCCAAGTGCCCTTTCGTTAACCTAGATAATCCAAGTGCCCGCTAGGTAACCTAGACAGTACAAGTGCCAGCTAGGTCACCTACATATTCCAATTCCCCGTTCGCTAACCTAGATAGTCCAAGTGCCCGCTAGGTAACGTACATAGTCCAAGTGCCCGCTAGGTAAGCTACAAGTCCAAGGGCCCGCTAGTTAACCTACATAGTCCAAGGACTCGCTAGTTAACCTTGATAGTCCAAGTGCCGGCTAGTTAACCTAGATCGTACAAGTGTCCGCTAGTTAACCTAGATTGTCCAAGTGCCCGCTAGTTATCCTACATAGTCCAAGGGCCCACTAGTTAACCTAGATCATCCTAATGTCCTCTAGTTCACCTTCATAGTCCAAGTGCCCGCTACGTAACCTAGATAGTCCAAGTGCCCTCTAGGTAACCTACATAGTCCAAGTGTCCTCTAGGTAACCTATATAGTCCAAGTGCTCGCTAGGTAACCTTCAAATCCAAGGGACCGCTAGTTAACCTACATAGTCCAAGGGCCCGCTAGTTAACCTAGATAGTCCAAGTGTCCACTAGTTAACCTTGATCGTCCAAGTGCCCGCTAGTTAACCTACATAGTCCAAGGGCCCGCTAGTTAACCCACATAGTCCAAGAACCCGCTAGTTAACCTAGATAGTCCAAGTGCCCGCTAGTTAACCTACATAGTCCAAGGGCCCGCTAGGTAACCTAGATATTCAAAGTTCCTGTTAGCTAACCTACATAGTCCAAGTGCCCGCTAGGTAACCTAGATAGACCAAGTGCCCGCTAGGTAACCTAGATAGTCCAAGTGCCCGTTAGGTAACCTACATAGTCCAAGGGCCCGCTAGGTAACCTAGATATTCAAAGTTCCTGTTAGCTAACCTACATAGTCCAAGTGCCCGCTAGCTAACATACATAGTCCAAGTGCCTGCTAGGTCACCTACATAGTCCAAGTGCCCGTTCGTTAACCTAGATAGTCCAAGTGCCCGCTAGGTAACCTACACAGTACAAGTGCCTGCTAGGTCACCTACATAGTCCATGTCCCCGTTCGCTAACCTAGATAGTCCAAGTGCCCGCTAGGTAAGCTACAAGTCCAAGGGCCCGCCTGTTAACCTACATAGTCCAAGGGCTCGCTAGTTAACCTTGATAGTCCAAGTGCCAGCTAGTTAACCTAGATCGTCCAAGTGCCCGCTAGTTAACCTAGATCGTACAAGTGCCCGCTAATTAACCTTGATCGTCCAAGTGCCCGCTAGTTAATCTACATAGTCCAAGGGCACTCAAGGTAACCTAGATAATCCAATTTCCTGTTAGCTAACCTAGATAGTCCATGTGCCCGCTAGGTAACCTACATAGTACAAGTGCCCATTCATTAACCTAGATAGTCCAAGTGCCCGCTAGGTAACCTAGACTGTCCTGTGCCCGCTAGGTTACCTACATAGTCTAAGTGCCCACTAGGTAACCTAGATAGTCCAAGTTCCCGCTAGTTAACCTAAATAGTCCTAGTGCACGTTAGTTATCCTAGATAGTCCAAGTGCCCACTAGGGGACGTACACAGTCCAAGTACCCCCTAGGTAACCTAGATAGTCTAAGTGCCCGCTAGTTAACCTACATAGTCCAAGTGCCCGATCGTTAACCTAGATCGTCCAAGTGTCTGCCAGTTAACCTACATAGTCCAAGTTCCTGTAGGTAACATAGATAGTCCACGTGCCCGCTAGGTAACCTACATAGTCCACTTGCCCGCTAGGTAAAGTAGATATTCCAAGTTCCTGTTCGCTAACTTAGATACTCCAAGTGCCCGCTAGGTAACCTACATAGTCCATGTGCCCATTCGTTAACCTAGATAGCCCAAGTGCCCGCTAGTTAACCTAGACTGTCCAAGTGACCGCTAGGTAACCTACATAGTCCCAGCGCACGCTAGGTAAACTAGATTGTCCAAGTGCCCGTTAGGTAACCTACATAGTCCAACTGCCCGCTAGATAACCTACATAGTCCAAGTGCCTGCTCGAAAACCTAGATAGTCCATGTGCCCGCTAGGTAACCTAGATAGTCCAAGTGCCCGGTAGGTAACCTACAAAGTCCCTGTGCCTGCTAGGTAATCTATATAGTCCCAATGCCCACTAGGGCACCCACATAGTCCAAGTGCCCGCTAAGTAACCTATATAGTTAAAGTGCCCGTTAGCTAACTTAGATAGTCCAAGGGTCAACTAGTTAACCTACATAGTTCAAGGGCACACTAGGTAACCTAGCTAATCCAAGTGCCCGCTAGTTAACCTAGATTGTCAAGTACCCGATAGTTAACCTACATAGTGCAAGGGCCCGCTAGTTAACCTAGATCGTCCAAATGTCCGCTATTAAACCTACATAGTCCAAGGGCCCGCTAGTTGACCTAGATAGACCAAGGGCCCGGTAGTTAACCTAGATAGTCCGAGTGCCCGTTAATTATCCTAGATAGTCCAAGTGTCCACTAGGGAACGTACATAGTCCAAGTGCCCGCTAGGAAAAGTAGATATTCCTAGTGCCCGTTAGTTATCCTAGATAGTCCTATTGCCCACTAGGGGACGTACATAGTCCAAGTGCCCGCTAGGTAACCTAGATCTTCCAAGTGCACACTAGGGTATGTACATAGTCCAAGTGCCCGCTAGGTAACCTAGATAGTCTAAGTGCCGGCTAGTTAACCTACATAGTCCAAGGGCACGCTAGTTAACCTAAATAGTCCACGTGCCCGCTAAGGGACGTAAATAGTCCAAGTGCCCGCTAAGGAACCTACATAGTCCAAGTGCCCGTTAGGGTACCTAGATAGTCCAAGTGCCTGCTAGGGAACCTGCATCATCCAAGTGCCCGGGAGTTAATCTAGATAGTCCATGTGCCCGCTAGTTAACCTAGATCGTCCAAGTGCCCGCTAGTTAACCTACATAGTCCAAGGTCCGCTACTTAACCTAGATAGTCCAAGTGCCCGCTAGTTAAGCTACATAATCCAAGGGCCCTCTAGTTAACCTAGATAGTCCAAGTGCCCGCTAGGGGACGTACATAATCCAAGTGCCTGCTAGGTAACCTAGATAGTCCAAGTGCCCATTAGCTAACCTAGATAGTCCAAGTGCCCGCTAGTTAACCTAGATAGTCCAAGTGCCCGCTAGTTAAACTACATAGTCCAAGGGCCCTCTAGTTAACCTAGATAGTCCACGTGCCCGCTAGGGTATGTACATAGTTCAAGTGCCCGCTAGGTAACCTAGATAGTCCAAGAGTTTTCTAGTTAACCTACATAGTCCAAGTGCCCGCTAGGTAACCTAGATAGTCCAAGTGCCCGATAGGGAACCTACATAGTCCAAGTGCCCGCTGAGAAACCTACATAGTCCAAGTGCCCGATAGGGAACCTCCATATTCCAAGTGCCCGTTAGGGAACCTAGATAGTCCAAGTGCCCGTAGGGAACCTGCATTGTCCAAGTGCCCGCTAGTTAAACTAGATAGTCCAAGTGCCCGCTAGTTAACCTAGGTAGTCCAAGTGCCCGCTAGTTAACCTTGATCGTCCAAGTGCCCGCTAGTTAACCTACATAGTCCAAGGGCCCGCTAGTAAACCTACATAGTCCAAGAACCCGCAAGTTAACCTAGATAGTCCAAGTGCCCGCTAGTTAACCTACATAGTCCAAGGGCCCGCAAGGTAACCTAGATATTCCAATTTCCTGTTAGCTAACCTAGACAGTCCAGGTGCCCGCTAGGTACCCTAGACTGTCCAGTGCCCGCTAGGTTACCTACATAGTCCAAGTGCCCGCTAGGTAACCTAGATACACCAAGTGCCCGCTAGTAACCTAGATAGTCCTAGTACCCGTTAGTTATCCTAGATAGTCCCAGTGCCCAGTAGGGGACGTACATAGTCCAAGTGCCCGCTAGGTAACCTAGATAGTCCAAGTGCCCGCTAGGGTATGTACATAGTCCAAGTGCCCGCTAGGTAACCTAGATAGTCTAAGTGCCCGCTAGTTAACCTACATAGTCCAAGGGCCCGCAAGTTATCCTACATAGTCCAAGTGCGCGATAGGGAACCTACATTGTCCAAGTGCCCGCTAAGGGACGTACATAGTCTAAGTGCCCGCTAGGGAACCTACATAGTCCAAGTGCCCTTTAGGGAACCTAGATAGTCCAAGTGCCCGCTAGGGAACCTAGATAGTCCAAGTGCCCGTAGGGAACCTGCATTGTGCAAGTGCCCGCTAGTTAACCTTGATCGTCCAAGGGCCCGCTAGTTAACCTATATAGTCCAAGAATCCGCAAGTTAACCTACATAGTCCAAGGGCCCGCAAGGTAACCTAGATATTCCAATTTCCTGTTGGCTAACCTAGACAGTCCAGGTGCCCGCTAGGTACCCTAGACTGTCCAGTGCCCGCTGGGTTACCTACATAGTCCAAGTGCCCGCTAGGCAACCTAGATACACCAATTGCCCGCTACTTAACTTAGATAGTCCTAGTACCCCTTAATTCTCCTAGATAGTCCAAGTGCCCACTAGGGGACGTACATAGTCCAAATGCCCGCTAGGTAACCTAGTTAGTCCAAGTGCCCGCTAGGGTATGTACATAGTCCAAGTGCCCGCTAGGTAACCTAGATAGTCCAAGTGCCCGTTAGCTAACCTAGATAGTCCAAGTGCCCGCTAGTTAACCTAGATAGTCCAAGTGCCCGCTAGTTAAACTACATAGTCCAAGGTCCCTCTAGTTAACCTAGATAGTCCACGTGCCCGCTAGGGTATGTACATAGTTCAAGTGCCCGCTAGGTAACCTAGATAGTCCAAGTGTCTGCTAGTTAACCTACATAGTCCAAGTGCCCGCTAGGTAACCTAGATAGTCCAAGTGCCCGATAGGGAACCTACATAGTCCAAGTGCCCGCTGAGAAACCTACATAGTCCAAGTGCCCGATAGGGAACCTATATATTCCAAGTGCCCGTTAGGGAACCTAGATAGTCCAAGTGCCCGTAGGGAACCTGCATTGTCCAAGTGCCCGCTAGTTATCCTAGATAGTCCAAGTGCCCGCTAGTTAACCTACATAGTCCACGGGCCCGGAAGGTAACCTAGATATTCCAATTTCCTGTTAGCTAACCTAGACAGTCCAAGTGCCCGCTAGGTACCCTCGACTGTCCAGTGCCCGCTAGGTTACCTACATAGTCCAAGTGCCCGCTAGGTACCCTAGATACACCAAGTGCCCGCTACTTAACCTAGATAGTCCTAGTACCCGTTAGTTATCCTAGATAGTCCAAGTGCCCACTAGGGGACGTACATAGTCCAAGTGCCCGCTAGGTAACCTAGATAGTCCAAGTGCCCGCTAGGGTATGTACATAGTCCAAGTGCCCGCTAGGTAACCTAGATAGTCCAAGTGCCCGTTAGCTAACCTAGATAGTCCAAGTGCCCGCTAGTTAACCTAGAGAGTCCAAGTGCCCACTAGTTAAACTACATAGTCCAAGGGCCCTCTAGTTAACGTAGATAGTCCACGTGCCCGCTAGGGTATGTACATAGTTCAAGTGCCCACTAGGTAACCTAGATAGTCCAAGTGTCTGCTAGTTAACCTACATAGTCCAAGTGCCCGCGAGGTAACCTAGATAGTCCACGTCCCCGATAGGGAACCTACATAATCCAAGTGCCCGCTGAGAAACCTACATAGTCCAAGTGCCCGATAGGGACCCTACATATTCCAAGTGCCCGATAGGGAACCAACATAGTCCAAGTGCCCGCTAAGGGACGTACATAGTACAACTGCCTGCTAGGGAACCTACATAGTCCAAGTGCCTGTTAGGGAACCTAAATAATCCAAGTGCCCGGTAGGGAACCTGCATCGTCCAAGTGCTCGCTAGTTAACCTAGATAGTCCAAGTTCCTGCTAGTGAACCTAGATAGTCCAAATGCCCGTTAGTTAACCTAGATCATCGAAGTGCCCGTTAGGTAACCTAGATAGTTCAAGTACCCGCTAGGTAACTTACATAGTCCAAGTGCCCGCTAGGGAACCTGCATCATCCAAGTGCCCGGGAGTTAATCTAGATAGTCCATGTGCCCGCTAGTTAACCTAGATCGTCCAAGTGCCCGCTAGTTAACCTACATAGTCCAAGGTCCGCTACTTAACCTAGATAGTCCAAGTGCCCGCTAGTTAAGCTACATAATCCAAGGGCCCTCTAGTTAACCTAGATAGTCCAAGTGCCCGCTAGGGGACGTACATAATCCAAGTGCCTGCTAGGTAACCTAGATAGTCCAAGTGCCCATTAGCTAACCTAGATAGTCCAAGTGCCCGCTAGTTAACCTAGATAGTCCAAGTGCCCGCTAGTTAAACTACATAGTCCAAGGGCCCTCTAGTTAACCTAGATAGTCCACGTGCCCGCTAGGGTATGTACATAGTTCAAGTGCCCGCTAGGTAACCTAGATAGTCCAAGAGTTTTCTAGTTAACCTACATAGTCCAAGTGCCCGCTAGGTAACCTAGATAGTCCAAGTGCCCGATAGGGAACCTACATAGTCCAAGTGCCCGCTGAGAAACCTACATAGTCCAAGTGCCCGATAGGGAACCTCCATATTCCAAGTGCCCGTTAGGGAACCTAGATAGTCCAAGTGCCCGTAGGGAACCTGCATTGTCCAAGTGCCCGCTAGTTAAACTAGATAGTCCAAGTGCCCGCTAGTTAACCTAGGTAGTCCAAGTGCCCGCTAGTTAACCTTGATCGTCCAAGTGCCCGCTAGTTAACCTACATAGTCCAAGGGCCCGCTAGTAAACCTACATAGTCCAAGAACCCGCAAGTTAACCTAGATAGTCCAAGTGCCCGCTAGTTAACCTACATAGTCCAAGGGCCCGCAAGGTAACCTAGATATTCCAATTTCCTGTTAGCTAACCTGGACAGTCCAGGTGCCCGCTAGGTACCCTAGACTGTCCAGTGCCCGCTAGGTTACCTACATAGTCCAAGTGCCCGCTAGGTAACCTAGATACACCAAGTGCCCGCTAGTAACCTAGATAGTCCTAGTACCCGTTAGTTATCCTAGATAGTCCCAGTGCCCAGTAGGGGACGTACATAGTCCAAGTGCCCGCTAGGTAACCTAGATAGTCCAAGTGCCCGCTAGGGTATGTACATAGTCCAAGTGCCCGCTAGGTAACCTAGATAGTCTAAGTGCCCGCTAGTTAACCTACATAGTCCAAGGGCCCGCAAGTTATCCTACATAGTCCAAGTGCGCGATAGGGAACCTACATTGTCCAAGTGCCCGCTAAGGGACGTACATAGTCTAAGTGCCCGCTAGGGAACCTACATAGTCCAAGTGCCCTTTAGGGAACCTAGATAGTCCAAGTGCCCGCTAGGGAACCTAGATAGTCCAAGTGCCCGTAGGGAACCTGCATTGTGCAAGTGCCCGCTAGTTAACCTTGATCGTCCAAGGGCCCGCTAGTTAACCTATATAGTCCAAGAATCCGCAAGTTAACCTACATAGTCCAAGGGCCCGCAAGGTAACCTAGATATTCCAATTTCCTGTTGGCTAACCTAGACAGTCCAGGTGCCCGCTAGGTACCCTAGACTGTCCAGTGCCCGCTGGGTTACCTACATAGTCCAAGTGCCCGCTAGGCAACCTAGATACACCAATTGCCCGCTACTTAACTTAGATAGTCCTAGTACCCCTTAATTCTCCTAGATAGTCCAAGTGCCCACTAGGGGACGTACATAGTCCAAGTGCCCGCTAGGTAACCTAGTTAGTCCAAGTGCCCGCTAGGGTATGTACATAGTCCAAGTGCCCGCTAGGTAACCTAGATAGTCCAAGTGCCCGTTAGCTAACCTAGATAGTCCAAGTGCCCGCTAGTTAACCTAGATAGTCCAAGTGCCCGCTAGTTAAACTACATAGTCCAAGGTCCCTCTAGTTAACCTAGATAGTCCACGTGCCCGCTAGGGTATGTACATAGTTCAAGTGCCCGCTAGGTAACCTAGATAGTCCAAGTGTCTGCTAGTTAACCTACATAGTCCAAGTGCCCGCTAGGTAACCTAGATAGTCCAAGTGCCCGATAGGGAACCTACATAGTCCAAGTGCCCGCTGAGAAACCTACATAGTCCAAGTGCCCGATAGGGAACCTATATATTCCAAGTGCCCGTTAGGGAACCTAGATAGTCCAAGTGCCCGTAGGGAACCTGCATTGTCCAAGTGCCCGCTAGTTATCCTAGATAGTCCAAGTGCCCGCTAGTTAACCTACATAGTCCACGGGCCCGGAAGGTAACCTAGATATTCCAATTTCCTGTTAGCTAACCTAGACAGTCCAAGTGCCCGCTAGGTACCCTCGACTGTCCAGTGCCCGCTAGGTTACCTACATAGTCCAAGTGCCCGCTAGGTACCCTAGATACACCAAGTGCCCGCTACTTAACCTAGATAGTCCTAGTACCCGTTAGTTATCCTAGATAGTCCAAGTGCCCACTAGGGGACGTACATAGTCCAAGTGCCCGCTAGGTAACCTAGATAGTCCAAGTGCCCGCTAGGGTATGTACATAGTCCAAGTGCCCGCTAGGTAACCTAGATAGTCCAAGTGCCCGTTAGCTAACCTAGATAGTCCAAGTGCCCGCTAGTTAACCTAGAGAGTCCAAGTGCCCGCTAGTTAAACTACATAGTCCAAGGGCCCTCTAGTTAACGTAGATAGTCCACGTGCCCGCTAGGGTATGTACATAGTTCAAGTGCCCACTAGGTAACCTAGATAGTCCAAGTGTCTGCTAGTTAACCTACATAGTCCAAGTGCCCGCGAGGTAACCTAGATAGTCCACGTCCCCGATAGGGAACCTACATAATCCAAGTGCCCGCTGAGAAACCTACATAGTCCAAGTGCCCGATAGGGACCCTACATATTCCAAGTGCCCGATAGGGAACCAACATAGTCCAAGTGCCCGCTAAGGGACGTACATAGTACAACTGCCTGCTAGGGAACCTACATAGTCCAAGTGCCTGTTAGGGAACCTAAATAATCCAAGTGCCCGCTAGGGAACCTGCATCGTCCAAGTGCTCGCTAGTTAACCTAGATAGTCCAAGTTCCTGCTAGTTAACCTAGATAGTCCAAATGCCCGTGAGTTAACCTAGATAGTCCAAGTTCCCGCTAGTTAACCTTGATCGTCCAAGTGCCCGCTAGTTAACCTCCATAGTCCAAGTGCCCGATAGGGAACCTATATAGTCCAAGTGCCCGCTGAGGAACCTACATAGTCCAAGTGCCCGATAGGGAACCTACATATTCCAAGTGCCTGTTAGGGAACCTAGATAGTCCAAGTGCCCGCTAGGGAACCTGCATCATCCAAGTGCCCGCTAGTTAATCTAGATAGTCCAAGTGCCCTTAGTTAACCTAGATAGTCCAAGTGCATGCTAGTTAACCTAGATCGTACAAGTGCCCGCTAGTTAACCTACATAGTCCAAGGGCCCGCTTGTTAACCTACATAGTCCAAGGTCCGCTACTTAACCTAGATAGTCCAAGTGCCCGCTAGTTAACCTAGATAGACCAAGGGCCCTCTAGTTAACCTAGGTAGTCCAAGTGCCCGCTAGGGAACGTACATAGTCCAACTGCCCGCTAGGTAACCTAGATAGTCTAAGTGCCGGCTAGTTAACCTACATAGTCCAAGGGCACGCTTGTTAACATACATAGACCAAGTGCCCGCTAAAGGACGTACATAGTCCAAGTGCCCGTAAGGAACCTACATAATCCAAGTGCCGGTTAGCGAACCTAGATAGTGCAAGTGCCCGCTAGGGAACCTGCATCATTCAAGTGCCCGGTAGTTAATCTACATAGTCCAAGTGCACGCTAGTTAACCTAGATCGTCCAAGTGTCCGCTAGTTAACCTACATAGTCCAAGGGCCCGCTTGTTAACCTACATAGTCCAAGGTCCGCTACTTAACCTAGATAGTCCAAGTGCCCGCTAGTTAACCTACATAGTCCAAGGGCCCTCTAGTTAATCTAGATAGTCCAAGTGCCCGCTATGGGACGTACATAGTCCAAGTGCCCGCTAGGTAACCTAGATAATCCAAGTGCCCGTTAGCTAACCTAGATAGTCTAAGTGCCCGCTAGTTAACCTAGATAGTCCAAGTGCCCTCTAGTTAAACTACATAGTCCAAGGGCCCTCTAGTTAACCTAGATAGTCCGCGTGCCCGCTAGGGTATGTACATAGTTCAAGTGCCCGCTAGGTAACCTAGATAGTCCAAGTGTCTGCTAGTTAACCTACATAGTCCAAGTGCCCGCTAGGTAACCTAGATAGTCCAAGTGCCCGATAGGGAACCTACATAGTCCAAGTGCCCGCTGAGAAACCTACATAGTCCAAGTGCCCGAAAGGGAACCTACATATTCCAAGTGCCCGTTAGGGAACCTATATATTCCAAGTGCTGGCTAGGGAACCTGCATTGTCCAAGTGACCGCTAGTTAACCTAGATAGTCCAAGTGCCCGCTAGTTAACCTAGGTAGTCCAAGGGCCCGCTAGTTAACCTTGATCGTCCAAGTGCCCGCTAGTTAACCTACATAGTCCAAGTGCCCGATAGGGAACCTACATAGTCCAAGTGCCCGCTGAAGAACTTACATAGTCCAAGTGCCCGATAGGGAACCTACATATTCCAAGTGCCTGTTAGGGAACCTAGATAGGTCAAGTGCCCGAAGGGAACATATATAGTCCCAGAGCCCGCTAGGGAACCTACATAGTCAAAGTGCCCGTTAGGGAACCTAGATAGTCCAAGTGCCCGCTAGGGAACCTGCATCATCCAAGTGCCCGCTAGTTAATCTAGATAGTCCAAGTGCCCTTAGTTAACCTAGATAGTCCAAGTGCATGCTAGTTAACCTAGATCGTCCATGTGCCCGCTAGTTAACCTACATAGTCCAAGGGCGCGCTTGTTAACCTACATAGTCCAAGGTCCGCTACTTAACCTAGATAGTCCAAGTGCCCGCTAGTTAACCTACATAGTCCAAGGGCCCTCTAGTTAACCTAGATATTCCAAGTGCCCTCTAGTTAAGCTAGATAGTCCAAGTGCCCGCTAGGGGACGTACATAATCCAAGTGCCCTCTAGTTAACCTAGATAGTCCAAGTGCCCGCTAGGGGTCGTACATAGTCCAAGTGCCCGTTTGTTATACTAGATAGTCCAAGTGCCCACTAGGTAACCTAGACAGTCCAAGTTCCCGATAGGTTACCTACATAGTCCAATTGACCGCTGGTTAACCTGATAGTTCAAGTGCCTGCTAGTTAACCTACATAGTCCAAGTGCCCGCTAGTTAACCTACATAGCCCAGGGCCTGCTAGTTAACCTACATATTCCAAGTGCCCACTAGTTAACTTACATAGCCCAGGGACTGCTAGTTAACCTAGAAAGTCCAAGTGCCCGCTAGTTAACCTACATAGTCCAAGTGCCCGCTGAGGAACCTACAGAGTCCAAGTGCCCGATAGGGAACCTACATATTCCAAGTACCGGTTAGGGAACCTAGATAGTCCAAGTGCAAGTAGGGAACCTATATAGTCCAAGTGCCCGCTAGGGAACCTATATAGTCAAAGTGCCCGCTAGGGAACCTGCATTGTACAAGTGCCCGCTAGTTAACCTAGATCGTCCAAGTGCCCGCTAGTTAACCTAGATAGTCCAAGTTCCCGCTAGTTAACCTTGATCGTCCAAGTGCCCGCTAGTTAACCTCCATAGTCCAAGTGCCCGATAGGGAACCTATATAGTCCAAGTGCCCGCTGAGGAACCTACATAGTCCAAGTGCCCGATAGGGAACCTACATATTCCAAGTGCCTGTTAGGGAACCTAGATAGTCTAAGTGCCCGCTAGGGAACCTGCATCATCCAAGTGCCCGCTAGTTAATCTAGATAGTCCAAGTGCCCTTAGTTAACCTAGATAGTCCAAGTGCCCGCTAATTAACCTACATAGTCCAAGGGCCCGCTTGTTAACCTACATAGTCCAAGGTCCGCTACTTAACCTAGATAGTCCAAGTGCCCGCTAGTTAACCTAGATAGACCAAGGGCCCTCTAGTTAACCTAGGTAGTCCAAGTGCCCGCTAGGGAACGTACATAGTCCAACTGCCCGCTAGGTAACCTAGATAGTCTAAGTGCCGGCTAGTTAACCTACATAGTCCAAGGGCACGCTTGTTAACATACATAGACCAAGTGCCCGCTAAGGGACGTACATAGTCCAAGTGCCCGTAAGGAACCTACATAATCCAAGTGCCCGTTAGCGAACCAAGATAGTGCAAGTGCCCGCTAGGGAACCTGCATCATTCAAGTGCCCGGTAGTTAATCTACATAGTCCAAGTGCACGCTAGTTAACCTAGATCGTCCAAGTGTCCGCTAGTTAACCTACATAGTCCAAGGGCCCGCTTGTTAACCTACATAGTCCAAGGTCCGCTACTTAACCTAGATAGTCCAAGTGCCCGCTAGTTAACCTACATAGTCCAAGGGCCCTCTAGTTAATCTAGATAGTCCAAGTGCCCGCTATGGGACGTACATAGTCCAAGTGCCCGCTAGGTAACCAAGATAATCCAAGTGCCCGTTAGCTAACCTAGATAGTCCAAGTTCCCGTTAGTTAACCTAGATAGTCCAAGTGCCCTCTAGTTAAACTACATAGTCCAAGGGCCCTCTAGTTAACCTAGATAGTCCGCGTGCCCGCTAGGGTATGTACATAGTTCAAGTGCCCGCTAGGTAACCTAGATAGTCCAAGTGTCTGCTAGTTAACCTACATAGTCCAAGTGCCCGGTAGGTAACCTAGATAGTCCAAGTGCCCGATAGGGAACCTACAGAGTCCAAGTGCCCGCTGAGAAACCTCCATAGTCCAAGTACCCGATAGGGAACCTACATATTCGAAGTGCCCGTTAGGGAACCTATATATTCCAAGTGCCCGCTAGGGAACCTGCATTGTCCAAGTGACCGCTAGTTAACCTAGATAGTCCAAGTGCCCGCTAGTTAACCTAGGTAGTCCAAGTGCCCGCTAGTTAACCTTGATCGTCCAAGTGCCCGCTAGTTAACCTACATAGTCCAAGGGCCCGCTAGTAAACCTACATAGTCCAAGAACCTGCAAGTTAACCTAGATAGTCCAAGTGCCCGCTAGTTAACCTACATAGTCGTAGGGCCCGCAAGGTAACCTAGATAATCCAATTTCCTGTTAGCTAACCTAGACAGTCAAGGTGCCCGTTGGTACCCTAGACTGTCCATTGCCCGCTAGTTTACCTACATAGTCCAAGTGCCCGCTAGTTAACCTACATAGTCCAAGGGCCCGCTAGTTAACCTACATAGTACAAGAACCCGAAAGTTACATAGATAGTCCAAGTGCCCGCTAGTTAACCTACATAGTCCAACGGCCCGCAAGGTAACCTAGATATTCCATTTTCCTGTTAGCTAACCTAGACAGTCCAAGTGCCCGCTAGGTACCCTAGACTGTCCAGTGCCCGCTAGGTTACCTACATAGTCCAAGTGCCCGCTAGGTAACCTAGATACACCAATTGCCCGCTAGTTAACCTAGATAGTCCTAGTGCCCGTTAGTTATCCTAGATAGTCCAAGTGCCCATTAGGGGACGTACATAGTCCAAGTGCCCGCTAGGTAACCTAGATAGTCCAAGTGCCCGTACGTTAACCTAGATAGTCCAAGTGCCCGCTAGGTAACCTAGACAGTCCAAGTGCCTGCTAGGTAACCTACATAATCCAAGTGCCCGTTCGTTAACCTATATAGTCCAAGGGCCCACTAGGTATCCTGCATAGTCCAAGTGCCCGCTAGTTAACCTAGATAGTCCAAGTGCCCGCTAGTTAACCTAGATCGTCCAAGTGCCCGCTAGTTAACCTACATAGTCCAAGGTCCGCTACTTAACCTAGATAGTCCAAGTGCCCGCTAGTTAACCTACATAGTCCAAGGGCCCTCTAGTTAACCTAGATGGTCCAAGTGCCCGCTAGGGGACGTACATAGTCCAAGTGCCCGCTAGGTAACCTAGACAGTCCAAGTGCCCGTTAGCTAACCTAGATAGTCCAAGTGCCCGCTAGTTAACCTAGATAGTCCAAGTGCCTGCTAGTTAAACTACATAGTCCAAGGGCCCTCTACTTAACCTAGATAGTCCACGTGCCCGCTAGGGTATGTACATAGTTCAAGTGCCCGCTAGGTAACCTAGATATTCCAAGTGTCTGCTAGTTAACCTACATAGTCCAAGTGCCCGCTAGGTAACCTAGATAGTCCAAGGACCCACTAGTTAACCTACATAGTCCAAGTGCCCGATAGGTGACCTACATATTCCAAGTGCCCACTGAGAAACCTACATAGTCCAAGTGCCCGATAGGGAACCTACATATTCCAAGTGCCCATTAGGGAACCTAGATAGTCCAAGTGCCCGTAGGGAACCTATATAGTTCAAGTGCCCGCTAGGGAACCTGCATTGTACAAGTGCCCGCTAGTTAACCTAGATCGTCCAAGTGCCCGCTAGTTAACCTAGATAGTCCAAGTTCCCGCTAGTTAACCTTGATCGTCCAAGTGCCCGCTAGTTAACCTACATAGTCCAAGTGCCCGATAGGGAACCTACATAGTCCAAGTGCCCGCTGAAGAACTTACATAGTCCAAGTGCCCGATAGGGAACCTACATATTCCAAGTGCCTGTTAGGGAACCTAGATAGGTCAAGTGCCCGAAGGGAACATATATAGTCCCAGAGCCCGCTAGGGAACCTACATAGTCAAAGTGCCCGTTAGGGAACCTAGATAGTCCAAGTGCCCGCTAGGGAACCTGCATCATCCAAGTGCCCGCTAGTTAATCTAGATAGTCCAAGTGCCCTTAGTTAACCTAGATAGTCCAAGTGCATGCTAGTTAACCTAGATCGTCCATGTGCCCGCTAGTTAACCTACATAGTCCAAGGGCGCGCTTGTTAACCTACATAGTCCAAGGTCCGCTACTTAACCTAGATAGTCCACGTGCCCGCTAGTTAACCTACATAGTCCAAGGGCCCTCTAGTTAACCTAGATATTCCAAGTGCCCTCTAGTTAAGCTAGATAGTCCAAGTGCCCGCTAGGGGACGTACATAATCCAAGTGCCCTCTAGTTAACCTAGATAGTCCAAGTGCCCGCTAGGCGTCGTACATAGTCCAAGTGCCCGTTTGTTATACTAGATAGTCCAAGTGCCCACTAGGTAACCTAGACAGTCCAAGTTCCCGATAGGTTACCTACATAGTCTAATTGACCGCTGGTTAACCTGATAGTTCAAGTGCCTGCTAGTTAACCTACATAGTCCAAGTGCCCGCTAGTTAACCTACATAGCCCAGGGCCTGCTAGTTAACCTAGAAAGTCCAAGTGCCCGCTAGTTAACCTACGTAGTCCAAGTGCCCGCTGAGGAACCTACAGAGTCCAAGTGCCCGATAGGGAACCTACATATTCCAAGTACCGGTTAGGGAACCTAGATAGTCCAAGTGCAAGTAGGGAACCTATATAGTCCAAGTGCCCGCTAGGGAACCTACATAGTCAAAGTGCCCGCTAGGGAACCTGCATTGTACAAGTGCCCGCTAGTTAACCTATATCTTCCAAGTGCCCGCTAGTTAACCTAGATAGTCCAAGTTCCCGCTAGTTAACCTTGATCGTCCAAGTGCCCGCTAGTTAACCTCCATAGTCCAAGTGCCCGATAGGGAACCTATATAGTCCAAGTGCCCGCTGAGGAACCTACATAGTCCAAGTGCCCGATAGGGAACCTACATATTCCAAGTGCCTGTTAGGGAACCTAGATAGTCCAAGTGCCCGCTAGGGAACCTGCATCATCCAAGTGCCCGCTAGTTAATCTAGATAGTCCAAGTGCCCTTAGTTAACCTAGATATTCCAAGTGCATGCTAGTTAACCTAGATCGTACAAGTGCCCGCTAGTTAACCTACATAGTCCAAGGGCCCGCTTGTTAACCTACATAGTCCAAGGTCCGCTACTTAACCTAGATAGTCCAAGTGCCCGCTAGTTAACCTAGATAGACCAAGGGCCCTCTAGTTAACCTAGGTAGTCCAAGTGCCCGCTAGGGAACGTACATAGTCCAACTGCCCGCTAGGTAACCTAGATAGTCTAAGTGCCGGCTAGTTAACCTACATAGTCCAAGGGCACGCTTGTTAACATACATAGACCAAGTGCCCGCTAAGGGACGTACATAGTCCAAGTGCCCGTAAGGAACCTACATAATCCAAGTGCCCGTTAGCGAACCTAGATAGTGCAAGTGCCCGCTAGGGAACCTGCATCATTCAAGTGCCCGGTAGTTAATCTACATAGTCCAAGTGCACGCTAGTTAACCTAGATCGTCCAAGTGTCCGCTAGTTAACCTACATAGTCCAAGGGCCCGCTTGTTAACCTACATAGTCCAAGGTCCGCTACTTAACCTAGATAGTCCAAGTGCCCGCTAGTTAACCTACATAGTCCAAGGGCCCTCTAGTTAATCTAGATAGTCCAAGTGCCCGCTATGGGACGTACATAGTCCAAGTGCCCGCTAGGTAACCTAGATAATCCAAGTGCCCGTTAGCTAACCTAGATAGTCTAAGTGCCCGCTAGTTAACCTAGATAGTCCAAGTGCCCTCTAGTTAAACTACATAGTCCAAGGGCCCTCTAGTTAACCTAGATAGTCCGCGTGCCCGCTAGGGTATGTACATAGTTCAAGTGCCCGCTAGGTAACCTAGATAGTCCAAGTGTCTGCTAGTTAACCTACATAGTCCAAGTGCCCGCTAGGTAACCTAGATAGTCCAAGTGCCCGATAGGGAACCTACATAGTCCAAGTGCCCGCTGAGAAACCTACATAGTCCAAGTGCCCGAAAGGGAACCTACATATTCCAAGTGCCCGTTAGGGAACCTATATATTCCAAGTGCTGGCTAGGGAACCTGCATTGTCCAAGTGACCGCTAGTTAACCTAGATAGTCCAAGTGCCCGCTAGTTAACCTAGGTAGTCCAAGGGCCCGCTAGTTAACCTTGATCGTCCAAGTGCCCGCTAGTTAACCTACATAGTCCAAGTGCCCGATAGGGAACCTACATAGTCCAAGTGCCCGCTGAAGAACTTACATAGTCCAAGTGCCCGATAGGGAACCTACATATTCCAAGTGCCTGTTAGGGAACCTAGATAGGTCAAGTGCCCGAAGGGAACATATATAGTCCCAGAGCCCGCTAGGGAACCTACATAGTCAAAGTGCCCGTTAGGGAACCTAGATAGTCCAAGTGCCCGCTAGGGAACCTGCATCATCCAAGTGCCCGCTAGTTAATCTAGATAGTCCAAGTGCCCTTAGTTAACCTAGATAGTCCAAGTGCATGCTAGTTAACCTAGATCGTCCATGTGCCCGCTAGTTAACCTACATAGTCCAAGGGCGCGCTTGTTAACCTACATAGTCCAAGGTCCGCTACTTAACCTAGATAGTCCAAGTGCCCGCTAGTTAACCTACATAGTCCAAGGGCCCTCTAGTTAACCTAGATATTCCAAGTGCCCTCTAGTTAAGCTAGATAGTCCAAGTGCCCGCTAGGGGACGTATATAATCCAAGTGCCCTCTAGTTAACCTAGATAGTCCAAGTGCCCGCTAGGGGTCGTACATAGTCCAAGTGCCCGTTTGTTATACTAGATAGTCCAAGTGCCCACTAGGTAACCTAGACAGTCCAAGTTCCCGATAGGTTACCTACATAGTCCAATTGACCGCTGGTTAACCTGATAGTTCAAGTGCCTGCTAGTTAACCTACATAGTCCAAGTGCCCGCTAGTTAACCTACATAGCCCAGGGCCTGCTAGTTAACCTACATATTCCAAGTGCCCACTAGTTAACTTACATAGCCCAGGGATTGCTAGTTAACCTAGAAAGTCCAAGTGCCCGCTAGTTAACCTACATAGTCCAAGTGCCCGCTGAGGAACCTACAGAGTCCAAGTGCCCGATAGGGAACCTACATATTCCAAGTACCGGTTAGGGAACCTAGATAGTCCAAGTGCAAGTAGGGAACCTATATAGTCCAAGTGCCCGCTAGGGAACCTATATAGTCAAAGTGCCCGCTAGGGAACCTGCATTGTACAAGTGCCCGCTAGTTAACCTATATCGTCCACGTGCCCGCTAGTTAACCTAGATAGTCCAAGTTCCCGCTAGTTAACCTTGATCTTCCAAGTGCCCGCTAGTTAACCTCCATAGTCCAAGTGCCCGATAGGGAACCTATATAGTCCAAGTGCCCGCTGAGGAACCTACATAGTCCAAGTGCCCGATAGGGAACCTACATATTCCAAGTGCCTGTTAGGGAACCTAGATAGTCTAAGTGCCCGCTAGGGAACCTGCATCATCCAAGTGCCCGCTAGTTAATCTAGATAGTCCAAGTGCCCTTAGTTAACCTAGATAGTCCAAGTGCCCGCTAATTAACCTACATAGTCCAAGGGCCCGCTTGTTAACCTACATAGTCCAAGGTCCGCTACTTAACCTAGATAGTCCAAGTGCCCGCTAGTTAACCTAGATAGACCAAGGGCCCTCTAGTTAACCTAGGTAGTCCAAGTGCCCGCTAGGGAACGTACATAGTCCAACTGCCCGCTAGGTAACCT
The DNA here is from genome assembly GCF_050624435.1 of Tenrec ecaudatus. Lineage (NCBI taxonomy): Eukaryota > Metazoa > Chordata > Mammalia > Afrosoricida > Tenrecidae > Tenrec > Tenrec ecaudatus. The sequence goes on from NW_027459471.1 coordinate 1,132,886, forward strand.
AGATAGTCTAAGTGCCGGCTAGTTAACCTACATAGTCCAAGGGCACGCTTGTTAACATACATAGACCAAGTGCCCGCTAAGGGACGTACATAGTCCAAGTGCCCGTAAGGAACCTACATAATCCAAGTGCCCGTTAGCGAACCTAGATAGTGCAAGTGCCCGCTAGGGAACCTGCATCATTCAAGTGCCCGGTAGTTAATCTACATAGTCCAAGTGCACGCTGGTTAACCTAGATCGTCCAAGTGTCCGCTAGTTAACCTACATAGTCCAAGGGCCCGCTTGTTAACCTACATAGTCCAAGGTCCGCTACTTAACCTAGATAGTCCAAGTGCCCGCTAGTTAACCTACATAGTCCAAGGGCCCTCTAGTTAATCTAGATAGTCCAAGTGCCCGCTATGGGACGTACATAGTCCAAGTGCCCGCTAGGTAACCTAGATAATCCAAGTGCCCGTTAGCTAACCTAGATAGTCCAAGTGCCCGCTAGTTAACCTAGATAGTCCAAGTGCCCTCTAGTTAAACTACATAGTCCAAGGGCCCTCTAGTTAACCTAGATAGTCCGCGTGCCAGCTAGGGTATGTACATAGTTCAAGTGCCCGCTAGGTAACCTAGATAGTCCAAGTGTCTGCTAGTTAACCTACATAGTCCAAGTGCCCGCTAGGTAACCTAGATAGTCCAAGTGCCCGATAGGGAACCTACATAGTCCAAGTGCCCGCTGAGAAACCTACATAGTCCAAGTGCCCGAAAGGGAACCTACATATTCCAAGTGCCCGTTAGGGAACCTATATATTCCAAGTGCCGGCTAGGGAACCTGCATTGTCCAAGTGACCGCTAGTTAACCTAGATAGTCCAAGTGCCCGCTAGTTAACCTAGGTAGTCCAAGGGCCCGCTAGTTAACCTTGATCGTCCAAGTGCCCGCTAGTTAACCTACATAGTCCATGGGCCCGCTAGTAAAGCTGCATAGTCCAAGAACCCGCAAGTTAACCTAGATAGTCCAAGTGCCCGCTAGTTAACCTACATAGTCCAAGGGCCCGCAAGGTAACCTAGATATTCCAATTTCCTGTTAGCTAACCTAGACAGTCCAAGTGCCCGCTATGTACCCTAGACTGTCCAGTGCCCGCTAGGTTACCTACATAGTCCAAGTGACAGCTAGTTAACCTAGATACACCAAGTGCCCGCTACTTAACCTAGATAGTCCTAGTACCCATTAGTTGTCCTAGATAGTCCAAGTGCCCACAAGGGGACGTACATAGTCCAAGTGCCCGCTAGGTAACCTAGATAGTCCAAGTGTCCGCTAGGGTATGTACATAGTCCAAGTGCCCGCTAGGTAACCTAGATAGTCTAAGTGCCCGCTAGTTAACCTACATAGTCCAAGGGCCCGCAAGTTAACCTACATAGTCCAAGTGCGCGGTAGGGAACCTACATAGTCCAATTCCCCGCTAAGGGACGTACATAGTCTAAGTGCCCGCTAGGGAACCAACATAGTCCAAGTGCCCATTAGGGAACCTAGATAGTCCAAGTGCCCGCTAGGGAACCTGCATCATCTAAGTGCCCACTAGGGAACGTACATAGTCCAACTGCCCGCTAGGTAACCTAGATAGTTTAAGTGCCGGCTAGTTAACCTACATAGTCCATGGGCACGCTAGTTAACCTACATAGACCAAGTGCCCGCTAAGGGACATACATAGTCCAAGTGCCCGCTAAGGAACCTATATAATCCAAGTGCCCGTTAGGGAACCTAGATAGTGCAAGTGCCCGCTAGGGAACCTGGATCATTCAAGTGCCCGGTACTTAATCTAGATAGTCCAAGTGCCCGCTAGTTAACCTAGATAGTCCAAGTGCCCGCTAGGTAACCTAGATAGTCCAAGTGCCCGATAGGGAACCTACATAGTCCAAGTGCCCGCTGAGAAACCTACATAGTCCAAGTGCCCGATAGGGAACCTACATATTCCAAGTGCCCGTTAGGGAACCTATATATTCCAAGTGCCCGCTAGGGAACCTGCATTGTCCAAGTGACCGTTAGTTAACCTAGATAGTCCAAGTGCCCGCTAGTTAACCTAGGTAGTCCAAGTGCCCGCTAGTTAACCTTGATCGTCCAAGTGCCCGCTAGTTAACCTACATAGTACAAGGGCCCGCTAGTAAACCTACATTGTCCAAGAACCCGCAAGTTAACCTAGATAGTCCAAGTGCCCGCTAGTTAACCTACATAGTCGAAGGGCCCGCAAGGTAACCTAGATATTCCAATTTCCTGTTAGCTAACCTAGACAGTCCAGGTGCCAGTTGGTACCCTAGACTGTCCAGTGCCCGCTAGTTTACCTACATAATCCAAGTGCCCGCTAGTTAACCTACATAGTCCAAGGGCCCGCTAGTTAACCTACATAGTCCACGAACCCGCAAGTTAACTTAGATATTCCAAGAATCCGCAAGTTAACCTACATAGTCCAAGGGCCCGCTAGTTAACCTAGATATTCCAATTTCCTGTTGGCTAACCTAGACAGTCCAGGTGCCCGCTAGGTACCCTAGACTGTCCAGTGCCCGCTGGGTTACCTACATAGTCCAAGTGCCCGCTAGGCAACCTAGATACACCAATTGCCCGCTACTTAACCTAGATAGTCCTAGTACCCGTTAGTTCTCCTAGATAGTCCAAGTGCCCACTAGGGGACGTACATAGTCCAAGTGCCCGCTAGGTAACCTAGATAGTCCAAGTGCCCGCTAGGGTATGTACATAGTCCAAGTGCCCGCTAGGTAACCTAGATAGTCCAAGTGCCCGTTAGCTAACCTAGATAGTCGAAGTGCCCGCTAGTTAACCTAGATAGTCCAAGTGCCCGCTAGTTAAACTACATAGTCCAAGGTCCCTCTAGTTAACCTAGATAGTCCACGTGCCCGCTAGGGTATGTACATAGTTCAAGTGCCCGCTAGGTACCCTAGATAGTCCAAGTGTCTGTTAGTTAACCTACATAGTCCACGTGCCCGCTGGGTAACCTAGATAGTCCAAGTGCCCGATAGGGAACCTACATAGTCCAAGTGCCCGCTGAGAAACCTACATAGTCCAAGTGCCCGATAGGGAACCTATATATTCCAAGTGCCCGTTAGGGAACCTAGATAGTCCAAGTGCCCGTAGGGAACCTGCATTGTCCAAGTGCCCGCTAGTTATCCTAGATAGTCCAAGTGCCCGCTAGTTAACCTACATAGTCCACGGGCCGGAAGGTAACCTAGATATTCCAATTTCCTGTTAGCTAACCTAGACAGTCCAAGTGCCCGCTAGGTACCCTAGACTGTCCAGTGCCCGCTAGGTTACCTACATAGTCCAAGTGCCCGCTAGGTACCCTAGATACACCAAGTGCCCGCTACTTAACCTAGATAGTCCTAGTACCCGTTAGTTCTCCTAGATAGTCCAAGTGCCCACTAGGGGACGTACATAGTCCAAGTGCCCGCTAGGTAACCTAGATAATCCAAGTGCCCGCTAGGGTATGTACATAGTCCAAGTGCCCGCTAGGTATCCTAGATAGTCCAAGTGCCCGTTAGCTAACCTAGATAGTCCAAGTGCCCGCTAGTTAACCTAGAGAGTCCAAGGCCCGCTAGTTAAACTACATAGTCCAAGGGCCCTCTAGTTAACGTAGATAGTCCACGTGCCCGCTAGGGTATGTACATAGTTCAAGTGCCCGCTAGGTAACCTAGATAGTCCTAGTGTCTGCTAGTTAACCTACATAGTCCAAGTGCCCGCGAGGTAACCTAGATAGTCCACGTGCCCGATAGGGAACCTACATAATCCAAGTGCCCGCTGAGAAACCTACATAGTCCAGGTGCCCGATAGGGACCCTACATATTCCAAGTGCCCGATAGGGAACCAACATAGTCCAAGTGCCCGCTAAGGGACGTACATAGTACAACTGCCTGCTAGGGAACCTACATAGTCCAAGTGCCTGTTAGGGAACCTAAATAGTCCAAGTGCCCGCTAGGGAACCTGCATCGTCCAAGTGCTCGCTAGTTAACCTAGATAGTCCAAGTTCCTGCTAGTTAACCTAGATAGTCCAAATGCCCGTTAGTTAACCTAGATCATCGAAGTGCCCGTTAGGTAACCTAGATAGTTAAAGTACCCGCTAGGTAACTTACATAGTCCAAGTGCCCGCTAGGTAACCTAGATAGTCCAAGTTCCTGTTAGCTAACCTAGATAGTCCAAGTACCCGCTAGGTAACGTAGATAGTTCAAGTGCACGCTAGGTAACATAGATAGTCCAAGTGCCCGCTAGGGCACCTACATAGTCCAAGAACCCGCTAATTAACCTACATAGTCCAAGTGCCCGTTAGCTAACCTAGATAGTTTAAGGGCCCACTAGTTAACCTATATAGTTCAAGTGCCCGCTAGCTAACCTAGATAACATAAGTGCCCGCTAGTTAACCTATATCGTCCTAGTGCCTGCTAGTTAACCTAGATCGTCCAAGTGCGTGCTAGTTAACGTACACAGTCCAAGGGCCCGCTAGTTAATCTACATAGTGCAAGGACCCGCTATTTAACTTAGATCGTCCAAGTGTCCGCTCGTTAACCTACATAGTCCAAGTGCCCGCAAGTTGACCTACATAGTCCAAGTGCCCGCTAGGTAACCTAGATAGTCCTGGTACCCGTTAGTTAACCTAGATAGTCCAAGTGACCACTAGGGGACGTACATAGTCCAAGTGCCCGCTAGGTAACCTAGATATTCCAAGTGCCCGCTAGTTAACCTAGATCGTCCAAGTGTCCGCTAGTTAACCTATGTAGTCCAAGTGCCCGTTAGGTAGCTTAGATAGTCCAAGTGACCGCTAGGTAACCTACATAGTCCTAGTGCCCGCTAGGTAACCTAGATAGTCTAAGTTCCTGTTAGCTAACCTAGATAGTCCCAGTGCCCGCTAGTTAACCTACATAGTCGAAGGGCCCCCTAGTTAACCTAGATATTCCAAGTCCCATCTAGTTAACCTAGATCGTCCAAGTGTCCGCTAGTTAACCTACATAGTCCAAGTGCCCGTTAGGTAGCCTAGATAGTCCAAGTGACCGCTAGGAAACCTACATAGTCCAAGTTCCCGCTAGGTAACCTAAATAGTCCAAGTGCCCGTTACCTAATATAGATCGTCCATATGCCCGCTAGGCAACCTACATACTCCAAGTGCCCGTTCGTTAACCTAGACGTCCAAGTGCCCGCTAGGTAACCTAGTCAGTCTCAAGTGCCCGCTAGGTTACCTGCATAGTCCAAGGGCCCATTAGGTAACCTAGATAGTCCAAGTGCCCGCTAGGTAACCTACATAGTCCAAGTTCCCGCTAGGTAACCTAGATAGTCCAAGTTCCTGTTAGCTAACCTAGATAGTCTAAGTGCCCGCTAGGTAACCTACATAGTCCAAAAGCCCCCTCGTTAACGTAGTTCGTCCAAGTGTCCGCTAGTTAACCTACATAGTCAAAGTGCCCGCTAGGTAACTTAGATAATCCAAGTGCCCGTTAGCTAACCTAGTTAGTCCAAGTTCCCGCTAGTTAACCTAGATAGTCCAAGTGCCCTCTAGTTAAACTACATAGTCCAAGGGCCCTCTAGTTAACCTAGATAGTCCGCGTGCCCGCTAGGGTATGTACATAGTTCAAGTGCCGGCTAGCCCTAGATAGTCCAAGTGTCTGCTAGTTAACCTACATAGTCCAAGTGCCCGCTAGGTAACCTAGATAGTCCAAGTGCCCGATAGGGAACCTACATAGTCCAAGTGCCCGCTGAGAAACCTACATAGTCCTAGTGCCCGATAGGGAACCTACATATTCCAAGTGCCCGCTAGGGAACCTGCATTGTCCAAGTGACCGCTAGTTAACCTAGATAGTCCAAGTGCCCGCTAGTTAACCTAGGTAGTCCAAGTGCCCGCTAGTTAACCTTGATCGTCCAAGTGCCCGCTAGTTAACCTACATAGTCCAAGGTCCCGCTAGTAAACCTACATAGTCCAAGAACGTGCAAGTTAACCTAGATAGTCCAAGTGCCCGCTAGGGTATGTACATAGTCCAAGTGCCCGCTAGGTAACCTAGATAGTCCAAGTGCCCGTTAGCTAACCTAGATAGTCCAAGTGCCCGCTAGTTAACCTAGAGAGTCCAAGTGCCCGCTAGTTAAACTACATAGTCCAAGGGCCCTCTAGTTAACGTAGATAGTCCACGTGCCCGCTAGGGTATGTACATAGTTCAAGTGCCCGCTAGGTAACCTAGATAGTCCAAGTGTCTGCTAGTTAACCTACATAGTCCAAGTTCCCGCGAGGTAACCTAGATAGTCCACGTGCCCGATAGGGAACCTACATAATCCAAGTGCCCGCTGAGAAACCTACATAGTCCAGGTGCCCGATAGGGACCCTACATATTCCAAGTGCCCGATAGGGAACCAACATAGTCCAAGTGCCCGCTAAGGGACGTACATAGTACAACTGCCTGCTAGGGAACCTACATAGTCCAAGTGCCTGTTAGGGAACCTAAATAGTCCAAGTGCCCGCTAGGGAACCTGCATCGTCCAAGTGCTCGCTAGTTAACCTAGATAGTCCAAGTTCCTGCTAGTTAACCTAGATAGTCCAAATGCCCGTTAGTTAACCTAGATCATCGAAGTGCCCGTTAGGTAACCTAGATAGTTAAAGTACCCGCTAGGTAACTTACATAGTCCAAGTGCCCGCTAGGTAACCTAGATAGTCCAAGTTCCTGTTAGCTAACCTAGATAGTCCAAGTACCCGCTAGGTAACGTAGATAGTTCAAGTGCACGCTAGGTAACATAGATAGTCCAAGTGCCCGCTAGGGCACCTACATAGTCCAAGAACCCGCTAATTAACCTACATAGTCCAAGTGCCCGTTAGCTAACCTAGATAGTTTAAGGGCCCACTAGTTAACCTATATAGTTCAAGTGCCCGCTAGCTAACCTAGATAATATAAGTGCCCGCTAGTTAACCTATATCTTCCTAGTGCCTGCTAGTTAACCTAGATCGTCCAAGTGCGTGCTAGTTAACCTACACAGTCCAAGGGCCCGCTAGTTAATCTACATAGTGCAAGGACCCGCTATTTAACTTAGATCGTCCAAGTGTCCGCTCGTTAACCTACATAGTCCAAGTGCCCGCAAGTTGACCTACATAGTCCAAGTGCCCGCTAGGTAACCTAGATAGTCCTGGTACCCGTTAGTTAACCTAGATAGTCCAAGTGACCACTAGGGGACGTACATAGTCCAAGTGCCCGCTAGGTAACCTAGATATTCCAAGTGCCCGCTAGTTAACCTAGATCGTCCAAGTGTCCGCTAGTTAACCTATGTAGTCCAAGTGCCCGTTAGGTAGCTTAGATAGTCCAAGTGACCGCTAGGTAACCTACATAGTCCTAGTGCCCGCTAGGTAACCTAGATAGTCTAAGTTCCTGTTAGCTAACCTAGATAGTCCCAGTGCCCGCTAGTTAACCTACATAGTCGAAGGGCCCCCTAGTTAACCTAGATATTCCAAGTCCCATCTAGTTAACCTAGATCGTCCAAGTGTCCGCTAGTTAACCTACATAGTCCAAGTGCCCGTTAGGTAGCCTAGATAGTCCAAGTGACCGCTAGGAAACCTACATAGTCCAAGTTCCCGCTAGGTAACCTAAATAGTCCAAGTGCCCGTTACCTAATATAGATCGTCCATATGCCCGCTAGGCAACCTACATACTCCAAGTGCCCGTTCGTTAACCTAGACGTCCAAGTGCCCGCTAGGTAACCTAGTCAGTCTCAAGTGCCCGCTAGGTTACCTGCATAGTCCAAGGGCCCATTAGGTAACCTAGATAGTCCAAGTGCCCGCTAGGTAACCTACATAGTCCAAGTTCCCGCTAGGTAACCTAGATAGTCCAAGTTCCTGTTAGCTAACCTAGATAGTCTAAGTGCCCGCTAGGTAACCTACATAGTCCAAAAGCCCCCTCGTTAACGTAGTTCGTCCAAGTGTCCGCTAGTTAACCTACATAGTCAAAGTGCCCGCTAGGTAACTTAGATAATCCAAGTGCCCGTTAGCTAACCTAGTTAGTCCAAGTTCCCGCTAGTTAACCTAGATAGTCCAAGTGCCCTCTAGTTAAACTACATAGTCCAAGGGCCCTCTAGTTAACCTAGATAGTCCGCGTGCCCGCTAGGGTATGTACATAGTTCAAGTGCCGGCTAGCCCTAGATAGTCCAAGTGTCTGCTAGTTAACCTACATAGTCCAAGTGCCCGCTAGGTAACCTAGATAGTCCAAGTGCCCGATAGGGAACCTACATAGTCCAAGTGCCCGCTGAGAAACCTACATAGTCCTAGTGCCCGATAGGGAACCTACATATTCCAAGTGCCCGCTAGGGAACCTGCATTGTCCAAGTGACCGCTAGTTAACCTAGATAGTCCAAGTGCCCGCTAGTTAACCTAGGTAGTCCAAGTGCCCGCTAGTTAACCTTGATCGTCCAAGTGCCCGCTAGTTAACCTACATAGTCCAAGGTCCCGCTAGTAAACCTACATAGTCCAAGAACGTGCAAGTTAACCTAGATAGTCCAAGTGCCCGCTAGTTAACCTACATAGTCGTAGGGCCCGCCAGGTAACCTAGATAATCCAATTTCCTGTTAGCTAACCTAGACAGTCAAGGTGCCCGTTGGTACCCTAGACTGTCCATTGCCCGCTAGTTTACCTACATAGTCCAAGTGCCCGCTAGTTAACCTACATAGTCCAAGTGCCCGCTAGTTAACCTACATAGTCCAAGAACCCGAAAGTTAACCTAGATAGTCCAAGTGCCCGCTAGTTAACCTACATAGTCCAACGGCCCGCAAGGTAACCTAGATATTCCAATTTCCTGTTAGCTAACCTAGACAGTCCAAGTGCCCGCTAGGTACCCTAGACTGTCCAGTGCCCGCTAGGTTACCTACATAGTCCAAGTGCCCGCTAGGTAACCTAGATACACCAATTGCCCGCTAGTTAACCTAGATAGTCCTAGTGCCCGTTAGTTATCCTAGATAGTCCAAGTGCCCACTAGGGGACGTACATAGTCCAAGTGCCCGCTAGGTAACCTAGATAGTCCAAGTGCCCGTACGTTAACCTAGATAGTCCAAGTGCCCGCTAGGTAACCTAGACAGTCCAAGTGCCTGCTAGGTAACCTACATAATCCAAGTGCCCGTTCGTTAACCTATATAGTCCAAGGGCCCACTAGGTATCCTGCATAGTCCAAGTGCCCGCTAGTTAACCTAGATAGTCCAAGTGCCCGCTAGTTAACTTAGATCGTCCAAGTGCCCGCTAGTTAACCTACATAGTCCAAGGGCCCGCTTGTTAACCTACATAGTCCAAGGTCCGCTACTTAACCTAGATAGTCCAAGTGCCCGCTAGTTAACCTACATAGTCCAAGGGCCCTCTAGTTAACCTAGATGGTCCAAGTGCCCGCTAGGGGACGTACATAGTCCAAGTGCCCGCTAGGTAACCTAGACAGTCCAAGTGCCCGTTAGCTAACCTAGATAGTCCAAGTGCCCGCTAGTTAACCTAGATAGTCCAAGTGCCTGCTAGTTAAACTACATAGTCCAAGGGCCCTCTATTTAACCTAGATAGTCCACGTGCCCGCTAGGGTATGTACATAGTTCAAGTGCCCGCTAGGTAACCTAGATATTCCAAGTGTCTGCTAGTTAACCTACATAGTCCAAGTGCCCGCTAGGTAACCTAGATAGTCCAAGGACCCACTAGTTAACCTACATAGTCCAAGTGCCCAATAGGGAACCTACATATTCCAAGTGCCCACTGAGAAACCTACATAGTCCAAGTGCCCGATAGGGAACCTACATATTCCAAGTGCCCATTAGGGAACCTAGATAGTCCAAGTGCCCGTAGGGAACCTATATAGTTCAAGTGCCCGCTAGGGAACCTGCATTGTACAAGTGCCCGCTAGTTAACCTAGATCGTCCAAGTGCCCGCTAGTTAACCTAGATAGTCCAAGTTCCCGCTAGTTAACCTTGATCGTCCAAGTGCCCGCTAGTTAACCTAAATAGTCCAAGTGCCCGATAGGGAACCTACATATTCCAAGTGCCTGTTAGGGAACCTAGATAGGTCAAGTGCCCGAAGGGAACATATATAGTCTCAGAGCCCGCTAGGGAACCTACATAGTCAAAGTGCCCGTTAGGGAACCTAGATAGTCCAAGTGCCCGCTAGGGAACCTGCATCATCCAAGTGCCCGCTAGTTAATCTAGATAGTCCAAGTGCCCTTAGTTAACCTAGATAGTCCAAGTGCATGCTAGTTAACCTAGATCGTCCATGTGCCCGCTAGTTAACCTACATAGTCCAAGGGCCCGCTTGTTAACTTACATAGTCCAAGGTCCGCTACTTAACCTAGATAGTCCAAGTGCCCGCTAGTTAACCTACATAGTCCAAGGGCCCTCTAGTTAACCTAGATGGTCCAAGTGCCCGCTAGGGGACGTACATAGTCCAAGTGCCCGCTAGGTAACCTAGACAGTCCAAGTGCCCGTTAGCTAACCTAGATAGTCCAAGTGCCCGCTAGTTAACCTAGATAGTCCAAGTGCCTGCTAGTTAAACTACATAGTCCTAGGGCCCTCTACTTAACCTAGATAGTCCACGTGCCCGCTAGGGTATGTACATAGTTCAAATGCCCGCTAGGTAACCTAGATATTCCAAGTGTCTGCTAGTTAACCTACATAGTCCAAGTGCCCGCTAGGTAACCTAGATAGTCCAAGGACCCACTAGTTAACCTACATAGTCCAAGTGCCCGATAGGGAACCTACATATTCCAAGTGCCCACTGAGAAACCTACATAGTCCAAGTGCCCGATAGGGAACCTACATATTCCAAGTGCCCATTAGGGAACCTAGATAGTCCAAGTGCCCGTAGGGAACCTATATAGTTCAAGTGCCCGCTAGGGAACCTGCATTGTACAAGTGCCCTCTAGTTAACCTAGACAGTCCAAGTGCCTGCTAGGTAACCTACATAGTCCAAGTGCCCGTTTGCTAACCTAGATCGTCAAAGTGCTTGCTAGTTAACCTAGATAGTCCAAGGGCCCGCTAATTGACCTACATAGTCCAAGTGCCCGCTTGGTAACCTAGATAGTCCAAATGCCCGCTAGGGAACCCACATAGTCCAAGTGCCCGTTAGAGAACTTACATAGTCAAAGGCCTGCTAAGGAACCTACATAGTCCAAGTGCCCACTAGGGAACCTATATAGTCCAAGTGCCCGCTAGGGAACCTAGATAGTCCAAGTGCCTGCTAGGTAACCTAGATAGTCCAAGAGCCCGCTAGGTAACCTACAATGTCCAAGTGCGCGCTTGGTAATCTATATAGTCCAAATGCCCGCTAGGGCACCTCCATAGTCCTAGCGCCCGCTAGTTAACCTACATTGTCCAAGTGCCCGATAGGGAACCTACATAGTCCAAATGCCCGCTAGTAACCTACATAATCCAAGTGCAAGAAGGGAACCTACATAATCCAAGTGCCCGCTAGGGAACCTACATAGTCCAAATGCCCGTTAGGTAACCTAGATAGTCCAAAACCACGCTAGGGTACCCACATAGTCCAAGTGCCCGCTAGGGAACCTACATAGTGAAAGTGCCCACTAGGGAACCTATATAGTCCAAGTGCCCGCTAGGGAACCTTCATAGTCCGAGTGCCTGCTAGGGAACCTATATAGTCCAAGTGCCCTTTAGGGAACCTATGTAGTCCAAGTGCCCGCTAGGGAACCTGGATAGTCCAAGTGCCCGCTAGGTAAACTAGATAGTCCAAGTGCCCACTAGGAAATCTATATAGTCCAAATACCCGCTAGGGCACCTACATAGTCCAAGTGCACGCTAAGTAACCTACATAGTCCAAGTGCCCGTTAGCTAACCTAGATAGTCCAAGGGCCATCTAGTTAACCTACATGGTTCAAGTGCCCACTAGGTAACCTAGCTAATCCAACTGTCCGCTAGTTAACCTATATCATCCAAGTGCCCGCTAGTCAACCTGCATGGTCCAAGTGCCCGCTAGTTAACCTACATAGTTCAAGGGCCCGCTAGTTAACCTAGATCGTCCAAGTGTCCGCTAGTTAACCTTCATAGTCCCAGTGCCCTCTTGTTAACCTAGATAGTCCAAGGGCCCGCTAGTTGACCTACATAGTCCAAGTGCCCGCTTGGTAACCTAGATAGTCCACGTGCCCGCTACTTAACCTAGAGAGTCCTATTGCCCATTAGTTAACCTAGATAGTCCAAGTGCCCACTAGGGTACGTACATAGTCTAAGTGCCCGCTAGGTAACCTAGATAGTCCAAGTGCCCGCTAGGGTATGTACATAGTCCAAATGTCCGCTAGGTAACCTAGATAGTCTAAGTGCCCGCTAGTTAACCTACATAGTCCAAGGGCCCGCTAGTCAACCTACATAGTCCAAGTGCCCGATAGGGAACCAACATAGTCCAAGTGTCCGCTAAGGGACGTACATAGTCCAAGTGCCCGCTAGGGAACCTACATAATCCAAGTGCCCGTTAGTGAACATAGATAGACCAAGTGCCCACTAGGGGACAAACATAGTCCAAGTGCCCGCTAGGTAACCTAGATAGTCCAAGTGCCCGATAGGGTATGTACATAGTCCAAGTGCCCGCTAGGTAACCTAGATAGTCTAAGTGCCCGCTAGTTAACCTACATAGTCCAAGTGCCCGCTAGTTAACCTTGATCGTCCAAGTGCCAGCTAGTTAACCTACATAGTCCAAGGGCACTCAAGGTAACCTAGATAATCCAATTTCCTGTTAGCTAACCTAGATAGTCCAAGTGCCCGCTAGGTAACCTAGACTGTCCTGTGCCCGCTAGGTTACCTACATAGTCTAAGTGCCCACTAGGTAACCTAGATAGTCCAAGTGCCCGCTAGTTAACCTAAATAGTCCTAGTGCACGTTAGTTATCCTAGATAGTCCAAGTGCCCACTAGGGGACGTACACAGTCCAAGTGCCCCCTAGGTAATCTAGATAGTCCAAGTGCCCGCTAGGGGACGTACATAGTCCAAGTGCCCGCTAGGTAACCTAGATAATCCAAGTGCCCGCTAGCTAACCTAGATACTCCAAGTGCCCGTTCGTTAACCTAGATCGTCCAAGTGTCCGCGAGTTAACCTACATAGTCCAAGTTCCTGTAGGTAACATAGATAGTCCACGTGCCCGCTAGGTAACCTACATAGTCCACTTGCCCGCTAGGTAACCTAGATATTCCAAGTTCTTGTTCGCTAACTTAGATACTCCAAGTGCCCGCTAGGTAACCTACATAGTCCATGTGCCCATTCGTTAACCTAGATAGCCCAAGTGCCCGCTAGTTAACCTAGACTGTCCAAGTGCCCGCTAGGTAACCTACATAGTCCCAGAGCACGCTAGGTAAACTAGATTGTCCAAGTGCCCGTAAGGTAACCTACTTAGTCCAACTGCCCGCTAGGTAACCTACATAGTCCAAGTGCCCGCTCGAAAACCTAGATAGTCCATGTGCCCGCTAGGTAACCTAGATAGTCCAAGTGCCCGGTAGGTAACCTACAAAGTCGAAGTGCCTGCTAGGTAATCTATATAGTCCAAATGCCCACTAGGGCACTCACATAGTCCAAGTCCACGCTAAGTAACCTATATAGTTAAAGTGCCCGTTAGCTAACCTAGATAGTCCAAGGGTCAACTAGTTAACCTACATAGTTCAAGGGCCCACTAGGTAACCTAGCTAATCCAAGTGCCCGCTAGTTAACCTATATCGTCCAAGTGCCCGCTAGTTAACCTAGATTGTCCAAGTACCCGATAGTTAACCTACATAGTGCAAGGGCCCGCTAGTTAACCTAGATCTTCCAAATGTCTGCTATTAAACCTACATAGCCCAAGGGCCCGCTAATTGACCTAGATAGACCAAGTGCCCGCTAGTTAACCTAGATAGTCCGAGTGCCCGTTAATTATCCTAGATAGTCCAAGTGCCCACTAGGTAACCTAGACAGTCCAAGTTCCGGCTAGGTTACCTACATTGTCCAATTGACCGCTGGTAAACCTGATAGTTCAAGTGCCTGCTAGTTAACCTACATAGTCCAAGTGCCCACTAGTTAACCTACATAGCCCAGGGACTGCTAGTTAACCTAGAAAGTCCAAGTGCCCGCTAGTTAACCTACATAGTCCAAGTGCCCGCTGAGGAACCTACAGAGTCCAAGTGCCCCATAGGGAACCTACATATTCCAAGTGCCCGTTAGGGAACCTAGATAGTCCAAGTGCCCGTAGGGAACCTATATAGTCCAAGTGCCCGCTAGGGAACCTACATAGTCAAAGTGCCCGCTAGGGAACCTGCATTGTACAAGGCCCGCTAGTTAACCTAGATCGTCCAAGTTCCCGCTAGTTAACCTTGATCGTCCAAGTGCCCGCTAGTTAACCTACATAGTCCAAGTGCCCGATAGGGAACCTATATAGTCCAAGTGCCCGCTGAGGAACCTACATAGTCCAAGTGCCCGATAGGGAACCTACATATTCCAAGTGCCTGTTAGGGAACCTAGATAGTCCAAGTGCCCGCTAGGGAACCTGCATCATCCAAGTGCCCAGTAGTTAATCTAGATAGTCCAAGTGCCCTTAGTTAACCTAGATAGTCCAAGTGCATGCTAGTTAGCCTAGATCGTACAAGTGCCCGCTAGTTAACCTACATAGTCCAAGGGCCCGCTTGTTAACCTACATAGTCCAAGGTTCGCTACTTAACCTAGATAGTCCAAATGCCCGCTAGTTAGCCTAGATAGACCAAGGGCCCTCTAGTTAACCTAGGTAGTCCAAGTGCCCGCTAGGGAACGTACATAGTTCAACTGCCCGCTAGGTAACCTAGATAGTCTAAGTGCCGGCTAGTTAACCTACATAGTCCAAGGGCACGCTTGTTAACATACATAGACCAAGTGCCCGCTAAGGGACGTACATTGTCCAAGTGCCGGCTAAGGAACCTACATAATCCAAGTGCCCGTTAGGGAACCTAGATAGTGCAAGTGCCCGCTAGGGAACCTGCATCATTCAAGTGCCCGGTAGTTAATCTAGATAGTCCAAGTGCCCGCTAGTTAACCTAGATAGTCCAAGTGCCCGCTAGTTAACCTAGATCGTCCAAGTGCCCGCTAGTTAACCTACATAGTCCAAGGGCCCGCTTGTTAACCTACATAGTCCAAGGTCCGCTACTTAACCTAGATAGTCCAAGTGCCCGCTAGTTAACCTACATAGTCCAAGGGCCCTCTAGTTAATCTAGATAGTCCAAGTGCCCGCTATGGGACGTACATAGTCCAAGTGCCCGCTAGGTAACTTAGATAATCCAATTGCCCGTTAGCTAACCTAGATAGTCCAAGTTCCCGCTAGTTAACCTAGATAGTCCAAGTGCCCTCTAATTAAACTACATAGTCCAAGGGCCCTCTAGTTAACCTAGATAGTCCGCGTGCCCGCTAGGGTATGTACATAGTTCAAGTGCCCGCTAGGTAACCTAGATAGTCCAAGTGTCTGCTAGTTAACCTACATAGTCCAAGTGCCCGCTAGGTAACCTAGATAGTCCAAGTGCCCGATAGGGAACCTACATAGTCCAAGTGCCCGCTGAGAAACCTACATAGTCCAAGTGCCCGATATGGAACCTACATATTCGAAGTGCCCGTTAGGGAACCTATATATTCCAAGTGCCCGCTAGGGAACCTGCATTGTCCAAGTGACCGCTAGTTAACCTAGATAGTCCAAGTGCCCGCTAGTTAACCTAGGTAGTCCAAGTGCCCGCTGGTTAACCTTGATCGTCCAAGTGCCCGCTAGTTAACCTACATAGTCCAAGGTCCCGCTAGTAAACCTACATAGTCCAAGAACCTGCAAGTTAACCCAGATAGTCCAAGTGCCCGCTAGTTAACCTACATAGTCGTAGGGCCCGCCAGGTAACCTAGATAATCCAATTTCCTGTTAGCTAACCTAGACAGTCAAGGTGCCCGTTGGTACCCTAGACTGTCCATTGCCCGCTAGTTTACCTACATAGTCCAAGTGCCCGCTAGTTAACCTACATAGTCCAAGGGCCCGCTAGTTAACCTACATAGTCCAAGAACCCGAAAGTTAACCTAGATAGTCCAAGTGCCCGCTAGTTAACCTACATAGTCCAACGGCCCGCAAGGTAACCTAGATATTCCAATTTCCTGTTAGCTAACCTAGACAGTCCAAGTGCCCGCTAGGTACCCTAGACTGTCCAGTGCCCGCTAGGTTACCTACATAGTCCAAGTGCCCGCTAGGTAACCTAGATACACCAATTGTCCGCTAGTTAACCTAGATAGTCCTAGTGCCCGTTAGTTATCCTAGATAGTCCAAGTGCCCACTAGGGGACGTACATAGTCCAAGTGCCCGCTAGGTAACCTAGATAGTCCAAGTGCCCGTACGTTAACCTAGATAGTCCAAGTGCCCGCTAGGTAACCTAGACAGTCCAAGTGCCTGCTAGGTAACCTACATAATCCAAGTGCCCGTTCGTTAACCTATATAGTCCAAGGGCCCACTAGGTATCCTGCATAGTCCAAGTGCCCGCTAGTTAACCTAGATAGTCCAAGTGCCCGCTAGTTAACCTAGATCATCCATGTGCCCGCTTGTTAACCTACATAGTCCAAGGGCGCGCTTGTTAACCTACATAGTCCAAGGTCCGCTACTTAACCTAGATAGTCCAAGTGCCCGCTAGTTAACCTACATAGTCCAAGGGCCCTCTAGTTAACCTAGATGGTCCAAGTGCCCGCTAGGGGACGTACATAGTCCAAGTGCCCGCTAGGTAACCTAGACAGTCCAAGTGCCCGTTAGCTAACCTAGATAGTCCAAGTGCCCGCTAGTTAACCTAGATAGTCCAAGTGCCTGCTAGTTAAACTACATAGTCCAAGGGCCCTCTACTTAACCTAGATAGTCCACGTGCCCGCTAGGGTATGTACATAGTTCAAGTGCCCGCTAGGTAACCTAGATATTCCAAGTGTCTGCTAGTTAACCTACATAGTCCAAGTGCCCGCTAGGTAACCTAGATAGTCCAAGGACCCACTAGTTATCCTACATAGTCCAAGTGCCCAATAGGGAACCTACATATTCCAAGTGCCCACTGAGAAACCTACATAGTCCAAGTGCCCGATAGGGAACCTACATATTCCAAGTGCCCATTAGGGAACCTAGATAGTCCAAGTGCCCGTAGGGAACCTATATAGTTCAAGTGCCCGCTAGGGAACCTGCATTGTACAAGTGCCCGCTAGTTAACCTAGATCGTCCAAGTGCCCGCTAGTTAACCTAGATAGTCCAAGTTCCCGCTAGTTAACCTTGATCGTCCAAGTGCCCGCTAGTTAACCTAAATAGTCCAAGTGCCCGATAGGGAACCTACATAGTCCAAGTGCCCGCTGAAGAACTTACATAGTCCAAGTGCCCGATAGGGAACCTACATATTCCAAGTGCCTGTTAGGGAACCTAGATAGGTCAAGTGCCCGAAGGGAACATATATAGTCCCAGAGCCCGCTAGGGAACCTACATAGTCAAAGTGCCCGTTAGGGAACCTAGATAGTCCAAGTGCCCGCTAGGGAACCTGCATCATCCAAGTGCCCGCTAGTTAATCTAGATAGTCCAAGTGCCCTTAGTTAACCTAGATAGTCCAAGTGCATGCTAGTTAACCTAGATCATCCATGTGCCCGCTAGTTAACCTACATAGTCCAAGGGCGCGCTTGTTAACCTACATAGTCCAAGGTCCGCTACTTAACCTAGATAGTCCAAGTGCCCGCTAGTTAACCTACATAGTCCAAGGGCCCTCTAGTTAACCTAGATGGTCCAAGTGCCCGCTAGGGGACGTACATAGTCCAAGTGCCCGCTAGGTAACCTAGACAGTCCAAGTGCCCGTTAGCTAACCTAGATAGTCCAAGTGCCCGCTAGTTAACCTAGATAGTCCAAGTGCCTGCTAGTTAAACTACATAGTCCAAGGGCCCTCTACTTAACCTAGATAGTCCACGTGCCCGCTAGGGTATGTACATAGTTCAAGTGCCCGCTAGGTAACCTAGATATTCCAAGTGTCTGCTAGTTAACCTACATAGTCCAAGTGCCCGCTAGGTAACCTAGATAGTCCAAGGACCCACTAGTTAACCTACATAGTCCAAGTGCCCGATAGGGAACCTACATATTCCAAGTGCCCACTGAGAAACCTACATAGTCCAAGTGCCCGATAGGGAACCTAGATAGTCCAAGTGCCCGTAGGGAACCTATATAGTCCAAGTGCCCGCTAGGGAACCTACATAGTCAAAGTGCCCGCTAGGGAACCTGCATTGTACAAGTGCCCGCTAGTTAACCTAGATCGTCCAAGTGCCCGCTAGTTAACCTAGATAGTCCAAGTTCCCGCTAGTTAACCTTGATCGTCCAAGTGCCCGCTAGTTAACCTCCATAGTCCAAGTGCCCGATAGGGAACCTACATAGTCCAAGTGCCCGCTGAAGAACTTACATAGTCCAAGTGCCCGATAGGGAACCTACATATTCCAAGTGCCTGTTAGGGAACCTAGATAGGTCAAGTGCCCGAAGGGAACATATATAGTCCCAGAGCCCGCTAGGGAACCTACATAGTCAAAGTGCCCGTTAGGGAACCTAGATAGTCCAAGTGCCCGCTAGGGAACCTGCATCATCCAAGTGCCCGCTAGTTAATCTAGATAGTCCAAGTGCCCTTAGTTAACCTAGATAGTCCAAGTGCATGCTAGTTAACCTAGATAGTCCAAGTGCCCGCTAGTTAACCTACATAGTCCAAGGGCGCGCTTGTTAACCTACATAGTCCAAGGTCCGCTATTTAACCTAGATAGTCCAAGTGCCCGCTAGTTAACCTACATAGTCCAAGGGCCCTCTAGTTAACCTAGATGGTCCAAGTGCCCGCTAGGCGACGTACATAGTCCAAGTGCCCGCTAGGTAACCTAGACAGTCCAAGTACCCGTTAGCTAACCTAGATAGTCCAAGTGCCCGCTAGTTAAACTACATAGTCCAAGGGCCCTCTACTTAACCTAGATAGTCCACGTGCCCGCTAGGGTATGTACATAGTTCAAGTGCCCGCTAGGTAACCTAGATATTCCAAGTGTCTGCTAGTTAACCTACATAGTCCAAGTGCCCGCTAGGTAACCTAGATAGTCCAAGGACCCACTAGTTAACCTACATAGTCCAAGTGCCCGATAGGGAACCTACATATTCCAAGTGCCCACTGAGAAACCTACATAGTCCAAGTGCCCGATAGGGAACCTACATATTCCAAGTGCCCATTAGGGAACCTAGATAGTCCAAGTGCCCGTAGGGAACCTATATAGTTCAAGTGCCCGCTAGGGAACCTGCATTGTACAAGTGCCCGCTAGTTAACCTAGATCGTCCAAGTGCCCGCTAGTTAACCTAGATAGTCCAAGTTCCCACTAGTTAACCTTGATCGTCCAAGTGCCCGCTAGTTAACCTCCATAGTCCAAGTGCCCGATAGGGAACCTACATAGTCCAAGTGCCCGCTGAAGAACTTACATAGTCCAAGTGCCCGATAGGGAACCTACATATTCCAAGTGCCTGTTAGGGAACCTAGATAGGTCAAGTGCCCGAAGGGAACATATATAGTCCCAGAGCCCGCTAGGGAACCTACATAGTCAAAGTGCCCGTTAGGGAACCTAGATAGTCCAAGTGCCCGCTAGGGAACCTGCATCATCCAAGTGCCCGCTAGTTAATCTAGATAGTCCAAGTGCCCTTAGTTAACCTAGATAGTCCAAGTGCATGCTAGTTAACCTAGATCGTCCATGTGCCCGCTAGTTAACCTACATAGTCCAAGGGCGCGCTTGTTAACCTACATAGTCCAAGGTCCGCTACTTAACCTAGATAGTCCAAGTGCCCGCTAGTTAACCTACATAGTCCAAGGGCCCTCTAGTTAACCTAGATATTCCAAGTGCCCTCTAGTTAAGCTAGATAGTCCAAGTGCCCGCTAGGGGACGTACATAATCCAAGTGCCCTCTAGTTAACCTAGATAGTCCAAGTGCCCGCTAGGGGTCGTACATAGTCCAAGTGCCCGTTTGTTATACTAGATAGTCCAAGTGCCCACTAGGTAACCTAGACAGTCCAAGTTCCCGATAGGTTACCTACATAGTCCAATTGACCGCTGGTTAACCTGATAGTTCAAGTGCCTGCTAGTTAACCTACATAGTCCAAGTGCCCGCTAGTTAACCTACATAGCCCAGGGCCTGCTAGTTAACCTACATATTCCAAGTGCCCACTAGTTAACTTACATAGCCCAGGGACTGCTAGTTAACCTAGAAAGTCCAAGTGCCCGCTAGTTAACCTACATAGTCCAAGTGCCCGCTGAGGAACCTACAGAGTCCAAGTGCCCGATAGGGAACCTACATATTCCAAGTACCGGTTAGGGAACCTAGATAGTCCAAGTGCCCGTAGGGAACCTATATAGTCCAAGTGCCCGCTAGGGAACCTACATAGTCAAAGTGCCCGCTAGGGAACCTGCATTGTACAAGTGCCCGCTAGTTAACCTAGATCGTCCAAGTGCCCGCTAGTTAACCTAGATAGTCCAAGTTCCCGCTAATTAACCTCCATAGTCCAAGTGCCCGATAGGGAACCTACATAGTCCAAGTGCCCGCTGAAGAACTTACATAGTCCAAGTGCCCGATAGGGAACCTACATATTCCAAGTGCCTGTTAGGGAACCTAGATAGGTCAAGTGCCCGAAGGGAACTTATATAGTCCCAGAGCCCGCTAGGGAACCTACATAGTCAAAGTGCCCGTTAGGGAACCTAGATAGTCCAAGTGCCCGCTAGGGAACCTGCATCATCCAAGTGCCCGCTAGTTAATCTAGATAGTCCAAGTGCCCTTAGTTAACCTAGATAGTCCAAGGGCATGCTAGTTAACCTAGATCGTCCATGTGCCCGCTAGTTAACCTACATAGTCCAAGGGCGCGCTTCTTAACCTACATAGTCCAAGGTCCGCTACTTAACCTAGATAGTCCAAGTGCCCGCTAGTTAACCTACATAGTCCAAGGGCCCTCTAGTTAACCTAGATATTCCAAGTGCCCTCTAGTTAAGCTAGATAGTCCAAGTGCCCGCTAGGGGACGTACATAATCCAAGTGCCCTCTAGTTAACCTAGATAGTCCAAGTGCCCGCTAGGGGTCGTACAAAGTCCAAGTGCCCGTTTGTTATACTAGATAGTCCAAGTGCCCACTAGGTAACCTAGACAGTCCAAGTTCCCGATAGGTTACCTACATAGTCCAATTGACCGCTGGTTAACCTGATAGTTCAAGTGCCTGCTAGTTAACCTACATAGTCCAAGTGCCCACTAGTTAACCTACATAGCCCAGGGCCTGCTAGTTAACATAGAAAGTCCAAGTGCCCGCTAGTTAACCTACATAGTCCAAGTGCCCGCTGAGGAACCTACAGAGTCCAAGTGCCCGATAGGGAACCTACATATTCCAAGTACCGGTTAGGGAACCTAGATAGTCCAAGTGCCCGTAGGGAACCTATATAGTCCAAGTGCCCGCTAGGGAACCTACATAGTCAAAGTGCCCGCTAGGGAACCTGCATTGTACAAGTGCCCGCTAGTTAACCTAGATAGTCCAAGTTCCCGCTAGTTAACCTTGATCGTCCAAGTGCCCGCTAGTTAACCTCCATAGTCCAAGTGCCCGATAGGGAACCTATATAGTCCAAGTGCCCGATAGGGAACCTACATATTCCAAGTGCCTTTTAGGGAACCTAGATAGTCCAAGTGCCCGCTAGGGAACCTGCATCATCCAAGTGCCCGCTAGTTAATCTAGATAGTCCAAGTGCCCTTAGTTAACCTTGATAGTCCAAGTGCATGCTAGTTAACCTAGATCGTACAAGTGCCCGCTAGTTAACCTACATAGTCCAAGGGCCCGCTTGTTAACCTACATAGTCCAAGGTTCGCTACTTAACCTAGATAGTCCAAATGCCCGCTAGTTAGCCTAGATAGACCAAGGGCCCTCTAGTTAACCTAGGTAGTCCAAGTGCCCGCTAGGGAACGTACATAGTCCAACTGCCCGCTAGGTAACCTAGATAGTCTAAGTGCCGGCTAGTTAACCTACATAGTCCAAGGGCACGCTTGTTAACATACATAGACCAAGTGCCCGCTAAGGGACGTACATAGTCCAAGTGCCCGTAAGGAACCTACATAATCCAAGTGCCCGTTAGCGAACCTAGATAGTGCAAGTGCCCGCTAGGGAACCTGCATCATTCAAGTGCCCGGTAGTTAATCTACATAGTCCAAGTGCCCGCTAGTTAACCTAGATCGTCCAAGTGTCCGCTAGTTAACCTACATAATCCAAGGGCCCGCTTGTTAACCTACATAGTCCAAGGTCCGCTACTTAACCTAGATAGTCCAAGTACCCGCTAGTTAACCTACATAGTCCAAGGGCCCTCTAGTTAATCTAGATAGTCCAAGTGCCCGCTATGGGACGTACATAGTCCAAGTGCCCGCTAGGTAACCTAGATAACCAAGTGCCCGTTAGCTAACCTAGATAGTCCAAGTGCCCGCTAGTTAACCTAGATAGTCCAAGTGCCCTCTAGTTAAACTACATAGTCCAAGGGCCCTCTAGTTAACCTAGATAGTCCGCGTGCCCGCTAGGGTATGTACATAGTCCAAGGCCCGCTGAGAAACCTACATAGTCCAAGTGCCCGAAAGGGAACCTACATATTCCAAGTGCCCGTTAGGGAACCTATATATTCCAAGTGCCGGCTAGGGAACCTGCATTGTCCAAGTGACCGCTAGTTAACCTAGATAGTCCAAGTGCCCGCTAGTTAACCTAGGTAGTCCAAGGGCCCGCTAGTTAACCTTGATCGTCCAAGTACCCGCTAGTTAACCTACATAGTCCATGGGCCCGCTAGGAAAGCTGCATAGTCCAAGAACCCGCAAGTTAACCTAGATAGTCCAAGTGCCCGCTAGTTAACCTACATAGTCCAAGGGCCCGCAAGGTAACCTAGATATTCCAATTTCCTGTTAGCTAACCTAGACAGTCCAAGTGCCCGCTATGTACCCTAGACTGTACAGTGCCCGCTAGGTTACCTACATAGTCCAAGTGACCGCTAGGTAACCTAGATACACCAAGTGCCCGCTACTTAACCTAGATAGTCCTAGTACCCATTAGTTGTCCTAGATAGTCCAAGTGCCCACAAGGGGACGTACATAGTCCAAGTGCCCGCTAGGTAACCTAGATAGTCCAAGTGTCCGCTAGGGTATGTACATAGTCCAAGTGCCCGCTAGGTAACCTAGATAGTCTAAGTGCCCGCTAGTTAACCTACATAGTCCAAGGGCCCGCAAGTTAACCTACATAGTCCAAGTGCGCGGTAGGGAACCTACATAGTCCAAGTCCCCGCTAAGGGACGTACATAGTCTAAGTGCCCGCTAGGGAACCTACATAGTCCAAGTGCCCATTAGGGAACCTAGATAGTCCAAGTGCCCGCTAGGGAACCTGCATCATCCAAGTGCCCACTAGGGAACGTACATAGTCCAACTGCCCGCTAGGTAACCTAGATAGTCTAAGTGCCGGCTTGTTAACCTACATAGTCCATGGGCACGCTAGTTAACCTACATAGACCAAGTGCCCGCTAAGGGACATACATAGTCCAAGTGCCCGCTAAGGAACCTACATAATCCAAGTGCCCGTTAGGGAACCTAGATAGTGCAAGTGCCCGCTAGGGAACATGGATCATTCAAGTGCCCGGTACTTAATCTAGATAGTCCAAGTGCCCGCTAGTTAACCTAGATAGTCCAAGTGCCCGCTAGGTAACCTAGATAGTCCAAGTGCCCGATAGGGAACCTACATAGTCCAATTGCCCGCTGAGAAACCTACATAGTCCAAGTGCCCGATAGGGAACCTACATATTGCAAGTGCCCGTTAGGGAACCTATATATTCCAAGTGCCCGCTAGGGAACCTGCATTGTCCAAGTGACCGCTAGTTAACCTAGATAGTCCAAGTGCCCGCTAGTTAACCTAGGTAGTCCAAGTGCCCGCTAGTTAACCTTGATCGTCCAAGTGCCCGCTAGTTAACCTACATAGTACAAGGGCCCGCTAGTAAACCTACATAGTCCAAGAACCCGCAAGTTAACCTAGATAGTCCAAGTGCCCGCTAGTTAACCTACATAGTCGAAGGGCCCGCAAGGTAACCTAGATATTCCAATTTCCTGTTAGCTAACCTAGACAGTCCAGGTGCCCGTTGGTACCATAGACTGTCCAGTGCCCGATAGTTTACCTACATAGTCCAAGTGCCCGCTAGTTAACCTACATAGTCCAAGGGCCCGCTAGTTAACCTACATAGTCCAAGAACCCGCAAGTTAACCTAGATATTCCAAGTGCCCGCTAGTTAACCTACATAGTCCAAGGGCCCGCAAGGTAACCTAGATATTCCAATTTCCTGTTAGCTAACCTAGACAGTCCAAGTGCCCGCTAGGTACCCTAGACTGTCCAGTGCCCGCTTGGTTACCTACATAGTCCAAGTGCCCGCTAGGTAACCTAGATACACCAAGTGCCCGCTACTTAACCTAGATAGTCCTAGTACCCATTAGTTATCCTAGATAGTCCAAGTGCCCACTAGGGTACATACATAGTCCAAGTGCCCGCTAGGTAACCTACATAGTCCAAGTGTCCGCTAGGGAATGTACATAGTCCAAGTGCCCGCTAGGTTACCTAGATAGTCTAAGTGCCCGCTAGTTAACCTACATAGTCCAAGGGCCCGCAAGTTAACCTACATAGTCCAAATGCGCGATAGGGAACCTACATAGTCCAAGAGCCCGCTAAGGGACGTACATAGTCTAATTGCCCGCTAGGGAACCTACATAGTCCAAGTGCCCATTAGGGAACCTAGATAGTCCAAGTGCCCGCTAGGGAACCTGCATCATCTAAGTGCCCGCTAGGGAACGTACATAGTCCAACTGCCCGCTAGGTAACCTAGATAGTCTAAGTGCCGGCTAGTTAACCTACATAGTCCATGGGCACGCTAGTTACCTTACATAGACCAAGTGCCCGCTAGGGGTCGTACATAGTCCAAGTGCCCGTTTGTTATACTAGATAGTCCAAGTGCCCACTAGGTAACCTAGACAGTCCAAGTTCACGCTAGGTTACCTACATAGTCCAAGTGACCGTTGGTTAACCTGATAGTTCAAGTGCCTGCTATTTAACCTACATAGTCCATGGGCCCGCTAGTTAACCTACATAGTCCAAGGGCCCGCTAGTTAACCTACATAGTCCAAGAACCCGCAAGTTAACCTAGATAGTCCAAGTGCCCGCTAGTAAACCTACATAGTCCAAGGGCCCGCAAGATCACCTAGATATTCCAATTTCCTGTTAGCTAACCTAGACAGTACAGGTGCCCGCTAGGTACCCTAGACTGTCCAGTGCCCGCTAGGTTACCTACATAGTCCAAGTGCCCGCTAGGTAACCTAGATACACCAAGTGCCCGCTACTTAACCTAGATAGTCCTAGTACCCATTAGTTATCCTAGATAGTCCAAGTGCCCACTAGGGGACGTACATAGTCCAAGTGCCCGCTAGGTAACCTAGATAGTCCAGGTGTCCGCTAGGGTATGTACATAGTCCAAGTGCCCGCTAGGTAACCTAGATAGTCTAAGTGCCCGCTAGTTAACCTACATAGTCCAAGGGCCCGCAAGTTAACCTACATAGTCCAAGTGAGCGATAGGGAACCAACATAGTCCAAGTGCCCGCTAAGGGACGTACATAGTCTAAGTGCCCGCTAGGGAACCTACATAGTCCAAGGGCCAGCAAGGTAACCTAGATATTCCAATTTCCTGTTAGCTAACCTAGACTGTCCAAGTGCCCGCTAGGTACCCTAGACTGTCCAGTGCCCGCTAGGTTACCTACATAGTCCAAGTGCCCGCTAGGTAACCTAGATAGACCAAGGGCCCTCTATTTAACCTAGATAGTCCAAGTGCCCGCTAGTTAACCTACATAATCCAAGTGTCCTCTAGTTAACCTAGATATTCAAAGTGCCCTCTAGTTAACCTAGATAGTCCAAGTGCCCGCTAGGGGACGTACATAGTCCAAGTGCCCTCTAGTTAACCTAGATAGTCCAAGTGCCCGCTAGGGGACGTACATAGTCCAAGTGCCCGCTAGGTAACCTAGATAGTCTAAGTGCCCGCTAGTTAACCTACATAGTCCAAGGGCCCGCAAGTTAACCTACATAGTCCAAGTGCGCGATAGGGAACCTACATAGTCCAAGTGCCCGCTAAGGGACGTACATAGTCTAAGTGCCCGCTAGGGAACCTACATAGTCCAAGTGCCCATTAGGGAACCTAGATAGTCCAAGTGCCCGCTAGGGAACCTGCATCATCCAAGTGCCCGCTAGTTAATCTAGATAGTCCAAGTGCCCGCTAGTTAACCTAGATTGTCCAAGTGCCCGCTAGTTAACCTAGATCGTCTAAGTGCCCGCTAGTTAACCTACATAGTCCAAGGGCCCGCTTGTTAACCTACATAGTCCAAGGTCCGCTACTTTACCTAGATAGTCCAAGTGCCCGCTAGTTAACCTACATAGTCCACGTGCCCTCTAGTTAACCTAGATATTCCAAGTGCCCTCTAGTTAACCTAGATAGTCCAAGTGCCAGCTAGGGGACGTACAATGTCCAAGTGCCCTCTAGTTAACCTAGATAGTCCAAGTGCCCGCTAGGGGTCGTACATAGTCCAAGTGCCCGTTTGTTATAATAGATAGTCCAAGTGCCCACTAGGTAACCTAGACAGTCCAAGTTCCCGCTAGGTTACCTACATAGTCCAAGTGACCGCTGGTTAACCTGGTAGTTCAAATGCCTGCTAGTTAACCTACATAGTCCAAGTGCCCGCTAGTTAACCTACATAGCCCAGGGCCTGCTAGTTAACCTATATAGTCCAAGTGCCGGCTAGTTAACCTACATAGCCCTGGAACTGCTAGTTAACCTAGATAGTCCTAGTGCCCGCTAGTTAACCTACATAGTCCAAGTGCCCGCTGAGGAACCTACAGAGTCCAAATGCCCGATAGGGAACCTACATATTCCAAGTGCCCGTTAGGGAAACTAGATAGTCCAAGTGCCCGTAGGGAACCTATATAGTCCAAATGCCCGCTAGGGAACCTACATAGTCAAAGTGTCCGCTAGGGAAACTGCATTGTACAAGTGCCCGCTAGTTAACCTAGATCGTCCAATTGCCCGCTAGTTAACCTAGATAGTCCAAGTGCCCGATAGGGAACCTACATAGTCCAAGTGTCCGCTGAGGAACCTACATAGTCCAAGTGCCCGATAGGGAACCTACATATTCCAAGTGCCTGTTAGGGAACCTAGATAGTCCAAGTGCCCGTAGGGAACATATATAGTCCCAGAGCCCGCTAGGGAACCTGCATCATCCAAGTGCCCGGTAGTTAATCTAGATAGTCCAAGTGCCCTTAGTTAACCTAGATAGTCCAAGTGCATGCTAGTTAAACTAGATCGTCTAAGTGCCCGCTAGTTAACCTACATAGTCCAAGGGCCCGCTTGTTAACCTACATAGTCCAAGGTCCGCTACTTAACCTAGATAGTCCAAGTGCCCGCTAGTTAACCTAGATAGACGAAGGGCCCTCTAGTTAACCTAGATACTCCAAGTGCCCACTAGGGAACGTACATATTCCAACTGCCCGCTAGGTAACCTAGATAGTCTAAGTGCCGGCTAGTTAACCTACATAGTCCAAGGGCACGCTAGTTAACCTACATAGTCCAAGTGCCCGCTAAGGGACGTACATAGTCCAAGTGCCCGCTAAGGAACCTACAAAGTCCAAGTTCCCGTTAGGGAACCTAGATAATCCAAGTGCCCGCTAGGGAACCTGTATCATCCAAGTGCCCGGTAGTTAATCAAGATAGTCCAAGTGCCCGCTAGGTAACCTAGATAGTCCAAGTGCCCGCTAGTTAACCTAGATCGTCCAAGTGCCCGCTAGTAAACCTACATAGTCCAAGGGCCCGCTTGTTAACCTACATAGTCCAAGGTCCGCTACTTAACCTAGATAGTCCAAGTGCCCGCAAGTTAACCTACATAGTCCAAGTGCGCCATAGGGAACCTACATTGTCCAAGTGCCCGCTAAGGGACGTACATAGTCTAAGTGCCCGCTAGGGAACCTACATAGTCCAAGTACCCATTAGGGAACCTAGAGTGTCCAAGTGCCCGCTAGGGAACCTGCATCATCCAAGTGCCCGCTAGTTAATCTAGATAGTCCAAGTGCCCGCTAGTTAACCTAGATTGTCCAAGTGCCCGCTAGTTAACCTAGATCGTCTAAGTGCCCGCTAGTTAACCTACATAGTCCAGGGGCCTGCTTGTTAACCTACATAGTCCAAGGTCCGCTACTTAACCTAGATAGTCCAAGTGCCCGCTAGTTAACCTACATAGTCCACGTGCCCTCTAGTTAACCTAGATATTCCAAGTGCCCTCTAGTTAACCTAGATAGTCCAAGTGCCCGCTAGGGGAGGTACGTAGTCCAAGTGCCCTCTAGTTAACCTAGATAGTCCAAGTGCCCGTTTATTATAATAGATAGTCTAAGTGCCCACTAGGTAACCTAGACAGTCCAAGTTCCCGCGAGGTTACCTACATAGTCCAAGTGACCGCTGGTTAACCTGATAGTTCAAGTGCCTGCTAGTTAACCTACATAGTCCAAGTGCCCGCTAGTTAACCTACATAGCCCAGGGCCTGCTAGCTAACCTACATAGTCCAAGTGCCAGCTAGTTAACCTACATAGCCCAGGGACTGCTAATTAACCTAGATAGTCCAAGTGCCCACTAGTTAACCTACATAGTCCAAGTGCCCGCTGAGGAACCTACAGAGTCCAAGTGCCTGATAGGTAACCTACATATTCCAAGTGCCCGTTAGGGAACCTAGATAGTCCAAGTGCCCGTAGGGAACCTATATAGTCCAAATGCCCGCTAGGGAACCTACATAGACAAAGTTCCCGCTAGGGAACCTGCATTGTACCAGTGCCCGCTAGTTAACCTAGATCGTCCACGTGCCCGCTAGTTAACCTAGATAGTCCAAGTGCCCGATAGGGAACCTACATAGTCCAAGTGCCCACTGAGGAACCTACATAGTCCAAGTGCCCGATAGGGAACCTACATATTCCAAGTGCCTGTTAGGGAACCTAGATAGTCCAAGTGCCCGTAGGGAACATATATAGTCCCAGAGCCCGCTAGGGAACCTGCATCATCCAAGTGCCCGGTAGTTAATCTAGATAGTCCAAGTGCCCTTAGTTAACCTAGATAGTCTAAGTGCATGCTAGTTAACCTAGATCGTCTAAGTGCCCGCTAGTTAACCTACATAGTCCAAGGGCCCGCTTGTTAACCTACATAGTCCAAGGTCCGCTACTTAACCTAGATAGTCCAAGTGCCCGCTAGTTAACCTAGATAGACGAAGGGCCCTCTAGTTAACCTAGATAGTCCAAGTGCCCACTAGGGAACGTACATATTCCAACTGCCCGCTAGGTAACCTAGATAGTCTAAGTGCCGGCTAGTTAACCTAGATAGTCCAAGTTCCCGCTAGTTAACCTACATAGTCCAAGTGCCCGCTAAGGGACGTACATAGTCCAAGTGCCCGCTAAGGAACCTACATAGTCCAAGTGCCCGTTAGGGAACCTAGATAGTCCAAGTGCCTGCTAGGGAACCTGCATCATCCAAGTGCCCGGTAGTTAATCTAGATAGTCCAAGTGCCCGCTAGTTAACCTACATAGTCCAAGGGCCCGCTTGTTAACCTACATAGTCCAAGGGCCCGCTTGTTAACCTACATAGTCCAAGGTCCGCTACTTAACCTAGATAGTCCAAGTGCCCGCAAGTTAACCTACATAGTCCAAGTGCCCTCTAGTTTACCTAGATATTCCAAGTGCCCTCTAGTTAACCTAGATTGTCCAAGTCCCCGCTAGGGGTCGTACATAGTCCAAGTTCCCGTTTGTTATACTAGATAGTCCAAGTGCCCACTAGGTAACCTAGACAGTCCAAGTTCCCGCTAGGTTACCTACAGAGTCCAAGTGACCGCTGGTTAACCTGATAGTTCAAGTGCCTGCTAGTTAACCTACATAGTCCAAGGGCCCGCTAGTTAACCTGCATAGTCCAAGGGCCCGCTAGTTAACCTACATAGTCCAAGAACCCGCAAGTTAACCTAGATAGTCCAAGTGCCCGCTAGAAAACCTACATAGTCCAAGTGCCCGCCAGGTAACCTATATATTCCAATTTCCTGTTAGCTAACATAGACAGTCCAGGTGCCCGCTAGGTACCCTAGACTGTCCAGTGCCCGCTAGGTTACCTACATAGTCCAAGTGCCCGCTAGGTAACCTAGATACACCAAGTGCCCGCTACTTATCCTAGATAGTCCTAGTACCCGTTAGTTATCCTAGATAGTCCAAGTGCCCACTAGGGACGTACATAGTCCAAGTGCCCGCTAGTTAACCTAGATAGACCAAGGGCCCTCTAGTTAACCTAGATAGTCCAAGTGCCCACTAGGGAACGTACATATTCCAACTGCCCGCTAGGTAACCTAGATAGTCTAAGTGTCGGCTAGTTAACCTACATAGTCCAAGGGCACGCTAGTTAACCTACATAGTCCAAGTGCCCGCTAAGGGACGTACATAGTCCATGTGCCCGCTAAGGAACCTACATAGTCCAAGTGCCCGTTAGGGAACCTAGATAGTCCAAGTGCCCGCTAGGGAACCTGTATCATCCAAGTACCCGGTAGTTAATCAAGATAGTCCAAGTGCCCGCTAGGTAACCTAGATAGTCCAAGTGCCCGCTAGTTAACCTAGATCGTCCAAGTGCCCGCTAGTTAACCTACATAGTCCAAGGGCCCGCTTGTTAACCTACATAGTCCAAGGTCCGCTACTTAACCTAGATAGTCCAAGTGCCCGCAAGATAACCTACATAGTCCATGTGCGCGATAGGGAACCTACATAGTCCAAGTGCCCGCTAAGGGACGTACATAGTCTAAGTGCCCGCTAGGGAACCTACATAGTCCAAGTGCCCATTAGGGAACCTAGAGTGTCCAAGTGCCCGCTAGGGAACCTGCATCATCCAAGTGCCCGCTAGTTAATCTAGATAGTCCAAGTGCCCGCTAGTTAACCTAGATTGTCCAAGTGCCCGCTAGTTAACCTAGATCATCTAAGTTTCCGCTAGTTAACCTACATAGTCCAAGGGCCCGCTTGTTAACCTACATAGTCCAAGGTCCGCTACTTAACCTAGATAGTCCAAGTGCCCGCTAGTTAACCTACATAGTCCACGTGCCCTCTAGTTAACCTAGATATTCCAAGTGCCCTCTAGTTAACCTAGATAGTCCAAGTGCCCGCTAGGGGAGGTACGTAGTCCAAGTGCCCTCTAGTTAACCTAGATAGTCCAAGTGCCCGCTAGGGGTCGTACATAGTCCAAGTGCCCGTTTGTTAGAATAGATAGTCCAAGTGCCCACTAGGTAACCTAGACAGTCCAAGTTCCCGCGAGGTTACCTACATAGTCCAAGTGACCGCTGGTTAACCTGATAGTTCAAGTGACTGCTAGTTAACCTACATAGTCCAAGTGCCCGCTAGTTAACCTACATAGCCCAGGGCCTGCTAGCTAACCTACATAGTCCAAGTGCCGGCTAGTTAACCTACATAGCCCAGGGACTGCTAATTAACCAAATAGTCCAAGTGCCCACTAGTTAACCTACATAGTCCAAGTGCCCGCTGAGGAACCTACAGAGTCCAAGTGCCCGATAGGTAACCTACATATTCCAAGTGCCCGTTAGGGAACCTAGATAGTCCAAGTGCCCGTAGGGAACCTATATAGTCCAAATGCCCGCTAGGGAACCTACATAGACAAAGTGCCCGCTAGTTAACCTAGATCGTCCAAGTGCCCGCTTGTTAACCTAGATAGTCCAAGTGCCCGATAGGGAACCTACATAGTCCAAGTGCCCACTGAGGAACCTACATAGTCCAAGTGCCCGATAGGGAACCTAAATATTCCAAGTGCCTGTTAGGGAACCTAGATAGTCCAAGTGCCCGCTAGTTAACCTAGATAGTCCAAGTGCCCTCTAGTTAAACTACATAGTCCAAGGGCCCTCTAGTTAATCTAGATAGTCCGCGTGCCCGCTAGGGTATGTACATAGTTCAAGTGCCCGCTAGGTAACCTAGATAATCCAAGTGTCTGCTAGTTAACCTACATAGTCCAAGTGCCCGCTAGGTAACCTAGATAGTCCACGTGCCCGATAGGGAACCTACATGGTCCAAGTGCCCGCTGAGAAACCTACATAGTCCAAGTGCCCGTTAGGGAACCTACATATTCCAAGTGCCCGCTAGGGAACCTGCATTGTCCAAGTGACCGCTAGTTAACCTAGATAGTCCAAGTGCCCTCTAGTTAACCTAGGTAGTCCAAGTGCCCGCTAGTTCACCTTGATCGTCCAAGTGCCCGCTAGTTAACCTACATAGTCCAAGGGCCCGCTAGTAAACCTGCATAGTCCAAGAACCCGCAAGTTAACCTAGATAGTCCAAGTGCCCGCTAGTTAACCTACATAGTCGAAGGGCCCGCAAGGTAACCTAGATATTCCAATTTCCTGTTAGCTAACCTAGACAGTCCAAGTGCCCGCTAGGTACCCTAGACTGTCCATTGCCCGCTAGGTTACCTATATAGTCCAAGTGCCCGCTAGGGATCCTGCATTGTACAAGTGCTCGCTAGTTAACCTAGTTCGTCCAAGTGCCCGCTAGTTAACCTAGATAGTCCAAGTTCCCGCTAGTTAACCTTGATCGTCCAAGTGCCCGCTAGTTAACCTACATAGTCCAAGTTCCCGATAGGGAACCTATATAGACCAAGTGCCCGCTGAGGAACCTACATAGTCCAAGTGCCCGATAGGGAACCTACATATTCCAAGTGCCTGTTAGGGAACCTTGATAGTCCATGTGCCCGCTAGGGAACCTGCATCATCCAAGTGCCCGGTAGTTAATCTAGATAGTCCAAGTGCCCTTAGTTAACCTAGATAGTCCAAGTGCATGCTAGTTAACCTAGATCGTACAAGTGCCCGCTAGTTAACCTACATAGTCCAAGGGCCCGCTTGTTAACCTACATAGTCCAAGGTTCGCTACTTAACCTAGATAGTCCAAGTGCCCGCTAGTTAACCTAGATAGACCAAGGGCCCTCTAGTTAACCTAGGTAGTCCAAGTGCCCGCTAGGGAACGTACATAGTCCAACTGCCCGCTAGGAAACCTAGATAGTCTAAGTGTCGGCTAGTTAACCTACATAGTCCAAGGGCACGCTTGTTAACCTACATAGACCAAGTGCCCGTTAGGGAACCTAGATAGTGCAAGTGCCCGCTAGGGAACCTGCATCATTCAAGTGCCCGTTAGTTAATCTAGATAGTCCAAGTGCCCGCTAGTTAACCTAGATAGTACAAGTGCCCGCTAGTTAACCTAGATCGTCCAAGTGCCCGCTAGTTAACCTACATAGTCCAAGGGCCCGCTTGTTAACCTACATAGTCCAAGGTCCGCTACTTAACCTAGATAGTCCAAGTGCCCGCTAGTTAACCTACATAGTCCAAGGGCCCTCTAGTTAATCTAGATAGTCCAAGTGCCCGCTATGGGACGTACATAGTCCAAGTGCCCGCCAGGTAACCTAGATAATCCAAGTGCCCGTTAGCTAACCTAGATAGTCCAAGTGCCCGCTAGTTAACCTAGATAGTCCAAGTGCCCTCTAGTTAAACTACATAGTCCAAGGGCCCCCTAGTTAATCTAGATAGTCCGCGTGCCCGCTAGGGTATGTACATAGTTCAAGTGCCTGCTAGGTAACCTAGATAGTCCAAGGGCCCGCTAGTAAACCTGCATAGTCCAAGAACCCGCAAGTTAACCTAGATAGTCCAAGTGCCCACTAGTTAACCTAGATAGTCCAAGTGCCCGCTAGGTAACCTAGATAGTCCAAGTGCCCGCTAGTTAACCTACATAGTCCAAGTGCCCGCTGAGAAACCTACATAGTCCAAGTGCCCGATAGGGAACCTACATATTCCAAGTGCCCGTTAGGGAACCTATATATTCCAAGTGCCCGCTAGGGAACCTGCATTGTCCAAGTGACCGCTAGTTAACCTAGATAGTCCAAGTGCCCGCTAGTTAACCTAGGTAGTCTAAGTGCCCGCTAGTTAACCTTGATCATCCAAGTGCCCGCTAGTTAACCTACATAGTCCAAGGGCCCGCAAGTATACCTACATAGTCCAAGAACCCGCAAGTTAACCTAGATAGTCCAAGTGCCCGCTAGTTAACCTACATAGTCGAAGGGCCCGCAGGTAACCTAGATATTCCAATTTCCTGTAAGCTAACCCAAACAGTCCAGGTGCCCGTTGGTACCCTAGACTGTCCAGTGCCCGCTAGTTTACCTACATAGTCCAAGTGCCCGCTAGTTAACCTACATAGTCCAAGGGCCCGCTAGTTACCCTACATAGTTCAAGAACCCGCAAGTTAACCTAGATAGTCCAAGTGCCCGCTAGTTAACCTACATAGTCCAAGGGCCCGCAAGGTAACCTAGATATTCCAATTTCCTGTTAGCTAACCTAGACAGTCCAAGTGCCCGCTAGGTACCCTAGACTGTCCAGTGCCCGCTAGGTTACCTACATAGTCCAAGTGCCCGCTACGTAACCTAGATACACCAAGTGCCCGCTACTTAACCTAGATAGTCCTAGTACCCATTAGTTATCCTAGATAGTCCAAGTGCCCACTAGGGTACGTACATAGTCCAAGTGCCCGCTAGATAACCTAGATAGTCCAAGTGTCCGCTAGGGTATGTACATAGTCCAAGTGCCCGCTAGGTAACCTAGATATTCTAAGTGCCCGCTAGTTAACCTACAAGTCCAAGGGCCCGCAAGTTAACCTACATAGTCCAAGTGCGGGATAGGGGACCTACATAGTCCAAGTGCCCGCTAAGGGACGTACATAGTCTAAGTGCCCGCTAAGGAACCTACATAGTACAAGTGCCCATTAGGGAACCTACATTGTCCAAGTGCCCGCTACGGAACGTGCATCATCCAAGTGCCCACTAGGGAACGTACATAGTCCAACTGCCCGCTAGGTAACCTAGATAGTGTAAGTGCCGGCTAGTTAACCTACATAGCCCATGGGCACGCTAGTTAACCTACATAGACCAAGTGCCCGCTAAGGGACATACATAGTCCAAGTGCCCGCTAAGGAACCTACATAATCCAAGTGCCCGTTAGGGAACCTAGATAGTGCAAGTGCCCGCTCGGGAACCTGCATCATTCAAGTGCCCGGTAGTTAATCTAGATAGTCCAAGTGCCCGCTAGTTAACCTAGATTGTCCAAGTGCCCGCTAGTTAACCTACATAGTCCAAGGGCCCGCGGGTTAACCTACATAGTCCAAGGTCCGCTACTTAACCTAGATAGTCCAAGTGCCCGCTAGTTAACCTACATAGTCCAAGGGCCCTCTAGTTAACCTAGATAGTCCAAGTGCCCGCTAGGGGACTTACATAGTCCAAGTGTCCGCTAGGTAACCTAGATAATCCAAGTGCCCGTTAGCTAACCTAGATAGTCCATGTGCCCGCTAGTTAACCTAGATAGTCCAAGTGCCCGCTAGTTAAACTACATAGTCCAAGGGCCCTCTAGTTAACCTAGATAGTACGCGTGCCCGCTAGGGTATGTACATAGTTCAAGTGCCCGCTAGGTAACCTAGATAGTCCACGTGTCTGCTAGTTAACCTACATAGTCCAAGTGCCCGCTAGGTAACCTAGATAGTCTAAGTGCCCGATAGGGAACCTAAATAGTCCAAGTGCCCGCTGAGAAACCTACATAGTCCAAGTGCCCGATAGGGAACCTACATATTCCAAGTGCCCTTTAGGGAACCTATATATTCCAAGTGCCGGCTAGGGAACCTGCATTGTCCAAGTGACCGCTAGTTAACCTAGATAGTCCAAGTGCCCGCTAGTTAACCTAGGTAGTCCAAGTGCCCGCTAGTTAACCTTGATTGTCCAAGTGCCCGCTAGTTAACCTACATAGTCTAAGTGCCCGCTAGGGAACCTACATAGTCCAAGTGCCCATTAGGGAACCTTGATAGTCCAAGTGCCCGCTAGGGAACCTGCATCATCCAAGTGCCCGCTAGTTAATCTAGATAGTCCAAGTGCCCGCTAGTTAACCTAGATAGTCCATGTGCCCGCTAGTTAACCTAGATCGTCTAAGTGCCCGCTAGTTAACCTACATAGTCCAAGGGCCCGCTTGTTAACCTATATAGTCCAAGGTCCGCTACTTAACCTAGATAGTTCAAGTGCCCGCTAGTTAACCTTCATAGTCCAAGTGCCCTCTAGTTAACCTAGATATTCCAAGTACCCTGTAGTTAACCTAGATAGTCCAAGTGCCCGCCAAGGGACGTACATAGTCCAAGTGCCCTCTAGTTAACGTAGATAGTCCAAGTGCCCGCTAGGGGTCGTACATAGTCCAAGTGCCCGTTTGTTATAATAGATAGTCCAAGTGCCCACTAGGTAACCTAGACAGTCCAAGTTCCCGCTAGGTTACCTACATAGTCCAAGGGCCCGCTAGTTAACCTGCATAGTCCAAGGGTCCGCTAGTTAACCTACATAGTCCAAGAACCCGCAAGTTAACCTAGATAGTCCAAGTGCCCGCTAGTAAACCTACATAGTCCAAGGGCTCGCCAGGTAACCTAGATATTCCAATTTCCTGTTAGCTAACCTAGACAGTCCAAGTGCCCGCTAGGTACCCTAGACTGTCCAGTGCCCGCTAGGTTACCTACATAGTCAAAGTGCCCGCTAGGTAACCTAGATACACCAAGTGCCCGCTACTTATCCTAGATAGTCCTAGTACCCGTTAGTTATCCTAGATAGTCCAAGTGCCCACTAGGGACGTACATAGTCCAAGTGCCCGCTAGGTAACCTAGATAGTCCAAGTGCCCGCTAGGGTATGTACATAGTCCAAGTGCCCGCTAGGTAACCTAGATAGTCTAAGTGCCCGCTAGTTAACCTACATAGTCCAAGGGCCCTCTAGTTAACCTAGATAGTCCAAGTGCCCGCTAGGGGACTTACATAGTCCAAGTGTCCGCTAGGTAACCTAGATAATCCAAGTGCCCGTTAGCTAACCTAGATAGTCCATGTGCCCGCTAGTTAACCTAGATATTCCAAGTGCCCGCTAGTTAAACTACATAGTCCAAGGGCCCTCTAGTTAACCTAGATAGTTCGCGTGCCCGCTAGGGCATGTACATAGTTCAAGTGCCCGCTAGGTAACCTAGATAGTCCACGTGTCTGCTAGTTAACCTACATAGTCCAAGTGCCCGCTAGGTAACCTAGATAGTCTAAGTGCCTGATAGGGAACCTAAATAGTCCAAGTGCCCGCTGAGAAACCTACATAGTCCAAGTGCCCGATAGGGAACCTACATATTCCAAGTGCCCTTTAGGGAACATATATATTCCAAGTGCCCCCTAGGGAACATGCATTGTCCAAGTGACCGCTAGTTAACCTAGATAGTCCAAGTGCCCGCTAGTTAACCTAGGTAGTCCAAGTGCCCGCTAGTTAACCTTGATTGTCCAAGTGCCCGCTAGTTAACCTACATAGTCTAAGTGCCCGCTAGGGAACCTACATAGTCCAAGTGCCCATTAGGGAACCTTGATAGTCCAAGTGCCCGCTAGGGAACCTGCATCATCCAAGTGCCCGCTAGTTAATCTAGATAGTCCAAATGCCCGCTAGTTAACCTAGATAGTCCATGTGCCCGCTAGTTAACCTAGATCGTCTAAGTGCCCGCTAGTTAACCTACATAGTCCAAGGGCCCGCTTGTTAACCTATATAGTCCAAGGTCCGCTACTTAACCTAGATAGTCCAAGTGCCCGCTAGTTAACCTTCATAGTCCAAGTGCCCTCTAGTTAACCTAGATATTCCAAGTACCCTGTAGTTAACCTAGATAGTCCAAGTGCCCGCCAAGGGACGTACATAGTCCAAGTGCCCTCTAGTTAACGTAGATAGTCCAAGTGCCCGCTAGGGGTCGTACATAGTCCAAGTGCCCGTTTGTTATAATAGATAGTCCAAGTGCCCACTAGGTAACCTAGACAGTCCAAGTTCCCGCTAGGTTACCTACATAGTCCAAGGGCCCGCTAGTTAACCTGCATAGTCCAAGGGTCCGCTAGTTAACCTACATAGTCCAAGAACCCGCAAGTTAACCTAGATAGTCCAAGTGCCCGCTAGTAAACCTACATAGTCCAAGGGCCCGCCAGGTAACCTAGATATTCCAATTTCCTGTTAGCTAACCTAGACAGTCCAAGTGCCCGCTAGGTACCCTAGACTGTCCAGTGCCCGCTAGGTTA
Organism: Tenrec ecaudatus; assembly: GCF_050624435.1. Taxonomy (NCBI): domain Eukaryota; kingdom Metazoa; phylum Chordata; class Mammalia; order Afrosoricida; family Tenrecidae; genus Tenrec; species Tenrec ecaudatus. Next base: position 1,171,073 of record NW_027459471.1, read on the forward strand.
CCTACATATTCAAAGTGCTCGCTAGGTATCCTAGATACACCAAGTGCCCGCTACTTATCCTAGATAGTCCTAGTACCCGTTAGTTATCCTAGATAGTCCAAGTGCCCACTAGGGACGTACATAGTCCAAGTGCCCGCTAGGTAACCTAGATAGTCCAAGTGCCCGCTAGGGTATGTACATAGTCCAAGTGCCCGCTAGGTAACCTAGATAGTCTAAGTGCCCGCTAGTTAACCTACATAGTCCAAGGGCCCACAAGTTAACCTACATAGTCCACGTGCGCGATAGGGAACCTACATAGTCCAAGTGCCCGCTAAGGGACGTACATAGTATAAGTGCCCGCTAGGGAACCTACATAGTCCAAGTGCCCATTAGGGAACCTAGATAGTCCAAGTGCCCGCTAGGGAACCTGCATCATCCATGTGCCCGCTAGTTAACCAAGATCGACTAAGTGCCCGCTAGTTAACCTACATAGCCCAAGGGCCCTCTAGTTAACCTAGATAGTCCAAGTGCCCGCTAGGGGACGTACATAGTCCAAGTTCCCGCTAGGTAACCTAGACAGTCCAAGTGCCCGTTAGCTAACCTAGATAGTCCAAGTGCCCGCTAGTTAACCTAGATAGACGAAGGGCCCTCTAGTTAACCTAGATAGTCCAAGTGCCCACTAGGGAACGTACATATTCCAACTGCCCGCTAGGTAACCTAGATAGTATAAGTGCCGGCTAGTTATCCTACATAGTCCAAGGGCACTCTAGTTAACCTACAAAGTCCAAGTGCCCGCTAAGGGACGTACATAGTCCAAGTGCCCGCTAAGGAACCTACATAGTCCAAGAGCCCGCTAGTTAACCTAGATAGTCCAAGTGCCCGCTAGTTAACCTACATAGTCCAAGGTCCGCTACTTAACCTAGATAGTCCAAGTGCCCGCCAGTTAACCTACATAGCCCAAGGGCCCTCTAGTTAACCTAGATAGTCCAAGTGCCCGCTAGGGGACGTACATAGTCCAAGTGCCCGCTAGGTAACCTAGACAGTCCAAGTGCCCGTTAGCTAACCTAGATAGTCCGAGTGCCCGCTAGTTAACCTAGATAGACCAAGGGCCCTCTAGTTAACCTAGATAGTCCAAGTGCCCACTAGGGAACGTACATATTCCAACTGCCCGCTAGGTAACCTAGATAGTATAAGTGCCGGCTAGTTATCCTACATAGTCCAAGGGCACTCTAGTTAACCTACAAAGTCCAAGTGCCCGCTAAGGGACGTACATAGTCCAAGTGCCCGCTAAGGAACCTACATAGTCCAAGTGCCCGCTAGTTAACCTAGATAGTCCAAGTGCCCGCTAGTTAACCTAGATCGTCCATTGCCCGCTAGTTAACCTACATAGTCCAAGGGCCCGCTTGTTAACCTACATAGTCCAAGGTCCGCTACTTAACCTAGATAGTCCAAGTGCCCGCTAGTTAACCTACATAGCCCAAGGGCCCTCGAGTTAACCTAGATAGTCCAAGTGCCCTCTAGGGGACGTACATAGTCTAAGTGCCCGCTAGGTAACCTAGATAGTCCAAGTGCCCGTTAGGTAACCTAGATAGTCCTAGTGCCCGCTAGTTAACCTAGATAGTCCAAGTGCCCGCTAGTTAAACTACATAGTCCAAGGGCCCTCTACTTAACCTAGATAGTCCACGTGCCCGCTAGGGTATGTACATAGTTCAAGTGACCGCTAGGTAACCTAGATATTCCAAGTGTGTGCTAGTTAACCTACAAAGTCCAAGTGCCCGCTAGGTAACCTAGATAGTCCAAGGACCCACTAGTTAACCTACATAGTCCAAGTGCCCGATAGGGAACCTACATAGTCCAAGTGCCCACTGAGAAACATACATAGTCCAAGGGAACTTGGAATATGCAGGTAACCTAGCGGGCATTTGGACTGTCTAGGTTACATAGCGGGCACTTGGACTATATAGGTTCTCTAGTGGGCACTTGGACTATCCGGATTAACGAACGGGCAATTGGACTATGCAGGTAACCTAGCGGGCACTTGGACTGTCTAGGTTACATAGCGGGCACTTGGACTATATAGGTTCTCTAGTGGGCACTTGGACTATCCGGGTTAACGAACGGGCACTTGGACTATGCAGGTAACCTAGTGGGCACTTGGACTGTCTAGGTTACATAGCGGGCACTTGGACTTCCAGGTTAACGAACGGGCACTTGGTCTATGTATGTTGCCTAGCGGGTACTTGGACTATCTAGGTTAGGTAACGGGCACTTGGACTATCTAGGTTACCTAGAGGGAACATGGACAATGTAGGTTACCTGGCAGGCACTTGGACTATCTAGGTTACCTAACGGGCACTTTGTCTGTCTAGGTTACCTAGCGGGCCCTTGGACGGTGTAGGTTACCTAGAGGGCACTTGGACTACCTAGGTTAACGAAAGGGCACTTGGACTATGTAGGTAACCTAGCGGGCACTAGGACTGTCTAGGTTACCTAGCGGGCACTTTGATTATCTAGGTTAACTAGCAGATCTTGGACTATGTAGGTTAACTAGCGGGCCCTTGGACTATGTAGGTTAACTAGCGGGCACTTGGACTATCTAGGTTTCCTAGCAGGCAATTGGACTATGTACATACCCTAGCGCGCACTTGGACTATCTAGGTTACTTAGCGGGCACTTGGACTATGTACGTCCCCAGTGGGCACTTGGACTATCTAGGTAAACTAACGGGCACTAGGACTATCTAGGTTAACTAGCGGGCACTTGGACTATCTAGGTTACCTAGAATGCACTTGGATTATTAAGGATCCCTGGCGGGCACTTGGACTATCTAGGTTAACTAGCGGGCACTTGGACTATGTAGCTTAACTAGCGGACACTTGCACTATCTAGGTTAACTAGCGGGCCCTTGCACTATGTAGGTTAACTAGCAGACCCATGGATTATGTAGGTTTACTAGCAGGCACTAGGACTATCTAGGTTAACTAGCGGGCCCTTGCACTATGTAGGTTAACTAGCGGGCCCATGGATTATGTAGGTTTACTAGCAGGCACTTGGACTATCTAGGTTAACTAGCGGGCACTTGGACTATGTAGTTTCCCTAGCGGGCATTTGTACTATTTAGGTTACCTAGCGGGCACTTGGATTATCTAGGTTAACGAACGGGCACTTGGACTATGTAGGTTACCTAGCCGCCACTTGGACTATCTAGGTTAGCTAACAGGCACTTGCACTATCTAGGTTCCCTAGCGGGCACTTGTACTATCTAGGTTACCTAGCTGGCACTTGGACTATGTAGGTCAACTAGCGGGCCCTTGGACTATCTAGGTTAGCTAACGGGCACTTGGACTATGTAGGTTCCTTAGCGGTCACGTGGACTATGTAGGCTCCCTAGAAGGCACTTGGACAATGTAGGTTAACTAGCGGGCACTTGGACTATCCAGGTTACCAGGCGGCACTTGGACTATGTAGGTTACCCAATGGGCACTTGGACTATCTAGGTTAACGAACGGACACTTGGACTTTGTAGGTTAGCTATCAGGCACTTGGACTGTCTATGTTACCTAGCAGTCACTTGGACTATGTAGGTTACCTAACGGACACTTGGAAGATTTAGGTTAACTAGCGGGCACTTGGACTATCTAGGTTAACTAGCGGGCCCTTGGACTATCTAGGTTTACTAGCGGGCACTTGGATTATCTAGGTTAACTAGCGGGCACTTGGACTATGTAGTTTCCCTAGCGGGCATTTGGATTATTTAGGTTACCTAGTGGGCACTTGGACTATGTAGGTTACCTAGTGGGCACTTGGACTACGTAAGTTAACCAGAAGGCACTTGGACTATCAAGGTTACCTAGCGGGCACTTGGAATATGTAGGTTAACTAGCGGGCACTTGCACTCTCTAGGTTACCTAGCGGGCACTTGGACTATGTACCTTCCCTAGCGGGTACTTGGACTATGTAGGTTACCTAGCAGACACTTGCACTATGTAGGTTACCTAGCGGGCACTTGGACTATATAGGTTCCCTAGTGGGCACTTGGACTATCTAGGTTAACGAACGGGCACATGGACTATGCAGGTAACCTAGCGGGCACTTGGACTATCTAGGTTACACAGCGGCCACTTGGACTTCTAGGTTAACGAACGGGCACTTGGACTATGTATGTTGCCTAGCGGGCACTTGGACTATCTAGGTTAGGTAATGGGCACTTGGACTATCTAGGTTACCTACAGGGAACATGGACAATGTAGGTTACTTAGCAGGCACTTGGACTATCTAGGTTACCTAAAGGGCACTTTGTCTGTCTAGGTTACCTAGCTTGCTCTTGGACTATGTAGCTTACCTAGCAGGCACGTGGACTATCTAGGTTAACGAACGGGCACTTGAACTATGTAGGTAACCTACTGGGCACTTGGACTGTCTAGGTTACCTAGCAGGCACTTTGACTATCTAGATTAACTAGCAGACCTTGGACTATGTAGGTTAACTAGCGGGCCCTTGGACTATGTAGGTTCCCTAGCGGGCACTTGGACGGTCTAGGTTAACTAGGGGGCAATTGGATTGTCTAGGTTACCTAGTGGGCACTTGGACTATGTACGTTCCCTAGCGGGCACTTGGGCTATCTACGTTACCTAGCGGGCACTTGGACAATGTAGGTTAACGAACGGGCACTTGGACTATGTAGTTTACCTAGCAGGCTCTTGGACTATTTAGGTTAACTAGCGAGCACTTGGACTATCTATGTTACCTACGGGCACTTGGACTATGTACTTTCCCTAGCGGGCACTTGGGCTATGAATGTTAACGAACGGGCACTTAGACTATGTAGGTAACCTAGTGGTCACTTGGACTGTCTAGGTTACCTAGCGGGAACTTGGACTATGTAGGTTAACTAGCGGGCACTTAGACTATCTAGGTTAACTAGCGGGCCCTTGGTCTATGTAGGTTAACTAGCAGGCCTTTAGACTATGTAAGTTAACTAGAGGGCACTTTGATGATCCTGGTTAACTAGCGGGCACTTGGACTATCTAGGTTAACTAGAGCGCTCCTGGACTATGTAGGTTCCCTAGCGGGCATTTGGACTATATAGGTTACCTAGCGGGCACTTGGACTATGTAGGTTACCTAGTGGGCACTGGACTATCTAGGTTAACTAGCGGGCACTTAAATTATCTAGGTTAACTAACGGGCACTTGGACTATGTATGTTCCAGAGCGGGCAATTGGACTATGTAGGTTCCCTAGCGGGCACTTGGACTATCTAGGTCCCGTAAAGGGCACTTGGACTATCTAGGTTACCTAGCGGGCACTTGCACTATGTAGGTTACCTAGCGGGCACTTGGACTATGTAGGTTAACTAGCAGGCCCGTGGAATATCTAGGTTACCTAGCAGGCACTTGGACTATGTAGGCTAACTACCGGGCACTTGCACTCTCTAGGTTACCTAGCGGGCACTTGGACTATCTATGTTAACTAGCGGGCACTTGGACTATGTAGGTTACCTAGTGGGCACTTGGACTATCTAGGTTAACGAACGGGCATTTGGAATATGCAGGTAACCTAGCGGGCACTTGGACTGTCTAGGTTACATAGCGGGCACTTGGACTATATAGGTTCTCTAGTGGGCACTTGGAGTATCCGGGTTAACGAACGGGCAATTGGACTATGCAGGTAACCTAGCGGGCACTTGGACTGTGTAGGTTACATAGCGGGCACTTGGACTATATAGGTTCTCTAGTGGGCACTTGGACTATCCGGGTTAACGAACGGGCACTTGGACTATGCAGGTAACCTAGCGGGCACTTGGACTGTCTAGGTTACATAGCGGGCACTTGGACTTCCAGGTTAACGAACGGGCACTTGGTCTATGTATGTTGCCTAGCGGGTACTTGGACTATCTAGGTTAGGTAACGGGCACTTGGACTATCTAGGTTACCTAGAGGGAACATGGACAATGTAGGTTACCTGGCAGGCACTTGGACTATCTAGGTTACCTAACGGGCACTTTGTCTGTCTAGGTTACCTAGCGGGCCCTTGGACGGTGTAGGTTACCTAGAGGGCACTTGGACTATCTAGGTTAACGAAAGGGCACTTGGACTATGTAGGTAACCTAGCGGGCACTAGGACTGTCTAGGTTACCTAGCGGGCACTTTGATTATCTAGGTTAACTAGCAGATCTTGGACTATGTAGGTTAACTAGCGGGCCCTTGGACTATGTAGGTTAACTAGAGGGCACTTGGACTATCTAGGTTTCCTAGCAGGCAATTGGACTATGTACATACCCTAGCGCGCACTTGGACTATCTAGGTAAACTAACGGGCACTAGGACTATCTATGTTAACTAGCGGGCACTTGGACTATCTAGGTTACCTAGAATGCACTTGGATTATTAAGGATCCCTAGCGGGCACTTGGACTATCTAGGTTAACTAGCGGGCACTGGGACTATATAGCTTAACTAGCGGACACTTGCACTATCTAGGTTAACTAGCGGGCCCTTGCACTATGTAGGTTAACTAGCGGACCCATGGATTATGTAGGTTTACTAGCAGGCACTAGGACTATCTAGGTTAACTAGCGGGCCCTTGCACTATGTAGGTTAACTAGCGGGCCCATGGATTATGTAGGTTTACTAGCAGGCACTTGGACTATCTAGGTTGACTAGCGGGCACTTGGACTATGTAGTTTCCCTAGCGGGCATTTGTACTATTTAGGTTACCTAGCGGGCACTTGGACTATGTAGGTTACCTAGCGGGCACTTGGAGTATCTAGGTTACCTAGCAGAAACATTGACTATCTAGGTTAACTAATGGGCACTTGGACTATGTAGGGTAACTAGCGGGCACTTGGACTGTCTAGGTTACCTAGCCGCCACTTGGACTATCTAGGTTAGCTAACAGGCACTTGGACTATCTAGGTTCCCTAGCGGGCACTTGTACTATCTAGGTTACCTAGCTGGCACTTGGACTATGTAGGTCAACTAGCGGGCCCTTGGACTATCTAGGTTAGCTAACGGGCACTTGGACTATGTAGGTTCCTTAGCGGTCACGTGGACTATGTAGGCTCCCTAGAAGGCACTTGGACAATGTAGGTTAACTAGCGGGCACTTGGACTATCCAGGTTACCAGGCGGCTCTTGGACTATGTAGGTTACCCAATGGGCACTTGGACTATCTAGGTTAACGAACGGACACTTGGACTATGTAGGTTAGTTATCAGGCACTTGGACTGTCTATGTTACCTAGCAGTCACTTGGACTATGTAGGTTACCTAACGGACACTTGGAAGATTTAGGTTAACTAGCGGGCACTTGGACTATCTAGGTTAACTAGCGGGCCCTTGGACTATCTAGGTTTACTAGCGGGCACTTGGATTATCTAGGTTAACTAGCGGGTACTTGGACTATGTAGTTTCCCTAGCGGGCATTTGGATTATTTAGGTTACCTAGTGGGCACTTGGACTATGTAGGTTACCTAGTGGGCACTTGGACTACGTAAGTTAACCAGAAGGCACTTGGACTATCAAGGTTACCTAGCGGGCACTTGGAATATGTAGGTTAACTAGCGGGCACTTGCACTCTCTAGGTTACCTAGCGGGCACTTGGACTATGTACCTTCCCTAGCGGGTACTTGGACTATGTAGGTTACCTAGCAGACACTTGCACTATATAGGTTACCTAGCGGGCACTTGGACTATATAGGTTCCCTAGTGGGCACTTGGACTATCTAGGTTAACGAACGGGCACTTGGACTATGCAGGTGACCTAGTGGGCACTTGGACTGTCTAGGTTACATAGCGGGCACTTGTACTTCTAGGTTAACGAACGGGCACTAGGACTATGTACGTTGCCTAGCGGGCACTTGGACTATCTAGGTTAGGTAACGGGCACTTGGACTATCTAGGTTACCTAGAGGGAACATGGACAATGTAGGTTACCTAGCAGGCACTTGGACTATCTAGGTTACCTAATGAGCACTTTGTCTGTCTAGGTTACCTAGCGGGCCCTTGGAATATGTAGGTTAACGAACGGGCACTTGGACTATGTAGGTAACCTAGCGGGCACTTGGACTGTCTAGGTTACCTAGCGGGTACTTTGACTATATAGGTTAACTAGCAGACCTTGGACTATGTAGGTTAACTAGCGGGCCTTGGACTATGTAGGTTAACTAGCGGGCACTTGGACTATCTAGGTTACCTAGCGGGCCCTTGGACTATGTAGGTTACCTAGAAGGCACTTGGATTATGACGGATCCCTAGCGGGCACTTGGACTATCTAGGTTAACTAGCGGGCACATGGACTATGTAGCTTAACTAGCGGACACTTGCACGATCTAGGTTAACTAGCGGGCCCATGGATTATGTAGGTTTACTAGCAGGCACTTTGACTATCTAGGTTAACTAGCGGGCACTTGGACTATGTAGTTTCCCTAGTGGGCATTTGGACTATTTAGGTTACCTAGCGGGCACTTGGACTATGTAGGTTACCTAGCGGGCACTTGGACTATCTAGGTTACCTAGCAGGCACATTGACTATCTAGGTTACCTAACGGGCACTTGGAATATGTAGGGTAACTATCAGGTACTTGGACTGTCTAGGTTACCTAGCGGACACTTGGATTATCTAGGTTAACGAACGGGCACTTGGACTATGTAGGTTACCTAGCCGCCACTTGGACTATCTAGGTTAGCTAACAGGCACTTGGACTATCTTGGTTCCCTAGTGGACACTTGTACTATCTAGGTTACCTAGCTGGCACTTGAACTATGTAGGTCAACTAGAGGGCCCTTGGACTATCTAGGTTAGCTAACGGGCACTTGGACTATGTAGGTTCCTTAGCGGTCACGTGGACTATGTAGGCTCCCTAGAAGGCACTTGGACAATGTAGGTTAACTAGCGGGCACTTGGACTATCCAGGTTACCAGGCGGCACTTGGACTATGTAGGTTACCCAATGGGCACTTGGACTATCTAGGTTAACGAACAGACACTTGGATTATGTAGGTTTGCTATCAGGCACTTGGACTATCTAGGTTACCTAGCAGTCACTTGGACTATGTAGGTTACCTAGCCGACACTTGGTAGATATAGGTTAACTAGCGGGCACTTGGACTATGTAGGTTAACTAGCGGGCCCTTGGACTATCTAGGTTTACTAGCGGGCACTTGGACTATCTAGGTTAAGTAGCGGGCACTTGGACTATGTAGTTTCCCTAGCGGGCATTTGGATTACTTAGGTAACCTAGTGGGCACTTGGACTATGTAGGTTACCTAGCGGGCACTTGGACTACGTAGGTTAACTAGAAGGCACTTGGACTATCAAGGTTACCTAGCGGGCCATTGGATTATGTAGGATACCAGCGGGAACATGGACTATCTAGGTTACCGAACGTGCACTAGGACTATGTAGGTAACCCAGCGGGCACTTGGACTGTCTAGTTTACCTAGCTGGCCCTTGGACTATCTAGGTTAACGAACAGGCACTTGGACTATGTAGGTTAACTAGGGGACACTTCGACTATCTAGGTTAGCTAACGGGCAATCGGACTATCTAGGTTAACTAAGGGGCACTTGGACTATGTAGGTTGCCTAGCGAGCACTTGGACTATGTAGGTTCCCTATCGGGTACTTGGACTGTCTAGGTTAACTAGGGGGCAATTGGACTGTCTAGGTTACCTAGTGCGCACTTGGATTATGTACGTTCCCTAGCGGGTACTTGGGCTATCTACGTTAACTAGCGGGCACTTGGACATTGTAGGTTAACGAACGGGCACTTGGACTATGTAGTTTACCTAGCAGGCACTTGGACTATGTAGTATAAATAGCGGGCACGTGGATTATCTAGTTTACCTAGCAGGCACTTGCACGATGCAGGTTCCCTAGAGGGCACTTGGACTATCTAGGCTCCCTAACGGGCACTTGGACTATGTAGGTTACCTAGCGGGCACTTGGTCTATGTACATACCCTAGCGGGCACTTGGACTATCTAGGTTACCTAGCGGGCACTTGGAGTATGTACGTCCCCCAGTGGGCACTTGGACTATCTACGTTACCTAGCGGGTACTTGGACTATATAGGTTACTAACGGGCACTGGACTATGTGGTTTCCCTAGCGGGCACTTGGACTGTCTAGGTTAACAAACGGGCACTTGGACTATCTAGGTTAACTAGCGGGCACTTGGACTATGTAGGTTAACTAGCGGGCACTGGACTATGTGGTTTCCCTAGCGGGCACTTGGACTGTCTAGGTTAACAAACGGGCACTTGGACTATCTAGGTTAACTAGCGGGAACTTGGACTATGTAAGCTCCCTAGCGGGCACTGGACTATGTGGTTTCCCTAGCGGGCACTTGGAATGTCTAGGTTAACGAACGGGCACTTGGACTATCTAGGTTAACTAGCGGGCACTTGGACTATGTAAGTTCCCTAGCGGGCACTGTACTATGTGGTTTCCCTAGCGGGCACTTGGACTGTCTAGGTTAACGAACGGGCACTTGGACTATCTAGGTTAACTAGCGGGCACTTGGACTATGTAAGTTCCCTAGCGGGCACTGGACTATGTGGTTTCCCTAGTGGGCACTTGGACTGTCTAGGTTAACAAACGGGCACTTGGACTATCTAGGTTAACTAGCGGGCACTTGGACTATGTAAGTTCCCTAGCGGGCACTGGACTATGTGGTTCCCTAGCAAGCACTTGGACTGTCTAGGTTAACGAACGGGCACTTGGACTATCTAGGTTAATTTGCGGGCACTTGGACTATCTAGGTTAACTAACGGGAACTTGAACTATGTAAGTTCCCTAGTGGGCACTTGGACTATGTGTGTTCCCTAGCGGGCATTTGGACTATCTAGGTTACCTAACGGGTACTTGGACTATGTAGGTTCCCTAGCGGGCACTTGGATTATGTGAGTTCCCTATCGGGCACTTGGACTATGTAGGTTACTAGCGGGCATTTGGACTATGTAGGTTACCTAACAGGCACTTGGACTATGTAGGACCGTATCGGGCACTTGGACAATGTTGGTTAACTAGCGGGCTCTAGGACTATATAGGTTACCTAGCGGGCACTTGGACTATCTAGGTTAGGTAACGGGCACTTGGACTATCTAGGTGACCAAGTGGGAACTTGGACTATGTAGGTTTCGTAGCGGACACTTTGACTATCTTGGTTACCTAGCTGACACTTGGACGAACTAGGTTAACGAGCGGGCCCTTGGACTATGTAGGTTACCTAGCGGGCACTTGGACTATCTAGGTTAGCTAACGGGTACTTGGACTATCTAGGTTACCTAGCAGGCACTTGGACTATGTAGGTTACCTAACGGGCACTCGGATTATGTAGGTTGCCTAGCGGGCACTTGGACGATCTAGGATAGGTAACGGGCCCTTGACAATCTACGTTCCCTAGCGGGCACTTGGACTATCTAGGTTACCTAAGGGCACTTGGACTATGTAGGTTAACTAGCGGACACTGGGACTATCTAGGTTAACTAAGGAGCCCTTAGACTATGTAGGTTAACTAGCGGGCACTTGGACTATCTAGGTTACCTAGCGGGCACTTGGTCTATGTACATACCCTAGCGGGCACTTGGACTATCTGGGTCAACTAACGGGCACTAGGACTATCTAGGTTACCTAGCGGGCACTTGCACAATGTAGGTCAACTAGCGGGCCTTTGGACTATCTAGGTTAGCTAACGGGCATTTGGATTATGTAGGTTAACTAACGGACACTTGGACGATCTAGGTTAACTAGCAGGCCCTTGCACTATGTAGGTTAACTAGCGGGCCTTTGGACTATGTAGGGTAACTAGCGGGCACTTGGATTATCTAAGTTACCTAGCGGGCACTTGAATTATGTAGGTTAACTAGTGGGCCCTTAGACTATCTAGGTTAGCTAACGGTCACTTGGATTATGTAGGTTAATTAGTAGGTACTTGGACTATGTAGGTTCCCTCGCGGGCATTCGGACTATATAGATTACCTAGTTGGCACTTGGACTTTGTAGGTTACCTAGCGGGCACTTGTACTATCTAGGTTATCTAGCGGGCACTTGGATGATACAGGTTCCCTAGCCAGCACTAAGACTATTGGTTACCTAACCGGCACTTGGACTATGTAGGTTACCTAGAGGGCACTTGGACTATATAGTTTTCTATTGGGCATTTGGACTATGTAGGTTAACTAGCGGGCACATGGACTATCTAGGTTACCTAGCGGGTACTTGGACTATCTAGGTAAACCAGGGGTCCCTTGGACTACGTAGGTTAACTAGCGGACACATGCACTATGTAGGTTACCTAGCGGGCACTTGGACTATCTAGGTTAACTAGCGTGCACTTGGACTATGGAGGTTAACTAGCAGACACTTGCACTATGTAGGTTACCAAGCGGGCACTTGGACTATCTAGGTTAACTAGCGAGCACTTGGATTATGTAGGTTAACTAGCGGACACTTGCACTATGTAGGTTACCTAGCGGGCACTTGGACTATGTAGTTTAACTAGCAGGCCCTTGGATTATCTAGGTTACCTAGCAGGCATAGGATTATGAAGAATCCCTAGCGGGCAATTAGACTATCTAGGTTACCTAGCTGGCGCTTGGACTATGTAGGTTAACTAGCGGGCCCATGGATTATGTAGGTTTACTAGGGGGCACTTGGACAATGTAGGTTAACTAGCGGGCACTTGGACTATGTAGTTTCCCTAGCGGGCATTTGGAAAATTTACGTTACCTAGCGGGCACTTGGACTATCTAGGTTACCTAGCAGGCACTTAGACTATCTAGGTTAACTAACGGGCACTTGGACTACGTAGGGTAACTAGCGGGCATTTGGACTGTCTAGGTTACCTAACGGGCACTTGGATTTTCTAGGTTAACGAACGGGCACTTGGACTATGTAGGTTACCTAGCCACCACTTGGACTATCTAGGTTAGCTAACAGGCACTTGTACTATCTAGGTTCCCTAGTGGGCACTTGTAGTATCTAGGTTACCTAGCTGGCTCTTGGACTATGTAGGTCAACTAGCGAGCCCTTGGACTATCTAGGGTAGCTAACGGGCACTTGGACTATGTATGTTCCAGAGCGGGCACTTGGATTATGTAGGTTGCCTAGCGGGCATTTAGACTATGTAGGCTTCCTTCCGGGCATTTGGACTATGTAGGTTACCTAGCAGGCACTTGGAATATGTAGGTTCCCTAGCGGTCACGTGGACTATGTAGGCTCCCTAGAAGGAACTTGGACTATGTAGGTTAACTAGCGGGCATTTGGACTATCCAGGTTACCAAGCGGGCACTTGGACTATGTAGGTTACCCAATGGGCACTTGGACTATCTACGTTAACTAACGGACACTTGGACTATGTAGGTTAGCTATCAGGAACTTGGAATATCTAGGTTACCTAGCAGGCACGTGGTCTATGTAGGTTAAATAGTGGACACTTGGACAATTTAGGTTACTAGCGGGCACTTGGACTATCTAGGTTAACTAGCAGGCCCTTGGACAATCTAGGTTTACTAGCGGGCACTTGGACTGTCTAGGTTACCTAGCAGGCACTTGGATTATGAAGGATCCCTAGCGGGCAATTGGACTATCTAGGTTACCTAGCTGGCACTTGGACTATGTAGGTTAACTAGCGGACACTTGCACGATCTAGGTTAACTAGCGGGCCCGTGCACTATGTAGGTTAACTAGCGGGCCCATGGATTATGTAGGTTTACTAGGGGGCACTTGGACTATCTAGGTTAACTAGCGGGCACTTGGACTATGTAGTTTCCCTAGCGGGCATTTGGACTATTTAGGTTGCCTAGCGGGCACTTGGACTATGTAGGTTACCTAGCGGGCACTTGGACTATCTTGGTTACCTAGCAGGCACTCTGACTATCTAGGTTAACTAACGGACACTTGGACTATGTAGGGTAGCTAGTGGGCACTTGGACTGTCTAGGTTACCTAACGGGCACTTGGATTATCTAGGTTGACGAACGGGCACTTGGACTATGTAGGTGACCTATCCGCCACTTGGACCATCTAGGTTAGCTAACAGGCACTTGGACTATCTAGGTTCCATAGCGGGCACTTGTACTATCTAGGTTACCAAGCTGGCACTTGGACTATGTAGGTCAACTAGCGGACCCTTGGACTATCTAGGATATCTAACGGGCAATTGGACTATATATCTTCCAGAGCGGGCACTTGGATTATGTAGGTTGCCTGGCGGACATTTAGACTATGTAGGTTTCCTTGCGGGCATTTGGACTATGTAGGTTACCTAGCGGGCACTTGGACTATGTAGGTTCCCTAGTGGGCACTTGGATTTTGTGAGTTCCCTATCGGGCACTTGGACTATGTAGGTTACTAGCGGGCATTTGGACTATGTAGGTTACCTAACAGGCACTTGGACTATGTAGGTCCGTATCGGGCACTTGGACAATGTTGGTTAACTAGCGGGCACTAAGACTATGTAGGTTACCTAGCGGGCACTTGGACTATCTAGGTTAGGTAACGGGCACTTGGACTATCTAGATGACATAGTGGGAACTTGGACTATGTAGGTTACGTAGCGGACACTTTGACTATCTTGGTTACCTAGCGGACACTTGGATGAACTAGGTAAACTAACGGGTACTTGGACTATCTAGGTTGCCTAGCGGGCACTTGGACTATGTAGGTTACCTAACGGGCACTTGGACTATGCAGGTAACGTACCGGGCACTTGGACTTCTAGGTTAACGAACGGGCACTTGGATTATGTAGGTTGCCTAGCGGGCACTTGGACGATCTAGGATAGGTAACGGGCCCTAGACTATCTAGGTTACCTAGCGGGAACTTGGACTACGTAGGTTCCCTAGCGGGCACTTGGACTATCTAGGTTACCTAAGGGCACTTGGACAATCTAAGTTAACTAGCGGGCACTTGGACTATCTAGGTTAACTAAGGGGCCCTTCGACTATGGAGGTTAACTAACGGGCACTTGGACTATCTAGGTTACCTAGCGGGCACATGGTCTATGTACATACTCTAGCGGGCACTTGAATTATCTAAGTTACCTAGCGGGCACTTGAATTATGTAGGTTAACTAGTGGGTCCTTAGACTATCTAGGTTAGCTAACGGTCACTTGGACTATGTAGGTTAATTAGCGGGTACTTGGTTTATGTAGGTTCCCTAGCGGGCATTTGGACTATATGGATTACCTAGTGGGCACTTGGACTTTGTAGGTTACCTAGCGGGCACTTGGACTATCTAGGTTAACTAGCGGGCACTTGGATGATACAGGTTCCCTTGCCAGCACTTAGACTATTGGTTCCCAACGGGCACTTGGACTATGTAGGTTCCATAGAGGGCACTTGGACTATATAGTTTTCTATCGGGCACTTGGACTATGTAGGTTAACTACCGGGCACATGGACTATCTAGGTTACCTAGCGGGTACTTGGACTATCTAGGGTAACTAGAGGTCCCTTGGACTACGTAGTTTAACTAGAGGACACTTGCACTATGTAGGTTACCTAGCGGGCACTTGGAATATCTAGGTTACCTAGCAGGAATAGGATTATGAAGGATCCCTAGCGGGCAATTGGACTATCTAGGTTACCTAGCTGGCGCTTGGACTATGTAGGTTAACTAGCGGGCCCATAGATTATCTAGGTTTACTAGGGGGCACTTGGACTATCTAGGTTAACTAGCGGGCACTTGGACTATGTAGTTTCCCTAGCGGGCATTTGGACAATTTAGGTTACCTAGCGAGCATGTGGACTATGCAGGTTACCTAGCGGGCACTTGGACTATCTAGGTTACCTAGCAGGCACTTTGACTATCTAGGTTAACTAACGGGCACTTGGACTATGTAGGGTAACTAGCGGGCAGTTGGACTGTCTAGGTTACCTAACGGGCACTTGGATTATCTAGGTTAACGAACGGGCACTTGGACTACGTAGGTGACCTAGCCGCCACTTGGACTATCTAGGTTAGCTAACAGGCACTTGGACTATCTAGGTTCCCTAGTGGGCACTTGTACTATCTAGGTTACCTAGCTGGCTCTTGGACTATGTAGGTCAACTAGCGGGCCCTTGGACTATCTAGGGTAGCTAACGGGCACTTGGACTATGTATGTTCCAGAGCGGGCACTTGGATTATGTAGGTTGCCTAGCGGGCATTTAGACTATGTAGGTTTCCTTGCGGGCATTTGGACTATGTAGGTTACCTAGCGGGCACTTGGACTATGTAGGTTCCCTAACGGGCACTTGGAATATGTAGGTTCCCTAGCGGTCACGTGGACTATGTAGGCTCCCTAGAAGGCACTTGGACTATGTAGGATAACTAGCGGGCACTTGGACTATCCAGGTTATCAAGCGGGCACTTGGACTATGTAGGTTACCCAATGGGCAATTGGACTATCTACGTTAATGAACGGACACTTGGACTATGTAGGTTAGATATCAGGAACTTGGAATATCTAGGTTACCTAGCAGGCACTTGGACTATGTAGGTTACCTAGCGGACACTTGGACGATTTAGGTTAACTAGCGGGCACTTGGACTATCTAGGTTAACTAGCAGGCCCTTGGACAATCTAGGTTTACTAGCGGGCACTTGGACTATCTAGTTTACCTAGCAGGCACTTGGATTATGAAGGATCCCTAGCGGGCAATTGGACTATCTAGGTTACCTAGCTGGCACTTGGACTATGTAGGTTAACTAGCGGACACTTGCACGATCTAATTTAACTAGCGGGCCCTTGCACTATGTAGGTTAACTAGCGGGCCCATGGATTATGTAGGTTTACTAGGGGGCACTTGGGCTATCTAGGTTAACTAGCGGGCACTTGGACTATCTAGGTTACCTAGCAGGCACTTTGACTATCAAGGTTAACTAACGGGCACTTGGACTATGTAGGGTAACTAGCGGGCACTTGGACTGTCTAGGTTACCTAACGGGCACTTGGATTATCTAGGTTAACGAACGGGCACTTGGACTATGTAGGTTACCTAGCCGCCACTTGGACTATCTAGGTTAGCTAACAGGCATTTGGACTATCTAGGTTCCATAGCGGGCACTTGTACTATCTAGGTTACCAAGCTGGCACTTGGACTATGTAGGTCAACTAGCGGGCCCTTGGACTATCTAGGATACCTAACGGGCAATTGGACTACGTATGTTCCAGAGCGGGCACTTGGTTTATGTAGGTTGGCTGGCGGGCATTTAGACTATGTAGGTTTCCTTGCGGGCATTTGGACTATGTAGGTTACATAGCGGGCACTTGGACTATGTAGGTTCCCTAGTAGGCACTTGGATTATGTGAGTTCCCTATCGGGCACTTGGAGTATGTAGGTTACTAGCGGGCATTTGGACTATGTAGGTTACCTAACAGGCACTTGGACTATGTAGGTCCGTATCGGGCACTTGGACAATGTTGGTTAACTAGCGGGCACTAGGACTATGTAGGTTACCTAGCGGGCACTTGGACTATCTAGGTTAGGTAACGGGCACTTGGACTATCTAGGTGACCTAGTGGGAACTTGGACTATGTAGGACACGTAGCGGACACTTTGACTATCTTGGTTACCTAGCGGACAATTGGACGAACTAGGTAAGCTAACGGGTACTTGGACTATCTAGGTTGCCTAGCGGGCACTTGGACTATGTAGGTTACCTAACGGGCACTTGGACTATGCAGGTAACGTAGCGGGCACTTGGACTTCTAGGTTAACGAACGGGCACTCGGATTATGTAGGTTGACTAGCGGGCACTTGGACGATCTAGGATAGGTAACGGGCCCTAGACTATCTAGATTACCTAGCGGGAACTTGGACTATGTAGGTTCCCTAGCGGGCACTTGGACTATCTAGGTTACCTAAGGGCACTTGGACTATGTAGGTTAACTAGCGGGCACTTGGACAATCTAGGTTAACTAGCGGGCACTTGGACTATCTAGGTTAACTAAGGGGCCCTTCGACTATGTAGGTTAACTAGCGGGCACTTGGACTATCTAGGTTACCTAGCGGGCACATGGTCTATGTACATACCCAATCGGGCACTTGGATTATCTAAGTTACCTAGCGGGCACTTGAATTATGTAGGTTAACTAGTGGGTCCTTAGACAATCTAGGTTAGCTAACGGTCACTTGGACTATGTAGGTTAATTAGCGGGTACTTGGACTATGTAGGTTCCCTAGCGGGCATTTGGACTATATGGATTACCTAGTGGGCAATTGGACTTTGTAGGTTACCTAGCGGGCACTTGGACTGTCTAGTTTAACTAGCGGGCACTTGGATGATACAGGTTCCCTAGCCAGCACTTAGACTATTGGTTCCAAACGGGCACTTGGACTATGTAGGTTCCATAGAGGGCACATGGACTATATAGTTTTCTATCGGGCACTTGGACTATGTAGGTTAACTACCGGGCACATGGACTATCTAGGTTACCTAGCGGGTACTTTGACTATCTAGTGTAACTAGGGGTCCCTTGGACTACGTAGGTTAACTAGCGGACACTTGCACTATGTAGGTTAACTAGCGGGCACTTGGACTATGTAGGTTAACTAGCAGGCCCTTGGACTATCTAGGTTACGAAGCAGGAATAGGATGATGAAGGATCCCAAGCGGGCAATTGGACTATCTAGGTTACCTAGCTGGCGCTTGGACTATGTAGGTTAACTAACGGACCCATGGATTATGTAGGTTTACTAGGGGGCACTTGGACTATGTAGGTTAACTAGCGGGCACTTGGACTATGTAGTTTCCCTAGCGGGCATTTGGACAATTTAGGTTACCTAGCGGGCACTTGAACTATGTAGGTTACCTAGCGGGCACTTGGACTATCTAGGTTACCTAGCAGGCACTTTGACTATCTAGGTTAACTAACGGGCACTTGGACTATGTAGGGTAACTAGCGGGCACTTTGACTGTCTAGGTTACCTAACGGGCACTTGGATTATCTAGGTTAACGAATGGGCACTTGGACTATGTAGGTGACCTAGCCGCCACTTGGACTATCTAGGTTAGCTAACAGGCACTTGGACTATCTAGGTTCCCTAGTGGGCACTTGTACTATCTAGGTTACCTAGCTGGCTCTTGGACTATGTAGGTCAACTAGCGGGCCCTTGGACTATCTAGGGTAGCTAACGGGCACTAGGACTATCTAGGTTAACAAGCGGGCACTTGGACAATCTAGGTTAACTAAGGGGCCCTTCGACTATGTAGGTTAACTAGCGGGCACTTGGACTATCTAGGTTACCTAGCGGGCACATGGTCTATGTACATACCATAGCGGGCACTTGGATTATCTAAGTTACCTAGCGGGCACTTGAATTATGTAGGTTAACTAGTGGGTCCTTAGACAATCTAGGTTAGTTAACGGTCACTTGGACTATGTAGGTTAATTTGCGGGTACTTGGACTATGTAGGTTCCCTAGCGGGCATTTGGACTATATGGATTACCTAGTGGGCACGTGGACTTCGTAGGTTACCTAGCGGGCACTTCGACTATCTAGGTCAACTAGCGGGCCCTTGGACTATCTAGGGTAGCTAACGGGCACTTGGACTATGTATGTCCAAGAGCGGGCACTTGGATTATGTAGGTTGCCTACCGGGCATTTAGACTATGTAGGTTTCCTTACGGGCACTTGGACTATGCAGGTAACGTAGCGGGCACTTGGACAATGTTGGTTAACTAGCGGGCACTAGGACTATGTAGGTTACCTAGCGGGCACTTGGACTATCTAGGTTAGGTAACGGGCACTTGGACTATCTAGATGACCTAGTTGGAACATGGACTATGTAGGTTACGTAGCGGACACTTTGACTATCTTGGTTACCTAGCGAACACTTGGATGAACTAGGTAAGCTAACGGGTACTTGGACTATCTAGGTTGCCTAGCGGGCACTTGGACTATGTAGGTTACCTAACGGGCACTTGGACTATGCAGGTAACGTAGCGGGCACTTGGACTTCTAGGTTAACGAACGGGCACTCGGATTATGTAGGTTGCCTAGCGGGCACTTGGACGATCTAGGATAGGTAACGGGCCCTAGACTATCTAGGTTACCTAGCGGGAACTTGGACTATGTAGGTTCCCTAGCGGACACTTGGACGATTTAGGTTAACTAGCGGGCACTTGGACTATCTAGGTTAACTAGCAGGCACTTGGATTATGAAAGATCCCTAGCGGGCAATTGGACTATCTATGTTACCTAGCTGGCACTTGGGCTATGTAGGTTAACTAGTGGACACTTGCACGATCTAGGTTAACTAGCGGGCCCGTGCACTATGTAGGTTAACTAGAGGGCCCATGGATTATGTAGGTTTACTAGGGGGCACTTGGACTATCTAGGTTAACTAGCGGGCACTTGGACTATGTAGTTTCCCTAGCGGGCATTTGGACTATTTAGGTTGCTTAGCGGGCACTTGGACTATGTAGGTTACCTAGCGGGTACTTGGACTATCTTGGTTACCTAGCAGGCACTCTGACTATCTAGGTTAACTAACGGACACTTGGACTATGTAGGGTAACTAGTGGGCACTTGGACTGTCTAGGTTACCTAACGGGCACTTGGATTATCTAGGTTGACGAACGGGCACTTGGACTATGTAGGTGACCTATCCGCCACTTGGACCATCTAGGTTAGCTAACAGGCACTTGGACTATCTAGGTTCCATAGCGGGCACTTGTACTATCTAGGTTACCAAGCTGGCACTTGGACTATGTAGGTCAACTAGCGGACCCTTGGACTATCTAGGATATCTAACGGGCAATTGGACTATGTATGTTCCAGAGCGGGCACTTGGATTATGTAGGTTGCCTGGCGGACATTTAGACTATGTAGGTTTCCTTGCGGGCATTTGGACTATGTAGGTTACCTAGCGGGCACTTGGACTATGTAGGTTCCCTAGTGGGCACTTGGATTTTGTGAGTTCCCTATCGGGCACTTGGACTATGTAGGTTACTAGCGGGCATTTGGACTATGTAGGTTACCTAACAGGCACTTGGACTATGTAGGTCCGTATCGGGCACTTGGACAATGTTGGTTAACTAGCGGGCACTAGGACTATGTAGGTTACCTAGCGGGCACTTGGACTATCTAGGTTAGGTAACGGGCACTTGGACTATCTAGATGACCTAGTTGGAACTTGGACTATGTAGGTTACGTAGCGGACACTTTGACTATCTTGGTTACGTAGCGGACATTTGGATGAACTAGGTAAGCTAACGGGTACTTGGACTATCTAGGTTGCCTAGCGGGCACTTGGACTATGTAGGTTACCTAACGGGCACTTGGACTATGCAGGTAACGTAGCGGGCACTTGGACTTCTAGGTTAACGAACGGGCACTCGGATTATGTAGGTTGCCTAGCGGGCACTTGGACGATCTAGGATAGGTAACGGGCCCTAGACTATCTAGGTTAACTAGCGGGAACTTGGACTACGTAGGTTCCCTAGCGGGCACTTGGACTATCTAGGTTACCTAAGGGCACTTGGACAATCTAGGTTAACTAGCGGGCACTTGGACTATCTAGGTTAACTAAGGGGCCCTTCGACTATGGAGGTTAACTAGCGGGCACTTGGACTATCTAGGTTACCTAGCGGGCACATGGTCTATGTACATACTCTAGCGGGCACTTGGATTATCTAAGTTACCTAGCGGGCACTTGAATTATGTAGGTTAACTAGTGGGTCCTTAGACTATCTAGGTTAGCTAACGGTCACTTGGACTATGTAGGTTAATTAGCGGGTACTTGGTTTATGTAGGTTCCCTAGCGGGCATTTGGACTATATGGATTACCTAGTGGGCACTTGGACTTTGTAGGTTACCTAGCGGGCACTTGGACTATCTAGGTTAACTAGCGGGCACTTGGATGATACAGGTTCCCTAGCCAGCACTTAGACTATTGGTTCCCAACGGGCACTTGGACTATGTAGGTTCCATAGAGGGCACTTGGACTATATAGTATTCTATCGGGCACTTGGACTATGTAGGTTAACTACCGGGCACATGGACTATCTAGGTTACATAGCGGGTACTTGGACTATCTAGGGTAACTAGAGGTCCCTTGGACTACGTAGTTTAACTAGCGGACACTTGCACTATGTAGGTTACCTAGCGGGCACTTGGACTATCTAGGTTACCTAGCAGGAATAGGATTATGAAGGATCCCTAGCGGGCAATTGGACTATCTAGGTTACCTAGCTGGCGCTTGGACTATGTAGGTTAACTAGCGGGCCCATGGATTATGTAGGTTTACTAGGGGGCACTTGGACTATCTAGGTTAACTAGCGGGCACTTGGACTATGTAGTTTCCCTAGCGGGCATTTGGACAATTTAGGTTACCTAGCGGGCACTTGGACTATGTAGGTTACCTAGCGGGCACTTGGACTATCTAGGTTACCTAGCAGGCACTTTGACTATCTAGGTTAACTAACGGGCACTTGGACTATGTAGGGTAACTAGCGGGCAGTTGGACTGTCTAGGTTACCTAACGGGCACTTGGATTATCTAGGTTAACGAATGGGCACTTGGACTATGTAGGTGACCTAGCCGCCACTTGGACTATCTAGGTTAGCTAACAGGCACTTGGACTATCTAGGTTCCCTAGTGGGCACTTGTACTATCTAGGTTACCTAGCTGGCTCTTGGACTATGTAGGTCAACTAGCGGGCCCTTGGACTATCTAGGGTAGCTAACGGGCACTTGGACTATGTATGTTCCAGAGCGGGCACTTGGATTATGTAGGTTGCCTAGCGGGCATTTAGACTATGTAGGTTTCCTTGCGGGCATTTGGACTATGTAGGTTACCTAGCGGGCACTTGGACTATGTAGGTTCCCTAACGGGCACTTGGACTATGTAGGTTCCCTAGCGGTCACGTGGACTATGTAGGCTCCCTAGAAGGCACTTGGACTATGTAGGTTAACTAGCGGGCACTTGGACTATCCAGGTTATCAAGCGGGCACTTGGACTATGTAGGTTACCCAATGGGCAATTGGACTATCTACGTTAATGAACGGACACTTGGACTATGTAGGTTAGATATCAGGAACTTGGAATATCTAGGTTACCTAGCAGGCACTTGGACTATGTAGGTTACCTAGCGGACACTTGGAGGATTTAGGTTAACTAGCGGGCACTTGGACTATCTAGGGTAACTAGCAGGCCCTTGGACAATCTAGGTTTACTAGCGGGCACTTGGACTATCTAGTTTACCTAGCAGGCACTTGGATTATGAAGGATCCCTAGCGGGCAATTGGACTATCTAGGTTACCTAGCTGGCACTTGGACTATGTAGGTTAACTAGCGGACACTTGCACGATCTAATTTAACTAGCGGGCCCTTGCACTATGTAGGTTAACTAGCGGGCCCATGGATTATGTAGGTTTACTAGGGGGCACTTGGGCTATCTAGGTTAACTAGCGGGCACTTGGACTATCTAGGTTACCTAGCAGGCACTTTGACTATCTAGGTTAACTAACGGGCACTTGGACTATGTAGGGTAACTAGCGGGCACTTGGACTGTCTAGGTTACCTAACGGGCACTTGGATTATCTAGGTTAACGAACGGGCACTTGGATTATGTAGGTTACCTAGCCGCCACTTGGACTATCTAGGTTAGCTAACAGGCATTTGGACTATCTAGGTTCCATAGCGGGCACTTGTACTATCTAGGTTACCAAGCTGGCACTTGGACTATGTAGGTCAACTAGCGGGCCCTTGGACTATCTAGGATACCTAACGGGCAATTGGACTACGTATGTTCCAGAGCGGGCACTTGGTTTATGTAGGTTGGCTGGCGGGCATTTAGACTATGTAGGTTTCCTTGCGGGCATTTGGACTATGTAGGTTACATAGCGGGCACTTGGACTATGTAGGTTCCCTAGTGGGCACTTGGATTATGTGAGTTCCCTATCGGGCACTTGGAGTATGTAGGTTACTACCGGGCATTTGGACTTTGTAGGTTACCTAACAGGCACTTGGACTATGTAGGTCCGTATCGGGCACTTGGACAATGTTGGTTAACTAGCGGGCACTAGGACTATGTAGGTTACCTAGCGGGCACTTGGACAATCTAGGTTAGGTAACGGGCACTTGGACTATCTAGGTGACCTAGTGGGAACTTGGACTATGTAGGACACGTAGCGGACACTTTGACTATCTTGGTTACCTAGCGGACACTTGGACGAACTAGGTAAGCTAACGGGTACTTGGACTATCTAGGTTGCCTAGCTGGCACTTGGACTATGTAGGTTACCTAACGGGCACTTGGACTATGCAGGTAACGTAGCGTGCACTTGGACTTCTAGGTTAACGAACGGGCACTCGGATTATGTAGGTTGACTAGCGGGCACTTGGACGATCTAGGATAGGTAACGGGCCCTAGACTATCTAGATTACCTAGCGGGAACTTGGACTATGTAGGTTCCCTAGCGGGCACTTGGACTATCTAGGTTACCTAAGGGCACTTGGACTATGTAGGTTAACTAGCGGGCACTTGGACAATCTAGGTTAACTAGCGGGCACTTGGACTATCTAGGTTAACTAAGGGGCCCTTCGACTATGTAGGTTAACTAGCGGGCACTTGGACTATCTAGGTTAACTAAGGGGCCCTTCGACTATGTAGGTTAACTAGCGGGCACTTGGATTATCTAAGTTACCTAGCGGGCACTTGAATTATGTAGGTTAACTAGTGGGTCCTTAGACAATCTAGGTTAGCTAACGGTCACTTGGACTATGTAGGTTAATTAGCGGGTACTTGGACTATGTAGGTTCCCTAGCGGGCATTTGGACTATATGGATTACCTAGTGGGCAATTGGACTTTGTAGGTTACCTAGCGGGCACTTGGACTGTCTAGTTTAACTAGCGGGCACTTGGATGATACAGGTTCCCTAGCCAGCACTTAGACTATTGGTTCCAAACGGGCACTTGGACTATGTAGGTTCCATAGAGGGCACATGGACTATATAGTTTTCTATCGGGCACTTGGACTATGTAGGTTAACTACCGGGCACATGGACTATCTAGGTTACCTAGCGGGCACATGGTCTATGTACATACCCTAGCGGGCACTTGGATTATCTAAGTTACCTAGCGGGCACTTGAATTATGTACGTTAACTAGTGGGTCCTTAGACAATCTAGGTTAGTTAACGGTCACTTGGACTATGTAGGTTAATTTGCGGGTACTTGGACTATGTAGGTTCCCTAGCGGGCATTTGGACTATATGGATTACCTAGTGGGCACGTGGACTTCGTAGGTTACCTAGCGGGCACTTCGACTATCTAGGTAAACTAGCGGGCCCTTGGACTATCTAGGGTAGCTAACGGGCACTTGGACTATGTATGTTCCAGAGCGGGCACTTGGATTATGTAGGTTGCCTACCGGGCATTTAGACTATGTAGGTTTCCTTACGGGCATTTGGACTATGTAGGTAACCTAGCGGGCACTTGGACTATGTAGGTTCCCTAACGGGCACTTGGACTATGTAGGTTCCCTAGCGGTCACGTGGACTATGTAGGCTCCCTAGAAGGCACTTGGACTATGCAGGTTAACTAGCGGGCACTTGGACTATCCAGGTTACCAAGCGGGCACTTGGACTATGTAGGTTATCCAATGGGCACTTGGACTATCTACGTTAACGAAAGGACACTTGGACTATGTAGGTTAGTTATAAGGAACTTGGAATATCTAGGTTACCTAGCAGGCACTTGGACTATGTAGGTTACCTAGCGGACACTTGGACGATTTAGGTTAACTAGCGGGCACTTGGACTATATAGTTTACCTAGCAGGCACTTGGATTATGAAGGATCCCTAGCGGGCAATTGGACTATCTAGGTTACCTAGCTGGCACTTGGACTATGTAGGTTAACTAGCGGACACTTGCACGATCTAGGTTAACTAGCGGGCCCTTGCACAATGTAGGTTAACTAGCGGGCCCATGGATTATGTAGGTTTACTAGGGGGCACTTGACTATCTAGGTTAACTAGCCGGCACTTGGACTATGTAGTTTCCCTAGCGGACATTTGGACTATTTAGGTTGCCTAGCGGGCACTTGGACTATGTAGGTTACCTAGCGGCCACTTGGACTATCTAGGTTACCTAGCAGGCACTTTGACTATCTAGGTTAACTAACGGGCACTTAGATTATGTAGGGTAACTAGAGGGCACTTGGACTGTCTAGGTTATCTAACGGGCACTTGGATTATCTAGGTTAACGAACGGGCACTTGGACTATGTAGGTGACCTAGCCGCCACTTGGACTATCTAGGTTAGCTAACAGGCACTTGGACTATCTAGGTTCCCTAGCGGGCGGGCACTTGTACTATCTAGTTTACCAAGCTGGCACTTGGACTATGTAGGTCAACTAGCGGGCCCTTGGACTATCTAGGTTATCTAACGGGCATTTGGACTATGTATGTTCCAGAGCGGGTACTTGGATTATGTAGGTTGCCTGGCGGACATTTAGACTATGTAGGTTTCCTTGTGGGCATTTGGACTATGTAGGTTACCTAGCGGGCACTTGGACTATGTAGGTTCCCTAGCGGTCACGTGGAGTATGTAGGCTCCCTAGAAGGCACTTGGACTATGTAGGTTAACTAGCGGGCACTTGGAATATCCAGGTTACCTAGCCGGCACTTGGATTATGTAGGTTACCTAGCGGACACTTGGACGATTTAGGTTAACTAGCGGGCATTTGGACTATCTAGGTTAACTAGCAGGCCCTTGGACTAACTAGGTTAACTAGCGGCACTTGGACTATGTAGTTTCCCTAGCGGGCATTTGGATTATTTAGGTAACCTAGTGTGCACTTGGACTATGTAGGTTACCTAGCGGGCACTTGGACTATGTAGGTTAACTAGAAGGCACTTGGACTATCAAGGCTACCTAGCGGGCCCTTGGACTATGTAGGTTACCAGGGGCTCATGGACTATCTAGGTTAACGAACGTGCACTTGGACTATGTAGATAACCTAGCGTGCACTTGGACTATCTAGGTTAACGAACGGGCAGTTGGACTATGTAGGTTAACTAGCGGACACTTCGACTATCTAGTTTAGCTAACGGGCACTTGAACTATCTCTGTTGCCTAGCGAGCACTTGGACTATGTAGGTTCCCTATCGGGTACTTGGACTGTCTAGGTTAACTAGGTGGCAATTGGACTGTCTAGGTTACCTAGTGGGCACTTGGACTATGTACGTTCCCTAACGGGCACTTGGGCTATCTATGTTACCTAGCGGGCACTTGGACAATGTAGGTTAACGCATGGGCACTTGGACTATGTAGTTTACCCAGCAGACACTTGGACTATGTAGGTTAACTGGCGGGCCCTTGGTCTATGTAGGTTAACTAGCAGGCTTTTGGACTATGTAAGTTAACTAGAGGGCACTTTGATGATCCTGGTTAACTAGCGGGCACTTTGACTAGGTTAACTAGCGGCCACTTGGACTATCTAGGTTAACTAGAGGGCTCTTGGATTATGTAGGTTCCCTAGCGGGCACTGGACTATCTAGGTTAACTAGCAGGCACATGTACTATGTAGGTTACTAGATGAAAATTGGACGATCAAGGTTAACTAGCGGACACTTGCACTATGTAGGTTACCTAGCGGGCACTTGGACGATCTAAGTTAACTAGCGGGCACTTTGACTATGTAGGTTAACTAGCGGACACTTGCACTATGTAGGTTACCTAGTGGGCACTTGGACTATGTAGGTTAACTAGCAGGCCCTTGGACTATCTAGGTTACCTAGCAGGCACTTGGACTATGTAGGTTAACTAGCGGTCACTTGCACTCTCTAGGTTACCTAGCGGGCACTTGGACTATGTACCTTCCCTAGCGGGTACTTGGACTATGTAGGTTACCTAGCAGACACTTGCACTATGTAGGTTACCTAGCGGGCACTTGGACTATATAAGTTCCCTAGTGGGCACTTGGACTATCTAGGTTAACGAACGGGCACTTGGACTATGCAGGTAACCTAGCGGGCACTTGGACTATCTAGGTTACACAGCGGGCACTTGGACTTCTAGGTTAACGAACGGGCACTTGGACTATGTATGTTGCCTAGCGGGCACTTGGACTATCTAGGTTAGGTAACGGGCACTTGGACTATCTAGGTTACCTACAGGGAACACGGACAATGTAGGTTACCTAGCAGGCACTTGGACAATCTAGGTTACCTAACAGGCACTTTGTCTGTCTAGGTTACCTAGCTTGCCCTTGGACTATATAGGTTACCTAGCAGGCACGTGGACTATCTAGGTTAACGAACGGGCACTTGAACTACGTAGGTAACCTACTGGGCACTTGGACTGTCTAGGTTACCTAGCGTGCACTTTGACTATCTAGGTTAACTAGCAGACCTTGGACTATGTAGGTTAACTAGCGGGCCCTTGGACTATGTAGGTTCCCTAGCAGGCACTTGGACGGTCTAGGTTAACTAGGGGGCAATTGGATTGTCTAGGTTACCTAGTGGGCACTTGGACTATGTATGTTCCCTAGCGGGCACTTGGGCTATCTACGTTACCTAGCGGGCACTTGGACAATGTAGGTTAACGAACGGGCACTTGGACTATGTAGTTTACCTAGCAGGCTCTTGGACTATTTAGGTTAACTAGCGGGCACTTGGACTATCTATGTTACCTACGGGCACTTGGACTATGTACTTTCCCTAGCGGGCACTTGGGCTATGAATGTTAACGAACGGGCACTTAGACTATGTAGGTAACCTAGTGGTCACTTGGACTGTCTAGGTTACCTAGCGAGAACTTGGACTATGTAGGTTAACTAGCGGGCACTTGGACTATCTAGGTTAATTAGCGGGCCCTTGGTCTATGTAGGTTAACTAGCAGGCCTTTAGACTATGTAAGTTAACTAGAGGGCACTTTGATGATCCTGGTTAACTAGCGGGCACTTGGACAATCTAGGTTACCTAACAGGCACTTTGTCTGTCTAGGTTACCTAGCTTGCCCTTGGACTATGTAGGTTACCTAGCAGGTACGTGGACTAACGTAGATAGTCCAAGTGCTGCTAGTTAACCTTCATAGTCCAAGTACCCTCTAGTTGACCTAGATCGTCCAAGTGTCCGCTACTTAACCTACATAGTAGAAGTGCCCTCTAGGGAACCTAGATAGTCCAAGTGACCGCTCTGGAACCTACATAGTCCAAGTGCCTGCTAGGGAACCTACATAGTCCAAGTACCCGCTCTGGAACATACATTGTCCACGTGCCCGCTAGGGAATCTACATAGTCCAAGTACCCGCTAGTTAACCTAGATCGTCCAAGTGCTCGCTAGGTAACTTACATAGTCCAAGGGCCCGCTAGTTAACCTACATAGTCCAAGGGCCCGCTAGTTAACCTACATTCTCCAAGTGCCCGATAGGGAACCTACATAGTCCAAGTGCCCGCTAGGTAACCTACATAGTCCAAATGCCCTCTAGTTAACCTACATAGTCCAAGTGCCCGATAGGGAACCTACAAAATCCAAGTGCCCGCTAGGTAACCTACATAGTCCAAGTGCCTGCTAGGGAAACTACAGTGTCCAAGTGCCCGTTAGGTAACCTACATAGTCCTAGTGCCCACTAGGTAACCTAGATAGTCAAAGTTCCTTTTAGCTAACCTAGATAGTACAAGTGCCTGCAAGGTAACCTACATAGTCCAAGTGCCCGCTAGGTAACCTAGATATTCCAAGTTCCTGTTAGCTAACCTAGATAATCCAAGTGCCCGCTAGGTAACCTACATAGTCCAAGTGCCCTTTCATTAACCTAGATAGTCCACGTGCCCGCTACGTAACCTACATAGTCCAAGGGCCCTCTAGGTAACCTATATAGTCCAAATGCCCGCTAGTTAACCTACATAGTCCAAGTGCCCGCTAAGAAACCTAGATACTCCAAGTGCCCGTTAAGTAACCTAGATAGTCCAAGTGCCCGCTAGGTAACCTACATAGTCCAAGTTCCCGCTAGGTAACCTAGATAGTCCAAGTGCCCGTTAGGTAACCTAGACAGTCCAAGTGCCCGCTAGGTAACCTACATAGTCCTAGTTCCCGCTAGGTAACCTAGATAGTCCCAGTGCCCGTTACCTAACCTAGATAATCCAATTGCCCGCTACGCGACATACATAGTCCAAGTGCCCGTTCATTAACCTATAAGTCCAAGTGCCCGCTAGGTAACCTAGACTGTCCACGTGCCCGCTAGGTTACCTACATAGTCCAAATGCCCGTTCGGTAACCTAGATAGTGCAAGTGCCCGGTAGTTAACCTACATAGTCCAAGTGCCCGCTAGGTAACCTAGATAGTCCAAGGGCCCGCTAGTTAACCTACATAGTCCAAGTGCCCGCTAGGTAACCTAGATAGTCCAAGGGCCCCGCTAGTTAACGTAGATAGTCCAAGTGCCGCTAGTTAACCTACATAGTCCAAGTACCCGCTAGTTAACCTAGATCGTCCAAGTGTCCGCTAGTTAACCTACATAGTACAAGTGCCCACTAGGGAACCTAGATAGTCCAAGTGACCGCTCTGGAACCTACATAGTCCAAGTGCCTGCTAGGGAACCTATATAGTCCAAGTACCTGCTCTGAAACATACATTGTCCAAGTGCCCGCTAGGGAATCTACATAGTCCAAGGGCCAGCTAGTTAACGTAGATAGTCCAAGTGCCGCTAGTTATTCTACATAGTACAAGGGCCCGCTATATAACCTACATAGTCCAAGTACCCGCTAGTTAACCTAGATCGTCCAAGTGCCCGCTAGGTAACCTAGATAGTCCAAGGGCCCGCTAGTTAACCTACATAGTCCAAGGGCCCGCTAGTTAACCTACATTCTCCAAGTGCCCGATAGGGAACATACATAGTCCAAGTGCCCGATAGGGAACCTACAAAATCCAAGTGCCCGCTATGTAACCTACATAGTCCAAGTGCCCGCTAGGGAACCTACAGAGTCCAAGTGCCCGTTAGGTAACCTAGATAGTCCAAATGCCCGCTAGGGAACCCACATAGTCCAAGTGCCCGCTAGGGAACTTACATAGTCCAAGGGCCCGCTAGGGAACCTACATAGTCCAAGTGCCCAATAGGTAACCTACATATTCCAAGTGCCCGTAAGGGAACCTAGATAGTCCAAGTGCACGTAGGGAACATATATTGTCCAAGTGCCCGCTAGGGAACCTACATAGTCAAAGTGCCAGCTAGGGAACCTGCATTGTCTAAGTGCCCGCTAGTTAACCTACATAGTCCAGAACCCGCTAGTTTACCTAGATAGTCCAAGTGCCCGCTAGTTAACCTACATAGTCCAAGGGCCCGCTAGTTAACCTAGATATTCCAAGTGCCCGCTAGTTAACCTAGATCGTCCAAGAGTCCGCTAGTTAACCTACATAGTCCAAGTTCCCGTTAGGTATCCTAGATAGTCCAAGTGCCTGCTAGGTAACCTACATAGTCCAAGAGCCCATTCGTTAACCTAGATAGTCCAAGTGCCCGCTAGGTAATCTAGACTGACCAAGTGCCCTCTAGGTTACCTACATAGTCCAAGTGCACGTTCGTTAACCTAGATAGTACAAGTGCCCGCAAGGTAACCTACATAGTCCAAGGGTCCGCTAGGTAACCTAGATAGTCCAAGTGCCCGTTAGGTAACCAAGATAGTCCAAGTGCCCGCTAGGTAATCTACATAGTCCAAGTTCCCGCTAGGTAACCTAGATAGTCCAAGTGCCCGTTACCTAACCTAGATAGTTCAAGTGCCCGCTAGGCAACCTACATAGACCAAGTGCCCGTTCGTTAACCTAGAAGTCCAAGTGCCCGCTAGGTAACCTAGACTGACCAAGTGCCCGCTAGGTTACCTACATAGCCAAGTGCCCGTTAATAACATAGATAGTCCAAATGCCCGCTAGGTAACCTACATAGTCCAAGGGCCGCTAGTTAAAATACATAGTCCAAGTGCCCGCTAGGTAACCTAGACAGTCCAAGTGCCCACTAGGTATCCTGCATAGTCCAAGTGCCCGATAGGTAACCTAGATAGTCCAAGTGCCCGCTAGGTAACCTATATAGTCCAAGTGCCCTCTAGGTAACCTACATAGTGCAAGTGTCCGCTAGTTAACCTACATAGTCCAAGTGCACGCTAGTTAACCTAGATCGTCCAAGTGTCCACTAGTTAACCTACATAGTCCAAGTGCCCACTAGGTAACCTAGATAGTACAACAGCCCGTTAGTTAACCTAGATAGTCCAAGTGCCCACTAGGAAACGTACATAGTCCAAGTACCCGCTAGGTAACCTAGATAGTCCAATTGCCCGCTAGGGTATGTACAGAGTCCAAGTGCCCGCTAGGTAACCTACATAGTCCAAGGGCCCGCTAGTTAACCTACATAGTCCAAGTGCCCGATATGGAACCGACATAGTCCAAGTGCCCGCTAAGGGACGAACATAGTCCAAATGCCCGCTAGGGAACCTACATAGTCCAAGTGCCCTTTAGTGAACTTAGTCGTCCAAGTGCCCGCTTGGGAACCTGCATCGTCCAAGTGCCCGCTGGGTAACCTAGACAGTCCAAGTGCCCACTAGGTATCCTGCATACTCCAAGTGCCCGTCAGGTAACCTAGATAGTCCAAGTGCCCGCTAGGTAACCTACATAGTCCAAGTGCCCTCTAGGTAACCTACATAGTGCAAGTGTCCGCTAGTTAACCTACATAGTCCAAGTGCACGCTAGTTAACCTAGATCGTCCAAGTGTCCACTAGTTAACCTACATAGTCCAAGTGCCCACTAGGTAACCTAGATAGTACAACAGCCCGTTAGTTAACCTAGATAGTCCAAGTGCCCAGTAGGGAACGTACATAGTCCAAGTACCCGCTAGGTAACCTAGATAGCCCAATTGCCCGCTAGGGTATGTACAGAGTCCAAGTGCCAGCTAGGAAACCTACATAGTCCAAGGGCCCGCTAGTTAACCTACATAGTCCAAGTGCCCGATATGGAACCTACATAGTCCAAGTGCCCGCTAAGGGACGAACATAGTCCAAGTGCCCGCTAGGGAACCTACATAGTCCAAGTGCCCGTTAAGGAACTTAGTTTTCCAAGTGCCCGCTTGGGAACCTGCATCGTCCAAGTGCCCGCTAGTTAACCTATATCGACCAATTGCCCGCTAGTTAACCTACATAGACCAAGGGCCCTCTAGTTAACCTAGATAGTCCAAATGCCCGCTAGGGGACGTACATAGTTCAAGTGCCCACTAGGTAACTTAGATAGTCCAAGTGCCCCCTAGGATATGTACATAGTTCAAGTACCCGCTAGGTAACCTAGATAGTCCAAGGGCCCGCTAGTTAACCTACATAGTCCAAGTGCCCGGTAGTTAACTTACATAGTTCAAGTGTCCGTAGGGAACATACATAGTCCAAGGGCCCGGCTAGTTAACGTAGATAGTCCAAGTGCTGTTAGTTAACTGCCCGATAGGGAACCTACATAATCCAAGTGCCCTCTAGGGAACCTACATAGTCCAAGTGCCCGCTAGGCAACCTACATAGTCCAAGTGCCCATTCGTTAACCTAGATAATCCAAGGGCCCGCTAGGTAACATAGACAGTCCAAGTGCCCGCTAGTTAACCTACATAATCCAAGTGCCCGATAGGGAACCTACATAATCCACGTTCCCGCTTGGTAACCTAAATAGTCCAAATGCCCACTAGGGAAACTACATAGTCCGAGTGCCCGTTAGTTATCGCAGATAGTCCAAGTGCCTCCTAGTAAACCTACATAATCCATGGGCCCGCTAGTTAACCTACATAGTGCAAGGGCCCGCTAGTTAACCTAGAACGTGCAAGTGTCCGCTAGTTAACCTACATAGTCCAAGTGCTCGCTAGTTAACCTAAATAGTCCAAGTGGCCGCTAGGGATCCTTCATAATCCAAGTGCCCGCTAGTTAACCTAGATAGTCCAAGTGCCCACTAGGGGACGTACATAGTCCAAGTGCCCGCTAGGTAACCTAGATAATCCAAGTGCGCGCTAGGGCATGTACATAGTCCAAGTGCCTGCTAGGAAACCTAGATAGTCCAAGTGCCAGCTAGTTAACCTACATCGTCCACGGACCCGCTAGTTAACCTACATAGTCAAAGGTCTGCTAGTTAACCTAGATAATCAAAGTGCCCGCTAGGTAACCTAGACAGTCCAAGTGCCCGCTAGGTTACCTACATAGTCCAAGTGCCCGTTCGTTAACCTAGATTGTCCAAGTGCCCGCTAGGTAACCAACTAGTCCAAGGGCCTGCTAGGTAACCTAGATAGTCCAAGTGCCCTCTAGTTAACCTACGTAGTCCAAGTGCCCGATATGGAACCTAGATAATGAAAGTGCCCTTTAGGGAACCTAGATAGTCCAAGTGCCCGCTAGGGAACCTACATAGTCCAATTGCGCGCTCTGGAACATACATAGTCCAAGTGCTCATTAGTTAACCTAGATAATCCAAGTGCCCGCTAGTTAACCTAGATAGTCCAAGTGCCCGCTAGGTAACCTACATAGTCCAAGTGCCCGCTAGGTAACCTATATAGTCCAAATGCCCCCTGGGGAACCTACATAGTCCAAGCGCCCGCTAGTTAACCTAGATAGTCCAAGTGCCCGCTAGTTAACCAGAATCATCAAAGTGCCCTCTAGTTAACTTACATAGTCAAAAGGCCTGCTAGTTAACCTACATAGACCAAGGGCCCGCTAGTTAACCTAGATAGTCCAAGTGTCCGCTAGTTAACCTACATAGACCAAGTTCCCGCTAGGTAACCTAGACACTCCAAGTGACCACTAGGTTACCTATATAATCCAAGTGCCCGTTCGTTAACCTACATAGTCCAAGTGCCCGCTAGGTAACGTAGATAGCCCAAGTGCCCGCTAGGGAAAGTACATAGTCCAAGTGCCCGTAGTTAACCTAGATAGTCCAAGTGCCCACTAGTTAACCTACATAGTCCAAGTGCCTGCTAGGTAAACTACATAGTCTAAGTGCCCGTTCGTTAACCTACATAGTCCAAGTGCCCGTTCATTAACCTACATAGTCCAAGTGCCCGCTAGGTAACATAGATAGCCCAAGTGCCCGCTAGGGAACATACATAGTCCAAGTGCCCACTAGGTAACCTAGACAGTCCAATTGCCCGCTAGTTAACCTAGACAGTCCAAGTACCCGATAGGGAACCTACATAGTCCAAGTGCTCGCTAAGCAACCTACATAGTCCAAGTGCCCGTTAGTTAACCTAGATAGTCAAAGTGCCTGCTAGGTAACCTAAATAGTCCAAGTGCCCGCTAGAGAACCTACATAGTCCAAGTGCCCGGTAGGTAACCTAGATTGTCCAATTGCCCGTTAGCTAACCTAGATAGTCGAAGTGTCCGCTAGTTAACCAACATATTCCAAGTGCCCGTTCGTTAACCTAGATAGTCCAAGTGCCCGCTAAGTAACCTAGACAGTCCAAGTGCCCGCTAGGTTACCTACATAGTCCAACTGCACGGTCCTTAACCTAGATAGTCCAAGTGCCGGCTAGTTAACCTAAATCGTCCAAGTGTCCGCTAGGTAACCTACATAGTCCTTGTGACTGCTAGGTAACCTAGATAGTCCAAGTGCCTGATAGCTAACCTACATAGTCCAAGTGTCCGTTCGTTAACATAGATAGTCCAAGTGCCCATTGGGTAACCTACATAGTCCAAGTGTCCGCTTGGAAACCTGGATAGTCCAAGTGCCCGCTAGTTAACCCACATAGTTCAAGTGCCTTCTAGGGAGCCTACATAGTCCACCTGACCGCTAGGGAACCTACATAGTCCAAGTGCCCGTTAGGGAAACTACATAGTCCAAGTGCCCGCTAGGTAACCTACATAGTCCAAATGCCCGCAAGGCAACCTACATAGTCTAAATGCCCGCTATGCAACCTACGTAATCCAAGTGCCCGCTCTGGAACATACATAGTCCAAGTGCCCGTTAGCTAACCTAGATAGTCCAAGGGCCCGCTAGTTGACCTACATAGTCCAAGTGCCAGCT
Source organism: Tenrec ecaudatus (assembly GCF_050624435.1). Taxonomy (NCBI): domain Eukaryota; kingdom Metazoa; phylum Chordata; class Mammalia; order Afrosoricida; family Tenrecidae; genus Tenrec; species Tenrec ecaudatus. The sequence continues at coordinate 1,206,998 of NW_027459471.1, forward strand.
TGGTAACCTAGATAGTACAAGTGCCCGCTAGGGAACCTAGATAGTCCAAGTGCCTGTTAGCTAACCTAGATAGTCCAAGTGGCGGCTAGGTAACCTACATAGTCCAAGTGCCCGTTCGTTAACCTAGATAATCCAAGTGCCCCCTAGGTAACCTAGACAGTCCAAGTGCCCGCTAAGTAACCTACATAGTCCAAGTGCCCGTTTTTTAAACTACATAGTCCAAGTGCCCGCTAGGTAGCCTAGATAGTGAAAGTGCCCGTTAGGTAACCTAGATAGTCCAAGTGCTTGCTTGGTAACCTACATTGTCCAAGTTCCCTCTAGGTAACCTAGATAGTCCAAGTGCCTTTTACCTAACCTAGATAGTCCAAGTGCCCCCTAGGCAACATACATAGTCCAAGTGCCCGTTCGTTAACCTAGAAGTCCAAGAGCCCGCTATATAACCTAGACAGTCCAAGTGCCCTTTCGTTAACCTAGATAGTCCAAGTGCCCGCTAGGGAACCTATATACTCCAAGTGCTATCTAGGTAACCTAGATAGTCCAAGGGCCCGCTAGTTAACCTACATAATCCAAGGGCTCGCTTGTTAACTTTGATACTCCAAGTGCCCGTTAATAAACCTAGATCGTCCAAGTGCCCCCTAGTTAACCTAGATCGTCCAAGTGTCCTCTAGTTAACCTACATAGTCCAAGTGCCCGCTAGGTAACCTACATAGTGCAAGTGCCTGCTAGGTAACCTACATAGTCCAAGTGCCCGCTAGTTAACGTAGATAGTCCAAGTGCCCGCTAGGGAAGGTACATAGTCCAAGTGCCTGCTAGGTAACCTAGATAGTCCAAGGGCCTGCTAGTTAACCTACATAGTCCAAGTGCCCGCTAGGTAACATACATAGTGCAAGTGTCCGCTAGTTAACCTACATAGTCCAAGTGCCCACTAGGTAACCTACAAAGTGTAAGTGTCCGCTAGTTAACCTAGATCGTCCAATTGTCCGCTAGTTAACCTACATAGTCCAAGTGCCCGCTAGGTAACCTAGATAGTCCAAGTGCCCTTTAGGGAACCTAGAGAGTCCAAGTGCCCGCTAGGGAACCTACATAGTCCAATTGCCCGATCTGGAACATACATAGTCCAAGTGCCCGTTAGTTAACCTAGATAATCCAAGTGCCCGCTAGTTAACCCAGATAGTCCAAGTGCCAGCTAGGTAACCTACATTGTCCAAGTGCCCGCTAGGTAACCTATATAGTCCAAATGCCCGCTAGGGAACCTACATAGTCCAAGCGTCCGCTAGTTAACCTAGATAGTCCAAGTGCCCGCTAGTTAACCAGGATCATCAAAGTGCCCTCTAGTTAACTTACATAATCCAAAGGCCTGCAAGTAAACCTACATAGACCAAGGGCCCGCTAGTTAACCTAGATAGTCCAAGTGCCCGCTAGTTAACCTACATAGTCTAAGTTCCCGCTAGGTAACCTAGAAAGTACAATTGCCCACTAGTTAACCTAGACAGTCCAAGTACCCGATAGGGAACCTACATAGTCCAATTGCCCGCTAGGGAACCTACATAGACCAAGTGCCCGTTCGTTAACCTAGAAGTCCAAGTGCCCGCTAGGTAACCTAGACTGACCAAGTGCCCGCTAGGTTACCTACATAGCCAAGTGCCCGTTAATAACATAGATAGTCCAAATGCCCGCTAGGTAACCTACATAGTCCAAGGGCCGCTAGTTAAAATACATAGTCCAAGTGCCCGCTAGGTAACCTAGACAGTCCAAGTGCCCACTAGGTATCCTGCATAGTCCAAGTGCCCGATAGGTAACCTAGATAGTCCAAGTGCCCGCTAGGTAACCTATATAGTCCAAGAGCCCTCTAGGTAACCTACATAGTGCAAGTGTCCGCTAGTTAACCTACATAGTCCAAGTGCACGCTAGTTAACCTAGATCGTCCAAGTGTCCACTAGTTAACCTACATAGTCCAAGTGCCCACTAGGTAACCTAGATAGTACAACAGCCCGTTAGTTAACCTAGATAGTCCAAGTGCCCACTAGGAAACGTACATAGTCCAAGTACCCGCTAGGTAACCTAGATAGTCCAATTGCCCGCTAGGGTATGTACAGAGTCCAAGTGCCCGCTAGGTAACCTACATAGTCCAAGGGCCCGCCAGTTAACCTACATAGTCCAAGTGCCCGATATGGAACCGACATAGTCCAAGTGCCCGCTAAGGGACGAACATAGTCCAAATGCCCGCTAGGGAACCTACATAGTCCAAGTTCCCTTTAGTGAACTTAGTCGTCCAAGTGCCCGCTTGGGAACCTGCATCGTCCAAGTGCCCGCTGGGTAACCTAGACAGTCCAAGTGCCCACTAGGTATCCTGCATACTCCAAGTGCCCGTCAGGTAACCTAGATAGTCCAAGTGCCCGCTAGGTAACCTACATAGTCCAAGTGCCCTCTAGGTAACCTACATAGTGCAAGTGTCCGCTAGTTAACCTACATAGTCCAAGTGCACGCTAGTTAACCTAGATCGTCCAAGTGTCCACTAGTTAACCTACATAGTCCAAGTGCCCACTAGGTAACCTAGATAGTACAACAGCCCGTTAGTTAACCTAGATAGTCCAAGTGCCCAGTAGGGAACGTACATAGTCCAAGTACCCGCTAGGTAACCTAGATAGCCCAATTGCCCGCTAGGGTATGTACAGAGTCCAAGTGCCAGCTAGGAAACCTACATAGTCCAAGGGCCCGCTAGTTAACCTACATAGTCCAAGTGCCCGATATGGAACCTACATAGTCCAAGTGCCCGCTAAGGGACGAACATAGTCCAAGTGCCCGCTAGGGAACCTACATAGTCCAAGTGCCCGTTAAGGAACTTAGTTTTCCAAGTGCCCGCTTGGGAACCTGCATCGTCCAAGTGCCCGCTAGTTAACCTATATCGACCAATTGCCCGCTAGTTAACCTACATAGACCAAGGGCCCTCTAGTTAACCTAGATAGTCCAAATGCCCGCTAGGGGACGTACATAGTTCAAGTGCCCACTAGGTAACTTAGATAGTCCAAGTGCCCCCTAGGATATGTACATAGTTCAAGTACCCGCTAGGTAACCTAGATAGTCCAAGGGCCCGCTAGTTAACCTACATAGTCCAAGTGCCCGGTAGTTAACTTACATAGTTCAAGTGTCCGTAGGGAACATACATAGTCCAAGGGCCCGGCTAGTTAACGTAGATAGTCCAAGTGCTGTTAGTTAACTGCCCGATAGGGAACCTACATAATCCAAGTGCCCTCTAGGGAACCTACATAGTCCAAGTGCCCGCTAGGCAACCTACATAGTCCAAGTGCCCATTCGTTAACCTAGATAATCCAAGGGCCCGCTAGGTAACATAGACAGTCCAAGTGCCCGCTAGTTAACCTACATAATCCAAGTGCCCGATAGGGAACCTACATAATCCACGTTCCCGCTTGGTAACCTAAATAGTCCAAATGCCCACTAGGGAAACTACATAGTCCGAGTGCCCGTTAGTTATCGCAGATAGTCCAAGTGCCTCCTAGTAAACCTACATAATCCATGGGCCCGCTAGTTAACCTACATAGTGCAAGGGCCCGCTAGTTAACCTAGAACGTGCAAGTGTCCGCTAGTTAACCTACATAGTCCAAGTGCTCGCTAGTTAACCTAAATAGTCCAAGTGGCCGCTAGGGATCCTTCATAATCCAAGTGCCCGCTAGTTAACCTAGATAGTCCAAGTGCCCACTAGGGGACGTACATAGTCCAAGTGCCCGCTAGGTAACCTAGATAATCCAAGTGCGCGCTAGGGCATGTACATAGTCCAAGTGCCTGCTAGGAAACCTAGATAGTCCAAGTGCCAGCTAGTTAACCTACATCGTCCACGGACCCGCTAGTTAACCTACATAGTCAAAGGTCTGCTAGTTAACCTAGATAATCAAAGTGCCCGCTAGGTAACCTAGACAGTCCAAGTGCCCGCTAGGTAACATAGATAGCCCAAGTGCCCGCTAGGGAACATACATAGTCCAAGTGCCCACTAGGTAACCTAGACAGTCCAATTGCCCGCTAGTTAACCTAGACAGTCCAAGTACCCGATAGGGAACCTACATAGTCCAAGTGCTCGCTAAGCAACCTACATAGTCCAAGTGCCCGTTAGTTAACCTAGATAGTCAAAGTGCCTGCTAGGTAACCTAAATAGTCCAAGTGCCCGCTAGAGAACCTACATAGTCCAAGTGCCCGGTAGGTAACCTAGATTGTCCAATTGCCCGTTAGCTAACCTAGATAGTCGAAGTGTCCGCTAGTTAACCAACATATTCCAAGTGCCCGTTCGTTAACCTAGATAGTCCAAGTGCCCGCTAAGTAACCTAGACAGTCCAAGTGCCCGCTAGGTTACCTACATAGTCCAACTGCACGGTCCTTAACCTAGATAGTCCAAGTGCCGGCTAGTTAACCTAAATCGTCCAAGTGTCCGCTAGGTAACCTACATAGTCCTTGTGACTGCTAGGTAACCTAGATAGTCCAAGTGCCTGATAGCTAACCTACATAGTCCAAGTGTCCGTTCGTTAACATAGATAGTCCAAGTGCCCATTGGGTAACCTACATAGTCCAAGTGTCCGCTTGGAAACCTGGATAGTCCAAGTGCCCGCTAGTTAACCCACATAGTTCAAGTGCCTTCTAGGGAGCCTACATAGTCCACCTGACCGCTAGGGAACCTACATAGTCCAAGTGCCCATTAGGGAAACTACATAGTCCAAGTGCCCGCTAGGTAACCTACATAGTCCAAATGCCCGCAAGGCAACCTACATAGTCTAAATGCCCGCTATGCAACCTACGTAATCCAAGTGCCCGCTCTGGAACATACATAGTCCAAGTGCCCGTTAGCTAACCTAGATAGTCCAAGGGCCCGCTAGTTGACCTACATAGTCCAAGTGCCAGCTTGGTAACCTAGATAGTACAAGTGCCCGCTAGGGAACCTAGATAGTCCAAGTGCCTGTTAGCTAACCTAGATAGTCCAAGTGGCGGCTAGGTAACCTACATAGTCCAAGTGCCCGTTCGTTAACCTAGATAATCCAAGTGCCCCCTAGGTAACCTAGACAGTCCAAGTGCCCGCTAAGTAACCTACATAGTCCAAGTGCCCGTTTTTTAAACTACATAGTCCAAGTGCCCGCTAGGTAGCCTAGATAGTGAAAGTGCCCGTTAGGTAACCTAGATAGTCCAAGTGCTTGCTTGGTAACCTACATTGTCCAAGTTCCCTCTAGGTAACCTAGATAGTCCAAGTGCCTTTTACCTAACCTAGATAGTCCAAGTGCCCCCTAGGCAACATACATAGTCCAAGTGCCCGTTCGTTAACCTAGAAGTCCAAGAGCCCGCTATATAACCTAGACAGTCCAAGTGCCCTTTCGTTAACCTAGATAGTCCAAGTGCCCGCTAGGGAACCTATATACTCCAAGTGCTATCTAGGTAACCTAGATAGTCCAAGGGCCCGCTAGTTAACCTACATAATCCAAGGGCTCGCTTGTTAACTTTGATACTCCAAGTGCCCGTTAATAAACCTAGATCGTCCAAGTGCCCCCTAGTTAACCTAGATCGTCCAAGTGTCCTCTAGTTAACCTACATAGTCCAAGTGCCCGCTAGGTAACCTACATAGTGCAAGTGTCTGCTAGGTAACCTACATAGTCCAAGTGCCCGCTAGTTAACGTAGATAGTCCAAGTGCCCGCTAGGGAAGGTACATAGTCCAAGTGCCTGCTAGGTAACCTAGATAGTCCAAGGGCCTGCTAGTTAACCTACATAGTCCAAGTGCCCGCTAGGTAACATACATAGTGCAAGTGTCCGCTAGTTAACCTACATAGTCCAAGTGCCCACTAGGTAACCTACAAAGTGTAAGTGTCCGCTAGTTAACCTAGATCGTCCAATTGTCCGCTAGTTAACCTACATAGTCCAAGTGCCCGCTAGGTAACCTAGATAGTCCAAGTGCCCTTTAGGGAACCTAGAGAGTCCAAGTGCCCGCTAGGGAACCTACATAGTCCAATTGCCCGATCTGGAACATACATAGTCCAAGTGCCCGTTAGTTAACCTAGATAATCCAAGTGCCCGCTAGTTAACCCAGATAGTCCAAGTGCCAGCTAGGTAACCTACATTGTCCAAGTGCCCGCTAGGTAACCTATATAGTCCAAATGCCCGCTAGGGAACCTACATAGTCCAAGCGTCCGCTAGTTAACCTAGATAGTCCAAGTGCCCGCTAGTTAACCAGGATCATCAAAGTGCCCTCTAGTTAACTTACATAATCCAAAGGCCTGCAAGTAAACCTACATAGACCAAGGGCCCGCTAGTTAACCTAGATAGTCCAAGTGCCCGCTAGTTAACCTACATAGTCTAAGTTCCCGCTAGGTAACCTAGACAGTACAATTGCCCACTAGTTAACCTAGACAGTCCAAGTACCCGATAGGGAACCTACATAGTCCAATTGCCCGCTAGGGAACCTACATAGTCCAAGTGTCCTTTAGGTAACCTAGATAGTCAAAGGGCCTGCTAGGTAACCTAAATAGTCCAAGTGCCCGTTAGGGAACCTCCATAGTCTAAGTGCCCGCTAGGTAACCTAGATAGTCCTATTGCCCATTAGGTAACCTAGATAGTCGAAGTGTCCACTAGTTAACCTACATGGTCCAAGTGCCCGTTCGTCAACCTAGATAGTCCAAGTGCCCACTAGGTAACCTAGACAGTCCAAGTGCCCGCTAGGTTACCTACATAGTCCAAGTGCATGTTCGTTAACCTAGATAGTCCAAGTGCCCTCTGGTAACCTACATAGTCCAAGGGCCCGCTAGGTAACCTTGATAGTTCAAGTGCCTTCTAGTTAACCTACGTAGTCCAAGTGCCCGCTGGTTAACCTACATAGTCCAAGTGCCCGTTCGTTAACCTAGATAATCCAAGTGCCCGCTAGGTAACCTAGATAGTCCTAGTGCCCGCTAGGTTACCTACATAGTCCATATGCCCGCTAGTTAACCTAAATAGTCCAAGTGCCCATAAAGGAACCTAGATAGTCCAAATGCCCGCTAGGGAACCCACATAGTCCAAGTGCCCGCTAGGGAACTTACATAGTCCAAGGGCCGCTAGGGAACCTACATAGTCCAAGTGCCCATTCGTTAACCTAGATAATCCAAGTGCCCGCTAGGTAACCTAGACAGTCCAAGTGCCCCCTAGTTAACCTAGATAGTCCAAGTGCCCGCTAGGTAACCTACAAAGTATAAGTGCCCGCTTAGGAATCTATATAGTCCAAATGCCCGCTAGGGAGCCTACAAAATCCAAATGCCCGTTAGGTAACCAAGATAGTCCAAGGGCCCGCTAGGAAACCTACATAGTCCTAGTGCCCCCTAGTTAACCTACATTCTCCAAGTGCCCGCTAGGGAACCTACATAGTCCAAGGGCCCGCTAGGGAACCTACATAATCCAAGTGCCCGTTATTTAACCTAGATATTCCAAGTGCCCGCTAGGTAACATAGATAGTCCAACAGCCCGTTAGGTAACCAACATACTCCAAGAACCCGCTAGGCAACGTAAATAGTTCAAGTGCCAGCTTGGTAACCTAGATAGTCCAAGTGCCCGCTAGGTAACCTACAAAGTCTAAGTGCCCGCTAGGTTATCTATATAGTCCAAATGCCCGCTAGGGAACCTACATAGTCCAAGTGCCCACTAGGTAACCTAGATAGTCCAAGTGCCCTCGAGTTAACCTAGATCGTCTAAGTGCCCGCCAGTTAACCTACATAGTGCAAGTGTCCGCTAGTTAACCTACATAGTCCAAGTGCACGCTAGTTAACCTAGATCGTCCAAGTGTCCACTAGTTAACCTACATAGTCCAAGTGCCCACTAGGTAACCTAGATAGTACAACAGCCCGTTAGTTAACCTAGATAGTCCAAGTGCCCACTAGGGAACGTACATAGTCCAAGTACCCGCTAGGTAACCTAGATAGTCCAATTGCCCGCTAGGGTATGTACAGAGTCCAAGTGCCCGCTAGGTAACCTACATAGTCCAAGGGCCCGCTAGTTAACCTACATAGTCCAAGTGCCCGATATGGAACCGACATAGTCCAAGTGCCCGCTAAGGGACGAACATAGTCCAAGTGCCCGCTAGGGAACCTACATAGTCCAAGTGCCCTTTAGTGAACTTAGTCGTCCAAGTGCCCGCTTGGGAACCTGCATCGTCCAAGTGCCCGCTGGGTAACCTAGACAGTCCAAGTGCCCACTAGGTATCCTGCATACTCCAAGTGCCCGTCAGGTAACCTAGATAGTCCAAGTGCCCGCTAGGTAACCTACATAGTCCAAGTGCCCTCTAGGTAACCTACATAGTGCAAGTGTCCGCTAGTTAACCTACATAGTCCAAGTGCACGCTAGTTAACCTAGATCGTCCAAGTGTCCACTAGTTAACCTACATAGTCCAAGTGCCCACTAGGTAACCTAGATAGTACAACAGCCCGTTAGTTAACCTAGATAGTCCAAGTGCCCAGTAGGGAACGTACATAGTCCAAGTACCCGCTAGGTAACCTAGATAGCCCAATTGCCCCCTAGGGTATGTACAGAGTCCAAGTGCCAGCTAGGAAACCTACATAGTCCAAGGGCCCGCTAGTTAACCTACATAGTCCAAGTGCCCGATATGGAACCTACATAGTCCAAGTGCCCGCTAAGGGACGAACATAGTCCAAGTGCCCGCTAGGGAACCTACATAGTCCAAGTGCCCGTTAAGGAACTTAGTTTTCCAAGTGCCCGCTTGGGAACCTGCATCGTCCAAGTGCCCGCTAGTTAACCTATATCGACCAATTGCCCGCTAGTTAACCTACATAGACCAAGGGCCCTCTAGTTAACCTAGATAGTCCAAATGCCCGCTAGGGGACGTACATAGTTCAAGTGCCCACTAGGTAACTTAGATAGTCCAAGTGCCCCCTAGGATATGTACATAGTTCAAGTACCCGCTAGGTAACCTAGATAGTCCAAGGGCCCGCTAGTTAACCTACATAGTCCAAGTGCCCGGTAGTTAACTTACATAGTTCAAGTGTCCGTAGGGAACATACATAGTCCAAGGGCCCGGCTAGTTAACGTAGATAGTCCAAGTGCTGTTAGTTAACTGCCCGATAGGGAACCTACATAATCCAAGTGCCCTCTAGGGAACCTACATAGTCCAAGTGCCCGCTAGGCAACCTACATAGTCCAAGTGCCCATTCGTTAACCTAGATAATCCAAGGGCCCGCTAGGTAACATAGACAGTCCAAGTGCCCGCTAGTTAACCTACATAATCCAAGTGCCCGATAGGGAACCTACATAATCCACGTTCCCGCTTGGTAACCTAAATAGTCCAAATGCCCACTAGGGAAACTACATAGTCCGAGTGCCCGTTAGTTATCGCAGATAGTCCAAGTGCCTCCTAGTAAACCTACATAATCCATGGGCCCGCTAGTTAACCTACATAGTGCAAGGGCCCGCTAGTTAACCTAGAACGTGCAAGTGTCCGCTAGTTAACCTACATAGTCCAAGTGCTCGCTAGTTAACCTAAATAGTCCAAGTGGCCGCTAGGGATCCTTCATAATCCAAGTGCCCGCTAGTTAACCTAGATAGTCCAAGTGCCCACTAGGGGACGTACATAGTCCAAGTGCCCGCTAGGTAACCTAGATAATCCAAGTGCGCGCTAGGGCATGTACATAGTCCAAGTGCCTGCTAGGAAACCTAGATAGTCCAAGTGCCAGCTAGTTAACCTACATCGTCCACGGACCCGCTAGTTAACCTACATAGTCGAAGGTCTGCTAGTTAACCTAGATAATCAAAGTGCCCGCTAGGTAACCTAGACAGTCCAAGTGCCCGCTAGGTTACCTACATAGTCCAAGTGCCCGTTCGTTAACCTAGATAGTCCAAGTGCCCGCTAGGTAACCAACTAGTCCAAGGGCCTGCTAGGTAACCTAGATAGTCTAAGTGCCCTCTAGTTAACCTACGTAGTCCAAGTGCCCGATATGGAACCTAGATAATGAAAGTGCCCTTTAGGGAACCTAGATAGTCCAAGTGCCCGCTAGGGAACCTACATAGTCCAATTGCGCGCTCTGGAACATACATAGTCCAAGTGCTCATTAGTTAACCTAGATAATCCAAGTGCCCGCTAGTTAACCTAGATAGTCCAAGTGCCCGCTAGGTAACCTACATAGTCCAAGTGCCCGCTAGGTAACCTATATAGTCCAAATGCCCCCTGGGGAACCTACATAGTCCAAGCGCCCGCTAGTTAACCTAGATAGTCCAAGTGCCCGCTAGTTAACCAGAATCATCAAAGTGCCCTCTTGTTAACTTACATAGTCAAAAGGCCTGCTAGTTAACCTACATAGACCAAGGGCCCGCTAGTTAACCTAGATAGTCCAAGTGTCCGCTAGTTAACCTACATAGACCAAGTTCCCGCTAGGTAACCTAGACACTCCAAGTGACCACTAGGTTACCTATATAATCCAAGTGCCCGTTCGTTAACCTACATAGTCCAAGTGCCCGCTAGGTAACGTAGATAGCCCAAGTGCCCGCTAGGGAAAGTACATAGTCCAAGTGCCCGTAGTTAACCTAGATAGTCCAAGTGCCCACTAGTTAACCTACATAGTCCAAGTGCCTGCTAGGTAAACTACATAGTCCAAGTGCCCGTACGTTAACCTACATAGTCCAAGTTCCCGTTCGTTAACCTACATAGTCCAAGTGCCCGCTAGGTAACATAGATAGCCCAAGTGCCCGCTAGGGAACATACATAGTCCAAGTGCCCACTAGGTAACCTAGACAGTCCAATTGCCCGCTAGTTAACCTAGACAGTCCAAGTACCCGATAGGGAACCTACATAGTCCAAGTGCTCGCTAAGCAACCTACATAGTCCAAGTGCCCGTTAGTTAACCTAGATAGTCAAAGTGCCTGCTAGGTAACCTAAATAGTCCAAGTGCCCGCTAGAGAACCTACATAGTCCAAGTGCCCGGTAGGTAACCTAGATTGTCCAATTGCCCGTTAGCTAACCTAGATAGTCGAAGTGTCCGCTAGTTAACCAACATATTCCAAGTGCCCGTTCGTTAACCTAGATAGTCCAAGTGCCCGCTAAGTAACCTAGACAGTCCAAGTGCCCGCTAGGTTACCTACATAGTCCAACTGCACGGTCCTTAACCTAGATAGTCCAAGTGCCGGCTAGTTAACCTAAATCGTCCAAGTGTCCGCTAGGTAACCTACATAGTCCTTGTGACTGCTAGGTAACCTAGATAGTCCAAGTGCCTGATAGCTAACCTACATAGTCCAAGTGTCCGTTCGTTAACATAGATAGTCCAAGTGCCCATTGGGTAACCTACATAGTCCAAGTGTCCGCTTGGAAACCTGGATAGTCCAAGTGCCCGCTAGTTAACCCACATAGTTCAAGTGCCTTCTAGGGAGCCTACATAGTCCACCTGACCGCTAGGGAACCTACATAGTCCAAGTGCCCGTTAGGGAAACTACATAGTCCAAGTGCCCGCTAGGTAACCTACATAGTCCAAATGCCCGCAAGGCAACCTACATAGTCTAAATGCCCGCTATGCAACCTACGTAATCCAAGTGCCCGCTCTGGAACATACATAGTCCAAGTGCCCGTTAGCTAACCTAGATAGTCCAAGGGCCCGCTAGTTGACCTACATAGTCCAAGTGCCAGCTTGGTAACCTAGATAGTACAAGTGCCCGCTAGGGAACCTAGATAGTCCAAGTGCCTGTTAGCTAACCTAGATAGTCCAAGTGGCGGCTAGGTAACCTACATAGTCCAAGTGCCCGTTCGTTAACCTAGATAATCCAAGTGCCCCCTAGGTAACCTAGACAGTCCAAGTGCCCGCTAAGTAACCTACATAGTCCAAGTGCCCGTTTTTTAAACTACATAGTCCAAGTGCCCGCTAGGTAGCCTAGATAGTGAAAGTGCCCGTTAGGTAACCTAGATAGTCCAAGTGCTTGCTTGGTAACCTACATTGTCCAAGTTCCCTCTAGGTAACCTAGATAGTCCAAGTGCCTTTTACCTAACCTAGATAGTCCAAGTGCCCCCTAGGCAACATACATAGTCCAAGTGCCCGTTCGTTAACCTAGAAGTCCAAGAGCCCGCTATATAACCTAGACAGTCCAAGTGCCCTTTCGTTAACCTAGATAGTCCAAGTGCCCGCTAGGGAACCTATATACTCCAAGTGCTATCTAGGTAACCTAGATAGTCCAAGGGCCCGCTAGTTAACCTACATAATCCAAGGGCTCGCTTGTTAACTTTGATACTCCAAGTGCCCGTTAATAAACCTAGATCGTCCAAGTGCCCCCTAGTTAACCTAGATCGTCCAAGTGTCCTCTAGTTAACCTACATAGTCCAAGTGCCCGCTAGGTAACCTACATAGTGCAAGTGTCTGCTAGGTAACCTACATAGTCCAAGTGCCCGCTAGTTAACGTAGATAGTCCAAGTGCCCGCTAGGGAAGGTACATAGTCCAAGTGCCTGCTAGGTAACCTAGATAGTCCAAGGGCCTGCTAGTTAACCTACATAGTCCAAGTGCCCGCTAGGTAACATACATAGTGCAAGTGTCCGCTAGTTAACCTACATAGTCCAAGTGCCCACTAGGTAACCTACAAAGTGTAAGTGTCCGCTAGTTAACCTAGATCGTCCAATTGTCCGCTAGTTAACCTACATAGTCCAAGTGCCCGCTAGGTAACCTAGATAGTCCAAGTGCCCTTTAGGGAACCTAGAGAGTCCAAGTGCCCGCTAGGGAACCTACATAGTCCAATTGCCCGATCTGGAACATACATAGTCCAAGTGCCCGTTAGTTAACCTAGATAATCCAAGTGCCCGCTAGTTAACCCAGATAGTCCAAGTGCCAGCTAGGTAGCCTACATTGTCCAAGTGCCCGCTAGGTAACCTATATAGTCCAAATGCCCGCTAGGGAACCTACATAGTCCAAGCGTCCGCTAGTTAACCTAGATAGTCCAAGTGCCCGCTAGTTAACCAGGATCATCAAAGTGCCCTCTAGTTAACTTACATAATCCAAAGGCCTGCAAGTAAACCTACATAGACCAAGGGCCCGCTAGTTAACCTAGATAGTCCAAGTGCCCGCTAGTTAACCTACATAGTCCAAGTTCCCGCTAGGTAACCTAGACAGTACAATTGCCCACTAGTTAACCTAGACAGTCCAAGTACCCGATAGGGAACCTACATAGTCCAATTGCCCGCTAGGGAACCTACATAGTCCAAGTGTCCTTTAGGTAACCTAGATAGTCAAAGGGCCTGCTAGGTAACCTAAATAGTCCAAGTGCCGTTAGGGAACCTCCATAGTCTAAGTGCCCGCTAGGTAACCTAGATAGTCCTATTGCCCATTAGGTAACCTAGATAGTCGAAGTGTCCACTAGTTAACCTACATGGTCCAAGTGCCCGTTCGTCAACCTAGATAGTCCAAGTGCCCACTAGGTAACCTAGACAGTCCAAGTGCCCGCTAGGTTACCTACATAGTCCAAGTGCATGTTCGTTAACCTAGATAGTCCAAGTGCCCTCTGGTAACCTACATAGTCCAAGGGCCCGCTAGGTAACCTTGATAGTTCAAGTGCCTTCTAGTTAACCTACGTAGTCCAAGTGCCCGCTGGTTAACCTACATAGTCCAAGTGCCCGTTCGTTAACCTAGATAATCCAAGTGCCCGCTAGGTAACCTAGATAGTCCTAGTGCCCGCTAGGTTACCTACATAGTCCATATGCCCGCTAGTTAACCTAAATAGTCCAAGTGCCCATAAAGGAACCTAGATAGTCCAAATGCCCGCTAGGGAACCCACATAGTCCAAGTGCCCGCTAGGGAACTTACATAGTCCAAGGGCCGCTAGGGAACCTACATAGTCCAAGTGCCCATTCGTTAACCTAGATAATCCAAGTGCCCGCTAGGTAACCTAGAGAGTCCAAGTGCCCCCTAGTTAACCTAGATAGTCCAAGTGCCCGCTAGGTAACCTACAAAGTATAAGTGCCCGCTTAGGAATCTATATAGTCCAAATGCCCGCTAGGGAGCCTACAAAATCCAAATGCCCGTTAGGTAACCAAGATAGTCCAAGGGCCCGCTAGGAAACCTACATAGTCCTAGTGCCCCCTAGTTAACCTACATTCTCCAAGTGCCCGCTAGGGAACCTACATAGTCCAAGGGCCCGCTAGGGAACCTACATAATCCAAGTGCCCGTTATTTAACCTAGATAGTCCAAGTGCCCGCTAGGTAACATAGATAGTCCAACAGCCCGTTAGGTAACCAACATACTCCAAGAACCCGCTAGGCAACGTAAATAGTTCAAGTGCCAGCTTGGTAACCTAGATAGTCCAAGTGCCCGCTAGGTAACCTACAAAGTCTAAGTGCCCGCTAGGTTATCTATATAGTCCAAATGCCCGCTAGGGAACCTACATAGTCCAAGTGCCCACTAGGTAACCTAGATAGTCCAAGTGCCCTCGAGTTAACCTAGATCGTCTAAGTGCCCGCCAGTTAACCTACATAGTACAAGGTCCGCTAGTTAACCTAGATAGTCCAAGTGCTAGCTAGTTAACCTACATAGTACAAGGGCCCGCTAGTTGACCTAGATAGTCCAAGTGCCCGCTAGGTAACCTAAGTAGTCCAAATGTCAGATAGGGATCCTACATAGTCCATGTGCCCGCTAGGTAACCAACATAGTACAAGTGCCCGTTCTTTAATCTAGATAGTCCAAGTGCCCGCTAGGAAACCTACATAGTCCAAGGGCCCGCTAGGTCACCTAGACTGTCCCAGTGCCCGCTAGGTTACCTACATAGTCCAAGTGCCCGTTCGTTAACCTAGATAGTCCAAGTGTCCGCTAGGAAACCTACATAGTCCAAAGGTCCGCTAGGTAACCTAGACAGTCCAAATGCCCGCTAGTTAACCTACAAAGCCCAATTCCTGTTAGGTAACTTAGATAGTCCAAATGCCCGCTAGAAAACCCACATAGTCCAAGTGCTCTCTAGGGAACTTACATAGTCCAAGGGTCGCTAAGGAACCTACATAGTCCAAGTGCCCTTTAGTTAACCTAGATAGTCCAAGTGCCCACTAGGTAACCTAGATAGTCGAACAGCCCGGTAGGTAACCTACATACTCCACGTACCCGCTAGGTAACGTAGATAGTTCAAGTGCCAGCTAGGTAACCTAGATAGTCCAAGTGCCCGCTAGGTAACCTACAAAGTCTAATTGCCCGCTAGGTTATCTATATAGTCCAAATGCCCGCTAGGGAACCTACATAGTCCAAGTGCCCGGAAGGTAACCTAGATAGTCCAAGTGCCCGCTAATTAACCTACATAATCCAAGGGCCCGCTAGATAACCTACATAGTCCAAGGCCCGCTAGTTAACCTAGATAGTCCAAGTGCTCGCTAGTTAAGCTACATAGTACAAGGGCCCGCTAGTTGACCTAGATAGTCCAAGTGCCCGCTAGGTAACCTAAGTAGTCCAAATGTCCGATAGGGATCCTACATAGTCCAAGTGCCCGCTAGGTAACCTACATAGTCCAAGTGCCCGTTCGTTAACCTAGATAGTCCAAGTGCCCGCTAGGTAACCTAGACTGTCCTAGTGCCCGCTAGGTTACCTACATAGTCCAAGTGCCCGTTCGTTAACCTAGATAGTCAAAGTACCCGCTAGGAAACCTACATAGTCCAAGGGCCCGCTAGGTAACCTAGATAGTCCAAGTGCCCGCTAGGTAACCTCGACAGTCCAAGTGCCCGCTAGGTTACCTGCATATTCCAAGTGCCCGTTCGTTAACCTAGATAGTCCAAGTGCCCACTAGGTAACCTACATAGTCCTAGTGCCCGCTAGGTAACCTAGATAGTGCAAGGGCCCGCTAGTTAACCTACATAATCCATGGGCGCGCTAGTTAACCTAGATCGTGCAAGTGTCCACTAGTTAACCTACATAGTCCAAGTGCCCGCTAGTTAACCTATATACCAAGTGCCTGCTACGTAACCTAGATAGTCCAAGGGCACGCTAGTTAACCTACATAGTACAAGTGCCCGCTAGGCAACCTACATAGTCCGAGTGCACGCGAGTTAACCTAGATAGTCCAAGGGCCTGCTAGTTAACCTAGATACTCCAAGTGCCTGCTAGGTACCCTAAATAGTGCAAGTGTCTGCTAGTTAACCTACATATTCCAAGTGCCCGATATTTAACATAGATAGTCCAAGTGCCCGCTAGGTAAATTAGATAGTGTAAGTACCCGCTAGTTAACCTAGATAGTTCTAGTACCCACTAGGTAACCTAGATCGTCCAAGGGCCCCCTAGTTAGCCTACATAGTCCAAGTGCCCGCTAGGTAACCTAGATAGTCCAAGTGCCCGCTAGGTAACCTAGATAGTCCAAGTGCCCGTTCGGTAAACTAGATAGTCCAAGTGCACTTTAGGGAACCTAGATAATCCAAGGGCCCGCTAGTAAACCTACATAGTGCATGGGCCCGCTTGTTAACCTATATATTCCAAGTGCCCCCTAGTTAACCTACATAATCTAAGTGCCCGTTAGCTAACCTAGGTAGTCCAAGGGCCCGCTAGTTGACCTACATAGTCCAAATGCCAGCTAGGAAAGCTAGATAGTACAAGTGCCCGCTAGGGAACCTCCATAGTCTAAGTCCCGCTAGGTAACCTAGATAGTCCAATTGCCCATTAGGTAACCTAGATAGTCGAAGTGTCCGCTAGTTAACCTACATAGTCCAAGTGCCCGTTCGTCAACCTAGATAATCCAAGTGCCCACTAGGTAACCTAGACAGTCCAAGTGCCCGCTAGGTTACCTACATAGTCCAAGTGCATGTTCGTTAACCTAGATAGTCCAAGTGCCCTCTGGTAACCTACATAGTCCAAGGGCCCGCTAGGTAACCATGATAGTTCAAGTGCCTTCTAGTTAACCTACGTAGTCCAAGTGCCCACTAGGTAACCTAAATAATCCAAATGCCCGCTAGGGAACCTGCATAGTCCAAGTGCACGTTAGGGATCCTACATAGTTCAAGTGCCCGCTAGGTAACTTACATAGTCCAAATGCCCGCAAGGAAACCTACATAGTCTAACTGCCCTCTAGGCAACCTACATAATCCAAGTGCCCACTCTGGAACATGCATAGTCCATGTGCCCGTTAGCTAACCTAGATAGTCCAAGGGCCCGCTAGTTGACCTACATAGTCCAAGAGCCAGCTAGGTAACCTAGATAGTACAAGTGCCCACTAGGGAACCTAGATAGTCCAAGTGCCTTTTAGCTAACCTAGATAGTCCAAGTGGCGGCTAGGTCACCTACATAGTCCAAGTGCCCGTTCGTTAACCTAGATAATCCAAGTGCCCGCTAGGTAACCTAGATAGTCCAAGTGCCCGCTAGGTAACCTACATAGTCCAAATGCCCGCTAGTTAACCTAAATAGTCCAAGTGCCCATTAAGGAACCTAGATAGTCCAAATGCCCGCTAGGGAACCCACATAGTCCAAGTGCCCGCTAGGGAACTTACATTGTCCAAGGGCCGCTAGGGAACCTACATAGTCCAAGTGCCCATTTGTTAACCTAGATAATCCAAGTGCCCGCTAGGTAACCTAGACAGTCCAAGTGCCCGCTAGTTAATCTAGATAATCCAAGTGCCCGCTAGGTAACCTACAAAGTATAAGTGCCCGCTTAGGAATCTATGTAGTCCAAATGCCCGCTAGGGAGCCTACAAAATCCAAATGCCCGCTAGGTAACCTAGATAGTCCAAGGGCCCGCTAGGAGACCTACATAGTCCTAGTGCCCCCTAGTTAACCTACATTCTCCAAGTGCCCGATAAGGAACCTACATAGTCCAAGGGCCCGCTAGGGAACCTACATAGTCCAAGTGCCCGTTAGTTAACCTAGATAGTCCAAGTGCCCGCTAGGTAAGCTAGATATTCCAACAGCCCGTTAGGTAACCAACATACTCCAAGAACCCGCTAGGCAACGTAGATAGTTCAAGTGCCAGCTTGGTAACCTAGATAGTCCATGTGCCCGCTAGGTAACCTACAAAGTCTAAGTGCCCGCTAGGTTATCTATATAGTCCAAATGCCCGCTAGGGAACCTACATAGTCCAAGTGCCCGCTAGGTAACCTAGATAGTCCAAGTGCCCTCGAGTTAACCTAGATCGTCTAAGTGCCCGCCAGTTAACCTACATAGTACAAGGTCCGCTAGTTAACCTAGATAGTCCAAGTGCTCGCTAGTTAACCTACATAGTCCAAGTGCCCGCTAGGTAACATACATAGTGCAAGTGTCCGCTAGTTAACCTACATAGTCCAAGTGCCCACTAGGTAACCTACAAAGTGTAAGTGTCCGCTAGTTAACCTAGATCGTCCAATTGTCCGCTAGTTAACCTACATAGTCCAAGTGCCCGCTAGGTAACCTAGATAGTCCAAGTGCCCTTTAGGGAACCTAGAGAGTCCAAGTGCCCGCTAGGGAACCTACATAGTCCAATTGCCCGATCTGGAACATACATAGTCCAAGTGCCCGTTAGTTAACCTAGATAATCCAAGTGCCCGCTAGTTAACCCAGATAGTCCAAGTGCCAGCTAGGTAGCCTACATTGTCCAAGTGCCCGCTAGGTAACCTATATAGTCCAAATGCCCGCTAGGGAACCTACATAGTCCAAGCGTCCGCTAGTTAACCTAGATAGTCCAAGTGCCCGCTAGTTAACCAGGATCATCAAAGTGCCCTCTAGTTAACTTACATAATCCAAAGGCCTGCAAGTAAACCTACATAGACCAAGGGCCCGCTAGTTAACCTAGATAGTCCAAGTGCCCGCTAGTTAACCTACATAGTCCAAGTTCCCGCTAGGTAACCTAGACAGTACAATTGCCCACTAGTTAACCTAGACAGTCCAAGTACCCGATAGGGAACCTACATAGTCCAATTGCCCGCTAGGGAACCTACATAGTCCAAGTGTCCTTTAGGTAACCTAGATAGTCAAAGGGCCTGCTAGGTAACCTAAATAGTCCAAGTGCCGTTAGGGAACCTCCATAGTCTAAGTGCCCGCTAGGTAACCTAGATAGTCCTATTGCCCATTAGGTAACCTAGATAGTCGAAGTGTCCACTAGTTAACCTACATGGTCCAAGTGCCCGTTCGTCAACCTAGATAGTCCAAGTGCCCACTAGGTAACCTAGACAGTCCAAGTGCCCGCTAGGTTACCTACATAGTCCAAGTGCATGTTCGTTAACCTAGATAGTCCAAGTGCCCTCTGGTAACCTACATAGTCCAAGGGCCCGCTAGGTAACCTTGATAGTTCAAGTGCCTTCTAGTTAACCTACGTAGTCCAAGTGCCCGCTGGTTAACCTACATAGTCCAAGTGCCCGTTCGTTAACCTAGATAATCCAAGTGCCCGCTAGGTAACCTAGATAGTCCTAGTGCCCGCTAGGTTACCTACATAGTCCATATGCCCGCTAGTTAACCTAAATAGTCCAAGTGCCCATAAAGGAACCTAGATAGTCCAAATGCCCGCTAGGGAACCCACATAGTCCAAGTGCCCGCTAGGGAACTTACATAGTCCAAGGGCCGCTAGGGAACCTACATAGTCCAAGTGCCCATTCGTTAACCTAGATAATCCAAGTGCCCGCTAGGTAACCTAGAGAGTCCAAGTGCCCCCTAGTTAACCTAGATAGTCCAAGTGCCCGCTAGGTAACCTACAAAGTATAAGTGCCCGCTTAGGAATCTATATAGTCCAAATGCCCGCTAGGGAGCCTACAAAATCCAAATGCCCGTTAGGTAACCAAGATAGTCCAAGGGCCCGCTAGGAAACCTACATAGTCCTAGTGCCCCCTAGTTAACCTACATTCTCCAAGTGCCCGCTAGGGAACCTACATAGTCCAAGGGCCCGCTAGGGAACCTACATAGTCCAAGTGCCCATTTGTTAACCTAGATAATCCAAGTGCCCGCTAGGTAACCTAGACAGTCCAAGTGCCCGCTAGTTAATCTAGATAATCCAAGTGCCCGCTAGGTAACCTACAAAGTATAAGTGCCCGCTTAGGAATCTATGTAGTCCAAATGCCCGCTAGGGAGCCTACAAAATCCAAATGCCCGCTAGGTAACCTAGATAGTCCAAGGGCCCGCTAGGAGACCTACATAGTCCTAGTGCCCCCTAGTTAACCTACATTCTCCAAGTGCCCGATAAGGAACCTACATAGTCCAAGGGCCCGCTAGGGAACCTACATAGTCCAAGTGCCCGTTAGTTAACCTAGATAGTCCAAGTGCCCGCTAGGTAAGCTAGATATTCCAACAGCCCGTTAGGTAACCAACATACTCCAAGAACCCGCTAGGCAACGTAGATAGTTCAAGTGCCAGCTTGGTAACCTAGATAGTCCATGTGCCCGCTAGGTAACCTACAAAGTCTAAGTGCCCGCTAGGTTATCTATATAGTCCAAATGCCCGCTAGGGAACCTACATAGTCCAAGTGCCCGCTAGGTAACCTAGATAGTCCAAGTGCCCTCGAGTTAACCTAGATCGTCTAAGTGCCCGCCAGTTAACCTACATAGTACAAGGTCCGCTAGTTAACCTAGATAGTCCAAGTGCTCGCTAGTTAACCTACATAGTACAAGGGCCCGCTAGTTGACCTAGATAGTCCAAGTGCCCGCTAGGTAACCTAAGTAGTCCAAATGTCAGATAGGGATCCTACATAGTCCATGTGCCCGCTAGGTAACCTACATAGTCCAAGTGCGCGTTCTTTAATCTAGATAGTCCAAGTGCCCGCTAGGAAACCTACATAGTCCAAGGGCCCGCTAGGTCACCTAGACTGTCCCAGTGCCCGCTAGGTTACCTACATAGTCCAAGTGCCCGTTCGTTAACCTAGATAGTCCAAGTGTCCGCTAGGAAACCTACATAGTCCAAGGGTCCGCTAGGTAACCTAGACAGTCCAAATGCCCGCTAGTTAACCTACAAAGCCCAATTCCCGTTAGGTAACCTAGATAGTCCAAATGCCCGCTAGGGAACCCACATAGTCCAAGTGCCCGCTAGGGAACCCACATAGTCCAAGTGCCCGCTAGCGAACCTACATAGTCCAAGTGCCCTTTAGTTAACCTAGATAGTCCAAGTGCCCACTAGGTAACCTAGATAGTCGAACAGCCCGGTAGGTAACCTACATACTCCACGTACCCGCTAGGTAACGTAGATAGTTCAAGTGCCAGCTAGGTAACCTAGATAGTCCAAGTGCCCGCTAGGTAACCTACAAAGTCTAATTGCCCGCTAGGTTATCTATATAGTCCAAATGCCCGCTAGGGAACCTACATAGTCCAAGTGCCCGGAAGGTAACCTAGATAGTCCAAGTGCCCGCTAATTAACCTACATAATCCAAGGGCCCGCTAGATAACCTACATAGTCCAAGGCCCGCTAGTTAACCTAGATAGTCCAAGTGCTCGCTAGTTAAGCTACATAGTACAAGGGCCCGCTAGTTGACCTAGATAGTCCAAGTGCCCGCTAGGTAACCTCGACAGTCCAAGTGCCCGCTAGGTTACCTGCGTATTCCAAGTGCCCGTTCGTTAACCGAGATGGTCCAAGTGCCCACTAGTTAACCTACAAAGTCCTATTGCCAGCTAGGTAACCTAGATTGTCCAAGGGCCCGCTAGTTAACCTACATAATCCATGGGCCCACTAGTTAACCTAGATCGTGCAAGTGTCCACTAGTTAACCTACATAGTCCAAGTGCCCGCTAGTTAACCTATATACCAAGTGCCTGCTACGTAACCTAGATAGTCCAAGGGCACGCTAGTTAACCTACATAGTACAAGTGCCCGCTAGGCAACCTACATAGTCCGAGTGCACGCTAGTTAACCTAGATAGTCCAAGGGCCTGCTAGTTAACCTAGATACTCCAAGTGCCTGCTAGGTACCCTACATAGTGCAAGTGTCTGCTAGTTAACCTACATATTCCAAGTGCCCGATATTTAACATAGATAGTCCAAGTGCCCGCTAGGTAAATTAGATAGTGTAAGTACCCGCTAGTTAACCTAGATAGTTCTAGTACCCACTAGGTAACCTAGATTGTCCAAGGGCCCCCTAGTTAGCCTACATAGTCCAAGTGCCCGCTAGGTAACCTAGATAGTACAAGTGCCCGCTAGGTAACCTAGATAGTCCAAGTGCCCGTTCGGTAAACTAGATAGTCCAAGTGCCCTTTAGGGAACCTAGATAATCCAAGGGCCCGCTATTAAACCTACATAGTCCATGGGCCCGCTTGTTAACCTACATATTCCAAGTGCCCCCTAGTTAACCTACATAATCTAAGTGCCCGTTAGTTAACCTAGGTAGTCCAAGGGCCCGCTAGTTGACCTACATAGTCCAAATGCCAGCTAGGTAACCTAGATAGAACAATTGCCCTCTAGGGAACCTAGATAGTCCAAGTGCCTGTTAGCTAACCTAGATAGTCCAAGTGGCGGCTAGGTAACCTACACAGTCCAACTGCCCGTTCTTAAACCTAGATAATCCAAGTGCCCGCTACGTAACCTAGATAGTCCAAGGGCATTCTAGTTAACCTACACAGTACAAGTGCCCGCTAGGCAACCTAGATAGTCCAAGTGCCCGCTAAGGAACCTACATAGTCCAAGTGCACGCTAGTTAACCTAGATAGTCCAAGTTCCCGCTACTTAACCTCGATAGTCCAAGTGCCTGCTAGGTAACTTACATAGTGCAACTGCCCGCTAGTTAACCTAGATAGTTCTAGTACCCGCTAGGTAACCTAGATCGTCCAAGGGCCCGCCTAGTTAGCCTACATAGTCCAAGTGCCCGCTAGGTAACCTAGATAGTCCAATTGCCCGCTCGGTAACCTAGATAGTCCAAGTGCCTTTTAGGGAACCTAGATAGTCCAAGGGCCCGCTAGTAAACTTACATAGTCCATGAGCCCGCTAGTTAACCTACATAGTGCAAGTGTCCGCTAGTTAACCTACATATTCCAAGTGCCCCCTAGTTAACCTACATAATCTAATTTCCCGGTGGCTAACCTAGGTAGTCCAAGGACCCGCTAGTTGACCTACATAGTCCAAGTGCCAGCTAGGTAAACTAGATAGTACAAGTGCACGCTAGGGAACCTAGATAGTCCAAGTGCCCACTAGGCAACTTGCATAGTACAAGAGCCCGTTCGTTAACCTAGAATTCCAAGTGCCCGCTAGGTGACCTAGACAGTCCAAGTGCCCGCTAGGTTACCTGCATATTCCAAGTGCCCGTTCGTTAACCTAGATAGTCCAAGTGCCCACTAGGTAACCTACATAGTCGAAGTGCCCGCTAGGTAACCTATATAGTCCAAGTGCCCGCTAGGTAACCTAGATAGTCCAAGGGCCCGCTAATTAAATTACATAGTCCAAGGGCTCACTTGTTAACTTTGATAGTCCAAGTGCCCGCTAGTTAACCTAAATCATCCAAGTGCCCGCTAGTTAACCTAGATTGTCCAAGTGCCCGCTAGTTAACCTACATAGTCCAAGTGCCCGATAGGGAACCTACATAATCCAAGTGCCCGCTAGGCAACCTACATAGTCCAAGTGCCCGTTAGTTAACCTAGATAGTCAAAGTGCCTACTAGTTAACCTAGATAGTCCAAGTGCCCGCTAGTTAACCTAGATAGTCCAAGTGCCTGCTAGGTAACCTACATAGTGCAAATGTCCGCTAGTTAACATACATATTCCAAGTGCCCGCTAGTTAACATAGATAGTCCAAGTGCCCGCTAGGGAACGTACATAGTCCATGTGCCCGCTAGGTAACCTAGATCGTCCAAGGGCCCCCTAGTTAGCCTACATTGTCCAAGTGCCCGCTAGGTAATCTAGATAGTCCAAGTGCCCGTTCGGTAACCTAGATAGTCCAAGTGCCCTTTAGGGAACCTAGATAGTCCAAGAGCCCGCTAGTAAACCTACATAGTCCATGGGCCCGCTAGTTAACCTACATAGTGCAAGTGTCCGCTAGTTAACCTACATATTCCAAGTGACCCCTAGTTAACCTACATAATCTAATTTCCCGGTAGCTAACCTAGGTAGTCCAAGGACCCGATAGTTGACCTACATAGTCCAAGTGCCAGCTAGGTAAACTAGATAGTACAAGTGCCCGCTAGGGAACCTAGATAGTCCAAGTGCCTGTTAGCTAACCTAGATAGTCCAAGTGGCGACTAGGTAACCTACATAGTCCAAGTGCCCGTTCGTTAACCTAGATAATTCAAGTGCCCGCTAGGGAACCTAAATAGTCCAAGTGCCCGCTAGGCAACCTACATAGTCCAAGTGCCCATTCGTTAACCTAGATAATCCAAGTGCCCGCTAGGTAACCTAGACAGTCCAAGTGCCCGCTAGTTAACCTACATAATCCAAGTGCCCAATAGGGAACCTACATAATCCAAGTTCCCGCTTGGTAACCTAAATAGTCCATATGCCCGCTAGGGAAACTATATAGTCCGAGTGCCCGTTAGTTAACCCAGATAGTCCAAGTGCCTGCTAGTAAACCTACATAATCAATGGGCCCGCTAGTTAACATACATAGTGCAAGGGCCCGCTAGTTAACCTAGATCGTGCAAGTGTCCGCTAGTTAACCTACATAGTCCAAGTGCTCGCTAGTTAACCTAAATAGTCCAAGTGGCCGCTAGGGATCCTTCATAATCCAAGTGCCCGCTAGTTAACCTAGATAGTCCAAGTGCCCACTAGGGGACGTACATAGTCCAAGTGCCCGCTAGGTAACCTAGATAATCCAAGAGCGCGCTAGGGTATGTACATAGTCCAAGTGCCAGCTAGGAAACCTAGATAGTCCAAGTGCCCGCTAGTTAACCTACATAGTCCACGGGCCTGATAGTTAACCTACATAGTCGAAGGTCTGCTAGTTAACCTAGATAGTCAAAGTGCCCGCTAGGTAACCTAGACAGTCCAAGTGCCCGCTAGGTTACCTACATAGTCCAAGTGCCCGTTCGTTAACCTAGATAGTCCAAGTGCCCGCTAGATAAACTACATAGTCCAAGTGCCCGTTCGTTAACCTAGATAGTCCAAGTGCCCGCTAGGTAAACTACATAGTCCAAGTGCCCGTTCGTTAACCTAGATAGTCCAAGTGCCCGTTCGTTAACCTACATAGTCCAAGGGCCCGCTAGGTAACGTAGATAGCCCAAGTGCCCACTAGGGAAAGTACATAGTCCAAGTGCCCGTAGGTAACCTAGATAGTCCAAGTGCCCACTAGTAAACCTACATAGTCCAAGTGGCTGCTAGGTAAACTACATACTCCAAGTGCCCGTTCGTTAACCTACATAGTCCAAGTGCCCGTTCGTTAACCTACATAGTCCAAGTGCCCGCTAGGTAACATAGATAGCCCAAGTGCCCGCTAGGGAACATACATAGTCCAAGTGCCCACTAAGTAACCTAGACAGTCCAATTGCCCGCTAGTTAACCTAGACAGTCCAAGTACCCGATAGGGAACCTACATAGTACAAGTGCCCGATAGGGAACCTACATAATCCAGGTGCTCGCTAGGCAACCTATATAGTCCAAGTGCCCGTTAGTTAACCTAGATAGTCAAAGTGCCTGCTAGGTAACCTAAATAGTCCAAGTGCCCGCTAGAGAACCTACATAGTCCAAGTGCCCTCTAGGTAACCTAGATTGTCCAATTGCCCGTTAGCTAACCTAGATAGTCGAAGTGTCCGCTAGTTAACCAACATATTCCAAGTGCCCGTTCGTTAAGCTAGATAGTCCAAGTGCCCGCTAGGTAACCTAGACAGTCCAAGTGCCCGCTAGATTACCTACATAGTCCAACTGCATGGTCCTTAACCTAGATAGTCCAAGTTCCGGCTAGTTAACCTAAATTGTCCAAGTGTCCGCAAGGTAACCTACATAGTCCATGTGACTGCTAGGTCACCTAGATATTCCAAGTGCCTGATAGCTTACCTACATAGTCCAAGTGTCCGTTCGTTAACCTAGATAGTCCAAGTGCCCATTGGGTAACCTACATAGTCCAAGTGCCCGCTTGGTAACCTGGATAGTCCAAGTGCCCGCTACTTAACCTATATAGTCCAAGTTCCCGCTAGGTAACCTAGACAGTCCAAGTGACCACTAGGTTACCTACATAGTCCAAGTGCCCGTTCGTTAACCTACATAGTCCAAGAGCCCGCTAGGTAACGTAGATAGCCCAAGTGCCCGCTAGGGAAAGTACATAGCCCAAGTGCCCGTAGGTAACCTAGATAGTCCAAGTGCCCACTAGTTAAGCTACATAGTCCAAGTGCCTGCTAGGAAAACTACATAGTCCAAGTGCCCGTTCGTAAACCTACATAGTCCAAGTGCCCGTTCGTTAACCTACATAGTCCAAGTGCCCGCTAGGTAACATAGATAGCCCAAGTGCCCGCTAGGGAACATACATAGTCCAAGTGCCCACTAGGTAACCTAGACAGTCCAATTGCCCGCTAGTTAACCTAGACAGTCCAAGTACCCGATAGGGAACCTACATAGTCCAAGTGCTCGCTAGGAAACCTACATAGTCCAAGTGCTCGCTAGGCAACCTACATAGTCCAAGTGCCCGTTAGTTAACCTAGATAGTCCAATTGCCGTTAGCTAACCTAGATAGTCGAAGTGTCCGCTAGTTAACCTACATAGTCCAAGTGCCCGCTAGTTAACCTAAATAGTCCAAGTGGCCGCTAGGGATCCTTCATAATCCAAGTGCCCGCTAGTTAACCTAGTTAGTCTTCGTGCCCGTTAGTTAACCTAGATAGTCCAAGTGCCCACTAGAGGACGTACATAGTCCAAGTGCCCGCTAGGTAAACTAGATAATCCAAGTGCGCGCTAGGGTATGTACATAGTCCAAGTGCCTGCTAGGAAACCTAGACAGTCCAAGTGCCCGCTAGTTAACCTACATAGTCCACGGGGCCGATAGTTAACCTACATAGTCGAAGGTCTGCTAGTTAACCTAGATTGTCAAAGTGCCCGCTAGGTAACCTAGACAGTCCAAGTGCCCGCTAGGTAACCTATATAGTCCAAATGCCCGCTGGGAACCTACATATTCCAAGAGCCCTCTAGTTAACCTAGATAGTCCAAGTGCCCCCTAGTTAACCTAGATAGTCCAAATGCCTGCTACGTAACCGACATAGTGCAAGTGTCCGCTAGTTAACCTACATATTCCAAGTGCCCGCTAGTTAACATAGATAGTCCAAGTGCCCGCTAGGGAACGTACATAGTCCAAGTGCCCGCTAGGTAACTTAGATAGTGCAAGTGCCCGCTAGTTAACCTAGATAGTTCTAGTACCCGCTAGGTAACATCGATCGTTCAAGGGCCCCCTAGTTAGCCTATATAGTCCAAGTGCCCGCTAGATAACCTAGATAGTCCAAGTGCCCGTTTGGTGACCTAGATAGCCCAAGTGCCCTTTAGGGAACCTAGATAGTCCAAAAGCCCTGTAGTAAACCTTCATAGTCCATGGGCCCGCTAGTTAACCTACATAGTGCAAGTGTCCGCTAGTTAACCTACATATTCCAAGTGCCCGCTAGGGAACCTACATAGTCCAAGTGCCCGCTAGGCAACCTACATAGTCCAAAGGCCCGCTAGGTAACCTAGATAGTCAAAGTGCCCGTTAGGTAACCTAGATAGTCAAAGTGCCCGTTAGGTAACCTAGATAGTCCAAGTGCCCGCTAGGTAACTTACTTTGTCCAAGTTCCTGCTAGGTAACCTAGATAGTCCAAGTGCCCGTTACCTAACCTAGATAGTCCAAGTGCCCACTAGCCAACCTACATAGTACAAGAGCCCGTTCGTTGACCTAGAATTCCAAGTGCCCGCTAGGTAACCTAGACAGTCCAAGTTCCCGCTAGGTAACCTATATAGTCCAAGTGCCCGCTAGGTAACCTAGATAGTCCAAGGGCCCGCTAGTTAACCTACATAGTCCAAGGGCTCACTTGTTAAAATTGATAGTCCAAGTGCCCGCTTGTTAACCTAAATCGTCCATGTGCCCGCTTGTTAACCTAGATAGTCCAAGTGCCCGCTAGGTAACCAAAGTAGTCCAAATGTCCGATAGGGATCCTACATAGTCCAAGTGCCCGCTAGGTAACCTACATAGTCCAAGGGCCCGTTCGTTAACCTAGATAGTCCAAGTGCCTGCTAGGTAACCTAGACTGTCTAAGTGCACGCTAGGTTACCTACATAGTCCAAGTGCCCGTTCGTTAACATAGATAGTCCAAGTGCCCGCTAGGTAACCTAGATAGTCCAAGGGCCCGCTAGTTAACCTACATAGTCCAAGGGCTCACTTGTTAAATTGAGAGTCCAAGTGCCCGCTAGTTAACCTAAATCGTCCATGTGCCCGCTTGTTAACCTAGATAGTCCAAGTGCCCGCTAGGTAACCAAAGTAGTCCAAATGTCCGATAGGGATCCTACATAGTCCAAGTGCCCGCTAGGTAACCTACATAGTCCAAGGGCCCGTTCGTTAACCTAGATAGTCCAAGTGCCTGCTAGGTAACCTAGACTGTCTAAGTGCACGCTAGGTTACCTACATAGTCCAAGTGCCCGTTCGTTAACATACATAGTCCAAGTGCCGCTAGGAAACCTACATAGTCCAAAGGCCCGCTAGGTAAACTAGATAGTCCAAGTGCCCGCTAGGTAACCTAGAGTCCAAGTGCTCGCTAGTTAACCTACATAGTCCAAGTGCCCGCTAGGTAACATAGATAGCCCAAGTGCCCGCTAGGGAACATACATAGTCCAAGTGCCCACTAGGTAACCTAGACAGTCCAATTGCCCGCTAGTTAACCTAGACAGTCCAAGTACTCGATAGGGAACCTACATAGTCCAAGTGCTCGCTAGGCAACCTACATAGTCCAAGTGCTCGCTAGGCAACCTACATAGTCCAAGTGCCCGTTAGTTAACCTAGATAGTCCAATTGCCGTTAGCTAACCTAGATAGTCGAAGTGTCCGCTAGTTAACCTACATAGTCCAAGTGCCCGCTAGTTAACCTAAATAGTCCAAGTGGCCGCTAGGGATCCTTCATAATCCAAGTGCCCGCTAGTTAACCTAGTTAGTCTTCGTGCCCGTTAGTTAACCTAGATAGTCCAAGTGCCCACTAGAGGACGTACATAGTCCAAGTGCCCGCTAGGTAAACTAGATAATCCAAGTGCGCGCTAGGGTATGTACATAGTCCAAGTGCCTGCTAGGAAACCTAGATAGTCCAAGTGCCCGCTAGTTAACCTACATAGTCCACGGGCCCGATAGTTAACCTACATAGTCGAAGGTCTGCTAGTTAACCTAGATAGTCAAAGTGCCCGCTAGGTAACCTAGACAGTCCAAGTGCCCGCTAGGTAACCTATATAGTCCAAATGCCCGCTAGGGAACCTACATATTCCAAGAGCCCTCTAGTTAACCTAGATAGTCCAAGTGCCCCCTAGTTAACCTAGATAGTCCAAATGCCTGCTACGTAACCGACATAGTGCAAGTGTCCGCTAGTTAACCTACATATTCCAAGTGCCCGCTAGTTAACATAGATAGTCCAAGTGCCCGCTAGGGAACGTACATAGTCCAAGTGCCCGCTAGGTAACTTAGATAGTGCAAGTGCCCGCTAGTTAACCTAGATAGTTCTAGTACCCGCTAGGTAACCTCGATCGTTCAAGGGCCCCCTAGTTAGCCTATATAGTCCAAGTGCCCGCTGGATAACCTAGATAGTCCAAGTGCCCGTTTGGTGACCTAGATAGCCCAAGTGCCCTTTAGGGAACCTAGATAGTCCAAAAGCCCTGTAGTAAACCTTCATAGTCCATGGGCCCGCTAGTTAACCTACATAGTGCAAGTGTCCGCTAGTTAACCTACATATTCCAAGTGCCCGCTAGGGAACCTACATAGTCCAAGTGCCCGCTAGGCAACCTACATAGTCCAAAGGCCCGCTAGGCAACCTAGATAGTCAAAGTGCCCGTTAGGTAACCTAGATAGTCCAAGTGCCCGCTAGGTAACTTACTTTGTCCAAGTTCCTGCTAGGTAACCTAGATAGTCCAAGTGCCCGCTTGGTAACCTGGATTGTCCAAGTGCCCGCTAGTTAACCTACATAGTCCAAGTGCCTTCTAGGGAGCCTACATAGTCCACGTGACCGTTAGGGAACCTACATAGTCCAAGTGCCCGTTAGGGAAACTACATAGTCCAAGTGCCCTCTAGGTAACCTACATAGTCCAAATGCCCGCAAGGAAACCTACATAGTCTAAATGCCCGCTAGGCAACCTACATAATCCAAGTCCCCGCACAGGAACATACATAGTCCAAGTGCCTGTTAGCTAACCTAGATAGTCCAAGGGCCCGCTAGTTGACCTACATAGTCCAAGTGCCAGCTAGGTAACCTAGATAGTACAAGTGCCCTCTAGGGAACCTAGATAGTCCAAGTGCCTGTTAGCTAACCTAGATAGTCCAAGTGGCGGCTAGGTATCCTACATAGTCCAAGTGCCCGTTCGTTAACCTAGATAATCCAAGTGCCCCGTAGGTAACCTAGACAGTTCAAGTGCCCTCTAGGTAACCTACATAGTCCAAGTGCCCGTTATTTAACCTACATAGTCCAAGTGCCCGCTAGGTAACCTAGACAGTGAAAGTGCCCGTTAGGTAACCTAGATAGTCCAAGTGCCTGCTAGGTAAACTACATTGTCCAAGTTCCCGCTAGGTAACCTAGATAGTCCAAGTGCCTGTTACCTAACCTAGATAGTCCAAGTGCCCCCTAGGCAACATACATAGTCCAAGTGCCCGTTCGTTAACCTAGAAGTCCAAGAGCCCACTATGTAACCTAGACAGTCCAAGTGCCCGTTCGTTAACCTAGATAGTCCAAGGGCCCGCTAGGGAACCTATATACTCCAAGTGCTATCTAGGTAACCTAGATAGTCCAAGGGCCCGCTAGTTAACTTATATAGTCCAAGGTCCCGCTAGTAAACCTAAATAGTCCAAGGGCCCGCTAATTAACCTAGATTGTCCAAATGCCCGCTAGTTAACCTAAATCGTCCAAGTGTCCGCTAGGTAACCTACATAGTCCAAGTGACTGCTAGGTAACCTAGATAGTTCAAGTGCCTGATAGCTAACCTACATATTCCAAGTGTCCGTTCGTTAACCTAGATAGTCCAAGTGCCCATTGGGTAACCTACATAGTCCAAGTGCCCGCCGGGTAACCTGGATAGTCCAAGTGCCCGCTAGTTAACCTACATAGTCCAAGTGCCTTCTAGGGAGCCTACATAGTCCACGTGACCGCTAGGGAACCTACATAGTCCAAGTGCCCGTTAGGGAACCTACATAGTTCAAGTGCCCGCTAGGTAACATACATAGTCCAAATGCCGGCAAGGAAACCTACATAGTCAAAATGCCCTCTAGGCAACCTACATAATCCAAGTGCCCGCTCTGGAACATACATAGTCCAAGTGCCCATTAGATAACCTACATAGTCCAAATGCCCGCTAGTTAACCTACATACTCCAAGTGCCCGTTAAGGGACCTAGATAGTCCAAATGCCCGCTAGGGAACCCACATAGTCCAAGTGCCCGCTAGGGAACTTACATAGTCCAAGGGCCGCTAGGGAACCTACATAGTCCAAGTGTCCGTTAGTTAACCTAGATAGTCCAAGTGCCTACTAGGTAACCTAGATAGTCCAACAGCCCTGTAGGTAACCTACATACTCCAAGTACCCGCTAGGTAACGTAGATAGTTCAAGAGCCAGCTAGGTAACCTAGATAGTCCAAGTGCCCGCTAGGTAACCTACAAAGTATAAGTGCCCGATTAGGAATCTATATAGTCCAAATGCCCGCTAGGGAGCCTACATAATCCAAATGCCCGCTAGGTAACCTAGATAGTCCTAGGGCCCGCTAAGAAACCTACATAGTCCTAGTGCCCCCTACTTAACCTATATTCTCCAAGTGCCCGATAGGGAACCTACATAGTCCAAGGGCCCGCTAGGGAACCTACATAGTCCAAGTGCCCGTTAGTTAACCCAGATAGTCCAAGTGCCCGCTAGGTAACCTAGATAGTCCAACAGCCCGCTAGGTAACCAACATACTTCAAGAACCCGCTAGGCAACGTAGATAGTTCAAGTGCCAGCTTGGTAACCTAGATAGTCCAAGTGCCCGCTAGGTAACCTACAAAGTCTAAGTGCCCGCTAGGTTATCTATATAGTCCAAATGCCCGCTAGGGAACTTGCATAGTCCAAGTGCCCGCTAGGTAACCTAGATAGTCCAAGTGCCTGCTAGTTAACCTAGATCGTCTAAGTGCCCGCTAGTTAACCTAAGTAGTCTAAATGTCAGATAGGGATCCTACATAGTCCATGTGCCCGCTAGGTAACCTACATAGTCCAAGTGCCCGTTCGTTAACCTAGATAGTCCAAGTGCCCCCTAGGAAACCTACATAGTCCAAGGGCCCGCTAGGTAACCTAGACTGTCCCAGTGCCTGCTAGGTTAACTCCATAGTCCAAGTGCCCGTTCGTTAACCTAGATAGTCCAAGTGTCCGCTAGGAATCCTACATAGTCCAAGGGTCCGCTAGTTAACCTAGACAGTCCAAATGCCTGCTAGTTAACCTACATAGTCCAACTTCCCGTTAGCTAACCTAGATAGTCCAAATGCCCGCTAGGGAACCCACATAGTCCAAGTACCCGCTAGGGAACTTACATAGTCCAAGTGTCGCTAGGGAACATACATAGTCCAAGTGCCCGTTAGTTAACCTAGATAGTCCAAGTGCCCACTAGATAACCTAGATAGTCCAACAGCCCGGTAGGTAACCTACATACTCCAAGTACCCGCTAGGTAACGTAGATAGTTCAAGTGCCAGCTAGGTAACCTAGATAGTCCAAGTGCCCGCTAGGTAACCTACAAAGTCTAAGTGCCCGCTAAGGAATCTATATAGTCCAAATGCCCGCTAGGGAGCCTATATAATCCAAATGCCCGCTAGGTAACCTAGATAGTCCAAGGGCCTGCTAGGTAACCTACATAGTCCTAGTGCCCCCTAGTTAACCAACATTCTCCAAATGCCCGCTAGGGAACCTACATATTCCAAGTGCCCGCTAGGTAACCTACATAGTCCAAATGCCCTCTAGTTAACCCACATAGTCCAAGTGCGCGCTAGGGAACTTACATAGTCCAAGGGCCCGATAGGGAACCTACATAGTCCAAGTGCCCGTTAGTTAACCTAGATAGTCCAAGTGCCCACTAGGTAACCTAGATAGTCCAACAGCCTGCTAGGTAACCAACATACTCCAATAACATGCTAGGCAACGTAGATAGTTCAAGTGCCAGCTAGGTAACCTACAAAGTCTAAGTGCCCGCTAGGTTATCTATATAGTCCAAATGCCCGCTAGGGAACCTACATACTCCAAGTGCCCGGAAGGTAACCTAGATAGTCCAAGTGCCCGCTAATTAACCTACATAGTCTTAGGGCCCGCTAGATAACCTACATAGTCCAAGGTCCGCTAGTTAACCTAGATAGTCCAAGTGCTCGCTAGTTAAGCTACATTGTACAAGGGCCCGCTATTTGACCTAGATAGTCCAAGTGCCCGCTAGGTAACCTAAGTAGTCCAAATGTCCGCTGGGGATCCAGCATAGTCCAAGTGCCCGCTAGGTTACCTATATAGTCCAAGTGCCCGTTCGTTAACCTAGATAGTCCAAGTACCCGCTAGGAAACCTACATAGTCCAAGGGCCCGCTAGTTAACCTACATAGTCCAAGTGCCCGCTATGTAACCTAGATAGTCAAATTGCCCATTAGGTAACCTAGATAGTCCAAGTTCCCGTTAGGCAACCTACATGGTCCAAGAGCCCGTTCGTTAACGTAGATGTCCAAGTGCCCGCTAGGTAACTTAGACAGTCCACCTGCCCGCTAGGTTACCTGCATATTCCAAGTGCCCGTTCATTATCTAGATACTCCAAGTGCCCACTAGGTAACCTACATAGTCCTAGTGCCCGCTAGTTAACCTAGATAGTCCAAGGGCCTGCTAGTTAACCTACATAATCCATGGGCCCGCTAGTTAACCTAGATCGTGCAAGTGTCCACTAGTTAACCTACATAGTCCAAGTGCCCGCTAGTTAACCTATATACTAAGTGCCTGCTACGTAACCTAGATAGTCCAAGGGCACGCTAGTTAACCTACATAGTACAAGTGCCCGCTAGGCAACCTACATAGTCCGAGTGCACGCGAGTTAACCTAGATAGTCCAAGGGCCTGTTAGTTAACCTAGATAGTCCATGTGCCTGCTAGGTAACCTACATAGTGCAAGTGTCTGCTAGTTAACCTACATATTCCAACTGCCCGATAGTTAACATAGATAGTCCAAGTGCCCGCTAGGTAAATTAGATAGTGTAAGTACCCGCTAGTTAACCTAGATAGTTCTAGTACCCACTAGGTAACCTAGATCGTCCACTGGCCCCCTAGTTAGCATACATAGTCCAAGTGCCCGCTAGGTAACCTAGATAGTCCAAGTGCCCGCTAGGTAACCTAGATAGTCCAAGTGCCCATTCGGTAAACTAGATAGTCCAAGTGCCCTTTAGGGAACCTAGATAATCCAAGGGCCCGCTAGTAAACCTACATAGTCCATGGGCCCGCTTGTTAACCTACATATTCCAAGTGCCCCCTAGTTAACCTACATAATCTAAGTGCCCGTTAGCTAACCTAGGTAGTCCAAGGGCCCGCTAGTTGACCTATATAGTCCAAATGCCAGCTAGGTAACCTACATAGTCCAACTGCCCGTTCGTTAACCTAGATAACCCAAGTGCCCGCTTGATAACCTAGACAGTCCAAGTGCCCGCTAGTTAAGCAACATAATCCACGTGCCCGCTAGGGAACCTACATAGTCCAAGTGCCTGCTAGGCAACCTACATAGTACAAGTGCCCTTTAGTTAACCTAGATAGTTAAAGTGCCTGCTAGGTAACCTAGATAGTCCAAGTGCCCGTTCGGTAACATAGATAGTCCAAGTGCCCTTTAGGGATCCTTCATAATACAACTGCCTTCTAGGTAACCTAGATAGTCCAAGTGCCCGCTAGTTAACCTAGATAGTCCTAGTGCCCGTTAGTTAACCTAGATAGTCCAAGTACCCACTAGGGTACGTACATAGTCCATGTGCCCGCTAGGTAACCTAGATAGTCCTATTGCGCGCTAGGTTATGTACATAGTCCAAGTGCCTGCTAGGAAACCTAGATAGTCCAAGTGCCCGCTAGTTAACCTACATAGTCGAAGGTCTGCTAGTTAACCTAGATAGTCAAAGTGCCCGCTAGGTAACCTAGACAATCCAAGTGCCCGCTAGGTTACCTACATAGTCCAAGTGCCCGTTCGTTAACCTAGATAGTCCAATGCCCGCTAGGTAACCTACATAGTCCAAGGGCCCACTAGGTAACCTAGATAGACAAAGTGCCCGTTAGGTAACCTAGGTAGTCCAAGTGCCTGCTAGGTAACATACATTGTCCATGTTCCCGCTAGGTAACCTAGATAGTCCAAGTGCCCGTTACCTAACCTACATAGTCCAAGTGCCCGCTAGGAAACATACATAGTCCAAGTGCCCGTTCGTTAACCTAAAAGTCCAAGTGCCCGCTATGTAACCTAGACAGTCCAAGTGCCCGCTAGGTTACCTGCACAGTCCAAGTGCCCGTTCGTTAAGCTAGATAGTCCAAGTGCCCGCTAGGGAACCTATATAGTCCAAGTGCTATCTAGGTACCCTAGATAGTCCAAGTGCCCGCTAGTTAACCTACATTGTCCAAGTGCCTGCTAGGTAAACTACATAGAACAAGTGCCCGCTAGGATGTGTACATAGTCCAAGTGCCCGCTAGGTAACCTAGATAGTCTAAGTTCCCACTAGTTAACCTACATAGTCCAAGGGCCTGCTAGTTAACCTACATTGTCCAAGAGCCCGCTAGGTAACGTAGATAGCCCAAGTGCCCGCTAGGGAACGTACATATTCCAAGTGCCCTCTAGATAACCTAGACAGTCCAAGTACCCGATAGGGAACCTACATAGTCCAAGTGCCCGCTAGTTAACCTACATAGTCGAAGGTCTGCTAGTTAACCTAGATAGTCAAAGTGCCTGCTAGGTAACCTAGACAATCCAAGTGCCCGCTAGGTTACCTACATAGTCCAAGTGCCCGTTCGTTAACCTAGATAGTCCAATGCCCGCTAGGTAACCTACATAGTCCAAGGGCCCACTAGGTAACCTAGATAGACAAAGTGCCCGTTAGGTAACCTAGGTAGTCCAAGTGCCTGCTAGGTAACATACATTGTCCATGTTCCCGCTAGGTAACCTAGATAGTCCAAGTGCCCGTTACCTAACCTACATAGTCCAAGTGCCCGCTAGGAAACATACATAGTCCAAGTGCCCGTTCGTTAACCTAAAAGTCCAAGTGCCCGCTATGTAACCTAGACAGTCCAAGTGCCCGCTAGGTTACCTTCACAGTCCAAGTGCCCGTTCGTTAAGCTAGAAAGTCCATGTGCCCGCTAGGGAACCTATATAGTCCAAGTGCTATCTAGGTAACCTAGATAGTCAAAGTGCCCGCTAGTTAACCTACATTGTCCAAGTGCCTGCTAGGTAAACTACATAGAACAAGTGCCCGCTAGGATGTGTACATAATCCAAGTGCCCGCTAGGTAACCTAGATAGTCTAAGTGCCCACTAGTTAACCTACATAGTCCAAGGGCCTGCTAGTTAACCTACATTGTCCAAGAGCCCGCTAGGTAACGTAGATAGCCCAAGTGCCCGCTAGGGAACGTACATAGTCCAAGTGCCCACTAGGTAACCTAGACAGTCCAATTGCCCCCTAGTTAACCTAGACAATCCAAGTACCCGATAGGGAACCTACATAGTCCAAGTGCCCGCTAGGGAACCTACATAGTCCAAGTGCTCGCTAGGCAACCTACATAGTCCAAGTGCCCGTTAGTTAACATAGATAGTCCAATTACCGTTAGCTAGCCTAGATAGTCGAAGTGTCCGCTAGTTAGCCTACATAGTCCAAGTGCCCGTTCGTTAACCTAGATAGTCCAAGGGCCAGCTAGGTAAACTAGACAGTCCAAGTGCCCGCTGGGTTACCTACATTGTCCAAGTGCTCGTTCGTTAACCTAGATCTTCCAAGTGCCTGCTGGTATCCTACATAGTTCAAGGGCCCGCCTGGTAAACTTGATAGTGCAAGTGCCATCTAGTTAACCTAAGTAGTCCAAGTGCCCGCTAGGGATCCTTCATAATCCAAGTGCATTCTAGGTAACCTAGATAGTCCAAGTGCCCGCTAGTTAACCTAGATAGTCCTAGTACCTGTTAGTTAACCTAGATAGTCCAAGTGCCCACTAGGGGACGTACGTAGTCCAAGTGCCCGCTAGGTAAGCTAGATAGTCCAAGTGCGCGCTAGGGTATGTACATAGTCCAAGTGCCTGCTAGGAAACTTAGATAGTCCAAGTGCCCGCTAGTTAACCTACATAGTCCAAGGGCCCGCTAGTTAACCTACATAGTCCAAGATCTGCTAGTTAACCTAGATAATCAAAGTGCCCCCTAGGTAACCTAGACAGTCCAAGTGCCCGCTAGTTTACCTACATAGTCCATGTGCCCTTTCGTTAACCTAGATAGTCCAAGTGCCCGCTAGGTAACCTACATAGTCCAAGGGCCCGCTAGGTAACCTAGACAGACAAAGTGCCCGTTAGGTAACCTAGATAGTCCAAGTGCCTGCTAGGAAACCTACATTGTCCATGTTCCCTCTAGGTAACCTAGATAGTCCAAGTGCCCGTTACCTAACCTAGATAGTTCAAGTGCCAGCTAGGCAACATACATAGTCCAAGTGCCCGTTCGTTAACCTGGAAGTCCAAGTGCCCGCTATGTAACCTAGACAGTCCAAGTGCCCGCTAGGTTACCTGCATAGTACAAGTGCCCGTTCGTTAACCTAGATAGTCCAAGTGCCCACTAGGGAACCTATATAGTCCAAGTGCCCGCTATGTAACCTAGACAGTCCAAGTGCCCGCTAGGTTACCTGCATAGTCCAAGTGCCCGTTCGTTAACCTAGATAGTCCAAGTGCCCACTAGGTAACCTACATAGTCCAAGTGCCCGCTAGTTAACATAGATAGTCCAAGTTCCCGCTAGGGAAGGTACATAGTCCAAGCGCCCGCTAGGTAACCTAGAGAGTGCAAGTGCCCGCTAAAAAACCTACATATTCCAAGTGCCTGCTAAGTAACCTAGATAATCCAAGGGCCTGCTAGTTAACCTACATAGTCCAAGTGCCCGCTAGGTAACCTACATAGTGCAAGTGCCCGCTAGGTAACCTAGATAGTCCAAGTGCCCTTTAGGGAACCTAGATAGTCCAAGTGCCCGCCAGGGAACCTATATAGTCCAATTGCCCGCTCTGGAACATACATACTCCAAGTGCCCATTAGTTAACCTAGATAATCCAAGTGCCCGCTAGTTAACCTAGATAGTCCAGTGCCCGCTAGGTAACCTACATAATCCAAGTGCCCGCTAGGTAACCTATATAGTCCAAATGCCCGCTAGGGAACCTACATAGTCGAAGAGCGCTCTAGTTAACCTAGATAGTCCCAGTGCCCGCTAGTTAACCAGGATCATCAAAGTGCCCTCTAGTTAACTTACATAGTCTAAAGGCCTGCTAATTAACCTACATAGACCAAGGGCCCGCTAGTTAACCTAGATAGTGCAAGTGCCCGCTAGTTAACCTACATAGTCCAAGTTCCCGCTAGGTAACCTAGACAGTCCAAGTGACCACTAGGTTACCTACATAGTCTAAGTGCCCGTTCGTTAACCTTCATAGTCCAAGTGCCCGCTAGGTAACGTAGATAGCCCAAGTGCCCGCTAGGGAAAGTACATAGTCCAAGTGTCCGTAGGTAACATAGATAGTGCAAGTGCCCGCTAGTTAACCTACATAATCCAAGGGCCGCTATGTAACTTAGATAATCCAAGTGCCGGCTAGTTACCCTACATAGTCCAAAGGCCCGCCAGTTAACCTACATAGTGCAAGGGCACGCTAGTTATCCTAGATCGTCCAAGTGTCCGTTAGTTAACCTACATAATCCAAATGCCCGTTAGCTAACCTAGATAGTCCAAGGGCCCGCTAGTTGACCTACATAGTCCAAGTGCCCGCTAGGTAACCTAGTTAGTCCTAGTGCCCGTTAGTTAAACCAGATAGTCCAAGTGCCCGCTAGGGTATGTACATAGACCAAGTGCCCGCTAGGTAACCAAATAGTCCGAGTGCCCGCTAGTTAACCTACATAGTCGAAGGGCCCCTTAGTTAACCTAGATAGTCAAAGTGCCCGCTAGTTAACCTAGATTGTCCAAGTGTCCGCTAGTTAACCTACATTGTCCAAGTGCCCTTAGGTAACCTAGATAGTCCAAGTGCCCGCTAGGGAACCTACATAGTCCAAGTTCCTGCTAGGTAACCTAGATAGTCAAGGGCCCGTTACCTATCCTAGATCGTCCAAGTGCCCGCTAGGCAACCTACATAATCTGAGTGCCCGTTCGTTAACCTAGAAGTCCAAGTGTCCGCTACGTTACCTGCATAGTCCAAGTGCCCGTTAGGTAACCTACATAGTCCAAGTGCCAGCTAGGTAACCTAGATAGTCCAAGTACCCGTTAGCTAACCTAGATAGTCCAAATGCCCGCTAGGTAACCTACATAATCAAAGTGCCCGCTAGGTAACCTAGATAGTCCATGTTCCTGTTAGTTAACCTAGATAGTCCTAGTGCCCGCTAGGTAACCTACATAGTCCAAGGGCCCGCTCGTTAACCTAGTTCGTCCAAGTGTCCGCTAGGTAACCAAGATAGTCAAAGTGTCCGCTACGTAACCTACATAGTCCATGTTCCCACTAGGTCACCTAGATAGTCCAGGTGCCCGTTACCTAACCTAGATAGTCCAAGTGCCCGCTAGGTAACGTAGATGGCCCAAGTGCCCGCTAGGGAACGTACATAGTCCAATTGCCCAGCAGGTAACCTAGACAGTCCAATTGCCCCCTAGTTATCCTAGACAGTCCAAGTACCCGATAGGGAACGTACATAGTCCAAGTGCCCGCTAGGGAACCTACATAGTCCAAGTGCTCGCTAGGCAACCTACATGGTCCAAGTGCCCGTTAGTTAACCTAGATAGTCCAATTGCCGTTAGCTAACCTAGATAGTCGAAGTGTCCGCTACTTAACCTACATAGTCCAAGTGCCCGTTCGTTAATCTAGATAGTCCACGGGCCAGCTAGGTAAACTAGACAGTCCAAGTGCCCGCTGGGTTACCCACATAGTCCAAGTGCACGTTCGTTAACCTAGATCGTCCAAGTGCCCGCTGGTATCCTACATTGTCCAAGTGCCGGCTAGGTAACCTTGATAGTCCAAGTGACTTCTAGTTAACCTACGTAGTCCAAGTGCCCGCTAGGTAACCTACAGAGTCCAAGTGCCCACTAGGTAACCTAAATAATCCAAATGCCCGCTAGGGAAACTACATAGTCCAAGTGCCCGCTAGTTAACCTAGATAGTCCAAGTGCCCGCTAGTAAACCTAGATAGTCCAAGGGCCCGCTAGTTAACCTAGATAGTCCAAGTGCCCGCAGGTTAACCGAAATCTTGCAAGTGTCTGCTAGGTAACCTACATAATCCAAGTGACTGCTAGGTAACCTAGATAGTCCAAGTGCCCGCTAGTAAACCTAGATAGTCCAAGGGCCCGCTAGTTAACCTAGATAGTCCAAGTGCCCGCAGGTTAACCGAAATCTTGCAAGTGTCTGCTAGGTAACCTACATAATCCAAGTGACTGCTAGGTAACCTAGATAGTCCAAGTGCCTGATAGCTAACCTACATAGTACAAGTGTCCGTTCGTTAACCTAGACCGTCCAAGTGCCCATTGGGTAACCTACATAGTCCAAGTGCCGCCTGGTAACTTGGATAGTCCAAGTGCCCGCTAGTTAACCTACATAGTCCAAATGCCTTCTAGGGAGCCTACATAGTCCACGTGACCGATAAGGAACCTACACAGTCCAAGTGCCGTTAGCTAACCTAGATAGCCCAAGGGCCCGCTAGTTGACCTACATAGTCAAACTGCCAGCTAGGTAACCTAGATAGTACAAGTGCCCGCTAGGGAACCTAGATAGTCCAAGTGCCTGTTAGCTAACCTAGATAGTCCAAGTGGCGGCTAGGTAACCTACATAGTCCAAGTGCCCGATCGTTAACCTAGATAATCCAAGTGTCCACTAGGTAACCTAGACAGTCCAAGTGCCCGCTAGTTACCCTACATAGTCCAAGTGCCCGTTAGTTAACCTAGATAGTCAATGTGCCTGCTAGGTAACCTAGATAGTCCAAGTGCCCGCCAGGTAACCTACATAGTCCAAGTGCCCGCTAGGTAACCTAAATAGTACAAATGCCCGCTAGGGAAACTACATAGTCCAAGTGCCCGCTAGTTAACCTAGATAGTCCAAGTGCCTGCTAGTAAACCTACATAATCCATGGGCCCGCTAGTTAACCTACATAGTGCAAGGGCCCGCTAGTTTACCTAGATAGTGCAAGTGTCCGCTAGTTAACCTACATAGTCCAAGTGCCCGCTAGTTAACCTAGATAGTCCAAGTGCCCGCTAGGGATCCTTCATAATCCAAGTGCATTCTAGGTAACCTAGATAGTCCAAGTGCCCGCTAGTTAACCTAGATAATCCTAGTGCCCGTTAGTTAACCTAGATAGTTCAAGTGCCCACTAGGGGACGTACATAGTCCAAGTGCCCGCTAGGTAACCTAGATAGTCCAAGTGCGCGCTAGGGTATGTACATAGTCCAAGTGCCTGCTAGGAAACCTAGATAGTCCAAGTGCCCGCTAGTTAACCTACATAGTCCAAGGGCCCGCTAGTTAACCTACAAAGTCCAAGATCTGCTAGTTAACCTAGATAATCAAAGTTCCCGCTAGGTAACCTAGACAGTCCAAGTGCCCGCTAGGTTCCCTACATAGTCCAAGTGCCCTTTCGTTAACCTAGATAGTCCAAGTGCCCGTTAGGTAACCTACATATTCCAAGGGCCCGCTAGGTAACCTAGACAGACAGAGTGCCCGTTAGGTAACCTAGATAGTCCAAGTGCCTGCTAGGTAACATACATTGTCCATGTTCCCTCTAGGTAAACTAGATAGTCCAAGTGCCCGTTATCTAACCTAGATAGTCCAAGTGCCCGCTAGGCAACATACATAGTCCAAGTGCCTGTTGGTTAACCTGGAAGTCCAAGTGCCCGCTATGTAACCTAGACAGTCCAAGTGCCCGCTAGGTTACCTGCATAGTCCAAGTGCCCGTTCGTTAACCTAGATAGTACAAGTGCCCACTAGGAAACTTTTATAGTCCAAGTGCCCAATATGTAACCTAGACAGTCCAAGTGCCCGCTAGGTTACCTGCATAGTCCAAGTGCCCGTTCGTTAACCTAGATAGTCCAAGTGCCCACTAGGTAACCTACATAGTCCAAGTGCCCGCTAGTTAACATAGTTAGTCCAAGTGCCCGCAAGGGAAGGTACATAGTTCAAGTGCCCGCTAGGTAACCTAGAGAGTGCAAGAGCCCGCTAGTTAATCTACATAGTCCAAGTGCCCACTCGGTAACCTAGACAGTCCAATTGCCCGCTAGTTAACCTAGACAGTCCAAGTACCCGATAGGGAACCTACATAGTCCAATTGCCCGCTAGGGAACCTACATAGTCCAAGTGCTCGCTAGGCAACCTACATAGTCCAAGTGCCCGTTAGTTAACCTAGATAGTCCAATTGCCGTTAGCTAACCTAGATAGTCGAAGTGTCCGCTAGTTAACCTACATAGTCCAAGTGCCCGTTCGTTAACCTAGATAGTCCAAGGGCCAGCTAGGTAAACTAGACAGTCCAAGTGCCCGCTGGTTTACCAACATAGTCCAAGTGCACGTTCGTTAAACTAGATCGTCCAAATGCCCGCTGGTATCCTACATAGTCCAAGTGCCCGCTAGGTAACCTTGATAGTCCAAGTGCCTTCTAGTTAACCTACGTAGTCCAAGTGCCCACTAGGTAACCTACATAGTCCAAGTGCCCACTATTTAACCTAAATAATCCAAATGCCCGCTTGGGAAACTGCATAGTCCAAGTTCCCGCTAGTTAACCTAGATAGTCCAAGTGCCCGCTAGTAAACCTAGATAGTCCAAGGGCCGCTAGTTAACCTAGAT
Organism: Tenrec ecaudatus; assembly: GCF_050624435.1. Lineage (NCBI taxonomy): Eukaryota > Metazoa > Chordata > Mammalia > Afrosoricida > Tenrecidae > Tenrec > Tenrec ecaudatus. Next base: position 1,249,961 of record NW_027459471.1, read on the forward strand.
AGTCCAAGTGCCCGCTAGTTAACCTAAATCTCCCAAGTGTCCGCTAGGTAACCTACATAGTCCAAGTGACTGCTAGGTAACCTAGATAGTCCAAGTGCCTGATAGCTAACCTATATGTCCAAGTGTCCGTTCGTTAACCTAGATAGTCCAAGTGCCCATTGGGTAACCTACATAGTCCAAGTGCCGCCTGGTAACCTGGATAGTCCAAGTGCCCGCTAGTTAACCTATATAGTCCAAGTGCCTTCTAAGAGCCTACATAATCCACATGACCGCTAAGGAACCTACATAGTCCAAGTGCCCGTTAGATAACCTAGGTAGTCCAAGGGCCCGCTAGTTGACCTACATAGTCAAAGTGCCAGCTAGGTAACCTAGATAGTACAAGTGCCCGCTAGGGGACCTAGATAGTCCAAGTCCCTGTTAGCTAACCTAGATAGTCCAAGTGGCGGCTAGGTAACCTACATAGTCCAAGTGCTCGTTCGTTAACCTAGATAGTCCAATTGCCGTTAGCTAACCTAGATAGTCGAAGTGTCCGCTAGTTAACCTACATAGTCCAAGTGCCCGTTCGTTAACCTAGATAGTCCAAGGGCCAGCTAGGTAAACTAGACAGTCCAAGTGCCCGCTGGGTTACCTACATTGTCCAAGTGCTCGTTCGTTAACCTAGATCTTCCAAGTGCCTGCTGGTATCCTACATAGTTCAAGGGCCCGCCTGGTAAACTTGATAGTGCAAGTGCCATCTAGTTAACCTAAGTAGTCCAAGTGCCCGCTAGGGATCCTTCATAATCCAAGTGCATTCTAGGTAACCTAGATAGTCCAAGTGCCCGCTAGTTAACCTAGATAGTCCTAGTACCTGTTAGTTAACCTAGATAGTCCAAGTGCCCACTAGGGGACGTACGTAGTCCAAGTGCCCGCTAGGTAAGCTAGATAGTCCAAGTGCGCGCTAGGGTATGTACATAGTCCAAGTGCCTGCTAGGAAACTTAGATAGTCCAAGTGCCCGCTAGTTAACCTACATAGTCCAAGGGCCCGCTAGTTAACCTACATAGTCCAAGATCTGCTAGTTAACCTAGATAATCAAAGTGCCCCCTAGGTAACCTAGACAGTCCAAGTGCCCGCTAGTTTACCTACATAGTCCATGTGCCCTTTCGTTAACCTAGATAGTCCAAGTGCCCGCTAGGTAACCTACATAGTCCAAGGGCCCGCTAGCTAACCTAGACAGACAAAGTGCCCGTTAGGTAACCTAGATAGTCCAAGTGCCTGCTAGGAAACCTACATTGTCCATGTTCCCTCTAGGTAACCTAGATAGTCCAAGTGCCCGTTACCTAACCTAGATAGTTCAAGTGCCAGCTAGGCAACATACATAGTCCAAGTGCCCGTTCGTTAACCTGGAAGTGCAAGTGCCCGCTATGTAACCTAGACAGTCCAAGTGCCCGCTAGGTTACCTGCATAGTACAAGTGCCCGTTCGTTAACCTAGATAGTCCAAGTGCCCACTAGGGAACCTATATAGTCCAAGTGCCCGCTATGTAACCTAGACAGTCCAAGTGCCCGCTAGGTTACCTGCATAGTACAAGTGCCCGTTCGTTAACCTAGATAGTCCAAGTGCCCACTAGGGAACCTACATAGTCCAAGTGCCCGCTAGTTAACATAGATAGTCCAAGTTCCCGCTAGGGAAGGTACATAGTCCAAGCGCCCGCTAGGTAACCTAGAGAGTGCAAGTGCCCGCTAAAAAACCTACATATTCCAAGTGCCTGCTAAGTAACCTACATAGTGCAAGTGTCCGCTAGTTAACCTACATAGTCCAAGTGCCCGCTAGGTAACCTACATAGTGCAAGTGCCCGCTAGGTAACCTAGATAGTCCAAGTGCCCTTTAGGGAACCTAGATAGTCCAAGTGCCCGCCAGGGAACCTATATAGTCCAATTGCCCGCTCTGGAACATACATACTCCAAGTGCCCATTAGTTAACCTAGATAATCCAAGTGCCCGCTAGTTAACCTAGATAGTCCAGTGCCCGCTAGGTAACCTACATAATCCAAGTGCCCGCTAGGTAACCTATATAGTCCAAATGCCCGCTAGGGAACCTACATAGTCGAAGAGCGCTCTAGTTAACCTAGATAGTCCCAGTGCCCGCTAGTTAACCAGGATCATCAAAGTGCCCTCTAGTTAACTTACATAGTCTAAAGGCCTGCTAATTAACCTACATAGACCAAGGGCCCGCTAGTTAACCTAGATAGTGCAAGTGCCCGCTAGTTAACCTACATAGTCCAAGTTCCCGCTAGGTAACCTAGACAGTCCAAGTGACCACTAGGTTACCTACATAGTCTAAGTGCCCGTTCGTTAACCTTCATAGTCCAAGTGCCCGCTAGGTAACGTAGATAGCCCAAGTGCCCGCTAGGGAAAGTACATAGTCCAAGTGTCCGTAGGTAACATAGATAGTGCAAGTGCCCGCTAGTTAACCTACATAATCCAAGGGCCGCTATGTAACTTAGATAATCCAAGTGCCGGCTAGTTACCCTACATAGTCCAAAGGCCCGCCAGTTAACCTACATAGTGCAAGGGCACGCTAGTTATCCTAGATCGTCCAAGTGTCCGTTAGTTAACCTACATAATCCAAATGCCCGTTAGCTAACCTAGATAGTCCAAGGGCCCGCTAGTTGACCTACATAGTCCAAGTGCCCGCTAGGTAACCTAGTTAGTCCTAGTGCCCGTTAGTTAAACCAGATAGTCCAAGTGCCCGCTAGGGTATGTACATAGACCAAGTGCCCGCTAGGTAACCAAATAGTCCGAGTGCCCGCTAGTTAACCTACATAGTCGAAGGGCCCCTTAGTTAACCTAGATAGTCAAAGTGCCCGCTAGTTAACCTAGATTGTCCAAGTGTCCGCTAGTTAACCTACATTGTCCAAGTGCCCTTAGGTAACCTAGATAGTCCAAGTGCCCGCTAGGGAACCTACATAGTCCAAGTTCCTGCTAGGTAACCTAGATAGTCAAGGGCCCGTTACCTATCCTAGATCGTCCAAGTGCCCGCTAGGCAACCTACATAATCTGAGTGCCCGTTCGTTAACCTAGAAGTCCAAGTGTCCGCTACGTTACCTGCATAGTCCAAGTGCCCGTTAGGTAACCTACATAGTCCAAGTGCCAGCTAGGTAACCTAGATAGTCCAAGTACCCGTTAGCTAACCTAGATAGTCCAAATGCCCGCTAGGTAACCTACATAATCAAAGTGCCCGCTAGGTAACCTAGATAGTCCATGTTCCTGTTAGTTAACCTAGATAGTCCTAGTGCCCGCTAGGTAACCTACATAGTCCAAGGGCCCGCTCGTTAACCTAGTTCGTCCAAGTGTCCGCTAGGTAACCAAGATAGTCAAAGTGTCCGCTACGTAACCTACATAGTCAAAGTTCCCACTAGGTCACCTAGATAGTCCAGGTGCCCGTTACCTAACCTAGATAGTCCAAGTGCCCGCTAGGTAACGTAGATGGCCCAAGTGCCCGCTAGGGAACGTACATAGTCCAATTGCCCAGCAGGTAACCTAGACAGTCCAATTGCCCCCTAGTTATCCTAGACAGTCCAAGTACCCGATAGGGAACGTACATAGTCCAAGTGCCCGCTAGGGAACCTACATAGTCCAAGTGCTCGCTAGGCAACCTACATGGTCCAAGTGCCCGTTAGTTAACCTAGATAGTCCAATTGCCGTTAGCTAACCTAGATAGTCGAAGTGTCCGCTACTTAACCTACATAGTCCAAGTGCCCGTTCGTTAATCTAGATAGTCCACGGGCCAGCTAGGTAAACTAGACAGTCCAAGTGCCCGCTGGGTTACCCACATAGTCCAAGTGCACGTTCGTTAACCTAGATCGTCCAAGTGCCCGCTGGTATCCTACATTGTCCAAGGGCCGGCTAGGTAACCTTGATAGTCCAAGTGACTTCTAGTTAACCTACGTAGTCCAAGTGCCCGCTAGGTAACCTACAGAGTCCAAGTGCCCACTAGGTAACCTAAATAATCCAAATGCCCGCTAGGTTCCCTACATAGTCCAAGTGCCCGCTAGTTAACCTAGATAGTCCAAGTGCCCGCTAGTAAACCTAGATAGTCCAAGGGCCCGCTAGTTAACCTAGATAGTCCAAGTGCCCGCAGGTTAACCGAAATCTTGCAAGTGTCTGCTAGGTAACCTACATAATCCAAGTGACTGCTAGGTAACCTAGATAGTCCAAGTGCCCGCTAGTAAACCTAGATAGTCCAAGGGCCCGCTAGTTAACCTAGATAGTCCAAGTGCCCGCAGGTTAACCGAAATCTTGCAAGTGTCTGCTAGGTAACCTACATAATCCAAGTGACTGCTAGGTAACCTAGATAGTCCAAGTGCCTGATAGCTAACCTACATAGTACAAGTGTCCGTTCGTTAACCTAGACCGTCCAAGTGCCCATTGGGTAACCTACATAGTCCAAGTGCCGCCTGGTAACTTGGATAGTCCAAGTGCCCGCTAGTTAACCTACATAGTCCAAATGCCTTCTAGGGAGCCTACATAGTCCACGTGACCGATAAGGAACCTACACAGTCCAAGTGCCCGTTAGCTAACCTAGATAGCCCAAGGGCCCGCTAGTTGACCTACATAGTCAAACTGCCAGCTAGGTAACCTAGATAGTACAAGTGCCCGCTAGGGAACCTAGATAGTCCAAGTGCCTGTTAGCTAACCTAGATAGTCCAAGTGGCGGCTAGGTAACCTACATAGTCCAAGTGCCCGATCGTTAACCTAGATAATCCAAGTGTCCACTAGGTAACCTAGACAGTCCAAGTGCCCGCTAGTTACCCTACATAGTCCAAGTGCCCGTTAGTTAACCTAGATAGTCAATGTGCCTGCTAGGTAACCTAGATAGTCCAAGTGCCCGCCAGGTAACCTACATAGTCCAAGTGCCCGCTAGGTAACCTAAATAGTACAAATGCCCGCTAGGGAAACTACATAGTCCAAGTGCCCGCTAGTTAACCTAGATAGTCCAAGTGCCTGCTAGTAAACCTACATAATCCATGGGCCCGCTAGTTAACCTACATAGTGCAAGGGCCCGCTAGTTTACCTAGATAGTGCAAGTGTCCGCTAGTTAACCTACATAGTCCAAGTGCCCGCTAGTTAACCTAGATAGTCCAAGTGCCCGCTAGGGATCCTTCATAATCCAAGTGCATTCTAGGTAACCTAGATAGTCCAAGTGCCCGCTAGTTAACCTAGATAATCCTAGTGCCCGTTAGTTAACCTAGATAGTTCAAGTGCCCACTAGGGGACGTACATAGTCCAAGTGCCCGCTAGGTAACCTAGATAGTCCAAGTGCGCGCTAGGGTATGTACATAGTCCAAGTGCCTGCTAGGAAACCTAGATAGTCCAAGTGCCCGCTAGTTAACCTACATAGTCCAAGGGCCCGCTAGTTAACCTACAAAGTCCAAGATCTGCTAGTTAACCTAGATAATCAAAGTTCCCGCTAGGTAACCTAGACAGTCCAAGTGCCCGCTAGGTTCCCTACATAGTCCAAGTGCCCTTTCGTTAACCTAGATAGTCCAAGTGCCCGTTAGGTAACCTACATATTCCAAGGGCCCGCTAGGTAACCTAGACAGACAGAGTGCCCGTTAGGTAACCTAGATAGTCCAAGTGCCTGCTAGGTAACATACATTGTCCATGTTCCCTCTAGGTAAACTAGATAGTCCAAGTGCCCGTTATCTAACCTAGATAGTCCAAGTGCCCGCTAGGCAACATACATAGTCCAAGTGCCTGTTGGTTAACCTGGAAGTCCAAGTGCCCGCTATGTAACCTAGACAGTCCAAGTGCCCGCTAGGTTACCTGCATAGTCCAAGTGCCCGTTCGTTAACCTAGATAGTACAAGTGCCCACTAGGAAACTTTTATAGTCCAAGTGCCCAATATGTAACCTAGACAGTCCAAGTGCCCGCTAGGTTACCTGCATAGTCCAAGTGCCCGTTCGTTAACCTAGATAGTCCAAGTGCCCACTAGGTAACCTACATAGTCCAAGTGCCCGCTAGTTAACATAGTTAGTCCAAGTGCCCGCAAGGGAAGGTACATAGTTCAAGTGCCCGCTAGGTAACCTAGAGAGTGCAAGAGCCCGCTAGTTAATCTACATAGTCCAAGTGCCCACTCGGTAACCTAGACAGTCCAATTGCCCGCTAGTTAACCTAGACAGTCCAAGTACCCGATAGGGAACCTACATAGTCCAATTGCCCGCTAGGGAACCTACATAGTCCAAGTGCTCGCTAGGCAACCTACATAGTCCAAGTGCCCGTTAGTTAACCTAGATAGTCCAATTGCCGTTAGCTAACCTAGATAGTCGAAGTGTCCGCTAGTTAACCTACATAGTCCAAGTGCCCGTTCGTTAACCTAGATAGTCCAAGGGCCAGCTAGGTAAACTAGACAGTCCAAGTGCCCGCTGGTTTACCAACATAGTCCAAGTGCACGTTCGTTAAACTAGATCGTCCAAATGCCCGCTGGTATCCTACATAGTCCACGTGCCCGCTAGGTAACCTTGATAGTCCAAGTGCCTTCTAGTTAACCTACGTAGTCCAAGTGCCCACTAGGTAACCTACATAGTCCAAGTGCCCACTATTTAACCTAAATAATCCAAATGCCCGCTTGGGAAACTGCATAGTCCAAGTTCGCGCTAGTTAACCTAGATAGTCCAAGTGCCCGCTAGTAAACCTAGATAGTCCAAGGGCCGCTAGTTAACCTAGATAGTCCAAGTGCCCGCTAGTTAACCTAAATCTTCCAAGTGTCCGCTAGGTAACCTACATACTTCAAGTGACTGCTAGGTAACCTAGATAGTCCAAATGCCTGATAGCTAACCTATATGTCCAAGTGTCCGTTCGTTAACCTAGATAGTCCAAGTGCCCATTGGGTAACCTACATAGTCCAAGTGCCGCCTGGTAACCTGGATAGTCCAAGTGCCCGCTAGTTAACCTACATAGTCCAAGTGCCTTCTAAGAGCCTACATAGTCCACGTGACCGCTAAGGAACCTACATAGTCCAAGTGCCCGTTAGATAACCTAGGTAGTCCAAGGGCCCGCTAGTTGACCTACATAGTCAAAGTGCCAGCTAGGTAACCTAGATAGTACAAGTGCCCGCTAGGGGACCTAGATAGTCCAAGTCCCTGTTAGCTAACCTAGATAGTCCAAGTGGCGGCTAGGTAACCTACATAGTCCAAGTGCTCGTTCGTTAACCTAGATAGTCCAATTGCCGTTAGCTAACCTAGATAGTCGAAGTGTCCGCTAGTTAACCTACATAGTCCAAGTGCCCGTTCGTTAACCTAGATAGTCCACGGGCCAGCTAAGTAAACTAGACAGTCCATGTGCCCGCTGGTTTACCAACATAGTCCAAGTGCACGTTCGTTAACCTAGATCGTCCAAATGCCCGCTGGTATCCTACATAGTCCAAGTGCCCGCTAGGTAACCTTGATAGTCCAAGTGCCTTCTAGTTAACCTACGTAATCCAAGTGCCCACTAGGTAACCTACATAGTCCAAGTGCCCACTGGGTAAGCTAAATAATCCAAATGCCCGCTTGGGAAACTGCATAGTCCAAGTTCCCGCTAGTTAACCTAGATAGTCCAAGTGCCCGCTAGTAAACCTAGATAGTCCAAGGGCCGCTAGTTAACCTAGATAGTCCAAGTGCCCGCTAGTTAACCTAAATCTTCCAAGTGTCCGCTAGGTAACCTACATAGTCCAAGTGCCCGCTAGGTAACCTAGATAGTCCAAGTGTGCGCTAGGGTATGTACATAGTCCAAGTGCCTGCTAGGAAACCTAGATAGTCCAAGTGCCCGCTAGTTAACCTACATAGTCCAAGGGCCCGCTAGTTAACCTACATAGTCCAAGATCTGCTAGTTAACCTAGATAATCAAAGTGCCCGCTAGGTAACCTGGACAGTCCATGTGCCCGCTAGGTTCCCTACATAGTCCAAGTGCCCTTTCGTTAACCTAGATAGTCCAAGTGCCCGTTAGGTAACCTACATATTCCAAGGGCCCGCTAGGTAACCTAGACAGACAGAGTGCCCGTTAGGTAACCAAGATAGTCCAAGTGCCTGCTAGGTAACATACATTGTCCATGTTCCCTCTAGGTAACCTAGATAGTCCAAGTGCCCGTTATCTAACCTAGATAGTCCAAGTGCCCGCTAGGCAACATACATAGTCCAAGTGCCTGTTGGTTAACCTGGAAGTCCAAGTGCCCGCTATGTAACCTAGACAGTCCAAGTGCCCGCTAGGTTACCTGCATAGTCCAAGTGCCCGTTCGTTAACCTAGATAGTACAAGTGCCCACTAGGAAACCTATATAGTCCAAGTGCCCAATATGTAACCTAGACAGTCCAAGTGCCCGCTAGGTTACCTGCATAGTCCAAGTGCCCGTTCGTTAACCTAGATAGTCCAAGTGCCCACTAGGTAACCTACATAGTCCAAGTGCCCGCTAGTTAACATAGTTAGTCCAAGTGCCCGCAAGGGAAGGTACATAGTTCAAGTGCCCGCTAGGTAACGTAGAGAGTGCAAGAGCCCGCTAGTTAACCTACATAGTCCAAGTGCCCACTCGGTAACCTAGACAGTCCAATTGCCCGCTAGTTAACCTAGACAGTCCAAGTACCCGATAGGGAACCTACATAGTCCAATTGCCCGCTAGGGAACCTACATAGTCCAAGTGCTCGCTAGGCAACCTACATAGTCCAAGTGCCCGTTAGTTAACCTAGATAGTCCAATTGCCGTTAGCTAACCTAGATAGTCGAAGTGTCCGCTAGTTAACCTACATAGTCCAAGTGCCCGTTCGTTAACCTAGATAGTCCAAGGGCCAGCTAGGTAAACTAGACAGTCCAAGTGCCCGCTGGGTTACCAACATAGTCCAAGTGCACGTTCGTTAACCTAGATCGTCCAAATGCCCGCTTGGGAAACTGCATAGTCCAAGTTCCCGCTAGTTAACCTAGATAGTCCAAGTGCCCGCTAGTAAACCTAGATAGTCCAAGGGCCGCTAGTTAACCTAGATAGTCCAAGTGCCCGCTAGTTAACCTAAATCTCCCAAGTGTCCGCTAGGTAACCTACATAGTCCAAGTGACTGCTAGGTAACCTAGATAGTCCAAGTGCCTGATAGCTAACCTATATGTCCAAGTGTCGTTAACCTAGATAGTCCAAGTGCCCATTGGGTAACCTACATAGTCCAAGTGCCGCCTGGTAACCTGGATAGTCCAAGTGCCCGCTAGTTAACCTATATAGTCCAAGTGCCTTCTAAGAGCCTACATAGTCCACGTGACCGCTAAGGAACCTACATAGTCCAAGTGCCCGTTAGATAACCTAGGTAGTCCAAGGGCCCGCTAGTTGACCTACATAGTCAAAGTGCCAGCTAGGTAACCTAGATAGTACAAGTGCCCGCTAGGGAACCTAGATAGTCCAAGTCCCTGTTAGCTAACCTAGATAGTCCAAGTGGCGGCTAGGTAACCTACATAGTCCAAGTGCTCGTTCGTTAACCTAGATAGTCCAATTGCCGTTAGCTAACCTAGATAGTCGAAGTGTCCGCTAGTTAACCTACATAGTCCAAGTGCCCGTTCGTTAACCTAGATAGTCCAAGGGCCAGCTAGGTAAACTAGACAGTCCAAGTGCCCGCTGGGTTACCAACATAGTCCAAGTGCACGTTCGTTAACCTAGATCGTCCAAATGCCCGCTGGTATCCTACATAGTCCAAGTGCCCGCTAGGTAACCTTGATAGTCCAAGTGCCTTCTAGTTAACCTACGTAATCCAAGTGCCCACTAGGTAACCTACATAGTCCAAGTGCCCACTAGGTAACCTAAATAATCCAAATGCCCACTTGGGAAACTGTATAGTCCAAGTTCCCGCTAGTTAACCTAGATAGTCCAAGTGCCCGCTAGTTAACCTAAATCTTCCAAGTGTCCGCTAGGTAACCTATATAGTCCAAGTGACTGCTAGGTAACCTAGATAGTCCAAGTGCCTGATAGCTAACCTATATAGTCCAAGTGTCCGTTCGTTAACCTAGATAGTCCAAGTGCCCATTGGGTAACCTACATAGTCCAAGTGCCGCCTGGTAACCTGGATAGTCCAAGTGCCCGCTAGTTAACCTACATAGTCCAAGTGCCTTCTAAGGAGCCTACATAGTCCACGTGACCGCTAAGGAACCTACATAGTCCAAGTGCCCATTAGATAACCTAGGTAGTCCAAGGGCCCGCTAGTTGACCTACATAGTCAAAGTGCCAGCTAGGTAACCTAGATAGTACAAGTGCCCGCTAGGGAACCTAGATAGTCCAAGTCCCTGTTAGCTAACCTAGATAGTCCAAGTGGCGGCTAGGTAACCTACATAGTCCAAGTGCCCGTTCGTTAACCTAGATAATCCAAGTGCCCGCTAGGTAACCTAGACAGTCCAAGTGCCCGCTAGTTACCCTACATAGTCCAAGTGCCCGTTAGTTAACCTAGATAGTCAATGTGCCTGCTAGGTAACCTAGATAGTCCAAGTGCCCGCTAGGTAAGCTACATAGTCCAAGTGCCCGCTAGGTAACCTAAATAGTAAAAATGCCCGCTAGGGAAACTACATAGTCCAAGTGCCCGCTAGTTAACCTAGATAGTCCAAGTGCCTGCTAGTAAACCTACATAATCCATGGGCCCGCTAGTTAACCTACATAGTGCAAGGGCCCGCTAGTTAACCTAGATAGTACAAGTGCCTGTTAGTAAACCTACATAATCCATGGGTCTGCTAGTTAACCTACATAGTGCAAGGGCCCGCTAGTTAACCTTGATAGTGCAAGTGTCCGCTAGTTAACCTACATAGTCCAAGTGCCCGCTTGTTAACCTAGATAGTCCAAGTGCCCGCTAGGGATCCTTCATAATCCAAGTGCATTCTAGGTAACCTAGATAGTCCAAGTGCCCGCTAGTTAACCTAGATAGTCCTAGTGCCCGTTAGTTAACCTAGATAGTCCCAGTGCCCACTAGGGGACGTACATATTCCAAGTGCCCGCTAGGTAACCTAGATAGTCCAAGTGCGCGCAAGGTATGTACATAGTCCAAGTGCCTGCTAGGAAACCTAGATAGTCCAAGTGCCCGCTAGTTAACCTACATAGTCCAAGGGCCCGCTAGTTAACCTACATAGTCCAAGATCTACTAGTTAACCTAGATAATCAAAGTGCCCGCTAGGTAACCTAGACAGTCCAAGTGCCCGCTAGGTTACCTACATAGTCCAAGTGCCCTTTCGTTAACCTAGATAGTCCAAGTACCCGCTAGGTAACCTACATTTTCCAAGGGTCCGCTAGGTAACCTAGACAGACAAAGTGCCCGTTAGGTAACCTAGATAGCCCAAGTGCCTGCTAGGTAACCTACATTGTCCATGTTCCCTCTAGGTAACCTAGATAGTCCAAGTGCCCGTTACCTAACCTAGATAGTCCAAGTGCCCGCTAGGCAACATACATAGTCCAAGTGCCCGTTCGTTAACGTGGAAGTGCAAGTGCCCGCTATGTAACCTAGACAGTCCAAGTGCCCGCTAGGTTACCTGCATAGTCCAAGTGCCCGTTCGTTAACCTAGATAGTCCAAGTGCCCACTAGGAAACCTATATAGTCCAAGTGCCCAATATGTAACCTAGACAGTCCAAGTGCCCGCTAGGTTACCTGCATAGTCCAAGTGCCCGTTCGTTAACCTAGATAGAACAAGTGCCCACTAGGTAACCTACATAGTCCAAGTGCCCGCTAGTTAACATAGATAGTCCAAGTGCCCGCTAGGGAAGGTACATAGTCCAAGTGCCCGCTAGGTAACCTAGAGAGTGCAAGTGCCCGCTAGTTAACCTACATAGTCCAAGTGCCCACTAGGTAACCTAGACAGTCCAATTGCCCCCCAGTTAACCTAGACAGTCCAAGTACCCGATAGGGAACCTACATAGTCCAATTGCCCGCTAGGGAACCTACATAGTCCAAGTGCTCGCTAGGCAACCTACATAGTCCAAGTGCCCGTTAGTTAACCTAGATTGTCCAATTGCCGTTAGCTAACGTAGATAGTCGAAGTGTCCGCTAGTTAACCTACATAGTCCAAGTGCCCGTACGTTAAGCTAGATAGTCCAAGGGCCAGCTAGGTAAACTTGATAGTCCAAGTGCCCGCTGGGTTACCTACATAGTCCAAGTGCACGTTCGTTAACCTAGATCGTCCAAGTGCCCGCTGGTATCCTACATAGTCCAAGTGCCCGCTAGGTAACCTTGATAGTCCAAGTGACTTCTAGTTAACCTACGTAGTCCAAGTGCCCACTAGGTAACCTACATAGTCCATGTGCCCACTAGGTAACCTAAATAATCCAAATGCCCGCTAGGGAAACTACATAGTCCAAGTGCCCGCTAGTTAACCTAGATAGTCCAAGTGCCCGCTAGTAAACCTATATAGTCCTAGGGCCCATAGTTAACCTAGATAGTCCAAGTGCCCGCTAGTTAACCTAAATCTCCCAAGTGTCCGCTAGGTAACCTACATAGTCCAAGTGACTGCTAGGTAACCTAGACAGTCCAAGTGAATGATAGCTAACCTACATAGTCCAAGTGTCCGTTCGTTAACCTAGATAGTCCAAGTGCCCATTGGGTAACCTATATAGTCCAAGTGCCGCCTGGTAACCTGGATAGTCCAAGTGCCCACTAGTTAACCTACATAGTCCAAGTGCCTTCTAGGGAGCCTACATAGTCCACGTGACCGCTAAGGAACCTACATAGTCCAAGTGCCCGTTAGCTAACCTAGATAGTCCAAGGGCCCGCTAGTTGACCTACATAGTCAAAGTGCCAGCTAGGTAACCTAGATAGTACAAGTGCCCGCTAGGGAACCTAGATAGTCCAAGTGCCTGTTAGCTAACCTAGATAGTCCAAGTGGCGGCTAGGTAACCTACATAGTCCAAGTGCCCGTTCGTTAACCTAGATAATCCAAGTGTCCGCTAGGTAACCTAGACAGTCCAAGTGCCTGCTAGTTACCCTACATAGTCCAAGTGCCCGTTAGTTAACCTAGATAGTCCAAGTGCCCGCTAGGTAACCTACATTGTCCAAGTGCCCGCTAGGTAACCTAAATAGTACAAATGCCCGCTAGGGAAACTACATAGTGCAAGTACCCGCTAGTTAACCTAGATAGTCCAAGTGCCTGCTAGTAAACCTATATAATCCATGGGCCCGCTAGTTAACCTACATAGTGCAAGATCTGCTAGTTAACCTAGATAATCAAAGTGCCCGCTAGGTAACCTAGACAGTCCAAGTGCCCGCTAGGTTACCTACATAGTCCAAGTGCCCTTTCGTTAACCTAGATAGTCCAAGTGCCCGCTAGGTAACCTAGACAGACAAAGTGCACGTTAGGTAACCTAGATAGCCCAAGTGCCTGCTAGGCACCCTACATTGTCCATGTTCCCTCTAGTTAACCTAGATAGTCCTTGTGCCCGTTACCTAACCTAGATAGTCCAAGTGCCCGCCTGGCAACATACATAGTCCAAGTGCCCGTTCGTTAACCTGGAAGTCCAAGTGCCCGCTATGTAACCTAGACAGTCCAAGTGCCCGCTAGGTCACCTGCATAGTCCAAGTGCCCGTTCGTTAACCTAGATAGTCCAAGTGCCCACTAGGAAACCTATATAGTCCAAGTGCCCAATATGTAACCAGGACAGTCCAAGAGCCCGCTAGGTTACCTGCATAGTCCAAGTGCCCGTTCGTTAACCTAGATAGTCCAAGTGCCCACTAGGTAACCTACATAGTCCAAGTGCCCGCTAGTTAACATAGTTAGTCCAAGTGCCCGCAAGGGAAGGTACATAGTTCAAGTGCCCGCTAGGTAACCTAGAGAGTGCAAGAGACCGCTAGTTAACCTACATAGTCCAAGTGCCCACTAGGTAACCTAGACAGTCCAATTGCCCCCTAGTTAACCTAGACAGTCCAAGTACCCGATAGGGAACGTACATAGTCCAATTGCCCGCTAGGGAACCTACATAGTCCAAGTGCCCGTTAGTTAACCTAGATAGTCCAATTGCCGTTAGCTAACCTAGATAGTCGAAGTGTCCGCTAGTTAACCTACATAGTCCAAGTGCCCGTTCGTTAACCTAGATAGTCCAAGGGCCAGCTAGGTAAACTAGATAGTCCAAGTGCCCGCTGGTTTACCAACATAGTCCAAGTGCACGTTCGTTAACCTAGATCGTCCAAGTGCCCGCTGGTATCCTACATTTTTCCAAGTGCCCGGAAGGTAACCTTGATAGTCCAAGTGCCTTCTAGTTAACCTACGTAGTCCAAGTGCCCACTGGGTAACCTACATAGTCCAAGTGCCTTCTAGGGAGCCTACATACTCCACGTGACCGCTAGGGAACCTATATAGTCCAAGTGCCCGCTAGGGAACCTACATAGTCCAAATGCCCGCAAGGAAACCTACATAGTCTAAATGTCCGCCAGGCAACCTACATAATCCAAGTACCCGCTCTGGAACATACATAGTCCAAGTGCCCGTTAGATAACCTAGATAGTCCAAGGGCCCGCTAGTTGACCTACATAGTCCAAGTGCCAGCTTGGTAACCTAGATAGTACAAGTGCCCGCTAGGGAACCTAGATAGTCCAAGTGCCTGTTAGCTAACCTAGATAGTCCAAGTGGCGGCTAGGTCACCTACATAGTCCAAGTGCCCGTTCGTTAACTTAGATAATCCAAGTGCCCGTTAAGTAACCTAGACAGTCCAACTGCCCTCTAGTTACCCTACATAATCTAAGTGCCTGTTAGTTAACCTAGATAGTCAAAGTGCCTGCTAGGTAACCTAGATAGTCCAAGTACCCACTAGGTAACGTACATAGTCCAAGTGCCCGCTAGGCAACCTAAATAGTCCAAATGCCCGCTAGGGAAACTACATAGTCCAAGTGCCCCCTAGTAAACCTACATAATCCATGGGCCCCCTAGTAAACCTATATAATCCATGGGCCCGCTAGTTAACCTACATAGTGCAAGAGCCCGCTAGTTAACCTAGATCGTGCAAGTGTCCGCTAGTTAACCTACATAGTCAAGTGCCAGCCAGGTAACCTAGATAGTCCAATTGCCCGCTAGGGATCCTTCATAATCCAAGTGCCGGCTAGGTAACCTAGATAGTCCAAGTGCCCGCTAGTAAACCTAGATTGTCCAAGGGCCTGCTAGTTAACCTAGATAGTCCAAGTGCCCGCTAGTTAACCTAAATCGTCCAAGTGTCCGCTAGGTAACCTACATAGTCCAAGTGCCTGCTAGGTAACCTAGACATTCCAAGTTCCTGATCGCTAACCTACATAGTCCAAGTGTCCGCTCGTTAACGTAGATAGTCCAAGTGCCCATTGGATAACCTACATAGTCCAAGTGCCCGCTTGGTAACCTGGATAGTCAAAGTGCCCGCTAGTTAACCTACATAGTCCAAGTGCCTTCTAGGGAGCCTACATAGTCTACGTGACCGCTAGGGAACCTACATTGTCCAAGTGCCCGTTAGGGAACCTACATAGTCCAAGTGCCCGCTAGGTAACCTAGATAGTCCAAGTACCCGTTAGCTAACCTAGATAGTCCAAGTGCCCGCTAGGTAACCTACATAATCAAAGTGCCCGCTAGGTATGCTAGATAGTCCATGTTCCTGTTAGTTAACCTAGATAGTCCTAGTGCCCGCTGGGTAACCTACATAGTCCAAGGGCCCGTGAGGTAACCTAGATAGTCCAAGTGCCCGCTAGTTAACCTACATAGGCCAAGGGCCCGCTAGTTAACCTACATAGTCCAAGGTCTGCTAGTTAACCTAGATAGTAAAAGTGCCCGCTAGGTAACCTGACAGTCCAAGTGCCCGCTAGGTTACCTACATAGTCCAAGTGCCCGTTCGTTAACCTACATAGTCCAAGGGCCCGCTAGGTAACTTAGACAGACAAAATGCCCATTAGGTAACCTAGATAGTCCAAGTGCCTGCTAGGTAACCTACATTGTCCATGTTCCTTCTAGGTAACCTAGATAGTCCAAGTGCCCGTTACCTAACCTAGATAGTCCAAGTGCCCGCTAGGCAACATACATAGTCCAAGTGCCCGTTCGTTAACCTAGAAGTCCAAGTGCCCGCTATGTAACCTAGACAGTCCAAGTGCCCGCTAGGTCACCTGCATAGTCCAAGTGCCCGTTCGTTAACCTAGATAGCCCACTTGCCCACTACGGAACCTATATAGTCCAAGTGCCCGCTAGGTAACCTACATAGTGCAAGTGTCTGCTACGTAACCTACATAGTCCAAGTGCACCCTAGGGAAGGTACGTAGTCCAAGTGCCCGCTAAGGAAGGTACATAGTCCAAGGGCCCGCTAGGTAACGTAGAGAGTGCAAGTGCCCGCTAGATAACCTACATAGTCCAAGTGCCTGGTAGGTAACCTAGATAGTCCAAGGGCCTGCTAGTTAACCTACATAGTCCAAGTGCCCGCTAGGTAACCTACATAGTGCAAGTGTCCGCTAGTTAACCTACATAGTCCAAGTGCCCGCTAGGTAACCTAGACAGTCCAAGTGCCCGCTAGGTTACCTACATATTCGAAGTGCACGTTCGTTAACCTAGATAGTCCAAGTGCCCCTGGTAACCTACATAGTCCAAGGGCCCGCTAGGTAACCTTGATAATCCAAGTGCCTTCTAGTTAACCTACATAGTCCAAGTGCCCACTAGGTTACCTAAACAATCCAAATGCCCGCTAGGGAAACTACATAGTCCAAGTGCCGCTAGTTAACCTAGTTAGTCCAAGGGCCTGCTAGTTAACCTAGATAGTCCAAATGCCCGCTAGTTAACCTAAATCGTCCAAGTGTCCGCTAGGTAACCTACAAAGTCCAAGTGCCGGCTTGGTAACCTGGATATTCCAAGTGCCCTCTAGTTAACCTACATAGTCCAAGTGCCTTCTAGGGAGCCTACATACTCCATGTGACCGCTAGGGAACCTACATAGTCCAAGTGCCCGCTAGGGAACCTACATAGTCCAAATGCCCGCAAGGAAACCTACATAGTCTAAATGTCCACCAGGCAACCTACTTAATCCAAGTACCCGCTCTGGAACATACATAGTCCAAGTGCCCGTTAGATAACCAAGATAGTCCAAGGGCCCGCTAGTTGACCTACATAGTCCAAGTGCCAGCTTGGTAACCTAGATAGTAAAAGTGCCCGCTAGGGAACCTAGATAGTCCTAGTGCCTGTTAGCTAACCTAGATAGTTCAAGTGGCGGCTAGGTCACCTACACAGTCCAAGTGCCCGTTCGTTAACCTAGATAATCCAAGTGTCGTTAGGTAACCTAGACAGTCCAAGTGCCCGCTAGTTACCCTACATAATCTAAGTGCCCGTTAGTTAACCTAGATAGTCAAAGTGCTTGCTAGGTAACCTAGATAGTCCAAGTGCCCGCTAGGTAACGTACATAGTCCAAGTGCCCTCTAGGCAACTTAAATAGTCCAAATGCCCTTTAGGGAAGCTACATAGTCCAAGTGCCCGCTAGTTAACCTAGATAGTCAAGTGCCCCCTAGTAAACCTACATAATCCATGGGCCCGCTAGTTAACCTACATAGTGCAAGGGCCCGCTAGTTAACCTAGATCGTGCAAGTGTCCGCTAGTTAACCTACATAGTCCAAGTGCCAGCTAGGTAACCTAGATAGTCCAATTGCCCGCTAGGGATCCTTCATAATCCAAGTGCCTGCTAGGTAACCTAGATAGTCCAAGTGCCCGCTAGTAAACCTAGATTGTCCATGGGCCTGCTAGTTAACCTAGATAGTCCAAGTGCCCACTAGTTAACCTAAATCGTCCAAGTGTCCGCTAGGTAACCTACATAGTCCAAGTTCCTGCTAGGTAACCTAGATATTCCAAGTTCCTGATAGCTAACCTACATAGTCCTAGTGTCCGTTCGTTAACGTAGATAGTCCAAGTGCCTATTGGATAACCTACATAGTCCAAGTGCCCGCTTGGTAACCTGGATAGTCCAAGTGCCCGCTAGTTAACCTACATAGTCCAAGTGCCTTCTAGGGAGCCTACATAGTCCACGTGACCGCTAGGGAACCTACATAGTCCAAGTGCCCGTTAGGGAACCTACATAGTCCAAGTGCCCGCTAGGTAACCTAGATAGTCCAAGTACCCGTTTGCTAACCTAGATAGTCCAAGTGCCCGCTAGTTAACCTACATAATCAAAGTGCCCGCTAGGTATCCTAGATAGTCCATGTTCCTGTTAGTTAACCTAGATAGTCCTCGTGCCCGCTGGGTAACCTACATAGTCCAAGTGCCCGCTAGTTAACCTACATAGTCCAAGGGCCCGCTAGTTAACCTACATAGTCAAAGGTCTGGTAGTTAACCTAGATAGGCAAAGTGCCCGCTAGGTAACCTAGACAGTCCAAGTGCCCGCTAGGTTACCTACATAGTCCAAGTGCCCGTTCGTTAACCTACATAGTCTAAGGGCCCGTTAGGTAACCTAGACAGACAAAGTGCCCATTAGGTAACCTAGATAGTCCAAGTGCCTGCTAGGTAACCTACATTGTCCATGTTCCCTCTAGGTAACCTAGAGAGTCCAAGTGCCCGTTACCTAACATAGATAGTCCAAGTGCCCGCTAGGCAACATACATAGTCCAAGTGCCCATTCGTTAACCTAGAAGTCCAAGTGCCCGCTATGTAACCTAGACAGTCCAAGTGCCCGCTAGGTCACCTGCATAGTCCAAGTGCCCGTTCGTTAACCTACATAGTCCAAGTGCCCACTATGGAAACTATATAGTCCAAGTGCCCGCTAGGTAACCTACATAGTGCAAATGTCTGCTACGTAACCTACATAGTCCAAGTCCCCGCTAGGGAAGGTACATAGTCCAAGTGCCTGCTAGGTAACCTAGATATTCCAAGTTCTTGATAGCTAACCTACATAGTCCAAGTGTCCGTTCGTTAACGTAGATAGTCCAAGTGCCCATTGGATAACCTACATAGTCCAAGTGCCCGCTTGGTAACCTGGATAGTCCAAGTGCCCGCTAGTTAACCTACATAGTCCAAGTGCCTTCTAGGGAGTCTACATTGTCCACGTGACCGCTAGGGAACCTACATAGTCCAAGTGCCCGTTAGGGAACCTACATAGTCCAAGTGCCCGCTAGGGAACCTACATAGTCCAAATGCCCGAAAGGAAACCTACATAGTCTAAATGTCCGCCAGGCAACCTACATAATCCAAGTACCCGCTCTGGAACATACATAGTCCAAGTGCCCGTTAGATAACCTAGATAGTCCAAGGGCCCGCTAGTTGACCTAAATAGTCCAAGTGCCAGCTTGGTAACCTAGATAGTACAAGTGCCCGCTAGGGAACCTAGATAGTCCAAGTGCCTGTTAGCTAACCTAGATAGTCCAAGTGGCGGCTAGGTCACCTACATAGTCCAAGTGCCCGTTCGTTAACCTAGATAATCCAAGTGCCCGTTAGGTAACCTAGACAGTCCAAGTGCCCGCTAGTTACCCTACATAATCTAAGTGCCCGTTAGTTAACCTAGATAGTCAAAGTGCCTGCTAGGTAACCTAGATAGTCCAATACCCGCTAGGTAACGTACATAGTCCAAGTGCCCGCTAGGCAACCTAAATAGTCCAAATGCCCTTTAGGGAAACTACATAGTCCAAGTGCCCGTTCGTTAACCTAGATAATTCAAGTGCCCGTTAGGTAACCTAGACAGTCCAAGTGCCCTCTAGTTACCCTACATAATCTAAGTGCCCGTTAATTAACCTAGATAGTCAAAGTGCCTGCTAGGTAACCTAGATAGTCCAAGTACCCGCTAGGTAACGTACATAGTCCAAGTGCCCGCTAGGCAACCTAAATAGTTCAAATGCCCTTTAGGGAAACTACATAGTCCAAGTGCCCGCTAGTTAACCTAGATAGTCAAGTGCCCCCTAGTAAACCTACATAATCCATGGGCCCGCTAGTTAACCTACATAGTGCAAGGGCCCGCTAGTTAACCTAGATCGTGCAAGTGTCCGCTAGTTAACCTACATAGTCTAAGTGCCAGCTAGGTAACCTAGATAGTCCAATTGCCCGCTAGGGATCCTTCATAATCCAAGTGCCGGCTAGGTAACCTAGATAGTCCATGTGCCCGCTAGTAAACCTAGATTGTCCAAGGGCCTGCTAGTTAACCTAGATAGTCCAAGTGCCCGCTAGTTAACCTAAATCGTCCAAGTGTCCGCTAGGTAACCTACATAGTCCAAGTGCCTGCTAGGTAACCTAGATATTCCAAGTTCCTGATAGCTAACCTACATAGTCCAAGTGTCCGTTCGTTAACGTAGATAGTCCAAGTGCCCATTGGATAACCTACATAGTCCAAGTGCCCGCTTGGTAACCTGGATAGTCCAAGTGCCCGCTAGTTAACCTACATAGTCCAAGTGCCTTCTAGGGAGCCTACATAGTCCACGTGACCGCTAGGGAACCTACATAGTCCAAGTGCCCGTTAGGGAACCTACATAGTCCAAGTGCCCGCTAGGTAACCTAGATAGTCCAAGTACCCGTTAGCTAACCTAGATAGTCCAAGTGCCCGCTAGGTAACCTACATAATCAAAGTGCCCACTAGGTATCCTAGATAGTCCATGTTCCTGTTAGTTAACCTAGATAGTCCTATTGCCCGCTGGGTAACCTACATAGTCCAAGGGCCCGCGAGGTAACCTAGATAGTCCAAGTGCCCGCTAGTTAACCTACATAGGCCAAGGGCCCGCTAGTTAACCTACATATTCCAAGGTCTGCTAGTTAACCTAGATAGGCAAAGTGCCCGCTAGGTAACCTAGACAGTCCAAGTGCCCGCTAGGTTACCTACATAGTCCAAGTGCCCGTTCGTTAACCTACATAGTCCAATGGCCCGTTAGGTAACCTAGACAGACAAAGTGCCCATTAGGTAACCTAGATAGTCCAAGTGCCTGCTAGGTAACCTACATTGTCCATGTTCCCTCTAGGTAACCTAGAGAGTCCAAGTGCCCGTTACCTAACCTAGATAGTCCAAGTGCCCGCTAGGCAACATACATAGTCCAAGTGCCCATTCGTTAACCTAGAAGTCCAAGTGCCCGCTATGTAACCTAGACAGTCCAAGTGCCCGCTAGGTCACCTGCATAGTCCAAGTGCCCGTTCGTTAACCTAGATAGTCCAAGTGCCCACTATGGAAACTATATAGTCCAAGTGCCCTCTAGGTAACCTACATAGTGCAAATGTCTGCTATGTAACCTACATAGTCCAAGTGCCCGCTAGGGAAGGTATATAGTCCAAGTGCCTGCTAGGTAACCTAGATATTCCAAGTTCTTGATAGCTAACCTACATAGTCCAAGTGTCCGTTCGTTAACGTAGATAGTCCAAGTGCCCATTGGATAACCTACATTGTCCAAGTGCCCGCTTGGTAACCTGGATAGTCCAAGTGCCCGCTAGTTAACCTACATAGTCCAAGTGCCTTCTAGGGAGTCTACATTGTCCACGTGACCGCTAGGGAACCTACATAGTCCAAGTGCCCGCTAGGGAAACTACATAGTCCAAATGCCCGCAAGGAAACCTACATAGTCTAAATGTCCACCAGGCAACCTACATAATCCAAGTACCCGCTCTGGAACATACATTGTCCAAGTGCCCGTTAGATAACCTAGATAGTCCAAGGGCCCGCTAGTTGACCTAAATAGTCCAAGTGCCAGCTTGGTAACCTAGATAGTACAAGTGCCCGCTAGGGAACCTAGATAGTCCAAGTGCCTGTTAGCTAACCTAGATAGTCCAAGTGGCGGCTAGGTCACCTACATAGTCCAAGTGCCCGTTCGTTAACCTAGATAATCCAAGTGCCCGTTAGGTAACCTAGACAGTCCAAGTGCCCGCTAGTTACCCTACATAATCTAAGTGCCCGTTAGTTAACCTAGATAGTCAAAGTGCCTGCTAGGTAACCTAGATAATCCAAGTACCCGCTAGGTAACGTACATAGTCCAAGTGCCCGCTAGGCAACCTAAATAGTCCAAATGCCCTTTAGGGAAACTACATAGTCCAAGTGCCCGCTAGTTAACCTAGATAGTCAAGTGCCCCCTAGTAAACCTACATAATCCATGGGCCCGCTAGTTAACCTACATAGTGCAAGGGCCCGCTAGTTAACCTAGATCGTGCAAGTGTCCGCTAGTTAACCTACATAGTCCAAGTGCCAGCTAGGTAACCTAGATAGTCCAATTGCCCGCTAGGGATCCTTCATAATCCAAGTGCCTGCTAGGTAACCTAGATAGTCCAAGTGCCCGCTAGTAAACCTAGATTGTCCTAGGGCCTGCTAGTTAACCTAGATAGTCCAAGTGCCCGCTAGTTAACCTAAATCGTCCAAGTGTCCGCTAGGTAACCTACATAGTCCAAGTTCCTGCTAGGTAACCTAGATATTCCAAGTTCCTGATAGCTAACCTACATAGTCCAAGTGTCCGTTCGTTAACGTAGATAGTCCAAGTGCCCATTGGATAACCTACATAGTCCAAGTGCCCGCTTGGTAACCTGGATAGTCCAAGTGCCCGCTAGTTAACCTACATAGTCCAAGTGCCTTCTAGGGAGCCTACATAGTCCACGTGACCGCTAGGGAACCTACATAGTCCAAGTGCCCGTTAGGGAACCTACATAGTCCAAGTGCCCGCTAGGTAACCTAGATAGTCCAAGTACCCGTTAGCTAACCTAGATAGTCCAAGTGCCCGCTAGGTAACCTACATAATCAAAGTGCCCGCTAGGTATCCTAGATAGTCCATGTTCCTGTTAGTTAACCTAGATAGTCCTATTGCCCGTTGGGTAACCTACATAGTCCAAGGGCCCGCGAGGTAACCTAGATAGTCCAAGTGCCCGCTAGTTAACCTACATAGGCCAAGGGCCCGCTAGTTAACCTACATAGTCCAAGGTCTGCTAGTTAACCTAGATAGGCAAAGTGCCCGCTAGGTAACCTAGACAGTCCAAGTGCCCGCTAGGTTACCTACATAGTCCAAGTGCCCGTTCGTTAACCTACATAGTCCAAGGGCCCGTTAGGTAACCTAGACAGACAAAGTGCCCATTAGGTAACCTAGATAGTCCAAGTGCCTGCTAGGTAACCTACATTGTCCATGTTCCCTCTAGGTAACCTAGAGAGTCCAAGTGCCCGTTACCTAACCTAGATAGTCCAAGTGCCCGCTAGGCAACATACATAGTCCATGTGCCCATTCGTTAACCTAGAAGTCCAAGTGCCCGCTATGTAACCTAGACAGTCCAAGCGCCCGCTAGGTCACCTGCATAGTCCAAGTGCCCGTTCGTTAACCTAGATAGTCCAAGTGCCCACTATGGAAACTATATAGTCCAAGTGCCCGCTAGGTAATCTACATAGTGCAAATGTCTGCTATGTAACCTACATAGTCCAAGTGCCCGCTAGGGAAGGTATATAGTCCAAGTGCCTGCTAGGTAACCTAGATATTCCAAGTTCTTGATAGCTAACCTACATAGTCCAAGTGTCCGTTCGTTAACGTAGATAGTCCAAGTGCCCATTGGATAACCTACATAGTCCAAGTGCCCGCTTGGTAACCTGGATAGTCCAAGTGCCCGCTAGTTAACCTACATAGTCCAAGTGCCTTCTAGGGAGTCTACATTGTCCACGTGACCGCTAGGGTACCTACATAGTCCAAGTGCCCGCTAGGGAACCTACATAATCCAAATGCCCGCAAGGAAACCTACATAGTCTAAATGTCCGCCAGGCAACCTACATAATCCAAGTACCCGCTCTGGAACATACATAGTCCAAGTGCCCGTTAGATAACCTAGATAGTCCAAGGGCCCGCTAGTTGACCTAAATAGTCCAAGTGCCAGCTTGGTAACCTAGATAGTACAAGTGCCTGCTAGGGAACCTAGATAGTCCAAGTGCCTGTTAGCTAACCTAGATAGTCCAAGTGGCGGCTAGGTCACCTACATAGTCCAAGTGCCCGTTCGTTAACCTAGATAATCCAAGTGCCCGTTAGGTAGCCTAGACAGTCCAAGTGCCCTCTAGTTACCCTACATAATCTAAGTGCCCGTTAGTTAACCTAGATAGTCAAAGTGCCTGCTAGGTAACCTAGATAGTCCAAGTACCCGCTAGGTAACGTACATAGTCCAAGTGCCCGCTAGGCAACCTAAATAGTCCAAATGCCCGCTAGGGAAACTACATAGTCCAAGTGCCCGCTAGTTAACCTAGAAAGTCAAGTGCCCCCTAGTAAACCTACATAATCCATGGGCCCGCTAGTTAACCTACATAGTGCAAGAGCCCGCTAGTTAACCTAGATCGTGCAAGTGTCCGCTAGTTAACCTACATTGTCAAGTGCCAGCCAGGTAACCTAGATAGTCCAATTTCCCGCTAGGGATCCTTCATAATCCAAGTGCCGGCTAGGTAACCTAGATAGTCCAAGTGCCCGCTAGTAAACCTAGATTGTCCAAGGACCTGCTAGTTAACCTAGATAGTCCAAGTGCCCGCTAGTTAACCTAAATCGTCCAAGTGTCCGCTAGGTAACCTACATAGTACAAGTGCCTGCTAGGTAACCTAGATATTCCAAGTTCCTGATAGCTAACCTACATAGTCCAAGTGTCCGCTCCTTAACGTAGATAGTCCAAGTGCCCATTGGATAACCTACATAGTCCAAGTGCCCGCTTGGTA
Organism: Tenrec ecaudatus; assembly: GCF_050624435.1. NCBI lineage: Eukaryota > Metazoa > Chordata > Mammalia > Afrosoricida > Tenrecidae > Tenrec > Tenrec ecaudatus. The sequence goes on from NW_027459471.1 coordinate 1,274,501, forward strand.
ACCTGGATAGTCCAAGTGCCCGCTTGTTAACCTACATAGTCCAAGTGCCTTCTAGGGAGCCTACATAGTCCATGTGACCGCTAGGGAACCTACATAGTCCAAGTGCCCGTTAGGGAACCTACATAGTCCAAGTGCCCGCTAGGTAACCTAGATAGTCCAAGTACCCGTTAGCTAACCTAGATAGTCCATGTGCCCGCTAGGTAACCTACATAATCAAAGTGCCCGCTAGGTATCCTAGATAGTCCATGTTCCTGTTAGTTAACCTAGATAGTCCTAGTGCCCGCTGGGTAAACTACATAGTCCAAGGGCCCGCGAGGTAACCTACATAGTCCAAGTGCCCGCTTGTTAACCTACATAGGCCAAGGGCCCGCTAGTTAACCTACATAGTCCAAGGTCTGCTAGTTAACCTAGATAGTCAAAGTGCCCGCTAGGTAACCTAGACAGTCCAAGTGCCCGCTAGGTCACCTGCATAGTCCAAGTGCCCGTTCGTTAACCTAGATAGTCCAAGTGCCCACTATGGAAACTATATAGTCCAAGTGCCCTCTAGGTAACCTACATAGTGCAAATGTCTGCTATGTAACCTACATAGTCCAAGTGCCCGCTAGGGAAGGTATATAGTCCAAGTGCCTGCTAGGTAACCTAGATATTCCAAGTTCTTGATAGCTAACCTACATAGTCCAAGTGTCCGTTCGTTAACGTAGATAGTCCAAGTGCCCATTGGATAACCTACATAGTCCAAGTGCCCGCTTGGTAACCTGGATAGTCCAAGTGCCCGCTAGTTAACCTACATAGTCCAAGTGCCTTCTAGGGAGTCTACATAGTCCACGTGACCGCTAGGGAACCTACATAGTCCAAGTGCCCGCTAGGGAAACTACATAGTCCAAATGCCCGCAAGGAAACCTACATAGTCTAAATGTCCGCCAGGCAACCTACATAATCCAAGTACCCGCTCTGGAACATACATAGTCCAAGTGCCCGTTAGATAACCTAGATAGTCCAAGGGCCCGCTAGTTGACCTAAATAGTCCAAGTGCCAGCTTGGTAACCTAGATAGTACAAGTGCCCGCTAGGGAACCTAGATAGTCCAAGTGCCTGTTAGCTAACCTAGATAGTCCAAGTGGCGGCTAGGTCACCTACATAGTCCAAGTGCCCGTTCGTTAACCTAGATAATCCAAGTGCCCGTTAGGTAACCTAGACAGTCCAAGTGCCCGCTAGTTACCCTACATAATCTAAGTGCCCGTTAGTTAACCTAGATAGTCAAAGTGCCTGCTAGGTAACCTAGATAGTCCAAGTGCCCGCTAGGCAACCTAAATAGTCCAAATGCCCACTAGGGAAACTACATAGTCCAAGTGCCCGCTAGTTAACCTAGATAGTCAAGTGCCCCCTAGTAAACCTACATAATCCATGGGCCCGCTAGTTAACCTACATAGTGCAAGGGCCCGCTAGTTAACCTAGATCGTGCAAGTGTCCGCTAGTTAACCTACATAGTCCAAGTGCCAGCTAGGTAACCTAGATAGTCCAATTGCCCGCTAGGGATCCTTCATAATCCAAGTGCCTGCTAGGTAACCTAGATAGTCCAAGTGCCCGCTAGTAAACCTAGATTGTCCTAGGGCCTGCTAGTTAACCTAGATAGTCCAAGTGCCCGCTAGTTAACCTAAATCGTCCAAGTGTCCGCTAGGTAACCTACATAGTCCAAGTTCCTGCTAGGTAACCTAGATATTCCAAGTTCCTGATAGCTAACCTACATAGTCCAAGTGTCCGTTCGTTAACGTAGATAGTCCAAGTGCCCATTGGATAACCTACATAGTCCAAGTGCCCGCTTGGTAACCTGGATAGTCCAAGTGCCCGCTAGTTAACATACATAGTCCAAGTGCCTTCTAGGGAGGCTACATAGTCCACGTGACCGCTAGGGAACCTACATAGTCCAAGTGCCCGTTAGGGAACCTACATAGTCCAAGTGCCCGCTAGGTAACCTAGATAGTCCAAGTACCCGTTAGCTAACCTAGATAGTCCAAGTGCCCGCTAGGTAACCTACATAATCAAAGTGCCCGCTAGGTATCCTAGATAGTCCATGTTCCTGTTAGTTAACCTAGATAGTCCTATTGCCCGTTGGGTAACCTACATAGTCCAAGGGCCCGCGAGGTAACCTAGATAGTCCAAGTGCCCGCTAGTTAACCTACATAGGCCAAGGGCCCGCTAGTTAACCTACATAGTCCAAGGTCTGCTAGTTAACCTAGATAGGCAAAGTGCCCGCTAGGTAACCTAGACAGTCCAAGTGCCCGCTAGGTTACCTACATAGTCCAAGTGCCCGTTCGTTAACCTACATAGTCCAAGGGCCCGTTAGGTAACCTAGACAGACAAAGTGCCCATTAGGTAACCTAGATAGTCCAAGTGCCTGCTAGGTAACCTACATTGTCCATGTTCCCTCTAGGTAACCTAGAGAGTCCAAGTGCCCGTTACCTAACCTAGATAGTCCAAGTGCCCGCTAGGCAACATACATAGTCCAAGTGCCCATTCGTTAACCTAGAAGTCCAAGTGCCCGCTATGTAACCTAGACAGTCCAAGCGCCCGCTAGGTCACCTGCATAGTCCAAGTGCCCGTTCGTTAACCTAGATAGTCCAAGTGCCCACTATGGAAACTATATAGTCCAAGTGCCCGCTAGGTAACCTACATAGTGCAAATGTCTGCTATGTAACCTACATAGTCCAAGTGCCCGCTAGGGAAGGTATATAGTCCAAGTGCCTGCTAGGTAACCTAGATATTCCAAGTTCTTGATAGCTAACCTACATAGTCCAAGTGTCCGTTCGTTAACGTAGATAGTCCAAGTGCCCATTGGATAACCTACATAGTCCAAGTGCCCGCTTGGTAACCTGGATAGTCCAAGTGCCCGCTAGTTAACCTACATAGTCCAAGTGCCTTCTAGGGAGTCTACATTGTCCACGTGACCGCTAGGGAACCTACATAGTCCAAGTGCCCGCTAGGGAACCTACATAATCCAAATGCCCGCAAGGAAACCTACATAGTCTAAATGTCCGCCAGGCAACCTACATAATCCAAGTACCCGCTCTGGAACATACATAGTCCAAGTGCCCGTTAGATAACCTAGATAGTCCAAGGGCCCGCTAGTTGACCTAAATAGTCCAAGTGCCAGCTTGGTAACCTAGATAGTACAAGTGCCCGCTAGGGAACCTAGATAGTCCAAGTGCCTGTTAGCTAACCTAGATAGTCCAAGTGGCGGCTAGGTCACCTACATAGTCCAAGTGCCCGTTCGTTAACCTAGATAATCCAAGTGCCCGTTAGGTAACCTAGACAGTCCAAGTGCCCGCTAGTTACCCTACATAATCTAAGTGCCCGTTAGTTAACCTAGATAGTCAAAGTGCCTGCTAGGTAACCTAGATAGTCCAAGTACCCGCTAGGTAACGTACATAGTCCAAGTGCCCGCTAGGCAACCTAAATAGTCCAAATGCCCTTTAGGGAAACTACATAGTCCAAGTGCCCGCTAGTTAACCTAGATAGTCAAGTGCCCCCTAGTAAACCTACATAATCCATGGGCCCGCTAGTTAACCTACATAGTGCAAGGGCCCGCTAGTTAACCTAGATCGTGCAAGTGTCCGCTAGTTAACCTACATAGTCCAAGTGCCAGCTAGGTAACCTAGATAGTCCAATTGCCCGCTAGGGATCCTTCATAATCCAAGTGCCTGCTAGGTAACCTAGATAGTCCAAGTGCCCGCTAGTAAACCTAGATTGTCCTAGGGCCTGCTAGTTAACCTAGATAGTCCAAGTGCCCGCTAGTTAACCTAAATCGTCCAAGTGTCCGCTAGGTAACCTACATAGTCCAAGTTCCTGCTAGGTAACCTAGATATTCGAAGTTCCTGATAGCTAACCTACATAGTCCAAGTGTCCGTTCGTTAACGTAGATAGTCCAAGTGCCCATTGGATAACCTACATAGTCCAAGTGCCCGCTTGGTAACCTGGATAGTCCAAGTGCCCGCTAGTTAACCTACATAGTCCAAATGCCTTCTAGGGAGCCTACATAGTCCACGTGACCGCTAGGGAACCTACATAGTCCAAGTGCCCGTTAGGGAACCTACATAGTCCAAGTGCCCGCTAGGTAACCTAGATAGTCCAAGTACCCGTTAGCTAACCTAGATAGTCCAAGTGCCCGGTAGGTAACCTACATAATCAAAGTGCCCGCTAGGTATCCTAGATAGTCCATGTTCCTGTTAGTTAACCTAGATAGTCCTATTGCCCGTTGGGTAACCTACATAGTCCAAGGGCCCGCGAGGTAACCTAGATAGTCCAAGTGCCCGCTAGTTAACCTACATAGGCCAAGGGCCCGCTAGTTAACCTACATAGTCCAAGGTCTGCTAGTTAACCTAGATAGGCAAAGTGCCCGCTAGGTAACCTAGACAGTCCAAGTGCCCGCTAGGTTACCTACATAGTCCAAGTGCCCGTTCGTTAACCTACATAGTCCAAGGGCCCGTTAGGTAACCTAGACAGACAAAGTGCCCATTAGGTAACCTAGATAGTCCAAGTGCCTGCTAGGTAACCTACATTGTCCATGTTCCCTCTAGGTAACCTAGAGAGTCCAAGTGCCCGTTACCTAACCTAGATAGTCCAAGTGTCCGCTAGGCAACATACATAGTCCAAGTGCCCATTCGTTAACCTAGAAGTCCAAGTGCCCGCTATGTAACCTAGACAGTCCAAGCGCCCGCTAGGTCACCTGCATAGTCCAAGTGCCCGTTCGTTAACCTAGATAGTCCAAGTGCCCACTATGGAAACTATATAGTCCAAGTGCCCGCTAGGTAACCTACATAGTGCAAATGTCTGCTATGTAACCTACATAGTCCAAGTGCCCGCTAGGGAAGGTATATAGTCCAAGTGCCTGCTAGGTAACCTAGATATTCCAAGTTCTTGATAGCTAACCTACATAGTCCAAGTGTCCGTTCGTTAACGTAGATAGTCCAAGTGCCCATTGGATAACCTACATAGTCCAAGTGCCCGCTTGGTAACCTGGATAGTCCAAGTGCCCGCTAGTTAACCTACATAGTCCAAGTGCCTTCTAGGGAGTCTACATTGTCCACGTGACCGCTAGGGAACCTACATAGTCCAAGTGCCCGCTAGGGAACCTACATAATCCAAATGCCCGCAAGGAAACCTACATAGTCTAAATGTCCGCCAGGCAACCTACATAATCCAAGTACCCGCTCTGGAACATACATAGTCCAAGTGCCCGTTAGATAACCTAGATAGTCCAAGGGCCCGCTAGTTGACCTAAATAGTCCAAGTGCCAGCTTGGTAACCTATATAGTACAAGTGCCTGCTAGGGAACCTAGATAGTCCAAGTGCCTGTTAGCTAACCTAGATAGTCCAAGTGGCGGCTAGGTCACCTACATAATCCAAGTGCCCGTTCGTTAACCTAGATAATCCAAGTGCCCGTTAGGTAACCTAGACAGTCCAAGTGCCCTCTAGTTACCCTACATAATCTAAGTGCCCGTTAGTTAACCTAGATAGTCAAAGTGCCTGCTAGGTAACCTAGATAGTCCAAGTACCCGCTAGGTAATGTACATAGTCCAAGTGCCCGCTAGGCAACCTAAATAGTCCAAATGCCCGCTAGGGAAACTACATAGTCCAAGTGCCCGCTAGTTAACCTAGATAGTCAAGTGCCCCCTAGTAAACCTACATAATCCATGGGCCCGCTAGTTAACCTACATAGTGCAAGAGCCCGCTAGTTAACCTAGATCGTGCAAGTGTCCGCTAGTTAACCTACATAGTCAAGTGCCAGACAGGTAACCTAGATAGTCCAAGTGCCCGCTAGTAAACCTAGATTGTCCAAGGGCCTGCTAGTTAACCTAGATAGTCCAAGTGCCCGCTAGTTAACCTAAATCGTCCAAGTGTCCGCTAGGTAACCTACATAGTACAAGTGCCTGCTAGGTAACCTAGATATTCCAAGTTCCTGATAGCTAACCTACATAGTCCAAGTGTCCGCTCCTTAACGTAGATAGTCCAAGTGCCCATTGGATAACCTACATAGTCCAAGTGCCCGCTTGGTAACCTGGATAGTCCAAGTGCCCGCTTGTTAACCTACATAGTCCAAGTGCCTTCTAGGGAGCCTACATAGTCCATGTGACCGCTAGGGAACCTACATAGTCCAAGTGCCCGTTAGGGAACCTACATAGTCCAAGTGCCCGCTAGGTAACCTAGATAGTCCAAGTACCCGTTAGCTAACCTAGATAGTCCATGTGCCCGCTAGGTAACCTACATAATCAAAGTGCCCGCTAGGTATCCTAGATAGTCCATGTTCCTGTTAGTTAACCTAGATAGTCCTAGTGCCCGCTGGGTAAACTACATAGTCCAAGGGCCCGCGAGGTAACCTACATAGTCCAAGTGCCCGCTAGTTAACCTACATAGGCCAAGGGCCCGCTAGTTAACCTACATAGTCCAAGGTCTGCTAGTTAACCTAGATAGTCAAAGTGCCCGCTAGGTAACCTAGACAGTCCAAGTGCCCGCTAGGTCACCTGCATAGTCCAAGTGCCCGTTCGTTAACCTAGATAGTCCAAGTGCCCACTATGGAAACTATATAGTCCAAGTGCCCTCTAGGTAACCTACATAGTGCAAATGTCTGCTATGTAACCTACATAGTCCAAGTGCCCGCTAGGGAAGGTATATAGTCCAAGTGCCTGCTAGGTAACCTAGATATTCCAAGTTCTTGATAGCTAACCTACATAGTCCAAGTGTCCGTTCGTTAACGTAGATAGTCCAAGTGCCCATTGGATAACCTACATAGTCCAAGTGCCCGCTTGGTAACCTGGATAGTCCAAGTGCCCGCTAGTTAACCTACATAGTCCAAGTGCCTTCTAGGGAGTCTACATTGTCCACGTGACCGCTAGGGAACCTACATAGTCCAAGTGCCCGCTAGGGAAACTACATAGTCCAAATGCCCGCAAGGAAACCTACATAGTCTAAATGTCCGCCAGGCAACCTACATAATCCAAGTACCCGCTCTGGAACATACATAGTCCAAGTGCCCGTTAGATAACCTAGATAGTCCAAGGGCCCGCTAGTTGACCTAAATAGTCCAAGTGCCAGCTTGGTAACCTAGATAGTACAAGTGCCCGCTAGGGAACCTAGATAGTCCAAGTGCCTGTTAGCTAACCTAGATAGTCCAAGTGGCGGCTAGGTCACCTACATAGTCCAAGTGCCCGTTCGTTAACCTAGATAATCCAAGTGCCCGTTAGGTAACCTAGACAGTCCAAGTGCCCGCTAGTTACCCTACATAATCTAAGTGCCCGTTAGTTAACCTAGATAGTCAAAGTGCCTGCTAGGTAACCTAGATAGTCCAAGTACCCGCTAGGTAACGTACATAGTCCAAGTGCCCGCTAGGCAACCTAAATAGTCCAAATGCCCTTTAGGGAAACTACATAGTCCAAGTGCCCGCTAGTTAACCTAGATAGTCAAGTGCCCCCTAGTAAACCTACATAACCCATGGGCCCGCTAGTTAACCTACATAGTGCAAGGGCCCGCTAGTTAACCTAGATCGTGCAAGTGTCCGCTAGTTAACCTACATAGTCCAAGTGCCAGCTAGGTAACCTAGATAGTCCAATTGCCCGCTAGGGATCCTTCATAATCCAAGTGCCTGCTAGGTAACCTAGATAGTCCAAGTGCCCGCTAGTAAACCTAGATTGTCCTAGGGCCTGCTAGTTAACCTAGATAGTCCAAGTGCCCGCTAGTTAACCTAAATCGTCCAAGTGTCCGCTAGGTAACCTACATAGTCCAAGTTCCTGCTAGGTAACCTAGATATTCCAAGTTCCTGATAGCTAACCTACATAGTCCAAGTGTCCGTTCGTTAACGTAGATAGTCCAAGTGCCCATTGGATAACCTACATAGTCCAAGTGCCCGCTTGGTAACCTGGATAGTCCAAGTGCCCGCTAGTTAACCTACATAGTCCAAGTGCCTTCTAGGGAGCCTACATAGTCCACGTGACCGCTAGGGTACCTACATAGTCCAAGTGCCCGTTAGGGAACCTACATAGTCCAAGTGCCCGCTAGGTAACCTAGATAGTCCAAGTACCCGTTAGCTAACCTAGATAGTCCAAGTGCCCGGTAGGTAACCTACATAATCAAAGTGCCCGCTAGGTATCCTAGATAGTCCATGTTCCTGTTAGTTAACCTAGATAGTCCTATTGCCCGCTGGGTAACCTACATAGTCCAAGGGCCCGCGAGGTAACCTAGATAGTCCAAGTGCCCGCTAGTTAACCTACATAGGCCAAGGGCCCGCTAGTTAACCTACATAGTCCAAGGTCTGCTGGTTAACCTAGATAGGCAAAGTGCCCGCTAGGTAACCTAGACAGTCCAAGTGCCCGCTAGGTTACCTACATAGTCCAAGTGCCCGTTCGTTAACCTACATAGTCCAAGGGCCCGTTAGGTAACCTAGACAGACAAAGTGCCCATTAGGTAACCTAGATAGTCCAAGTGCCTTCTAGGTAACCTACATTGTCCATGTTCCCTCTAGGTAACCTAGAGAGTCCAAGTGCCCGTTACCTAACCTAGATAGTCCAAGTGTCCGCTAGGCAACATACATAGTCCAAGTGCCCATTCGTTAACCTAGAAGTCCAAGTGCCCGCTATGTAACCTAGACAGTCCAAGCGCCCGCTAGGTCACCTGCATAGTCCAAGTGCCCGTTCGTTAACCTAGATAGTCCAAGTGCCCACTATGGAAACTATATAGTCCAAGTGCCCGCTAGGTAACCTACATAGTGCAAATGTCTGCTATGTAACCTACATAGTCCAAGTGCCCGCTAGGGAAGGTATATAGTCCAAGTGCCTGCTAGGTAACCTAGATATTCCAAGTTCTTGATAGCTAACCTACATAGTCCAAGTGTCCGTTCGTTAACGTAGATAGTCCAAGTGCCCATTGGATAACCTACATAGTCCAAGTGCCCGCTTGGTAACCTGGATAGTCCAAGTGCCCGCTAGTTAACCTACATAGTCCAAGTGCCTTCTAGGGAGTCTACATTGTCCACGTGACCGCTAGGGAACCTACATAGTCCAAGTGCCCGCTAGGGAACCTACATAATCCAAATGCCCGCAAGGAAACCTACATAGTCTAAATGTCCGCCAGGCAACCTACATAATCCAAGTACCCGCTCTGGAACATACATAGTCCAAGTGCCCGTTAGATAACCTAGATAGTCCAAGGGCCCGCTAGTTGACCTAAATAGTCCAAGTGCCAGCTTGGTAACCTATATAGTACAAGTGCCTGCTAGGGAACCTAGATAGTCCAAGTGCCTGTTAGCTAACCTAGATAGTCCAAGTGGCGGCTAGGTCACCTACATAATCCAAGTGCCCGTTCGTTAGCCTAGATAATCCAAGTGCCCGTTAGGTAACCTAGACAGTCCAAGTGCCCTCTAGTTACCCTACATAATCTAAGTGCCCGTTAGTTAACCTAGATAGTCAAAGTGCCTGCTAGGTAACCTAGATAGTCCAAGTACCCGCTAGGTAACGTACATAGTCCAAGTGCCCGCTAGGCAACCTAAATAGTCCAAATGCCCGCTAGGGAAACTACATAGTCCAAGTGCCCGCTAGTTAACCTAGATAGTCAAGTGCCCCCTAGTAAACCTACATAATCCATGGGCCCGCTAGTTAACCTACATAGTGCAAGAGCCCGCTAGTTAACCTAGATCGTGCAAGTGTCCGCTAGTTAACCTACATAGTCAAGTGCCAGCCAGGTAACCTAGATAGTCCAATTTCCCGCTAGGGATCCTTCATAATCCAAGTGCCGGCTAGGTAACCTAGATAGTCCAAGTGCCCGCTAGTAAACCTAGATTGTCCAAGGGCCTGCTAGTTAACCTAGATAGTCCAAGTGCCCGCTAGTTAACCTAAATCGTCCAAGTGTCCGCTAGGTAACCTACATAGTACAAGTGCCTGCTAGGTAACCTAGATATTCCAAGTTCCTGATAGCTAACCTACATAGTCCAAGTGTCCGCTCCTTAACGTAGATAGTCCAAGTGCCCATTGGATAACCTACATAGTCCAAGTGCCCGCTTGGTAACCTGGATAGTCCAAGTGCCCGCTTGTTAACCTACATAGTCCAAGTGCCTTCTAGGGAGCCTACATAGTCCATGTGACCGCTAGGGAACCTACATAGTCCAAGTGCCCGTTAGGGAACCTACATAGTCCAAGTGCCCGCTAGGTAACCTAGATAGTCCAAGTACCCGTTAGCTAACCTAGATAGTCCATGTGCCCGCTAGGTAACCTACATAATCAAAGTGCCCGCTAGGTATCCTAGATAGTCCATGTTCCTGTTAGTTAACCTAGATAGTCCTAGTGCCCGCTGGGTAAACTACATAGTCCAAGGGCCCGCGAGGTAACCTACATAGTCCAAGTGCCCGCTAGTTAACCTACATAGGCCAAGGGCCCGCTAGTTAACCTACATAGTCCAAGGTCTGCTAGTTAACCTAGATAGTCAAAGTGCCCGCTAGGTAACCTAGACAGTCCAAGTGCCCGCTAGGTCACCTGCATAGTCCAAGTGCCCGTTCGTTAACCTAGATAGTCCAAGTGCCCACTATGGAAACTATATAGTCCAAGTGCCCTCTAGGTAACCTACATAGTGCAAATGTCTGCTATGTAACCTACATAGTCCAAGTGCCCGCTAGGGAAGGTATATAGTCCAAGTGCCTGCTAGGTAACCTAGATATTCCAAGTTCTTGATAGCTAACCTACATAGTCCAAGTGTCCGTTCGTTAACGTAGATAGTCCAAGTGCCCATTGGATAACCTACATAGTCCAAGTGCCCGCTTGGTAACCTGGATAGTCCAAGTGCCCGCTAGTTAACCTACATAGTCCAAGTGCCTTCTAGGGAGTCTACATTGTCCACGTGACCGCTAGGGAACCTACATAGTCCAAGTGCCCGCTAGGGAAACTACATAGTCCAAATGCCCGCAAGGAAACCTACATAGTCTAAATGTCCGCCAGGCAACCTACATAATCCAAGTACCCGCTCTGGAACATACATTGTCCAAGTGCCCGTTAGATAACCTAGATAGTCCAAGGGCCCGCTAGTTGACCTAAATAGTCCAAGTGCCAGCTTGGTAACCTAGATAGTACAAGTGCCCGCTAGGGAACCTAGATAGTCCAAGTGCCTGTTAGCTAACCTAGATAGTCCAAGTGGCGGCTAGGTCACCTACATAGTCCAAGTGCCCGTTCGTTAACCTAGATAATCCAAGTGCCCGTTAGGTAACCTAGACAGTCCAAGTGCCCGCTAGTTACCCTACATAATCTAAGTGCCCGTTAGTTAACCTAGATAGTCAAAGTGCCTGCTAGGTAACCTAGATAATCCAAGTACCCGCTAGGTAACGTACATAGTCCAAGTGCCCGCTAGGCAACCTAAATAGTCCAAATGCCCTTTAGGGAAACTACATAGTCCAAGTGCCCGCTAGTTAACCTAGATAGTCAAGTGCCCCCTAGTAAACCTACATAATCCATGGGCCCGCTAGTTAACCTACATAGTGCAAGGGCCCGCTAGTTAACCTAGATCGTGCAAGTGTCCGCTAGTTAACCTACATAGTCCAAGTGCCAGCTAGGTAACCTAGATAGTCCAATTGCCCGCTAGGGATCCTTCATAATCCAAGTGCCTGCTAGGTAACCTAGATAGTCCAAGTGCCCGCTAGTAAACCTAGATTGTCCGAGGGCCTGCTAGTTAACCTAGATAGTCCAAGTGCCCGCTAGTTAACCTAAATCGTCCAAGTGTCCGCTAGGTAACCTACATAGTCCAAGTTCCTGCTAGGTAACCTAGATATTCCAAGTTCCTGATAGCTAACCTACATAGTCCAAGTGTCCGTTCGTTAACGTAGATAGTCCAAGTGCCCATTGGATAACCTACATAGTCCAAGTGCCCGCTTGGTAACCTGGATAGTCCAAGTGCCCGCTAGTTAACCTACATAGTCCAAGTGCCTTCTAGGGAGCCTACATAGTCCACGTGACCGCTAGGGAACCTACATAGTCCAAGTGCCCGTTAGGGAACCTACATAGTCCAAGTGCCCGCTAGGTAACCTAGATAGTCCAAGTACCCGTTAGCTAACCTAGATAGTCCAAGTGCCCGGTAGGTAACCTACATAATCAAAGTGCCCGCTAGGTATCCTAGATAGTCCATGTTCCTGTTAGTTAACCTAGATAGTCCTATTGCCCGTTGGGTAACCTACATAGTCCAAGGGCCCGCGAGGTAACCTAGATAGTCCAAGTGCCCGCTAGTTAACCTACATAGGCCAAGGGCCCGCTAGTTAACCTACATAGTCCAAGGTCTGCTAGTTAACCTAGATAGGCAAAGTGCCCGCTAGGTAACCTAGACAGTCCAAGTGCCCGCTAGGTTACCTACATAGTCCAAGTGCCCGTTCGTTAACCTACATAGTCCAAGGGCCCGTTAGGTAACCTAGACAGACAAAGTGCCCATTAGGTAACCTAGATAGTCCAAGTGCCTGCTAGGTAACCTACATTGTCCATGTTCCCTCTAGGTAACCTAGAGAGTCCAAGTGCCCGTTACCTAACCTAGATAGTCCAAGTGCCCGCTAGGCAACATACATAGTCCAAGTGCCCATTCGTTAACCTAGAAGTCCAAGTGCCCGCTATGTAACCTAGACAGTCCAAGCGCCCGCTAGGTCACCTGCATAGTCCAAGTGCCCGTTCGTTAACCTAGATAGTCCAAGTGCCCACTATGGAAACTATATAGTCCAAGTGCCCGCTAGGTAACCTACATAGTGCAAATGTCTGCTATGTAACCTACATAGTCCAAGTGCCCGCTAGGGAAGGTATATAGTCCAAGTGCCTGCTAGGTAACCTAGATATTCCAAGTTCTTGATAGCTAACCTACATAGTCCAAGTGTCCGTTCGTTAACGTAGATAGTCCAAGTGCCCATTGGATAACCTACATAGTCCAAGTGCCCGCTTGGTAACCTGGATAGTCCAAGTGCCCGCTAGTTAACCTACATAGTCCAAGTGCCTTCTAGGGAGTCTACATTGTCCACGTGACCGCTAGAGAACCTACATAGTCCAAGTGCCCGCTAGGGAACCTACATAATCCAAATGCCCGCAAGGAAACCTACATAGTCTAAATGTCCGCCAGGCAACCTACATAATCCAAGTACCCGCTCTGGAACATACATAGTCCAAGTGCCCGTTAGATAACCTAGATAGTCCAAGGGCCTGCTAGTTGACCTAAATAGTCCAAGTGCCAGCTTGGTAACCTATATAGTACAAGTGCCTGCTAGGGAACCTAGATAGTCCAAGTGCCTGTTAGCTAACCTAGATAGTCCAAGTGGCGGCTAGGTCACCTACATAATCCAAGTGCCCGTTCGTTAACCTAGATAATCCAAGTGCCCGTTAGGTAACCTAGACAGTCCAAGTGCCCTCTAGTTACCCTACATAATCTAAGTGCCCGTTAGTTAACCTAGATAGTCAAAGTGCCTGCTAGGTAACCTAGATAGTCCAAGTACCCGCTAGGTAACGTACATAGTCCAAGTGCCCGCTAGGCAACCTAAATAGTCCAAATGCCCGCTAGGGAAACTACATAGTCCAAGTGCCCGCTAGTTAACCTAGATAGTCAAGTGCCCCCTAGTAAACCTACATAATCCATGGGCCCGCTAGTTAACCTACATAGTGCAAGAGCCCGCTAGTTAACCTAGATCGTGCAAGTGTCCGCTAGTTAACCTACATAGTCAAGTGCCAGCCAGGTAACCTAGATAGTCCAATTTCCCGCTAGGGATCCTTCATAATCCAAGTGCCGGCTAGGTAACCTAGATAGTCCAAGTGCCCGCTAGTAAACCTAGATTGTCCAAGGGCCTGCTAGTTAACCTAGATAGTCCAAGTGCCCGCTAGTTAACCTAAATCGTCCAAGTGTCCGCTAGGTAACCTACATAGTACAAGTGCCTGCTAGGTAACCTAGATATTCCAAGTTCCTGATAGCTAACCTACATAGTCCAAGTGTCCGCTCCTTAACGTAGATAGTCCAAGTGCCCATTGGATAACCTACATAGTCCAAGTGCCCGCTTGGTAACCTGGATAGTCCAAGTGCCCGCTTGTTAACCTACATAGTCCAAGTGCCTTCTAGGGAGCCTACATAGTCCATGTGACCGCTAGGGAACCTACATAGTCCAAGTGCCCGTTAGGGAACCTACATAGTCCAAGTGCCCGCTAGGTAACCTAGATAGTCCAAGTACCCGTTAGCTAACCTAGATAGTCCATGTGCCCGCTAGGTAACCTACATAATCAAAGTGCCCGCTAGGTATCCTAGATAGTCCATGTTCCTGTTAGTTAACCTAGATAGTCCTAGTGCCCGCTGGGTAAACTACATAGTCCAAGGGCCCGCGAGGTAACCTACATAGTCCAAGTGCCCGCTAGTTAACCTACATAGGCCAAGGGCCCGCTAGTTAACCTACATAGTCCAAGGTCTGCTAGTTAACCTAGATAGTCAAAGTGCCCGCTAGGTAACCTAGACAGTCCAAGTGCCCGCTAGGTCACCTGCATAGTCCAAGTGCCCGTTCGTTAACCTAGATAGTCCAAGTGCCCACTATGGAAACTATATAGTCCAAGTGCCCTCTAGGTAACCTACATAGTGCAAATGTCTGCTATGTAACCTACATAGTCCAAGTGCCCGCTAGGGAAGGTATATAGTCCAAGTGCCTGCTAGGTAACCTAGATATTCCAAGTTCTTGATAGCTAACCTACATAGTCCAAGTGTCCGTTCGTTAACGTAGATAGTCCAAGTGCCCATTGGATAACCTACATAGTCCAAGTGCCCGCTTGGTAACCTGGATAGTCCAAGTGCCCGCTAGTTAACCTACATAGTCCAAGTGCCTTCTAGGGAGTCTACATTGTCCACGTGACCGCTAGGGAACCTACATAGTCCAAGTGCCCGCTAGGGAAACTACATAGTCCAAATGCCCGCAAGGAAACCTACATAGTCTAAATGTCCGCCAGGCAACCTACATAATCCAAGTACCCGCTCTGGAACATACATAGTCCAAGTGCCCGTTAGATAACCTAGATAGTCCAAGGGCCCGCTAGTTGACCTAAATAGTCCAAGTGCCAGCTTGGTAACCTAGATAGTACAAGTGCCCGCTAGGGAACCTAGATAGTCCAAGTGCCTGTTAGCTAACCTAGATAGTCCAAGTGGCGGCTAGGTCACCTACATAGTCCAAGTGCCCGTTCGTTAACCTAGATAATCCAAGTGCCCGTTAGGTAACCTAGACAGTCCAAGTGCCCGCTAGTTACCCTACATAATCTAAGTGCCCGTTAGTTAACCTAGATAGTCAAAGTGCCTGCTAGGTAACCTAGATAGTCCAAGTACCCGCTAGGTAACGTACATAGTCCAAGTGCCCGCTAGGCAACCTAAATAGTCCAAATGCCCTTTAGGAAAACTACATAGTCCAAGTGCCCGCTAGTTAACCTAGATAGTCAAGTGCCCCCTAGTAAACCTACATAATCCATGGGCCCGCTAGTTAACCTACATAGTGCAAGGGCCCGCTAGTTAACCTAGATCGTGCAAGTGTCCGCTAGTTAACCTACATAGTCCAAGTGCCAGCTAGGTAACCTAGATAGTCCAATTGCCCGCTAGGGATCCTTCATAATCCAAGTGCCTGCTAGGTAACCTAGATAGTCCAAGTGCCCGCTAGTAAACCTAGATTGTCCTAGGGCCTGCTAGTTAACCTAGATAGTCCAAGTGCCCGCTAGTTAACCTAAATCGTCCAAGTGTCCGCTAGGTAACCTACATAGTCCAAGTTCCTGCTAGGTAACCTAGATATTCCAAGTTCCTGATAGCTAACCTACATAGTCCAAGTGTCCGTTCGTTAACGTAGATAGTCCAAGTGCCCATTGGATAACCTACATAGTCCAAGTGCCCGCTTGGTAACCTGGATAGTCCAAGTGCCCGCTAGTTAACCTACATAGTCCAAGTGCCTTCTAGGGAGCCTACATAGTCCACGTGACCGCTAGGGAACCTACATAGTCCAAGTGCCCGTTAGGGAACCTACATAGTCCAAGTGCCCGCTAGGTAACCTAGATAGTCCAAGTACCCGTTAGCTAACCTAGATAGTCCAAGTGCCCGCTAGGTAACCTACATAATCAAAGTGCCCGCTAGGTATCCTAGATAGTCCATGTTCCTGTTAGTTAACCTAGATAGTCCTATTGCCCGTTGGGTAACCTACATAGTCCAAGGGCCCGCGAGGTAACCTAGATAGTCCAAGTGCCCGCTAGTTAACCTACATAGTCCAAGGTCTGCTAGTTAACCTAGATAGGCAAAGTGCCCGCTAGGTAACCTAGACAGTCCAAGTGCCCGCTAGGTTACCTACATAGTCCAAGTGCCCGTTCGTTAACCTACATAGTCCAAGGGCCCGTTAGGTAACCTAGACAGACAAAGTGCCCATTAGGTAACCTAGATAGTCCAAGTGCCTGCTAGGTAACCTACATTGTCCATGTTCCCTCTAGGTAACCTAGAGAGTCCAAGTGCCCGTTACCTAACCTAGATAGTCCAAGTGCCCGCTAGGCAACATACATAGTCCAAGTGCCCATTCGTTAACCTAGAAGTCCAAGTGCCCGCTATGTAACCTAGACAGTCCAAGCGCCCGCTAGGTCACCTGCATAGTCCAAGTGCCCGTTCGTTAACCTAGATAGTCCAAGTGCCCACTATGGAAACTATATAGTCCAAGTGCCCGCTAGGTAACCTACATAGTGCAAATGTCTGCTATGTAACCTACATAGTCCAAGTGCCCGCTAGGGAAGGTATATAGTCCAAGTGCCTGCTAGGTAACCTAGATATTCCAAGTTCTTGATAGCTAACCTACATAGTCCAAGTGTCCGTTCGTTAACGTAGATAGTCCAAGTGCCCATTGGATAACCTACATAGTCCAAGTGCCCGCTTGGTAACCTGGATAGTCCAAGTGCCCGCTAGTTAACCTACATAGTCCAAGTGCCTTCTAGGGAGTCTACATTGTCCACGTGACCGCTAGGGAACCTACATAGTCCAAGTGCCCGCTAGGGAACCTACATAATCCAAATGCCCGCAAGGAAACCTACATAGTCTAAATGTCCGCCAGGCAACCTACATAATCCAAGTACCCGCTCTGGAACATACATAGTCCAAGTGCCCGTTAGATAACCTAGATAGTCCAAGGGCCCGCTAGTTGACCTAAATAGTCCAAGTGCCAGCTTGGTAACCTATATAGTACAAGTGCCTGCTAGGGAACCTAGATAGTCCAAGTGCCTGTTAGCTAACCTAGATAGTCCAAGTGGCGGCTAGGTCACCTACATAATCCAAGTGCCCGTTCGTTAACCTAGATAATCCAAGTGCCCGTTAGGTAACCTAGACAGTCCAAGTGCCCTCTAGTTACCCTACATAATCTAAGTGCCCGTTAGTTAACCTAGATAGTCAAAGTGCCTGCTAGGTAACCTAGATAGTCCAAGTACCCGCTAGGTAACGTACATAGTCCAAGTGCCCGCTAGGCAACCTAAATAGTCCAAATGCCCGCTAGGGAAACTACATAGTCCAAGTGCCCGCTAGTTAACCTAGATAGTCAAGTGCCCCCTAGTAAACCTACATAATCCATGGGCCCGCTAGTTAACCTACATAGTGCAAGAGCCCGCTAGCTAACCTAGATCGTGCAAGTGTCCGCTAGTTAACCTACATAGTCAAGTGCCAGCCAGGTAACCTAGATAGTCCAATTTCCCGCTAGGGATCCTTCATAATCCAAGTGCCGGCTAGGTAACCTAGATAGTCCAAGTGCCCGCTAGTAAACCTAGATTGTCCAAGGGCCTGCTAGTTAACCTAGATAGTCCAAGTGCCCGCTAGTTAACCTAAATCGTCCAAGTGTCCGCTAGGTAACCTACATAGTACAAGTGCCTGCTAGGTAACCTAGATATTCCAAGTTCCTGATAGCTAACCTACATAGTCCAAGTGTCCGCTCCTTAACGTAGATAGTCCAAGTGCCCATTGGATAACCTACATAGTCCAAGTGCCCGCTTGGTAACCTGGATAGTCCAAGTGCCCGCTTGTTAACCTACATAGTCCAAGTGCCTTCTAGGGAGCCTACATAGTCCATGTGACCGCTAGGGAACCTACATAGTCCAAGTGCCCGTTAGGGAACCTACATAGTCCAAGTGCCCGCTAGGTAACCTAGATAGTCCAAGTACCCGTTAGCTAACCTAGATAGTCCATGTGCCCGCTAGGTAACCTACATAATCAAAGTGCCCGCTAGGTATCCTAGATAGTCCATGTTCCTGTTAGTTAACCTAGATAGTCCTAGTGCCCGCTGGGTAAACTACATAGTCCAAGGGCCCGCGAGGTAACCTACATAGTCCAAGTGCCCGCTAGTTAACCTACATAGGCCAAGGGCCCGCTAGTTAACCTACATAGTCCAAGGTCTGCTAGTTAACCTAGATAGTCAAAGTGCCCGCTAGGTAACCTAGACAGTCCAAGTGCCCGCTAGGTCACCTGCATAGTCCAAGTGCCCGTTCGTTAACCTAGATAGTCCAAGTGCCCACTATGGAAACTATATAGTCCAAGTGCCCTCTAGGTAACCTACATAGTGCAAATGTCTGCTATGTAACCTACATAGTCCAAGTGCCCGCTAGGGAAGGTATATAGTCCAAGTGCCTGCTAGGTAACCTAGATATTCCAAGTTCTTGATAGCTAACCTACATAGTCCAAGTGTCCGTTCGTTAACGTAGATAGTCCAAGTGCCCATTGGATAACCTACATAGTCCAAGTGCCCGCTTGGTAACCTGGATAGTCCAAGTGCCCGCTAGTTAACCTACATAGTCCAAGTGCCTTCTAGGGAGTCTACATTGTCCACGTGACCGCTAGGGAACCTACATAGTCCAAGTGCCCGCTAGGGAAACTACATAGTCCAAATGCCCGCAAGGAAACCTACATAGTCTAAATGTCCGCCAGGCAACCTACATAATCCAAGTACCCGCTCTGGAACATACATAGTCCAAGTGCCCGTTAGATAACCTAGATAGTCCAAGGGCCCGCTAGTTGACCTAAATAGTCCAAGTGCCAGCTTGGTAACCTAGATAGTACAAGTGCCCGCTAGGGAACCTAGATAGTCCAAGTGCCTGTTAGCTAACCTAGATAGTCCAAGTGGCGGCTAGGTCACCTACATAGTCCAAGTGCCCGTTCGTTAACCTAGATAATCCAAGTGCCCGTTAGGTAACCTAGACAGTCCAAGTGCCCGCTAGTTACCCTACATAATCTAAGTGCCCGTTAGTTAACCTAGATAGTCAAAGTGCCTGCTAGGTAACCTAGATAGTCCAAGTACCCGCTAGGTAACGTACATAGTCCAAGTGCCCGCTAGGCAACCTAAATAGTCCAAATGCCCTTTAGGGAAACTACATAGTCCAAGTGCCCGCTAGTTAACCTAGATAGTCAAGTGCCCCCTAGTAAACCTACATAATCCATGGGCCAGCTAGTTAACCTACATAGTGCAAGGGCCCGCTAGTTAACCTAGATCGTGCAAGTGTCCGCTAGTTAACCTACATAGTCCAAGTGCCAGCTAGGTAACCTAGATAGTCCAATTGCCCGCTAGGGATCCTTCATAATCCAAGTGCCTGCTAGGTAACCTAGATAGTCCAAGTGCCCGCTAGTAAACCTAGATTGTCCTAGGGCCTGCTAGTTAACCTAGATAGTCCAAGTGCCCGCTAGTTAACCTAAATCGTCCAAGTGTCCGCTAGGTAACCTACATAGTCCAAGTTCCTGCTAGGTAACCTAGATATTCCAAGTTCCTGATAGCTAACCTACATAGTCCAAGTGTCCGTTCGTTAACGTAGATAGTCCAAGTGCCCATTGGATAACCTACATAGTCCAAGTGCCCGCTTGGTAACCTGGATAGTCCAAGTGCCCGCTAGTTAACCTACATAGTCCAAGTGCCTTCTAGGGAGCCTACATAGTCCACGTGACCGCTAGGGAACCTACATAGTCCAAGTGCCCGTTAGGGAACCTACATAGTCCAAGTGCCCGCTAGGTAACCTAGATAGTCCAAGTACCCGTTAGCTAACCTAGATAGTCCAAGTGCCCGCTAGGTAACCTACATAATCAAAGTGCCCGCTAGGTATCCTAGATAGTCCATGTTCCTGTTAGTTAACCTAGATAGTCCTATTGCCCGCTGGGTAACCTACATAGTCCAAGGGCCCGCGAGGTAACCTAGATAGTCCAAGTGCCCGCTAGTTAACCTACATAGGCCAAGGGCCCGCTAGTTAACCTACATAGTCCAAGGTCTGCTAGTTAACCTAGATAGGCAAAGTGCCCGCTAGGTAACCTAGACAGTCCAAGTGCCCGCTAGGTTACCTACATAGTCCAAGTGCCCGTTCGTTAACCTACATAGTCCAAGGGCCCGTTAGGTAACCTAGACAGACAAAGTGCCCATTAGGTAACCTAGATAGTCCAAGTGCCTGCTAGGTAACCTACATTGTCCATGTTCCCTCTAGGTAACCTAGAGAGTCCAAGTGCCCGTTACCTAACCTAGATAGTCCAAGTGCCCGCTAGGCAACATACATAGTCCAAGTGCCCATTCGTTAACCTAGAAGTCCAAGTGCCCGCTATGTAACCTAGACAGTCCAAGCGCCCGCTAGGTCACCTGCATAGTCCAAGTGCCCGTTCGTTAACCTAGATAGTCCAAGTGCCCACTATGGAAACTATATAGTCCAAGTGCCCGCTAGGTAACCTACATAGTGCAAATGTCTGCTATGTAACCTACATAGTCCAAGTGCCCGCTAGGGAAGGTATATAGTCCAAGTGCCTGCTAGGTAACCTAGATATTCCAAGTTCCTGATAGCTAACCTACATAGTCCAAGTGTCCGTTCGTTAACGTAGATAGTCCAAGTGCCCATTGGATAACCTACATAGTCCAAGTGCCCGCTTGGTAACCTGGATAGTCCAAGTGCCCGCTAGTTAACCTACATAGTCCAAGTGCCTTCTAGGGAGTCTACATTGTCCACGTGACCGCTAGGGAACCTACATAGTCCAAGTGCCCGCTAGGGAACCTACATAATCCAAATGCCCGCAAGGAAACCTACATAGTCTAAATGTCCGCCAGGCAACCTACATAATCCAAGTACCCGCTCTGGAACATACATAGTCCAAGTGCCCGTTAGATAACCTAGATAGTCCAAGGGCCCGCTAGTTGACCTAAATAGTCCAAGTGCCAGCTTGGTAACCTATATAGTACAAGTGCCTGCTAGGGAACCTAGATAGTCCAAGTGCCTGTTAGCTAACCTAGATAGTCCAAGTGGCGGCTAGGTCACCTACATAATCCAAGTGCCCGTTCGTTAACCTAGATAATCCAAGTGCCGTTAGGTAACCTAGACAGTCCAAGTGCCCTCTAGTTACCCTACATAATCTAAGTGCCCGTTAGTTAACCTAGATAGTCAAAGTGCCTGCTAGGTAACCTAGATAGTCCAAGTACCCGCTAGGTAACGTACATAGTCCAAGTGCCCGCTAGGCAACCTAAATAGTCCAAATGCCCGCTAGGGAAACTACATAGTCCAAGTGCCCGCTAGTTAACCTAGATAGTCAAGTGCCCCCTAGTAAACCTACATAATCCATGGGCCCGCTAGTTAACCTACATAGTGCAAGAGCCCGCTAGTTAACCTAGATCGTGCAAGTGTCCGCTAGTTAACCTACATAGTCAAGTGCCAGCCAGGTAACCTAGATAGTCCAATTTCCCGCTAGGGATCCTTCATAATCCAAGTGCCGGCTAGGTAACCTAGATAGTCCAAGTGCCCGCTAGTAAACCTAGATTGTCCAAGGGCCTGCTAGTTAACCTAGATAGTCCAAGTGCCCGCTAGTTAACCTAAATCGTCCAAGTGTCCGCTAGGTAACCTACATAGTACAAGTGCCTGCTAGGTAACCTAGATATTCCAAGTTCCTGATAGCTAACCTACATAGTCCAAGTGTCCGCTCCTTAACGTAGATAGTCCAAGTGCCCATTGGATAACCTACATAGTCCAAGTGCCCGCTTGGTAACCTGGATAGTCCAAGTGCCCGCTTGTTAACCTACATAGTCCAAGTGCCTTCTAGGGAGCCTACATAGTCCATGTGACCGCTAGGGAACCTACATAGTCCAAGTGCCCGTTAGGGAACCTACATAGTCCAAGTGCCCGCTAGGTAACCTAGATAGTCCAAGTACCCGTTAGCTAACCTAGATAGTCCATGTGCCAGCTAGGTAACCTACATAATCAAAGTGCCCGCTAGGTATCCTAGATAGTCCATGTTCCTGTTAGTTAACCTAGATAGTCCTAGTGCCCGCTGGGTAAACTACATAGTCCAAGGGCCCGCGAGGTAACCTACATAGTCCAAGTGCCCGCTAGTTAACCTACATAGGCCAAGGGCCCGCTAGTTAACCTACATAGTCCAAGGTCTGCTAGTTAACCTAGATAGTCAAAGTGCCCGCTAGGTAACCTAGACAGTCCAAGTGCCCTCTAGGTTACCTACATAGTCCAAGTGCCCGTTCGTTAACCTACATAGTCCAAGGGCCCGCTAGGTAACTTAGACAGACAAAATGCCCATTAGGTAACCTAGATAGTCCAAGTGCCTGCTAGGTACCCTACATTGTCCATGTTCCTTCTAGGTAACCTAGATAGTCCATGTGCCCGTTACCTAACCTAGATAGTCCAAGTGCCCGCTAGGCAACATACATAGTCCAAGTGCCCGTTCGTTAACCTAGAAGTCCAAGTGCCCGCTATGTAAACTAGACAGTCCAAGTGCCCGCTAGGTCACCTGCATAGTCCAAGTGCCCGTTCGTTAACCTAGATAGTCCAAGTGCCCACTATGGAAACTATATAGTCCAAGTGCCCGCTAGGTAACCTACATAGTGCAAATGTCTGCTACGTAACCTACATAGTCCAAGTGCCCGCTAGGGAAGGTACATAGTCCAAGTGCCTGCTAGGTAACCTAGATATTCCAAGTTCTTGATAGCTAACCTACATAGTCCAAGTGTCCGTTCGTTAACGTAGATAGTCCAAGTGCCCATTGGATAACCTACATAGTCCAAGTGCCCGCTTAGTAACCTGGATAGTCCAAGTGCCCGCTAGTTAACCTACATAGTCCAAGTGCCTTCTAGGGAGTCTACATTGTCCACGTGACCGCTAGGGAACCTACATAGTCCAAGTGCCCGTTAGGGAACCTACATAGTCCAAGTGCCCACAAGGAAACCTACATAGTCTAAATGTCCGCCAGGCAACCTACATAATCCAAGTACCCGCTCTGGAACATACATAGTCCAAGTGCCCGTTAGATAACCTAGATAGTCCAAGGGCCCGCTAGTTGACCTAAATAGTCCAAGTGCCAGCTTGGTAACCTAGATAGTACAAGTGCCCGCTAGGGAACCTAGATAGTCCAAGTGCCTGTTAGCTAACCTAGATAGTCCAAGTGGCGGCTAGGTCACCTACATAGTCCAAGTGCCCGTTCGTTAACCTAGATAATCCAAGTGCCCGTTAGGTAACCTAGACAGTCCAAGTGCCCTCTAGTTACCCTACATAATCTAAGTGCCCGTTAGTTAACCTAGATAGTCAAAGTGCCTGCTAGGTAACCTAGATAGTCCAAGTACCCGCTAGGTAACGTACATAGTCCAAGTGCCCGCTAGACAACCTAAATAGTCCAAATGCCCGCTAGGGAAACTACATAGTCCAAGTGCCCGCTAGTTAACCTAGATAGTCAAGTGCCCCCTAGTAAACCTACATAATCCATGGGCCCGCTAGTTAACCTACATAGTGCAAGAGACCGCTAGTTAACCTAGATCGTGCAAGTGTCCGCTAGTTAACCTACATAGTCAAGTGCCAGCCAGGTAACCTAGATAGTCCAATTTCCCGCTAGGGATCCTTCATAATCCAAGTGCCGGCTAGGTAACCTAGATAGTCCAAGTGCCCGCTAGTAAACCTAGATTGTCCAAGGGCCTGCTAGTTAACCTAGATAGTCCAAGTGCCCGCTAGGTAACCTACATAGTCCAAGTTCCTGCTAGGTAACCTAGATATTCCAAGTTCCTGATAGCTAACCTACATAGTCCAAGTGTCCGCTCGTTAACGTAGATAGTCCAAGTGCCCATTGGATAACCTACCTAGTCCAAGTGCCCGCTTGGTAACCTGGATAGTCCAAGTGCCCGCTTGTTAACCTACATAGTCCAAGTGCCTTCTAGGGAGCCTACATAGTCTACGTGACCGCTAGGGAACCTACATAGTCCAAGTGCCCGTTAGGGAACCTACATAGTCCAAGTGCCCGCTAGGTAACCTAGATAGTCCAAGTACCCGTTAGCTAACCTAGATAGTCCAAGTGCCCGCTAGGTAACCTACATAATCAAAGTGCCCGCTAGGTATCCTATATAGTCCATGTTCCTGTTAGTTAACCTAGAGAGTCCTAGTGCCCGCTGGGTAACCTACATAGTCCAAGGGCCCGCGAGGTAACCTAGATAGTTCAAGTGCCCGCTAGTTAACCTACATAGGCCAAGGGCCCGCTAGTTAACCTACATAGTCCAAGGTCTGCTAGTTAACCTAGATAGTCAAAGTGCCCGCTAGGTAACCTAGACAGTCCAAGTGCCCTCTAGGTTACCTACATAGTCCAAGTGCCCGTTCGTTAACCTACATAGTCCAAGGGCCCGCTAGGTAACTTAGACAGACAAAATGCCCATTAGGTAACCTAGATAGTCCAAGTGCCTGCCAGGTAACCTACATTGTCCATGTTCCTTCTAGGTAACCTAGAGAGTCCAAGTGCCCGTTACCTAACCTAGATAGCCCAAGTGCCCGCTAGGCAACATACATATTCCAAGTGCCCGTTCGTTAACCTAGAAGTCCAAGTGCCCGCTATGTAACCTAGACAGTCCAAGTGCCCGCTAGGTCACCTGCATAGTCCAAGTGCCCGTTCGTTAACCTAGATAGCCCAAGTGCCCACTAGGGAACCTATATAGTCCAAGTGCCCGCTAGGTAACCTACATAGTGCAAGTGTCTGCTACGTAACCTACATAGTCCAAGTGCACCTTAGGGAAGGTACGTAGTCCAAGTGCCCGCTAAGGAAGGTACATAGTCCAAGTGCCCGCTAGGTAACCTAGAGAGTGCAAGTGCCCGCTAGATAACCTACATAGTCCAAGTGCCTGCTAGGTAACCTAGATAGTCCAAGGCCCTGCTAGTTAACCTACATAGTCCAAGTGCCCGCTAGGTAACCTAGACAGTCCATGTGCCCACTAGGTTACCTACATATTCCAAGTGCACGTTCGTTAACCTAGATAGTCCAAGTGCCCCGGGTAACCTACATAATCCAAGGGCCCGCTAGGTAACCTTGATAGTCCAAGTGCCTACTAGTTAATCTACATAGTCCAAGTGCCCACTAGGTTACCTAAATAATCCAAATGCCCGCTAGGGAAACTACATAGTCCAAGTGCCGCTAGTTAACCTAGTTAGTCCAAGGGCCTGCTAGTTAACCTAGATAGTCCAAATGCCCGCTAGTTAACCTAAATCGTCCAAGTGTCCGCTCAGTAACCTACAAAGTCCAAGTGCCGGCTTGGTAACCTGGATATTCCAAGTGCCCGCTAGTTAACCTACATTGTCCAAGT
Source organism: Tenrec ecaudatus (assembly GCF_050624435.1). Taxonomy (NCBI): domain Eukaryota; kingdom Metazoa; phylum Chordata; class Mammalia; order Afrosoricida; family Tenrecidae; genus Tenrec; species Tenrec ecaudatus. The sequence continues at coordinate 1,300,082 of NW_027459471.1, forward strand.
GCCTTCTAGGGAGCCTACATACTCCACGTGACCGCTAGGGAACCTATAAAGTCCAAATGCCCGCTAGGGAACCTACATAGTCCAAGAGCCCTCTAGTTAACCTAGATAGTCCAAGTGCCCGCTAGTTAACCTAGATAGTCCAAGTGCCCGCTAGTTAACAAGGATCATCAAAATTCCCTCTAGTTAACTTACATAGTCTAAAGGCCTGCTAGTTAACCTACATAGACCAAGGGCCCGCTAGTTAACCTAGATAGTACAAGTGCCCGCTAGGTAACCTACATAGTGCAAGTCTCCGCTAGTTAACCTAGATCGTCCAATTTTCCGCTAGTTAACCTACATAGTCCAAGTGCCCGCTAGGTAACCTAGATAGTCCATGTGCCCGTTCGGTAACCTAGATAGTCCAAGTGCCCTTTTGGGGAACCTAGATTGTCAAATTGCCCGCTAGGGAACCTACATAGTCCAATTGCCCGCTCTGGAACATACATAGTCCAAGTGCCCGTTAGATAAACTAGATAATCCAAGTGCCCACTAGTTAACCTAGATAGTCAAGTGCCCGCTAGGTAACCTACATAGTCCAAGTGCCCGCTAGGTAACTTAGATAGTCCAAGTGCCCGCTAGTTAACCAGGATCATCAAAGTGCCCTCTAGTTAACTTACATAGTCTAAAGGCCTGCTTGTTAACCTACAGAGACCAAGGGCCCGCTAGTTAACCTAGATAGTCCAAGTGCCCGCTAGTTAACCTACATAGTCCAAGTTCCCGCTAGGTAACCTAGACAGTCCAAGTGACCACTAGGTTACCTACATAGTCTAAGTGCCCGTTCGTTAACCTCCATAGTCCAAGTGCCCACTAGGTAACGTAGATAGCCCAAGTGCCCGCTAGGGAACGTACATAGTCCAAGTGCCCACTAGGTAACCTAGACAGTCCAATTGCCCCCTAGTTAACCTAGACAGTCCAAGTACCCGATAGGGAACCTACATAGTCCTAGTGCCGGCTAGGGAACCTACATACTCCAAGGGCCCGCTAGTTAACTTACATAGTCCAAGGTCTTCTAGTTAACCTAGATAGTCAAAGTGCCCGCTAGGTTACCTAGACAGTCCAAGTGCCCGCTAGGTTACCTACATAGTCCAAGTGCCCGTTCGTTAACCTAGATAGTCCAAGTGCCCGCTAGGTAACCTACTTTGTCCAAGGGCCCGCTAGGTAACCTAGACAGACAAAGTGCCCGTTAGGTAACCTAGATATTCCAAGTTCCTGCTAGGTAACCTACATTGTCCAAGTTCCCTCTAGGTAACCTAGATAGTCCAAGTGCCCGTTACCTAACCTAGATAGTCCAAGTGCCCGCTAGGCAAAATACATAGTCCAAGTGCCCGTTCGTTAACCTAGAAGTCCAAGTGCCCGCTATGTAACCTAGACAGTCCAAGTGCCCGCTAGGTTACCTGTATAGTCCAAGTGCCCGTTCGTTAACCTAGATAGTCCAAGTGCCCACTAGGGAACCTATATAGTCCAAGTGCCCGCTAGGTAACCTACATAGTGCAAGTGTCTGCTAGGTAACCTACATAGTCCAAGTGCCCGCTAGGGAAGGTACATAGTCCAAGTGCCCGCTAGGTAACCTAGAGAGTGCAAGTGCCCGCTAGTTAACCTACATAGTCCAAGTGCCTGCTAGGTAACCTAGATAGTCCAAGGGCCTGCTAGTTAACCTACATAGTCCAAGTGCCCGCTAGGTAACCTACATAGTGCAAGTGTCCGCTAGTTAACCTACATAGTCAAAGTGCCCGCTAGTTAACCTAGATAGTCCAAGTGCCCGCTAGGTAACCAACATAGTCCAAGTGCCCGCTAGGTAACCTAGATAGTCCAAGTGCCCGCTAATTAACCAGGATCATCTAAGTGCCCTCTAGTTGACTTACATAGTGTAAAGGCCTGCTAGTTAACCTACATAGACCAAGGGCCCTCTAGTTAACCAAGATAGTCCAAGTGCCCGCTAGGTAACCTACATTGTCCAAGTGCCCGCTAGGTAACCTATATAGTCCAAATGCCCGCTAGGGAACCTACATAGTCCAAGAGCACTCTAGTTAACCTAGATAGTCCAAGTGCCCGCTAGTTAACCTAGATAGTCCAAGTGCCCGCTAGTTAACCAGGATCATCAAAGTGACCTCTAGTTAACTTACATAGTCTAAAGGCCTGCTAGTTAACCTACATAGACAAAGGGCCCGCTAGTTAACCTAGATAGTACAAGTGCCCGCTAGGTAACCTACAAAATGCATGTGTCCGCTAGTTAACCTAGATCGTCCAATTTTCCGCTAGTTAACCTACATAGTCCAAGTGCCCGCCAGGTAACCTAGATAGTCTATGTGCCCGTTCGGTAACCTAGATAGTCCTAGTGTCCTTTTGGGGAACCTAGATAGTCCAAGTGCCCGCTAGGGAACCTACATAGTCTAATTGCCCACTCTGGAACATACATAGTCCAAGTGCCCGTTAGTTAACCTAGATAATCCAAGTGCCCGCTAGTTAACCTAGATAGTCCAGTGCCCGCTAGGTAACCTACATAGTCCAAGTGCCCGCTAGGTAACCAAATAGTCCAAGTGCCCGCTAGTTAACCAGGATCATCAAAGTGCCCTCTAGTTAACTTACATAGTCTAAAGGCCTGCTAGTTAACCTACATAGACCAAGGGCCCGCTAGTTAACCTAGATAGTCCAAGTGCCCGCTAGGTAACCTAGACAGTCCAAGTGACCACTAGGTTAACTACATAGTCTTAGTGCCCGTTCGTTAACCTCCATAGTCCAAGTGCCCACTAGGTAACGTAGATAGTCCAAGTGCCCGCTAGGGAACCTAAATACTCCAAGGGCCCGCAAGTTAACCTACATAGTCCAAGGTCTGCTAGTTAACCTAGATAGTCAAAGTGCCCGCTAGGTAACCTAGACAGTCCAAGTGCCCGCTAGGTTACCTACATAGTCCAAGTGCCCGTTCGTTAACCTAGATAGTCCAAGTGCACACTAGAGAACCTATATAGTCCAAGTACCCGCTATGTAACCTAGACAGTCCAAGTGACCGCTAGGTTACCTGCATAGTCCAAGTGCCCGTTCGTTAACCTAGATAGTCCAAGTGCCCACTAGGTAACCTACCTAGTCCAAGTGCCCGCTAGTTAACATAGATAGTCCAAGTGCCCGCTAGGTAACCTAGAGAGTGCAAGTGCCCGCTAGTTAGCCTACATAGTCCAAGTGCCTTCTAGGTAACCTAGATAGTCCAAGGGCCTGCTAGTTAACCTACATAGTCAAAGTGCCCGCTAGGTAACCTACATAGTGCAAGTGTCCGCTAGGTAACCTAGATAGTCCAAGTGCCCTTTACGGAACCTAGATAGTCCAAGTGCGCGCTAGGGAACCTACATAGTCCAATTGCCCGCTCTGGAACATACATAGTCCAAGTGCCCGTTAGTGAAACTAGATAATCCAAGTGCCCGCTGTGTAACCTAGATAGTCCAAGTGCCCGCTAGGTTACCTGCATAGTCCAAGTGCCCGTTTGTTAACCTAGATAGTCCAAGTGCCCACTAGGGAACCTACATAGTCCAAGTGCCCGCTAGGTAACCTATATAGTCCAAATGCCCGCTAGGGAACCTACATAGTCCAGGAGCGCTCTAGTTAACCTAGATAGTCCAAGTGCCCGCTAGTTAACCAGGATCATCAAAGTGCCCTCTAGTTAACTTACATAGTCTAAAGGACTGCTAGTTAACCTACATAGACCAAGGGCCCGCTAATTAACCTAGATAGTCCAAGTGCCCGCTAGTTAACCTACATAGTCCAAGTTCTCGCTAGGTAACCTAGACAGTCCAAGTGACCTCTAGGTTACCTACATAGTCTAAGTGCCCGTTCGTTAACATTCATAGCCCAAGTGCCCGCTAGGGAAAGTACATAATCCAAGTGCCCGTAGGTAAAATAGATAGTCCAAGTGCCCGCTAGTTAACCTAAATAGTCCAAGAGCCTGCTAGGTAAACTACATAGTCCAAGTGCCCGTTCGTTAACCTACATTGTCCAAGTGCCCGCTAGGTAACGTAGATAGCCCAAGTGCCCGCTAGGGAACGTACATAGTCCAAGTGCCCACTCGGTAACCTAGACAATCCAATTGCCCCCTAGTTAACCTAGACCGTCCAAGTGCCCGCTAGGGAACCTACATAGTCCAAGGGCCCGCTAGTTAACCTACATAGTCCAAGGTCTGCTAGTTAACCTAGATAGTCAAAGTGCCTTCTAGGTAACCTAGACAGTCCAAGTGCCCAGTAGGTTACCTACATAGTTCAAGTGCCCGTTTGTTAACCTAGATAGTCCACGTGCCTGCTAGGTAACCGACATAGTCCAAGAGCAAGCTAGATAACCTAGACAGACAAAGTGCCCGTTAGGTAACCTAGATAGTCCAAGTGCCTGCTAAGTAACCTACATTGTCCATGTTCCCTGTAGGTAACCTACATAGTCCAAGTGCCCGCTAGGTAACCTACATAGTGCAAGTGTCTGCTAGTTAACCTACATAGTCAAAGTGCCCGCTAGTTAACCTAGATCGTCCAAGTGCGCGCTAGGTAACCTACATAGTGCAAGTGTCCGCTAGTTAACCTTGATCGTCCAATTTTCATCTAGTAACCTACATAGTACATGTGCCCGCTAGGTAACCTATGAGGTCCAAGTGCCCGTTCGGTAACCTAGATAGTCCAAGTGCCCTTTAGGGAACCTAGATAGTCCAAGTTCCCGCTGGGGAACCTACATAGTCCAATTGCCCGCTCTGGAACATACATAGTCCAAGTGCCAGTTAGTTAACCTAGCTAGTCCAAGTGGCCGCTAGTTAACCTAGATAGTCCAAGTGCCCGCTAGTTAACCAAGATAGTCCAGTGCCCGCTAGGGAACCTACATAGTCCAAGAGCCCTCTAGTTAACCTAGATAGTCCAAGTGGCCGCTAGTTAACCTAGATAGTCAAAGTGCCCGCTAGTTAACCAGGATCATCAAAGTGCCCTCTAGTTAACTTACATAGTCCAAAGGCCTGCTAGTTAACCTACATAGACCAAGGGCCCGCCAGTTAACCTACATAGTCCAAGTGCCTGCTGGGTAAACTACATAGTCCAAGTGCCCATGCGTTAACCTACATTGTCCAAGTGCCCGCTAGGTAACGTAGATAGCCCAAGTGCCCATTAGGGAACGTACATAGTCCAAGTGCCCACTAGGTAACCTAGACAGTCCAATTGCCACCTAGTTAACCTAGACAGTCCAAGTACCCGATAGGGAACCTACATAGTCCAAGTGCCCGCTAGGGAACCTACATAGTCCAAGTGCTCGCTAGGCAACAGAGATAGTTCAAGTGCCCGTTAGCTAAACTAGATAGTCGAAGTGTCCGCTAGTTAACCTACATAGTCCAACTGCCCGTTCGTTAACCTAGATAGTCCAAGTACACGCTAGGTAACCTAGACAGTCCAAGTGCCCGCTAGGTTACCTACATAGTCCAAGTGCACGTTCGTTAACCTAGATAGTCCAAGTGCCCCTGGTAACCTACATAGTCCAAGGGCCCGCTAGGTAGCCTTGATAGTCCAAGTGCCTTCTAGTTAACCTACATAGTCCAAGTGCCCGCTAGGTAACCTACATAGTCCAAGTGCCCACTAGGTTACCTAAATAATCCAAATGCCCGCTAGGGAAACTACATAGTCCAAGTGCCGCTAGTTAACCTAGTTAGTCCAAGGGCCTGCTAGTTAACCTAGATAGTCCAAATGCCCACTAGTTAACCTAAATCTTCCAAGTGTCCGCTAGGTAACCTACATAATCCAAGTGCCGGCTGGTAACCTGGATATTCCAAGTGCCCGCTAGTTAACCTACATAGTCCAAGTGCCTTCTAGGGAGCCTACATACTCCACGTGACCGCTAGGGAACCTACATAGTCCAAGTGCCCGCTAGGGAACCTACATAGTCCAAATGCCCACAAGGAAACCTACATAGTCTAAATGTCCGCCAGGCAACCTACATAATCCAAGTACCCGATCTGGAACATACATAGTCCAAATGCCCGTTAGATAACCTAGATAGTCCAAGGGCCCGCTAGTTGACCTACATAGTCCAAGTGCCAGCTTGGTAACATAGATAGTACAATTGCCCGCTAGGGAACCTAGATAGTCCAAGTGCCTGTTAGCTAACCTAGATAGTCCAAGTGGCGGCTAGGTCACCTACATAGTCCAAGTGCCTGTTCGTTAACCTAGATAATCCAAGTGCCCGTTAGGTAACCTAGACAGTCCAAGTGCCTGCTAGTTACCCTACATAATCTAAGTGCCCGTTAGTTAACCTAGATAGTCAAAGTGCCTGCCAGGTAACCTAGATAGTCCAAGTGGCCGCTAGGTAAACTACATAGTCCAAGTGCCCGCTAGGCAACCTAAATAGTCCAAATGTCCGCTAGGGAAACTACATAGTCCAAGTGCCCGCTAGTTAACCTAGATAGTCAAGTGCCCCCTTGTAAACCTACATAATCCATGGGCCCGCTAGATAACCTACATAGTGCAAGGGCCCGCTAGTTAACCTAGATCGTGCAAGTGTCCGCTAGTTAACCTACATAGTCCAAGTGCCAGCTAGGTAACCTAGATAGTCCAATTGCCCGCTAGGGATCCTTCATAATCCAAGTGCCTGCTAGGTAACCTAGATAGTCCCAGTGCCCGCTAGTTAACCTAAATCGTCCAAGTGTCCGCTAGATAACCTACATAGTCCAAGTGCCTGCTAGGTAACCTAGATATTCCAAGTTCCTGATAGCTAACCTACATAGTCCAAGTGTCCGTTCGTTAACGTAGATAGTCCAAATGCCCATTGGATAACCTACATAGTCCAAGTGCCCGCTTGGTAACCTGGATAGTCCAAGTGCCTTCTAAGGAGCCTACATAGTCCACGTGACCGCTAGGGAACCTACATAGTCCAAGTGCCCGTTAGGGAACCTACATAGTCCAAGTGCCCGCTAGGTTACCTACATAGTCCAAATGCCCGCAAGGAATCCTACATAGTCTAAATGCCCGCTAGGCAACCTACATAATCCAAGTGCCCGCTCTGGAACATACATAGTCCAACTGCCCGTTAGCTACCCTAGATAGTCCAAGGGCCCGCTAGTTGACCAAGATAGTCCAAGTGCCCACTAGGTAACCTACGAAGTCCAAGTGCCCACTAGGTAATCCATATAGTCCAAATGCCCGCTAGGGAACCTACATTGTCCAAGTACCCGCAAATTAACCTACATAGTCCAAGTGACCGTTAACTAACCTAGATTGTCTAAGGACCCACTAGGTAACGTACATAATTCAAGTGCTCGCTAGGTAACTTAGATAATCCAAGTGCCCGCTAGGGTATGTACATAGACCATGTGCCCGCTAGGTAACCTAGATAGTCCAAGTGCCCGCTAGTTAACCTACATAGTCGAAGGGCCCCTTAGTTAACCTAGATTGTCCAAGTGCCCGCTAGTTAACCTAGATAGTCCTAGTGCCCGTTAGCTACCCTAGATAGTCCAAGGGCCCGATAGTTGACCTACATAGTCCAAAAGTCAGCTAGGTAACCTAGATAGTACAAGTGCCCACTAGGGAACCTAGATAGTCCAAGTGCCTGTTAGCTAACCTAGATAGTCCAAGTGGCGGCTAGGTAACCTACATAGTCCAAGTGCCCGTTAGTTAACCTAGATAGTCAAAGTGCCTGCTAGGAAACCTAGATAGTCCAAGTGCCCGCTAGGTAACCAACATAGTCCAAATGCCCACTAGGGAAACTACATAGTCCATGTGCCCGCTAGTTAACCTAGATAGTCCAAGTGCCCCCTAGTAAACCTACATAATCCATGGGCCCGCTAGTTAACCTACATAGTCCAAGCGCCAGCTAGGTAACCTAGATAGTCCAATTGCCAGCTTGGGATCCTTCATAATCCTATTCCTGCTAGGTAACCTAGATAGTCCAAGGGCCTGCTAGTTAACCTACATAGTCCAAGTGCCTGCTAGGTAACCTACATAGTGCAAGTGTCCGCTAGTTAACCTACATAGTCCAAGTGCACGCTAGTTAACCTAGATAGTCCAAGTGCCCGCTAGTTAACCTACATAGTGCAAGTGTCCGCTAGTTAACCTACGTAGTCCAAGGGACCCCTAGTTAGACTAGATAGTCCAAGTACCCGCTAAGTAACCTAGATAGTCCATGTGCCCGGTAGTTAACCTACATAGTCCAAGTGCCCGATAGAAAACTATATAGTCCATGTGCCCTCTATGGAACCTACATAGTCCAAGTGCCCGTTTGGAAACAATAGTCTAAGTGCTGGCTAGGGAACCTGTATCATCCAAGTGCCCGCTAGTTAAACTAGATAGTCCAAGTGCCCGCTACGTAACCTACAAAGTCCAAATGCCCACTAGGTAATCCATATAGTCCAAATGCCCGCTAGGGAACCTACATAGTCCAAGTACCCGCTAATTAACCTACATAGTCCAAGTGACCGTTAGCTAACCTAGATTGTCTAAGGACCCACTAGTTAACCTACATAATTCAAGTGCCCGCTAGGTAACTTAGATAATCCAAGTGCCCGCTAGGGTATGTACATAGACCATGTGCCCGCTAGGTAACCTAGATAGTCCAAGTGCCCGCTAGTTAACCTACATAGTCGAAGGGCCCCTTAGTTAACCTAGATAGTCCAAGTGCCCGCTAGTTAACCTAGATTGTCCAAGTGCCCGCTAGTTAACCTACATAGTCCAAGTGCCCTTAGGTAACCTAGATAGTCCAAGTGCTCGCTAGGGAACCTACATAGTCCAAGTTCCCGCTAGGTAACCTAGATAGTCTAGGGCCCGTTACCTATCCTAGATCGTCCAAGTGCCCGCTAGGCAACCTACATAATCCGAGTGCCCGTTCGTTAACCTAGAATTCCAAGTGCCCGGTACGTTACCTGCATAGTCCAAGTGCCCGTTAGGTAACCTACATAGTCCAAGTGCCCGCTAGGCAACCTAGATAGTCCAAGTGCCCGTTAGCTTACCTAGTTCGTCCAAGTGTCTGCTAGGTAACCAAGATAGTCAAAGTGTCCGCTACGTATCCTACATAGTCCAAGTTCCCACTAGATCACCTAGATAGTCCAAGTGCCCGTTACCTAACCTAGATAGTCCAAGTGCCCGCTAGGTAACCTACATAGTCCTAGTGCCCGCTAGTTAACCAACATTGTCCAAGTGCCCGATACGGACCTACATAGTCCAAGTGCCTGTTAGGTAACCTACATAGTCCAAATGCCCGCTAGTAACCTACATAGTCCAAGTGCACGATAGGGAACTCACATAATCCAAGTGCCCACTAGGGAACCTACATAGTCCAAGTGCCCGCTATGTAACCTACATAGTCCAAATGCCCGCAAGGAAACCTACATAGTCTAAATGCCCGCCAGGCAACCTACATAATCCAAGTGCCCGCTCTGGAACATACATAGTCCAATTGCCCGTTAGATATCCTAGATAGTCCAAGGGCCCGCTAGTTGACCTACATAGTCCAAGTGCCAGCTTGGTAACCTAGATAGTACAAGAGCCCGCTATGGAACCTAGATAGTCCAAATGCCTGTTAGCTAACCTAGATAGTCCAAGTGGCGGCTAGGTAACCTACATAGTCCAAGTGCCCGTTCGTTAACCTAGATAATCCAAGTGCCCGTTAGGTAACCTAGACAGTCCAAGTGCCCGCTAGTTACCCTACATAGTCCAAGTGCCCGTTAGTTAACCTAGATAGTCAAAGTGCCTGCTAGGTAACCTAGATAGTCCAAGTGCCCGCTAGTTAACCTAGATAGTCCAAGTGCCCCCTAGTAAACCTACATAATCCATGGGCCCGCTAGTTAACCTACATAGTGCAAGGGCCCGCTAGTTAACTTAGATCGTGCAAGTGTCCGCTAGTTAACCTACATAGTCCAAGTGCCAGCTACGTAACCTAGATAGTCCAATTGCCCGCTAGGGATCCTTCATAATCCAAGTGCCTGCTAGGTAACCTAGATAGTCCAAGTGCCCGCTAGTAAACCTAGATTGTCCAAGGGCCTGCTAGTTAACCTAAATCGTCCAAGTGTCCGCTAGGTAACCTACATAGTCCAAGTGCCTGCTAGGTAACCTAGATATTCCAAGTTCCTGATATCTAACCTACATAGTCCAAGTGTCCGTTCATTAACGTAGATAGTCCAAGTGCCCATTGGGTAACCTACTAGTCCAAGTGCCCGCTTGGTAACCTGGATAGTCCAAGTGCCCGCTAGTTAACCTACATAGTACAAGTGCCTTCCAAGGAGCCTACATAGTCCACGTGACCGCTAGGGAACCTACATATTCCAAGTGCCCGTTAGGGAACCTACATAGTCCAAGTGCCCGCTAGGTAACCTACATAGTCTAAATGCCCGCTAGGCAACCTACATAATCCAAGTGCACGCTCTGGAACATACATAGTCCAAGTGCCCGTTAGCTACCCTCGATAGTCCAAGGGCCCGCTAGTTGACCTACATAGTCCAAGAGCCAGCTAGGTAACCTAGATAGTACCAGTGCCCACTAGGGAACTAAGATAGTCCAAGTGCCTGTTAGCTAACCTAGATAGTCCAAGTGGCGGCTAGGTCACCTACATAGTCCAAGTGCCCGTTCGTTAACCTAGATAATCCAAGTGCCCGTTAGGTAACCTAGACAGTCCAACTGCCCGCTAGTTACGCTACATAGTCCAAGTGCCCGTTAGTTAACCTAGATAGTCAAAGTGCCTGCTAGGTAACCTAGATAGTCCAAGTGCCCGCTAGGTAACCTATATAGTCCACATGCCCGCTAGGTAACCTAGATAGTCCAATTGCCCGCTAAGGATCCTTCATAATCCTATTCCTGCTAGGTAACCTAGATAGTCCAAGTGCCCGCTAGGTAACCTACATAGTGCAAGTGTCTGCTAGTTAACCTACATAGTCCAAGTGCACGCTAGTTAACCTAGATAGTCCAAGTGCCCGCTAGTTAACCTACATAGTGCAAGTGTCCGCTAGTTAACCTACGTAGTCCAAGGGACCTCTAGTTAACCTAGATAGTCCAAGTACCCGCTAGGTAACCTAGATAGTCCATGTGCCCGGTAATTAACCTACATAGTCCAAGTGCCCCATAGAAAACTATGTAGTCCATGTGCCCTCTATGGAATCTACATAGTCCAAGTGCCCGTTGGGAACCAATAATCTAAGTGCTGGCTAGGGAACCTGTATCATCCAAGTGCCCGCTAGTTAACCTAGATAGTCCAAGTGCCCGCTAGGTAACCTACAATGTCCAAGTGCCCACTAGGTAATCCATATAGTCCAAATGCCCGCTAGGGAACCTACATAGTCCAAGTCCCCGCTAATTAACCTACATAGTCCAAGTGACCGTTAGCTAACCTAGATAGTCTAAGGACCCACTAGTTAACCTACATAATTCAAGTGCCCGCTAGGTAACTTAGATAATCCAAGTGCCCGCTAGAGTATGTACATAGACCATGTGCCCGCTAGGTAACCTAGATAGTCCAAGTGCCCGCTAGTTAACCTACATAGTCGAAGGGCCCCTTAGTTAACCTAGATAGTCCAAGTGCCCGCTAGTTAACCTAGATTGTCCAAGTGCCCGCTAGTTAACCTACATAGTCCAAGTGCCCTTAGGTAACCTAGATAGTCCAAGTACCCGCTAGGGAACCTACATAGTCCAAGTTCCCGCTAGGAAACCTAGGTAGTCTAGGGCCCGTTACCTATCCTAGATCGTCCAAGTGCCCGCTAGGCAACCTACATAATCCAAGTGCCCGTTCGTTAACCAAAAGTCCAAGTGCCCGCTACGTTACCTGCATAGTCCAAGTGCCCGTTAGGTAACCTACATAGTCCAAGTGCCCGCTAGGCAACCTAGATAGTCCAAGTACCCGTTAGCTTACCTAGTTCGTCCAAGTGTCCGCTAGGTAACCAAGATAGTCAAAGTGTCCGCTACGTATCCTACATAGTCCAAGTTCCCACTAGGTCACCTAGATAGTCCAAGTGCCCGTTACCTAACCTAGATAGTCCAAGTGCCCGCTAGGTAACCTACATAGTCCTAGTGCCCGCTAGTTAACCAACATTGTCCAAGTGCCCGATACGGACCTACATAGTCCAAGTGCCTGTTAGGTAACCTACATAGTCCAAATGCCCGCTAGTAACCTACATAGTCCAAGTGCCCGATAGGGAACTCACATAATCCAAGTGCCCACTAGGGAACCTACATAGTCCAATTGCCCACTATGTAACCTACATAGTCCAAATGCCCGCAAGGAAACCTACATAGTCTAAATGCCCGCCAGGCAACCTACATAATCCAAGTGCCCGCTCTGGAACATACATAGTCCAATTGCCCGTTAGATATCCTAGATAGTCCAAGGGCCCGCTAGTTGACCTACATAGTCCAAGTGCCAGCTTGGTAACCTAGATAGTACAAGAGCCCGCTATGGAACCTAGATAGTCCAAATGCCTGTTAGCTAACCTAGATAGTCCAAGTGGCGGCTAGGTAACCTACATAGTCCAAGTGCCCGTTCGTTAACCTAGATAATCCAAGTGCCCGTTAGGTAACCTAGACAGTCCAAGTGCCCGCTAGTTACCCTACATAGTCCAAGCGCCCGTTAGTTAACCTAGATAGTCAAAGAGCCTGCTAGGTAACCTAGATAATCCAAGTGCCCGCTAGTTAACCTAGATAGTCCAAGTGCCCCCTAGTAAACCTACATAATCCATGGGCCCGCTAGTTAACCTACATAGTGCAAGTGCCCGCTAGTTAACCTAGATCGTGCAAGTGTCCGCTAGTTAACCTACATAGTCCAAGTGCCAGCTAGGTAACCTAGATAGTACAATTGCCCGCTAGGGATCCTTCATAATCCAAGTGCCTGCTACGTAAACTAGATAGTCCAAGTGCCCGCTAGTAAACCTAGATTGTCCAAGGGCCTGCTAGTTAACCTAGATAGTCCAAGTGCCCGCTAGTTAACCTAAATCGTCCAAGTGTCCGCTAGGTAACCTACATAGTCCAAGTGCCTGCTAGGTAACCTAGATATTCCAAGTTCCTGATATCTAACCTACATAGTCCAAGTGTCCGTTCGTTAACGTAGATAGTCCAAGTGCCCATTGGGTAACCTACATAGTCCAAGTGCCCGCTTGGTAACCTGGATAGTCCAAGTGCCCACTAGTTAACCTCCACAGTCCAAGTGCCTTCTAGGGAGCCTACATAGTCCACGTGACCGTTAGGGAACCTACATATTCCAAATGCCCGCTAGGGAACCTACATAGTCCAAGTACCCGCTAATTAACCTACATAGTCCAAGTGACCGTTAGCTAACCTAGATTGTCTAAGGACCCACTAGTTAACCTACATAATTCAAGTGCCCGCTAGGTAACTTAGATAATCCAAGGGCCCGCTAGGGTATGTACATAGACCATGTGCCCGCTAGGTAAACTAGATAGTCCAAGTGCCCGCTAGTTAACCTACATAGTCGAAGGGCCCCTTAGTTAACCTAGATAGTCCAAGTGCCCGCTAGTTAACCTAGATTGTCCAAGTGCCCGCTAGTTAACATACATAGTCCAAGTGCCCTTAGGTAACCTAGATAGTCCAAGTGCCCGCTAGGGAACCTACATAGTCCAAGTTCCCGCTAGGTAACCTAGATAGTCTAGGGCCCGTTACCTATCCTAGATCGTCCAAGTGCCCGCTAGGCGACCTACATAATCCGAGTGCCCGTTCGTTAACCTAGAAGTCCAAGTGCCCGGTACGTTACCTGCATAGTCCAAGTGCCCGTTAGGTAACCTACATAGTCCAAGTGCCCGCTAGGCAACCTAGATAGTCCAAGTGCCCGTTAGCTTTCCTAGTTCGTCCAAGTGTCCGCTAGGTAACCAAGAGAGTCAAAGTGTCCGCTACGTATCCTACATAGTCCAAGTTCCCACTAGGTCACCTAGATAGTCCAAGTGCCCGTTACCTAACCTAGATAGTCCAAGTGCCCGCTAGGTAACCTACATAGTCCTAGTGCCCGCTAGTTAACCAACATTGTCCAAGTGACCGATACGGACATACATAGTCCAAGTGCCTGTTAGGTAACCTACATAGTCCAAATGCCCGCTAGTAACCTACATAGTCCAAGTGCACGATAGGGAACTCACATAATCCAAGTGCCCACTAGGGAACCTACATAGTCCAAGTGCCCGCTATGTAACCTACATAGTCCAAATGCCCGCAAGGAAACCTACATAGTCTAAATGCCCGCCAGGCAACCTACATAATCCAAGTGCCCGCTCTGGAACATACATAGTCAAATTGCCCGTTAGATATCCTAGATAGTCCAAGGGCCCGCTAGTTGACCTACATAGTCCAAGTGCCAGCTTGGTAACCTAGATAGTACAAGTGCCCGCTATGGAACCTAGATAGTCCAAATGCCTGTTAGCTAACCTAGATAGTCCAAGTGGCGGCTAGGTAACCTACATAGTCCAAGTGCCCGTTCGTTAACCTAGATAATCCAAGTGCCCGTTAGGTAACCTAGACAGTCCAAGTGCCCGCTAGTTACCCTACATAGTCCAAGTGCCCGTTAGTTAACCTAGATAGTCAAAGTGCCTGCTAGGTAACCTAGATAGTCCAAGTGCCCGCTAGTTAACCTAGATAGTCCAAGTGCCCCCTAGTAAACCTACATAATCCATGGGCCCGCTAGTTAACTTAGATCGTGCAAGTGTCCGCTAGTTAACCTACATAGTCCAAGTGCCAGCTACGTAACCTAGATAGTCCAATTGCCCGCTAGGGATCCTTCATAATCCAAGTGCCTGCTAGGTAACCTAGATAGTCCAAGTGCCCGCTAGTAAACCTAGATTGTCCAAGGGCCTGCTAGTTAACCTAAATCGTCCAAGTGTCCGCTAGGTAACCTACATAGTCCAAGTGCCTGCTAGGTAACCTATATTCCAAGTTCCTGATATCTATCCTACATAGTCCAAGTGTCCGTTCATTAACGTAGATAGTCCAAGTGCCCATTGGGTAACCTACTAGTCCAAGTGCCCGCTTGGTAACCTGGATAGTCCAAGTGCCCGCTAGTTAACCTACATAGTCCAAGTGCCTTCTAGGGAGCCTACATAGTCCACGTGACCGCTAGGGAACCTACATATTCCAAGTGCCCGTTAGGGAACCTACATAGTCCAAGTGCCCGCTAGGTAACCTACATAGTCTAAATGCCCGCTAGGCAACCTACATAATCCAAGTGCCCGCTCTGGAACATACATAGTCCAAGTGCCCGTTAGCTACCCTCGATAGTCCAAGGGCCCGCTAGTTGACCTACATAGTCCAAGAGCCAGCTAGGTAACCTAGATAGTACCAGTGCCCACTAGGGAACTAAGATAGTCCAAGTGCCTGTTTGCTAACCTAGATAGTCCAAGTGGCGGCTAGGTCACCTACATAGTCCAAGTGCCCGTTCGTTAACCTAGATAATCCAAGTGCCCGTTAGGTAACCTAGACAGTCCAACTGCCCGCTAGTTACGCTACATAGTCCAAGTGCCCGTTAGTTAACCTAGATAGTCAAAGTGCCTGCTAGGTAACCTAGATAGTCCAAGTGCCCGCTAGGTAACCTATATAGTCCACATGCCCGCTAGGTAACCTAGATAGTCCAATTGCCCTCTAGGGATCCTTCATAATCCTATTCCTGCTAGGTAACCTAGATAGTCCAAGTGCCCGCTAGGTAACCTACATAGTGCAAGTGTCTGCTAGTTAACCTACATAGTCCAAGTGCACGCTAGTTAACCTAGATAGTCCAAGTGCCCGCTAGTTAAACTACATAGTGCAAGTGTCCGCTAGTTAACCTACGTAGTCCAAGGGACCTCTAGTTAACCTAGATAGTCCAAGTACCCGCTAGGTAACCTAGATAGTCCATGTGCCCGATAATTAACCTACATAGTCCAAGTGCCCGATAGAAAACTATGTAGTCCATGTGCCCTCTATGGAATCTACATAGTCCAAGTGCCCGTTGGGAACCAATAATCTAAGTGCTGGCTAGGGAACCTGTATCATCCAAGTGCCCGCTAGTTAACCTAGATAGTCCAAGTGCCCGCTAGGTAACTTACAAAGTCCAAGTGCCCACTAGGTAATCCATATAGTCCAAATGCCCGCTAGGGAACCTACATAGTCCAAGTCCCCGCTAATTAACCTACATAGTCCAAGTGACCGTTAGCTAACCTAGATAGTCTAAGGACCCACTAGTTAACCTACATAATTCAAGTGCCCGCTAGGTAACTTAGATAATCCAAGTGCCCGCTAGAGTATGTACATAGACCATGTGCCCGCTAGGTAACCTAGATAGTCCAAGTGCCCGCTAGTTAACCTACATAGTCGAAGGGCCCCTTAGTTAACCTAGATAGTCCAAGTGCCCGCTAGTTAACCTAGATTGTCCAAGTGCCCGCTAGTTAACCTACATAGTCCAAGTGCCCTTAGGTAACCTAGATAGTCCAAGTGCCCGCTAGGGAACCTACATAGTCCAAGTTCCCGCTAGGAAACCTAGGTAGTCTAGGGCCCGTTACCTATCCTAGATCGTCCAAGTGCCCGCTAGGCAACCTACATAATCCGAGTGCCCGTTCGTTAACCAAAAGTCCAAGTGCCCGCTACGTTACCTGCATAGTCCAAGTGCCCGTTAGGTAACCTACATAGTCCAAGTGCCCGCTAGGCAACCTAGATAGTCCAAGTACCCGTTAGCTTACCTAGTTCGTCCAAGTGTCCGCTAGGTAACCAAGATAGTCAAAGTGTCCGCTACGTATCCTACATAGTCCAAGTTCCCACTAGGTCACCTAGATAGTCCAAGTGCCCGTTACCTAACCTAGATAGTCCAAGTGCCCGCTAGGTAACCTACATAGTCCTAGTGCCCGCTAGTTAACCAACATTGTCCAAGTGCCCGATACGGACCTACATAGTCCAAGTGCCTGCTAGGTAACCTACATAGTCCAAATGCCCGCTAGTAACCTACATAGTCCAAGTGCCCGATAGGGAACTCACATAATCCAAGTGCCCACTAGGGAACCTACATAGTCCAAGTGCCCGCTATGTAACCTACATAGTCCAAATGCCCGCAAGGAAACCTACATAGTCTAAATGCCCGCCAGGCAACCTACATAATCCAAGTGCCCGCTCTGGAACATTCATAGTCCAATTGCCCGTTAGATATCCTAGATAGTCCAAGGGCCCGCTAGTTGACCTACATAGTCCAAGTGCCAGCTTGGTAACCTAGATAGTACAAGAGCCCGCTATGGAACCTAGATAGTCCAAATGCCTGTTAGCTAACCTAGATAGTCCAAGTGGCGGCTAGGTAACCTACATAGTCCAAGTGCCCGTTCGTTAACCTAGATAATCCAAGTGCCCGTTAGGTAACCTAGACAGTCCAAGTGCCCGCTAGTTACCCTACATAGTCCAAGCGCCCGTTAGTTAACCTAGATAGTCAAAGAGCCTGCTAGGTAACCTAGATAGTCCAAGTGCCCGCTAGTTAACCTAGATAGTCCAAGTGCCCCCTAGTAAACCTACATAATCCATGGGCCCGCTAGTTAACCTACATAGTGCAAGGGCCCGCTAGTTAACCTAGATCGTGCAAGTGTCCACTAGTTAACCTACATAGTCCAAGTGCCAGCTAGGTAACCTAGATAGTCCAATTGCCCGCTAGGGATCCTTCATAATCCAAGTGCCTGCTAGGTAAACTAGATAGTCCAAGTGCCCGCTAGTAAACCTAGATTGTCCAAGGGCCTGCTAGTTAACCTAGATAGTCCAAGTGCCCGCTAGTTAACCTAAATCGTCCAAGTGTCCGCTAGGTAACCTACATAGTCCAAGTGCCTGCTAGGTAACCTAGATATTCCAAGTTCCTGATATCTAACCTACATAGTCCAAGTGTCCGTTCGTTAACGTAGATAGTCCAAGTGCCCATTGGGTAACCTACATAGTCCAAGTGCCCGCTTGGTAACCTGGATAGTCCAAGTGCCCACTAGTTAACCTCCACAGTCCAAGTGCCTTCTAGGGAGCCTACATAGTCCACGTGACCGCTGGGGAACCTACATATTCCAAGTGCCCGTTAGGGAACCTACATAGTCCAAGTAGCCGCTAGGTAACCTACATAGTCCAAATGCCCGCAAGGAAACCTACATAGTCTAAATGCCCGCTAGGCAACCTACATAATCCAAGTGCCCGCTCTGGAACATACATAGTCAAAGTGCCCGATAGCTACCCTAGATAGTCCAAGGGCCCGCTAGTTGACCTACATAGTCCAAGAGACAGCTAGGTAACCTAGATAGTACAAGTGCCCACTAGGGAACCTAGATAGTCCAAGTGCCTGTTATCTAACCTAGATAGTCCAATTGGCGGCTAGGTCACCTACAGAGTCCAAGTGCCCGTTCGTTAACCTAGATAATCCAATTGCCCGTTAGGTAACCTAGACAGTCCAACTGCCCGCTAGTTACCCTACATAGTCCAATTGCCCCTTAGTTAACCTAGATAGTCAAAGTGCCCGCTAGGTAACCTACATAGTCCACATGCCCGCTAGGTAACCTAAATTGTCCAAATGCCCGCTAGGGAAACTACATAGTCCAAGTGCCCGCTAGTTAACTTAGATAGTCCAAGTGCCCCCTAGTAAACCTACATAATCCATGGGCCCGCTAGTTAACCTACATAGTCCAAGCGCCAGCTAGGTAACCTAGATAGTCCAATTGCCCGCTAGGGATCCTTCATAATCCTATTCCTGCTAGGTAACCTAGATAGTCCAAGTGCCCGCTAGGTAACCTACATAGTGCAAGTGTCCGCTAGTTAAACTACGTAGTCCAAGGGACCTCTAGTTACCCTAGATAGTCCAAGTACCCGCTAGGTAATCTAGATAGTCCATGTGCCCGGTAGTTAACCTACATAGGCCAAGTGCCCGATAGAAAACTATATAGTCCATGTGCCCTCTATGGAATCTACATAGTCCAAGTGCCCGTTGGGAACCAATAGTCTAAGTGCTGGCTAGGGAACCTGTATCATCCAAGTGCCCGCTAGTTAACCTAGATAGTCCAAGTGCCCGCTAGGTAACCTACCAAGTCCAAGTGCCCACTAGGTAATCCATAAAGTCCAAATGCCCGCTAGGGAACCTACATAAACCAAGTACCCGCTAATTAACCTACATAGTCCAAGTGACCGTTAGCTAACCTAGATAGTCTAAGGACCCACTAGTTAACCTACATAATTCAAGTGCCCGCTAGGTAACTTAGATAATCCAAGTGCCTGCTAGAGTATGTATATAGACCATGTGCCCGCTAGGTAACCTAGATAGTCCAAGTGCCCGCTAGTTAACCTACATAGTCGAAAGGGCCCCTTAGTTAACCTAGATAGTCCAAGTGCCCGCTAGTTAACCTAGATTGTCCAAGTGCCCGCTAGTGAACCTACATAGTCCAAGTGCCCTTAGGTAACCTAGATAGTCCAAGTGCCCGCTAGGGAACCTACATAGTCCAAGTTCCCGCTAGGTAACCTAGATAGTCTAGGGCCCGTTACCTATCCTAGATCGTCCAAGTGCCCGCTAGGCAACCTACATAATCCGAGTGCCCGTTCGTTAACCTAGAAGTCCAAGTGCCCGGTACGTTACCTGCATAGTCCAAGTGCCCGTTAGGTAACCTACATAGTCCAAGTGCCCGCTAGGCAACATAGATACTCCAAGTACCCGTTAGCTTACCTAGTTCATCCAAGTGTCCGCTAGGTAACCAAGATAGTCAAAGTGTCCGCTACGTAACCTACATAGTCCAAGTTCCCACTAGGTCATCTAGATAGTCCAAGTGCCCGTTACCTTACCTAGATAGTCCAAGTGCCCGCTAGGTAACCTACATAGTCCTAGTGCCCGTTAGTTAACCAACATTGTCCAAGTACCCGATACGGACCTACATAGTCCAAGTGCCTGTTAGGTAACCTACATAGTCCAAATGCCCGCTAGTAACCTACATAGTCCAAGTGCCCGATAGGGAACTCACAAAATCCAAGTGCCCACTAGGGAACCTACATAGTCCAAGTGCCCGCTAGGTAACCTACATAGTCCAAATGCCCGTAAGGAAACCTACATAGTCTAAATGTCCGCCAGGCAACCTACATAATCCAAGTGCCCGCTCTGGAACATACATAGTCCAATTGCCCGTTAGATATCCTAGATAGTCCAAGGGTCCGCTAGTTGACCTACATAGTCCAAGTGCCAGCTTGGTAACCTGGATAGTACAAGTGCCCGCTCTGGAACCTAGATAGTCCAAGTGCCTGTTAGCTAACCTAGATGGTCCAAGTGGCGGATAGGTCACCTACATAGTCCAAGTGCCCGTTCGTCAACCTAGATAATCCAAGTGCCCGTTAGGTAACCTAGACAGTCCAAGTGCCCAAAAGTTACCCTACATAGTCCAAGTGCCCGTTAGTTAACCTAGATAGTCATAGTGCCTGCTAGGTAACCAAGATAGTCCAAGTGCCCGCTAGGTAACCTACATAGTCCAAGTGCCCGCTAGGCAACCTAAATAGTCCAAATGCCCGCTAGGGAAACTACATAGTCCAAGTGCCCGCTAGTTAACCTAGATAGTCCAAGTGCCCCCTAGTAAACCTACATAATCCATGGGCCCGCTAGTTAACCTACATAGTGCACGGGCCCGCTAGTTAACCTAGATCGTGCAAGTGTCCGCTAGTTAACCTACATAGTCCAAGTGCCAGCTAGGTAACCTAGATAGTCCAATTGCCCGCTAGGGATCATTCATAATCCAAGTGCCTGCTAGGTAACCTAGATAGTCCAAGTGCCCGCTAGTAAACCTAGATTGTCCAAGGGCCTGCTAGTTAACCTTGATAGTCCAAGTGCCCCCTAGTTAACCTAAATCGTTCAAGTGTCCGCTAGGTAACCTACATAGACCAAGTGCCTGCTAGGTAACCTAGATATTCCAAGTTCCTGATAGCTAACCTACATAGTCCAAGTGTCCGTTAGTTAACGTAGATAGTCCAAGTGCCCATTGGGTAACCTACATAGTGCAAGTGCCCGCTTGGTAACCTGGATAGTCCAAGTGCCCGCTAGTTAACCTACATAGTCCAAGTGCCTTCTAGGGAGCCTACATAGTCCACGTGACCGCTAGGGAACTTACATATTCCAAGTGCCCGTTAGGGAACCTACATAGTCCAAGTGCCCGCTAGGTAACCTACATAGTCCAAATGCCCGGAAGGAAGCCTACATAGTCTAAATGCCCGCTAGGCAACCTACGTAATCCAAGTGCCCGCTCTGGAACATACATAGTCCAAGTGCCCGTTAGCTACCCTAGATAGTCCAAGGGCTCGCTAGTTGACCTACATAGTCCAAGAGCCAGCTAGGTAACCTAGATAGTACAAGTGCCCACTAGGGAACCTAGATAGTCCAAGTGCCTGTTAGCTAACCTAGATAGTCCAAGTGGTGGCTAGGCAACCTACATAGTCCATGTGCCCGTTCGTTAACCTAGAAAATCCAAGTGCCCGTTAGGTAACCTAGACAGTCCAAATGCCCGCTAGTTACCCTACGTAGTTCAAGTGCCCGTTAGTTAACCTAGATAGTCAAAGTGCCTGCTAGGTAACCTAGATAGTCCAAGTGCCCGCTAGGTAACCTACATAGTCCAAGTGCCCGCTAGGTAACGTAAATTGTCCAAATGCCCGCTAGGGAAACTACATAGTCCAAGTGCCCGCTAGTTAACCTACATAGTCCAAGCGCCAGCTAGGTAACCTAGATAGTCTAATTGCCCGCTAGGGATCCTTCATAATCCTATGCCTGCTAGGTAACCTAGATAGTCCAAGGGCCTGCTAGTTAACCTACATAGTCCAAGTGCCTGCTAGGTAACCTACATAGTGCAAGTGTCCGCTAGTTAACCTACATAGTCCAAGTGCTCGCTAGTTAACCTAGATAGTCCAAGTGCCCGCTTGGTAACCTACATAGTGCAAGTGTCTGCTAGTTAACCTCCATAGTCCAAGTGCACGCTAGTTAACCTAGATAGTCCAAGTGCCCCCTAGGTAACCTACATAGTGCATGTGTCCGCTAGTTAACCTACGTAGTCCAAGGGACCCCTGGTTTACCTAGATAGTCCAAGTACCCGCTAGGTAACCTAGATAGTCTATGTGCCCGCTAGTTAACCTACATAGTCCGAATGCCCAATAGAAAACTATATAGTCCAAGTGCCCTCTATGTAACCTACATAGTCCAAGTGCCGCCTGGTAAACTGGATAGTCCCAGTGCCCGCTAGTTAACCTACATTGTCCAAGTGCCTTCTAGGGAGCCTACATAGTCCACGTCACCGCTAAGGAACCTACATAGTCCAAGTGCCCGTTAGCTAACCTAGATAGTCCAAGGGCCCGCTAGTTGACCTACATAGTTCAAGTGCCAGCTAGGTAACCTAGATAGTACAAGTGTCCACTAGGGAACCAAGATAGTCCAAGTGCCTGTTAGCTAACCTAGATAGTCCAAGTGGCGGCTAGGTAACCTCCATAGTCCAAGTGCCAACTAGGTAATCTATATAGTCCGAATGCCCGCTAGGGAACCTACATAGTCCAAGTACCTGCTAATTAACCTACATAATGCAAGTGACCGTTAGCTAACCTAGATAGTCTAAGGGCCCACTAGTTAACCTACATAATTCAAGTGCCCGCTAGGTAACTTAGATAATCCAAGTGCCCGCTAGTTACCCTACATAGTCCAAAGGCCCGCTAGTTAACCTACATACTGCAAGGGCCTGCTAGTTAACCTAGATCGTCCAAGTGTCCGTTAGTTAACCTACATAATCCAAATGCCCGTTAGCTAACCTAGATAGTCCAAGGGCCCGCTAGTTGACCTACATAGTCCAAGTGCCCGCTAGGTACCCTAGATAGTCCTAGTGCCCGTTAGTTGACCCAGATAGTCCATGTGACCGCTAGGGTATGTACATAGACCAAGTGACCGCTAGGTAACCTAGATAGTCCAAGTGCCCGCTAATTAACCTACATAGTCTAAGGGCTCCTTAGTTAACCTAGATAGTCCAAGTGTCCGCTAGTTAACCTACATAGTCCAAGTGCCCTTAGGTAACCTAGATAGTCCAAGTGCCCGCTAGGGAACCTACATAGTCCAAGTTCCCGCTAGGTAACCTAGATTGTCAAGGGCCCGTTACCTATCCTAGATCGTCCAAGTGCCCGCTAGGCAACCTACATAATCCGAGTGCCCGTTAGTTAACCTACATAGTCCAAGTGCCCGCTAGGTAACCTAGATAGTCCAAGTACCCGTTAGCTAACCTAGATAGTCCAAGTGCCCGCTAGGTAACCTACATAGTCCAAGGGCCCGCTCGTTAACCTAGTTCGTCCAAGTGTCCGCTAGGTAACCAAGATAGTCAAAGTGTCCGCTACGAAACCTACATAGTCCAAGTTCCCACTTGGTCACCTAGATAGTCCAAGTGCCCGTTACCTAACCTAGATAGTCCAAGTGCCCGCTAGGTAACCTACATAGTCCTAGAGCCCGCTAGTTAACCAACATTGTCCAAGTGCCCGATACGGACTTACATAGTCCAAGTGCCTGTTAGGTAACCTACATAGTCCAAATGCCCGCTAGTAACCTACATAGTCCAAGTGCCCGATAGGGAAGTCACATAATCCAAGTGACCGCTAGGGAACCTACGTAGTCCAATTACCCGTTAGGTAACCTAGATAGTCCAAATGCCCGCTATGGAACACACATAGTCCAAGTGCCCACTAGGGAACTTACATAGTTCAAGTTCCCGTTAGTTAACCTAGATAGTCCAAGTGCCCGCTAATTAACCTAGATAGTCCAAGTGCCCGTTCGTTAACCTAGACAGTCCAAGTGCCCGCTAGGGAAACCACATAGTCCAGTGCCCACTAGGGAACTTACATAGTCCAAGTTCCCGCTAGTTAACCTAGATAGTCCAAGTGCCCGTTTGTTTACCTAGACAGTCCAAGTGCCCGCTAGGGAAACCACATAGTCCAGTGCCCGCTAGTTAACCTACATAGTCCAAGTGCCCGCTAGTTAACCTAGATAGTCCAAGTGCCCTTTCGTTAACCTAGACAGTCCAAGTGCCCACTAGGGAACCCACATAGTCCAAGTGCCCGCTAGGGAACTTACATAGTCCCAGTGCCCGTTAGTAACCTATATAGTCCAAGTACCCGCTAGGTAACGTAGATAGTCCAAGTGCCCACTGGGGGACGTACATACTCCAAGTGCCCGCTAGGTAACCTAGATAGTCCAAGTGCCCGCTAGGGTATGTACATAGACCAAGTGCCCGCTAGGTAACCTACATAGTCCAAGTGCCCGTTAGGGAGCCTAGATAGTCCAAGTCCCCTCTAGGGAACCTGCATCGTCAAGTGCCTGCTAGGTAAACTAGATAATCCACGTGCCCGCTATTTAAACTACATAGTCCAAGTGCCTGCTAGGTAAACTACATAGTCCAAGTGCCCGTTCGTTAACCTACATTGTCCAAGTGCCCGCTAGGTAACGTAGATAGCCCAAGTACCCGCTAGGGAACGTACATAATCCAAGTGCGCACTAGGTAACCTAGACAGTCCAATTGCCCCCTAGTTAACCTAGACAGTCCAAGTACCCGATAGGGAACCTACATAGTCCAAGTGCTCGCTAGGCAACCTACATAGTCCAAGTGCCCGTTAGTTAACCTAGATAGTCCAATTGCCCGTTAGCTAACCTAGATAGTCGAAGTGTCCGCTAGTTAACCTACATAGTCCAAGTGCCTGTTCGTTAACCTAGATAGTCCAAGGGCCAGCTAGGTAAACTAGACAGTCCAAGTGCCCGCTGGGTTACCTACATAGTCCAAGTGCACGTTCGTTAACCTAGATAGTCCATGTTCCCGCTGGTATCCTACATAGTCCAAGGGCCCGCTAGGTAACCTTGATAGTCCAAGTGCCTTCTAGTTAACCTACGTAGTCCAAGTGCCCGCTAGGTAACCTACATAGTCCAAGTGCCCACTAGGTTACCTAAGTAATCCAAATGCCCGCTAGGGAAACTACATAGTCCAAGTGCCCGTAATTAACCTAGATTGTCCAAGTTCCCGCTAGTAAACCTAGATAGTCCAAGGGCCCGCTAGTTAACCTATATAGTCCAAGTGCCCGCTAGTTAACCTAAATCTACCAGGTGTCGGCTAGGTAACCTACATAGTCCAAGTGACTGCTAGGTAACCTAGATAGTCCAAGTGCCTGATAGCTAACCTACATAGTCCAAGTGTTCGTTCGTTAACCTAGATAGTCCAAGTGCCCATTAGGTAACCTACATAGTCCAAGTGCCGCCTGGTAACCTGGATAGTCCAAGTGCCCGCTAGTTAACCTACATTGTCCAAGTGCCTTCTAGGGAGCCTACATAGTCCACGTGACCGCTAAGGAACCTACATAGTCCAAGTGCCCGTTAGCTAACCTAGATAGTCCAAGGGCCCGCTAGTTGACCTACATAGTTCAAGTGCCAGCTAGGTAACCTAGATAGTACAAGTGTCCACTAGGGAACCAAGATAGTCCAAGTGCCTGTTAGCTAACCTAGATAGTCCAAGTGGCGGCTAGGTAACCTACATAGTCCAAGTGCCCGTTCGTTAACCTAGATAATCCAAGTGTCCGCTAGGTAACCTAGACAGTCCAAGTACCTGATAGTTACCCTACATAGTCCAAGTGCCCGTTAGTTAACCTAGATAGTCAATGTGCCTGCTAGGTAACCTACATAGTCCAAGTGCCCGCTAGGTAACCTCCATAGTCCAAGTGCCCGCTAGGTAACCTTAATAGTCCAAATGCCCACTAGGGAAACTACATAGTCCAAGTGCCCGCTAGTTAACCTAGATAGTCAAAGTGCCTGCTATAAACCTACATAATCCATGGGCCCGCTAGTTAACCTAGATCGTGCAAGTGTCCGCTAGTTAAGCTACATAGTCCAAATGCCCGCTAGTTAACCTAGATAGTCCAAGTGTCCGCTAGGGATCCGTCATAATCCAAGTGCCTTCTAGGTAACCTACATAGTCCAAGGGCCCGCTAGGTAACCTAGATAGTCCAAGTGCCCGCTAGTTAACCTACATAGTCCAAGGGCCCGCTAGTTAACCTACATAGTCCAAGGTCTGCTAGTTAACCTAGATAGTCAAAGTGCCCGCTAGGTAACCTAGACAGTCCAAGTGCCCGCTAGGTTACCTACATAGTCCAAGTGCACGTTCGTTAACCTACATAGTCCAAGGGCCCGCTAGGTAACCTAGACAGACAAAGTGCCCATTAGGTAACCTAGATAGTCCAAGTGCCTGCTAGGTAACCTACATTGTCCATGTTCCCTCTAGGTAACCTAGATAGTCCAAGTGCCCGTTACCTAACCTAGATAGTCCAAGTGCCCGTTCGTTAACGTAGAAGTACAAGTGCCCGCTATGTAACCTAGACAGTCCAAGTGCCCGCTAGGTCACCTGCATAGTCCACGGGCCCGTTCGTTAACCTAGATAGTCCAAGTGCCCACTAGGGAACCTTTATAGTCCAAGTGCCCGCTAGGTAACCTACATAGTGCAAGTGTCTGCTACGTAACCTACATAGTCCAAGTACCCGCTAGGGAAGGTACATAGTCCAAGTGCCCGCTAGGTAACCTAGAAAGTGCAAGTGCCCGCTAGTTAACCTACATAGTCTAAGTGCCTGCTAGGTAACCTAGATAGTCCAAGGGTCTGCTAGTTCACCTACATAGTCCAAGTGCCCGCTAGGTAACCTACATAGTGTAAGTGTCTGCTAGTTAACCTACATAGTCAAAGTGCCCGCTAGTTAACCTAGATAGTCCAAGTGCCCGCTAGGTAACCTACATATTGCAAGTGTCCACTAGTTAACCTAGATCGTCCAATTTTCCGCTAGTTAACCTACATAGTAAATGTGCCCGCTAGGTAACCTAGATAGTCCAAGTGCCCGTTCGGTAACTTAGATAGTCCAAGTGCCCGATAGGGAACCTACATAGTCCAATTGCCCGCTAGGGAACCTACATAGTCCAAGAGCCCTCTAGTTAACCTAGATAGTCCAAGTGCCCGCTAGTTAACCTAGATAGTCCAAGTGCCCGCTAGTTAACCAGGATCATGAAGGTGCCCTCTAGTTAACTTACATAGTCTAAAGGCCTGCTAGTTAACCTACATGGACCAAGGGCTCGCTAGTTAACCTAGATAGTCCATGTGCCCGTTCGGTAACCTAGATAGTCCATGTGCCCTTTTGGGGAACCTAGATAGTCCAAGTGCCCGCTAGGGAAACTACATATTCCAATTGCCCGCTCTGGAACATACATAGTCCAAGTGCCCGTTAGTTAACCTATATAATCCAAGTGTCCGCTAGTTAACCTAGATAGTCCAGTGCCCGCTAGTTAACCAGGATCATTAAAGTGCCCTCTAGTTAACCTACATAGTCTAAAGGCCTGCTAGTTAACCTACATAGACCAAGGGCCCGCTAGTTAACCTAGATACTCCAGTGCCCGCTAGGTAACATAGACAGTCCAAGTGACCACTAGGTTACCTACATAGTCTAAGTGCCCGTTCGTTAACCTCCATAGTCCAAGTGCCCACTAGGTAACGTAGATAGTCCAAGTGCCCGCTGGGGAACCTACATACTCCAAAGGCCCGCTAGTTAACCTACATAGTCCAAGGTCTGCTAGTTAACATAGATTGTCAAAGTGCCCGCTAGGTAACCTAGACAGTCCAAGTGCCCGCTAGGTTACCTGCATAGTCCAAGTGCCCGTTCGTTTACCTAGATAGTCCAAGTGCCCACTAGGAAACCTATATAGTCCAAGTGCCCGCTATGTAACCTAGACAGTCCAAGAGCCCGCTAGGTTACCTGCATAGTCCAAGTGCCCGTTCGTTAACCTAGATAGTCCAAGTGCCCACTAGGTAACCTACATAGTCCAAGTGCCCGCTAGTTAACATAGATAGTCCAAGTGCCCGCTAGGTAACCTAGAGAGTGCAAGTGCCCGCTAGTTAGCCTACATAGTCCAATTGCCTGCTAGGTAACCTAGATAGTCCAAGGGCCTGCTAGTTAACCTACATAGTCCAAGTGCCCGCTAGGTAACCTACATAGTGCAAGTGCCCGCTAGGTAACCTAGATAGTCCAAGTGCCCTTTACGGAACCTAGATAGTCCAAGTGCCCGCTAGGGAACCTACATAGTCCAATTGCCCGCTCTGGAACATACATAGTCCAAGTGCCCGTTAGTTAACCTAGATAATCCAAGTGCCCGCTAGTTAACTTAGATAGTCCAGTGCCTGCTATGTAACCTACATAGTCCAAGTGCCCGCTAGGTAACCTATATAGTCCAAATGCCCGCTAGGGAACCTACATAGTCCAGGAGCGCTCCAATTAACCTAGATAGTCCAAGTGCCCGCTAGTTAACCAGGATCATCAAAGTGCCCTCTAGTTAACTTACATAGTCTAAAGGCCTGCTAGTTAACCTACATAGACCAAGGGCCCGCTAGTTTACCTAGATAGTCCAAGTGCCCGCTAGTTAACCTACATAGTCCACGTTCCCGCTAGGTAACCTAGACAGTCAAAGTGACCACTAGGTTACCTACATAGTCTAAGTGCCCGTTCGTTAACATTCATAGCCCAAGTGCCCGCTAGGGAAAGTACATAGAACAAGTGCCCGTAGGTAACATAGATAGTCCAAGTGCCCGCCAGTTAACCTAAATAGTCCAAGAGCCTGCTAGGTAAACTACATAGTCCAAGTGCCCGTTCGTTAACCTACATTGTCCAAGTGCCCGCTAGGTAACGTAGATAGCCCAAGTGCCCGCTAGGGAACGTACATAGTCCAAGTGCCCACTAGGTAACCTAGACAATCCAATTGCCCCCTAGTTAACCTAGACTGTCCAAGTGCCCGCTAGGGAACCTACATAGTCCAAGGGCCCTCTAGTTAACCTACATAGTCCAAGGTCTGCTAGTTAACCTAGATAGTCAAAGTGCCCGCTAGGTAACCTAGACAGTCCAAGTGCCCAGTAGGTTACCTACATAGTTCAAGTGCCCGTTCGTTAACCTAGATAGTCCACGTGCCTGCTGGGTAACCTACATAGTCCAAGGGCAAGCTAGGTAACCTAGACAGACAAAGTGCCCGTTAGGTAACCTAGATAGTCCAAGTGCCTTCTAGGTAACCTACATTGTCCATGTTCCCTGTAGGTAACCTAGATAATCAAAGTGCCCGTTAACTAACCTAGATAGTCCAAGTGCCCGCTAGGCAACATACATAGTCCAAGTGCCCGTTCGTTAACCTGGAAATCCAAGTACCCACTGTGTAACCTAGATAGTCCAAGTTCCCGCTAGGTTACCTGCATAGTCCAAGTGCCGGTTCGTTAACCTAGATAGTCCAAGTGCCCACTAGGGAACCTATATAGTCCAAGTGCCCGCTAGGTAACCTATATAGTGTAAGTGTCTGCTAGGTAACCTACATAGTCCAAGTACCCGCTAGGGAAGGTACATAGTCCAAGTGCCCGCTAGATAACCTAGAGAGTGCAAGTGCCCGCTAGTTAACCTACATATTCCAAGTGCCCGCTAGGTACCCTTGATAGTCCAAGTGCCTTCTGGTTAACTTACGTAGTCCAAGTGCCCACTAGGTAACCTACATAGTCCAAGTGCCCACTAGATAACCTAAATAATCCAAATGCCCGCTAGGGAAACTACATAGTCCAAGTGCCCGCTAGTTAACCTAGATAATCCAAGTGTCCGCTAGTAAACCTAGATAGTCCAAGGGCCCGCTAGTTAACCTATATAGTCCAAGTGCCCGCTAGTTAATCTAAAAATACCAAGTGTCCGCTAGGTAACCTACATAGTCCAAGTGACTGCTAGGTAACCTAGATAGTCCAAGTGCCTGATAGCTAACCTACATAGTCCAAGTGTCTGTTCGTTAACCTAGATAGTCCAAGTGCCTGTTAGCTAACCTAGATAGTCCAAGTGGCGGCTAGGTAACCTACATAGTCCAAGTGCCCGTTCGTTAACCTAGATAATCCAAGTGTCCGCTAGGTAACCTAGACAGTCCAAGTGCCCGCTAGTTACCCTACATAGTCCAAGTGCCCGTTAGTTAACCTAGATAGTCAATGTGCCTGCTAGGTAACCTAGATAGTCCAAGTGCCCGCTAGGTAACCTAGATATTCCAAGGGCCTGCTAGTTAACCTAGATAGTCCAAGTGCCCGCTAGGTAACCTACATAGTGCAAGTGCACGCTAGGTAACCTAGATAGTCCAAGTGCCCTTTACGGAACCTAGATAGTTCAAGTGCCCGCTAGGGAACCTACATAGTCCAATTGCCCGCTCTGGAACATACATAGTCCAAGTGCCCGTTAGTTAACCTAGATAATTTAAGTGCCCGCTAGTTAACCTAGATAGTCCAGTGCCCACTAGGTAACCTACATAGTCCAAGTGCCCGCTAGGTAACCTATATAGTCCAAATGCCCGCTAGGGAACCTACATAGTCCAGGAGCGCTCTAGTTAACCTAGATAGTCCAAGTTCCCGCTAGTTAACCAGGGTCATCAAAGTGCCCTCTGGTTAACTTACATAGTCTAAAGGCCTGCTAGTTAACCTACATAGACCAAGGGCCCGCTAGTTAACCTAGATAGTCCAAGTGCCCGCTAGTTAACCTACATAGTCCAAGTTCCCGCTAGGTAACCAAGACAGTCCAAGTGACCACTAGGTTATCTACATAGTCTAAGTGCCCGTTCGTTAACATTCATAGCCCAAGTGCCCGCTAGGGAAAGTACATAGTCCAAGTGCCCGTAGGTAACATAGATAGTCCAAGTGCCCGCTAGTTAACCTAAATAGTCCAAGAGCCTGCTAGGTAAACTACATAGTCCAAGTGCCCGTTCGTTAACCTACATTGTCCAAGTGCCCGCTAGGTAACGTAGATAGCCCAAGTGCCCGCTAGGGAACGTAGATAGTCCAAGTGCCCACTAGGTAACCTAGACAATCCAATTGCCCCCTAGTTAACCTAGACCGTCCAAGTGCCCGCTAGGGAACCTACATAGTCCAAGGGCCCGCTAGTTAACCTACATAGTCCAAGGTCTGCTAGTTAACCTAGATAGTCAAAGTGCCCGCTAGGTAACCTAGACAGTCCAAGTGCCCAGTAGGTTACCTACATAGTTCAAGTGCCCGTTTGTTAACCTAGATAGTCCACGTGCCTGCTAGGTAACCTACATAGTCCAAGAGCAAGCTACGTAACCTAGACAGACAAAGTGCCCGTTAGGTAACCTAGATAGTCCAAGTGCCTGCTAAGTAACCTACATTGTCCATGTTCCCTGTAGGTAACCTAGATAGTCCAATTGCCCGTTACCTAACCTAGATAGTCCAAGTGCCCGCTAGGCAACATACATAGTCCAAGTGCCCGTTCGTTAACCTAGAAGTCCAAGTGCCCGCTGTGTAACCTAGATATTCCAAGTGCCCACTAGGTTACCTGCATAATCCAAGTGCCCGTTCGTTAACCTAGATAGTCCAAGTGCCCACTAGGGAACCTATATAGTCCAAGTGCCCGCTAGGTAACCTACATAGTGCAAGTGTCTGCTACGTAACCTACATAGTCCAAGTACCCGCTAGGGAAGGTACATAGTCCAAGTGCCCACTAGGTAACCTAGAGAGTGCAAGTGCCCGCTAGTTAACCTACATAGTCCAAGTGCCTGCTAGGTAACCTAGATAGTCCAAGGGCCTGCTAGTTAACCTACATAGTCCAAGTGCCCGCTAGGTAACCTACATAGTGCAAGTGTCCTCTAGTTAACCTACATAGTCCAAGTGCCCGCTAGTTAACCTAGATCGTCCAAGTGCCCGCTAGGTAACCTACATAGTGCAAGTGTCCGCTAGTTAACCTTGATCGTCCAATTTTCATCTAGTAACCTACATAGTACATGTGCCCGCTAGGTAACCTAGGAGGTCCAAGTGCCCGTTCGGTAACCTAGATAGTCCAAGTGCCCTTTTGGGGAACCTAGATAGTCCAAGTGCCCGCTGCGGAACCTACATAGTCCAATTGCCCGCTCTGGAACATACATAGTCCAAGTGCCAGTTAGTTAACCTAGCTAGTCCAAGTGGCCGCTAGTTAACCTAGATAGTCCAAGTGCCCGCTAGTTAACCTAGATAGTCCAGTGCCCGCTAGGGAACCTACATAGTCCAAGAGCCCTCTAGTTAACCTAGATAGTCCAAGTGGCCGCTAGTTAACCAAGATAGTCAAAGTGCCCACTAGTTAACCAGGATCATCAAAGTGCCCTCTAGTTAACTTACATAGTCCAAAGGCCTGCTAGTTAACCTACATAGACCAAGGGCCCGCTAGTTAACCTACATAGTCCAAGTGCCTGCTGGGTAAACTACATAGTCCAAGTGCCCATGCGTTAACCTACATTGTCCAAGTGCCCGCTAGGTAACGTAGATAGCCCAAGTGCCCGTTAGGGAACGTACATAGTCCAAGTGCCCACTAGGTAACCTAGACAGTCCAATTGCCCCCTAGTTAACCTACACAGTCAAAGTACCCGATAGGGAACCTACATAGTCCAAGTGCCCGCTAGGGAACCTACATAGTCCAAGTGCTCGCTAGGCAACATAGATAGTTCAAGTCCCCGTTAGCTAACCTAGATAGTCGAAGTGTCTGCTAGTTAACCTACATAGTCCAACTGCCCGTTCGTTAACCTAGATAGTCCAAGTGCCCGCTAGGTAACCTACGTAGTCCAAGGGCCCGCAAGGTAACCTTGATAGTCCAAGTGCCTTCTAGTTAACCTACATAGTCCAAGTGCCCGCTAGGTAACCTACATAGTACAAGTGCCCACTAGGTTACCTAAATAATCCAAATGCCCGCTAGGGAAACTACATAGTCCAAGTGCCGCTAGTTAACCTAGTTAGTCCAAGGGCCTGCTAGTTAACCTAGATAGTCCAAATGCCCGCTAGTTAACCTAAATCGTCCAAGTGTCCGCTAGGTAACCTACATAGACCAAGTGCCGGCTAGGTAACCTGGATATTCCAAGTGCCCGCCTGTTAACCTACATAGTCCAAGTGCCTTCTAGGGAGCCTACATACTCCACGTGACCGCTAGGGAACCTACATAGTACAAGTGCCCGCTAGGGAACCTACATAGTCCAAATGCCCGCAAGGAAACCTACATAGTCTAAATGTCCGCCAGGCAACCTACATAATCCAAGTACCCGCTCTGGAACATACATAGTCCAAGTGCCCGTTAGTTAACCTAGATAGTCTAAGTGCCTGCTAGGTAACCTACATTGTCCAAGTGCCCGCTAGGCAACCTAAATAGTCCAAATGCCCGCTAGGGAAACTACATAGTCCAAGTGCCCGCTAGTTAACCTAGATAGTCAAGTTCCCCCTAGTAAACTTACATAATCCATGGGCCCGCTAGTTAACCTACATAGTGCAAGGGCCCGCTAGTTAACCTAGATCGTGCAAGTGTCCGCTAGTTAACCTACATAGTCCAAGTGCCAGCTAGGTAACCTAGATAGTCCAATAGCCCGCTAGGGATCCTTCATTATCCAAGTGCCTGCTAGGTAACCTAGATAGTCCAAGTGCCCGCTTGTAAACCTAGATTGTCCAAGGGCCTGCTAGTTAACCTAGATAGTCCAAGTGCCCGGTAGTTAACCTAAATCGTCCAAGTGTCCGCTAGGTAACCTACATAGTCCAAGTGCCTGCTAGGTAACCTAGATATTCCAATTTCCTGATAGCTAACCTACATAGTCCAAGTGTCCGTTCGTTAACGTAGATAGTCCAAGTGCCCATTGGATAACCTACATAGTCCAAGTGCCCGCTTGGTAACCTGGATAGTCCAAGTGCCCGCTAGTTAACCTACATAGTCCAAGTGCCTTCTAGGGAGCCTACATAGTCCACGTGACCGCTAGGGAACCTACATAGTCCAAGTGCCCGTTAGGGAACCTACATAGTCGAAGTGCCCTCTAGGTAACCTAGATAGTCCAAGTACCGGTTAGCTAACCTAGATAGTCCAAGTGCCCGCTAGGTAACCTACATAATCAAAGTGTCCGCTAGGTATCCTAGATAGTCCATGTTCCTGTTAGTTAACCTAGATAGTCCTAATGCCCGCTGGGTAACCTACATAGTCCAAGGGCCAGCTAGGTAACCTAGATAGTACAAGGGCCCGCTAGTTAACCTACATAGTCCAAGGTCTGCTAGTTAACCTAGATAGTCAAAGTGCCCGGTAGGTAACATAGACAGTCCAAGTGCCCGCTAGGTAACCTACATAGTCCAAGTGGCTGTTAGGTAACCTACATAGTCCAAATGCCCGCTAGTAACCTACATAGTCCAAGTGCCCGATAGGGAACTCACATAATCCAAGTGCCCACTAGAGAACCTACATAGTCGAAGTCCCCGCTATGTAACCTACATAGTCCAAATGCCCGCAAGGAAACCTACATAGTCTAAATGTCCGCCAGGCAACCTACATAATCCAAGTGTCCGCTCTGGAACATACATAGTCCAATTGCCCGTTAGATATCCTAGATAGTCCAAGGACCCGCTAGTTGACCTACATAGTCCAAGTGCCAGCTTGGTAACCTAGATAGTACAAGTGCCCGCTAGGGAACCTAGATAGTCCAAATGCCTGTTAGCTAACCTAAATAGTCACGTGGCGGCTAGGTAACCTATATAGTCCAAGTGCCCGTTCGTTAACCTAGATAATCCAAGTGCCCGTTAGGTAACCTAGACAGTCCAAGTGCCCGCTAGTTACCCTACATAGTCCAAGTGCCTGTTAGTTAACCTAGATAGTCAAAGTGCCCACTAGGTAACCTACATAGTCCAAGTGCCCGCTAGGCAACATAAATAGTCCAAATGCCCGCTAGGGAAACTACATAGTCCAAGTGCCCGCTAGTTAACCTAGATAGTCAAGTGCCCCCTAGTAAACCTACATAAACCATGGGCCCGCTAGTTAACCTACATAGTGCAAGGGCCCACTAGTTAACCTAGATCGTGCAAGTGTCCGCTAGTTAACCTACATAGTCCAAGTGCCAGCTAGGTAACCTGTATAGTCCAATTGCCCGCTAGGGATCCTGCATAATGCAAGTGCCTGCTAGGTAACCTAGATAGTCCAAGTGCCCGCTATTAAACCTAGATTGTCCAAGGTCCTGCTAGTTAACCTAGATAGTCCAAGTGCCCGCTAATTAACCTATATCGTCCAAGTGTCCGCTAGGTAACCTACATAGACCAAGTGCCTGCTAGGTAACCTAGATATTCCAAGTTCCTGATAGCTAACCTACATAGTCCAAGTGTCCGTTCGTTAACGTAGATAGTCCAAGTGCCCATTGGGTAACCTACATAGTCCAAGTGCCCGCTTGGTAACCTGGATAGTCCAAGTGCCCGCTAGTTAACCTACATAGTCCATGTGCCTTCTAGGGAGCCTACATAGTCCACGTGACCGCTAGGGAACCTACATAGTCCAAGTGCCCGTTAGGGCACCTACATAGTCCAAGTGCCCGCTAGGTAACCTACATATTCCAAATGCCCGCAAGGAAGCCTACATAGTCTAAATGCCCGCTAGGCAACCTACATAATCCAAGTGCCCGCTCTGGAACATACATAGTCCAAGTGCCCGTTAGCTACCCTAGATAGTCCAAGGGCCCGCTAGCTGACCTACATAGTCCAAGCCAGCTAGGTAACCTAGATAGTACAAGTGCCCACTAGGGAACCTAGATAGTCCAAGTGCCTGTTAGCTAACCTAGATAGTCCAAGTGGCGGCTAGGTAACCTACATAGTCCAAGTGCCCGTTCGGTAACCTTGATAATCCAAGTGCCCGTTAGGTAACTTAGACACTCCAAGTGCCCGCTAGTTACCCTACATAGTCCAAGTGCCCGTTAGTTAACCTAGATAGTCAAAGTGCCTGCTAGGTAACCTAGATAATCCAAGTGCCCGCTAGGTAACCTACATAGTCCAAGTGCGCGCTAGGTAACCTAAATTGTCCAAATGCCCGCTAGGGAAACTACATAGTCCATGTGCCCGCTAGTTAACCTAGATAGTCCAAGTGCCCCCTAGTAAACCTACATAATCCATGGGCCCGCTAGTTAACCTACATAATCCATGGGCCCGCTAGTTAACCTACATAGTCCAAGCGCCAGCTTGGTAACCTAGATAGTCTAATTGCCCGCTAGGGATTCTTCATAATCCTATTCCTGCTAGGTAACCTATATAGTCCAATGGCCTGCTAGTTAACCTACATAGTCCAAGTGCCCGCTAGGTAACCTACATAGTGCTAGTGTCCGCTAGTTAACCTACATAGTCCAAGTGCACGCTAGTTAACCTAGATAGTCCAAGTGCCCGCTAGGTAACCTACATAGTGCAAGTGTCCGCTAGTTAACCTACATAGTCTAAGTACACGCTAGTCAACCTAGATAGTCCAAGTGCCCGCTAGGTAACCTACATAGTGCATGTGTCCGCTAGTTAACCTACGTAGTCCAAGGGACCCCTAGTTTACCTAGATAGTCCAAGTACCCACTAGGTAACCTAGATAGTCCATGTGCCCGCTAGTTAACCTACATAGTCCAAGTGCCCGATAGAAAACTATATAGTCCAAGTGCCCTCTATGGAACCTACATAGTCCAAGTGCCGGTTAGGGAACCAAGAGTCTTAGTGCTGGCTACGGAACCTGTATCATCCAAGTGCCCGCTAGATAACCTAGATAGTACAAGTGCCCGCTAGGTAACCTACAAAGTCCAAGTGCCCACTAGGTAATCTATATAGTCCGAATGCCCACTAGGGAACCTACATAGTCCAAGTACCTGCTAATTAACCTACATAATCCAAGTGACCGTTAGCTAACCTAGATAGTCTAAGGGCCCACTAGTTAACCTACATAATTCAAGTGCCCGCTAGGTAACTTAGATAATCCAAGTGCCCGCTAGTTACCCTACATAGTCCAAAGGCCCGCTAGTTCACCTACATAGTGCAAGGGCCTGCTAGTTAACCTAGATCGTCCAAGTGTCCGTTAGTTAACCTACATAATCCAAATGCCCGTTAGCTAACCTAGATAGTCCAAGGGCCCGCTAGTTGACCTACATAGTCCAAGTGCCCACTAGGTAACCTAGATAGTCCTAGTGCCCCTTAGTTGACCCAGATAGTCCAAGTGCCCGCTAGGGTATGTACATAGACCAAGTGCCCGCTAAGTAACCTAGATAGTCCAAGTGTCCACTAGTTAACCTACATAGTCTAAGGGCCCCTTAGTTAACCTAGATAGTCCTAGTGCCCGCTAGTTAACCTAGATTGTCCAAGTGTCCGCTAGTTAACCTACATAGTCCAAGTGCCCTTAGGTAACCTAGATAGTCCAAGTGCCCGCTAGGGAACCTACATAGTCCAAGTTCCCGCTAGGTAACCTAGATTGTCAAGGGCCCGTTACCTATCCTAGATCGTCCAAGTGCCCGCTAGGCAACCTACATAATCCGAGTGCCCGTTAGGTAAACTAAATAGTCCAAGTGCCCGCTAGGTAACCTAGATAGTCCAAGAAACCGTTAGCTAACCTAGATAGTCCAAGTGCCCGCTAGGTAACCTACATAGTCCAAGGGCCCGCTCGTTAACCTAGTTTGTCCAAGTGTCCGCTAGGTAACCAAGATAGTCAAAGTGTCCGCTACGAAACCTACATAGTCCAAGTTCCCACTTGGTCACCTAGATAGTCCAAGTGCCCGTTACCTAACCTAGATAGTCCAAGTGCCCGCTAGGTAACCTACATAGTCTTAGTGCCCGCTAGTTAACCAACATTGTCCAAGTGCCCGATACGGACCTACATAGTCCAAGTGCCTGTTAGGTAACCTACATAGTCCAAATGCCCGCTAGTAACCTACATAGTCCAAGTGCCCGATAGGGAACTCACATAATCCAAGTGCCCGCTAGGGAACCTACATAGTCCAAGTACCCGTTAGGTAACCTAGATAGTCCAAATGCCCGCTAGGGAACACACATAGTCCAAGTGCCCACTAGGGAACTTACATAGTTCAAGTTCCCGTTAGTTAACCTAGATGGTCCAAGTGCCCGCTAATTAACCTAGATAGTCCAAGTGCCCGTTTGTTAACCTAGACAGTCCAAGTGCTCGCTAGGGAACTACATAGTCCAGTGCCCGCTAGGGAACTTACATAGTCCAAGTGCCCGCTAGTTAACCTAGATAGTCCAAGTGCCCGTTTGTTAACCTAGACAGTCCAAGTGCCCACTAGGGAAACCACATAGTCCAGTGCCCGCTAGGGAACTTACATAGTCCAAGTGCCCGCTAGTTAACCTAGATAGTCCAAGTGCCCGTTCGTTAACCTAGACAGTCCAAGTGCCCGCTAGGGAAACCACATAGTCCAGTGCCCGCTAGGGCACTTACATAGTCCAAGTGCCCGCAAGTTAACCTAGATAGTCCAAGTGCCCGTTCGTTAACCTAGACAGTCCAAGTGCCCGCTAGGGAAACCACATAGTCCAGTGCCCGCTAGGGAACTTACATAGTCCAAGTTCCCGCTAGTTAACCTAGATAGTCCAAGTGCCCGTTCGTTAACCTAGACAGTCCAAGTGCCCGCTAGGGAAACAACATAGTCCAGTGCCCGCTAGTTAACCTACATAGTCCAAGTGCCCGCTAGTTAACCTAGATCGTCCAAGTGCCCTTTCGTTAACCTAGACAGTCCAAGTGTCCACTAGGGAACCCACATAGTCCAAGTGCCCGCTAGGGAACTTACATAGTCCCAGTGCCTGTTAGTAACCTATATAGTCCAAGTACCCACTACGTAATGTAGATAGTCCAAGTGCCCGCTAGGGAAATCACATAGTCCAGTGCCCGCTAGGGAACTTACATAGTCCAAGTTCCCGCTAGTTAACCTAGATAGTCCAAGTGCCCGTTTGTTAACCTAGACAGTCCAAGTGCCCGCTAGGGAAACCACATAGTCCAGTGCCCGCTAGTTAACCTACATAGTCCAAGTGCCCGCTAGTTAACCTAGATAGTCCAAGTGCCCTTTCGTTAACCTAGACAGTCCAAGTGCCCACTAGGGAACCCACATAGTCCAAGTGCCCGCTAGGGAACTTACATAGTCCCAGTGCCCGTTAGTAAACTATATAGTCCAAGTACCCGCTAGGTAACGTAGATAGTCCAAGTGCCCACTGGGGGACGTACATACTCCAAGTGCCCGCTAGGTAACCTAGATAGTCCAAGTGCCCGCTAGGGTATGTACATAGACCAAGTGCCCGCTAGGTAACCTACATAGTCCAAGTGCCCGTTAGGGAGCCTAGATAGTCCAAGTGCTCTCTAGGGAACCTGCATCGTGCAAGTGCCTGCTAGGTAACCTAGATAATCCACGTGCCCGCTAGTTAAACTACATAGTCCAAGTGCCTGCTAGGTAAAGTACATAGTCCAAGTGCCCGTTCGATAACCTACAATGTCCAAGTGCCCGCTAGGTAACGTGGATAGCCCAAGTGCCCGCTAGGGAACGTACATAGTCCAAGTGCCCACTAGGTAACCTAGACAGTCCAATTGCCCCCTAGTTAACCTAGACAGTCCAAGTACCCGATAGGGAACCTACATAGTCCAAGTGCTCGCTAGGCAACCTACATAGTCCAAGTGCCCGTTAGTTAACCTAGATAGTCCAATTGCCCGTTAGCTAACCTAGATAGTCGAAGTGTCCGCTAGTTAACCTACATAGTCCAAGTGCCCGTTCGTTAACCTAGATAGTCCAAGGGCCAGCTAGGTAAACTAGACAGTCCAAGTGCCCGCTGGGTTACCTACATAGTCCAAGTGCACGTTCGTTAACCTAGATAGTCCAAGTGCCCGCTAGGTAACCTACATAGTGCATGTGTCCGCTAGTTAACCTACGTAGTCCAAGGGACCCCTAGTTTACCTAGATAGTCCAAGTACCCGCTAAGTAACCTAGATAGTCCATGTGCCCGCTAGTTAACCTACATAGTCCAAGTGCCCGATAGAAAACTATATAGTCCAAGTGCCCTCTATGGAACCTACATAGTCCAAGTGCCGGTTAGGGAACCAATAGTCTTAGTGCTGGCTACGGAACCTGTATCATCCAAGTGCCCGCTAGATAACCTAGATAGTACAAGTGCCCGCTAGGTAACCTACAAAGTCCAAGTGCCCACTAGGTAATCTATATAGTCCGAATGCCCGCTAGGGAACCTACATAGTCCAAGTACCTGCTAATTAACCTACATAATCCAAGTGACCGTTAGCTAACCTAGATAGTCTAAGGGCCCACTAGTTAACCTACATAATTCAAGTGCCCGCTAGGTAACTTAGATAATCCAAGTGCCCGCTAGTTACCCTACATAGTCCAAAGGCCCGCTAGTTAACCTACATAGTGCAAGGGCCTGCTAGTTAACCTAGATCGTCCAAGTGTCCGTTAGTTAACCTACATAATCCAAATGCCCGTTAGCTAACCTAGATAGTCCAAGGGCCCGCTAGTTGACCTACATAGTCCAAGTGCCCACTAGGTAACCTAGATACTCCTAGTGCCCCTTAGTTGACCCAGATAGTCCAAGTGCCCGCTAGGGTATGTACATAGACCAAGTGCCCGCTAGGTAACCTAGATTGTCCAAGTGTCCACTAGTTAACCTATATAGTCTAAGGGCCCCTTAGTTAACCTAGATAGTCCAAGTGCCCGCTAGTTAACCTAGATTGTCCAAGTGTCCGCTAGTTAACCTACATAGTCCAAGTGCCCTTAGGTAAGCTAGATAGTCCAAGTGCCCGCTAGGGAACCTACATAGTCCAAGTTCCCGCTAGGTAACCTAGATTGTCAAGGGCCCGTTACCTATCCTAGATCGTCCAAGTGCCCGCTAGGCAACCTACATAATCCGAGTGCCCGTTAGGTAAAATAAATAGTCCAAGTGCCCGCTAGGTAACCTAGATAGTCCAAGAAACCGTTAGCTAACCTAGATAGTCCAAGTGCCCGCTAGGTAACCTACATAGTCCAAGGGCCCGCTCGTTAACCTAGTTTGTCCAAGTGTCCGCTAGGTAACCAAGATAGTCAAAGTGTCCGCTACGAAACCTACATAGTCCAAGTTCCCACTTGGTCACCTAGATAGTCCAAGTGCCCGTTACCTAACCTAGATAGTCCAAGTGCCCGCTAGGTAACCTACATAGTCCTAGTGCCCGCTAGTTAACCAACATTGTCCAAGTGCCCGATACGGACCTACATAGTCCAAGTGCCTGTTAGGTAACCTACATAGTCCAAATGCCCGCTAGTAACCTACATAGTCCAAGTGCCCGATAGGGAACTCACAAAATCCAAGTGCCCACTAGGGAACCTACATAGTCCAAATGCCCGCTAGTAACCTACATAGTCCAAGTGCCCGATAGGGAACTCATATAATCCAAGTGCCCGCT
This sequence comes from Tenrec ecaudatus, assembly GCF_050624435.1. Classification (NCBI taxonomy): domain Eukaryota; kingdom Metazoa; phylum Chordata; class Mammalia; order Afrosoricida; family Tenrecidae; genus Tenrec; species Tenrec ecaudatus. The sequence continues at coordinate 1,341,289 of NW_027459471.1, forward strand.
AGGGAACCTACATAGTCCAAGTACCCGTTAGGTAACGTAGATAGTCCAAATGCCCACTAGGGAACACACATAGTCCAAGTGCCCACTAGGGAACTTACATAGTTCAAGTTCCCGTTAGTTAACCTAGATAGTCCAAGTGCCCGCTAATTAACCTAGATAGTCCAAGTGCCCGTTCGTTAACCTAGACAGTCCAAGTGCTCGCTAGGGAACCACATAGTCCAGTGCCCGCTAGGGAACTTACATAATCCAAGTGCCCGCTAGTTAACCTAGAGAGTCCAAGTGCCCGTTTGTTAACCTAGACAGTCCAAGTGCCCACTAGGGAAACCACATAGTCCAGTGCCCGCTAGGGAACTTACATAGTCCAAGTTCCTGCTAGTTAACCTAGATAGTCCAAGTGCCCGTTTGTTAACCTAGACAGTCCAAGTGCCCGCTAGGGAAACCACATAGTCCAGTGCCCGTTAGTTAACCTAGATAGTCCAAGTGCCCGCTAGGTAACCTACATAGTCCAAGGGCCCGCTCGTTAACCTAGTTCGTCCAAGTGTCCGCTAGGTAACCAAGATAGTCAAAGTGTCCACTACGTAACCTACATCGTCCAAGTTCCCACTAGGTCACCTAGATAGTCCAAGTGCCCGTTACCTAACCTAGATAGTCCAAGTGCCCGCTAGGTAACCTACATAGTCCTAGTGCCCGCTAGTTAACCAACATTGTCCAAGTGCCCGATACGGACCTACATAGTCCAAGTGCCTGTTAGGTAACCTACATAGTCCAAATGCCCGCTAGTAACCTACATAGTCCAAGTGCCCGATAGGGAACTCACAAAATCCAAGTGCCCACTAGGGAACCTACATAGTCCAAATGCCCGCTAGTAACCTACATAGTCCAAGTGCCCGATAGGGAACTCATATAATCCAAGTGCCCGCTAGGGAACCTACATAGTCCAAGTACCCGTTAGGTAACGTAGATAGTCCAAATGCCCACTAGGGAACACACATAGTCCAAGTGCCCACTAGGGAACTTACATAGTTCAAGTTCCCGTTAGTTAACCTAGATAGTCCAAGTGCCCGCTAATTAACCTAGATAGTCCAAGTGCCCGTTCGTTAACCTAGACAGTCCAAGTGCTCGCTAGGGAACCACATAGTCCAGTGCCCGCTAGGGAACTTACATAATCCAAGTGCCCGCTAGTTAACCTAGATAGTCCAAGTGCCCGTTTGTTAACCTAGACAGTCCAAGTGCCCACTAGGGAAACCACATAGTCCAGTGCCCGCTAGGGAACTTACATAGTCCAAGTTCCTGCTAGTTAACCTAGATAGTCCAAGTGCCCGTTTGTTAACCTAGACAGTCCAAGTGCCCGCTAGGGAAACCACATAGTCCAGTGCCCGTTAGTTAACCTAGATAGTCCAAGTGCCCGCTAGGTAACCTACATAGTCCAAGGGCCCGCTCGTTAACCTAGTTCGTCCAAGTGTCCGCTAGGTAACCAAGATAGTCAAAGTGTCCACTACGTAACCTACATCGTCCAAGTTCCCACTAGGTCACCTAGATAGTCCAAGTGCCCGTTACCTAACCTAGATAGTCCAAGTGCCCGCTAGGTAACCTACATAGTCCTAGTGCCCGCTAGTTAACCAACATTGTCCAAGTGCCCGATACGGACCTACATAGTCCAAGTGCCTGTTAGGTAACCTACATAGTCCAAATGCCCGCTAGTAACCTACATAGTCCAAGTGCCCGATAGGGAACTCACATAATCCAAGTGCCCGCTAGGGAACCTACATAGTCCAAGTACCCGTTAGGTAACCTAGATAGTCCAAATGCCCGCTAGGGAACACACATAGTCCAAGTGCCCACTAGGGAACTTACATAGTTCAAGTTCCCGTTAGTTAACCTAGATGGTCCAAGTGCCCGCTAATTAACCTAGATAGTCCAAGTGCCCGTTCGTTAACCTAGACAGTCCAAGTGCTCGCTAGGGAACCACATAGTCCAGTGCCCGCTAGGGAACTTACATAGTCCAAGTGCCCACTAGTTAACCTAGATAGTCCAAGTGCCCGTTTGTTAACCTAGACAGTCCAAGTGCCCACTAGGGAAACCACATAGTCCAGTGCCCGCTAGGGAACTTACATAGTCCAAGTGCCCGCTAGTTAACCTAGATAGTCCAAGTGCCCGTTCGTTAACCTAGACAGTCCAAGTGCCCGCTAGGGAAACCACATAGTCCAGTGCCCGCTAGGGCACTTACATAGTCCAAGTGCCCGCAAGTTAACCTAGATAGTCCAAGTGCCCGTTCGTTAACCTAGACAGTCCAAGTGCCCGCTAGGGAAACCACATAGTCCAGTGCCCGCTAGGGAACTTACATAGTCCAAGTCCCGCTAGTTAACCTAGATAGTCCAAGTGCCCGTTCATTAACCTAGACAGTCCAAGTGCCCGCTAGGGAAACCACATAGTCCAGTGCCCGCTAGGGAACTTACATAGTCCAAGTTCCCGCTAGTTAACCTAGATCGTCCAAGTGCCCGTTCGTTAACCTAGACAGTCCAAGTGCCCGCTAGGGAAACAACATAGTCCAGTGCCCGCTAGTTAACCTACATAGTCCAAGTGCCCGCTAGTTAACCTAGATCGTCCAAGTGCCCTTTCGTTAACCTAGACAGTCCAAGTGCCCACTAGGGAACCCACATGGTCCAAGTGCCCGCTAGGGAACTTACATAGTCCCAGTGCCCGTTAGTAACCTATATAGTCCAAGTACCCGCTAGGTAACATAGATAGTTCAAGTGCCCGCTAGGGAAATCACATAGTCCAGTGCCCGCTAGGGAACTTACATAGTCCAAGTTCCCGCTAGTTAACCTAGATAGTCCAAGTGCCCGTTTGTTAACCTAGACAGTCCAAGTGCCCGCTAGGGAAACCACATAGTCCAGTGCCCGCTAGTTAACCTACATAGTCCAAGTGCCCGCTAGTTAACCTAGATAGTCCAAGTGCCCTTTCGTTAACCTAGACAGTCCAAGTGCCCACTAGGGAACCCACATAGTCCAAGTGCCCGCTAGGGAACTTACATAGTCCCAGTGCCCGTTAGTAAACTATATAGTCCAAGTACCCGCTAGGTAACGTAGATAGTCCAAGTGCCCACTGGGGGACGTACATACTCCAAGTGCCCGCTAGGTAACCTAGATAGTCCAAGTGCCCGCTAGGGTATGTACATAGACCAAGTGCCCACTAGGTAACCTACATAGTCCAAGTGCCCGTTAGGGAGCCTAGATAGTCCAAGTGCTCTCTAGGGAACCTGCATCGTGCAAGTGCCTGCTAGGTAACCTAGATAATCCACGTGCCCGCTAGTTAAACTACATAGTCCAAGTGCCTGCTAGGTAAACTACATAGTCCAAGTGCCCGTTCGATAACCTACAATGTCCAAGTGCCCGCTAGGGAAACCACATAGTCCAGTGCCCGCTAGTTAACCTACATAGTCCAAGTGCCCGCTAGTTAACCTAGATAGTCCAAGTGCCCGCTAGGGTATGTACATAGACCAAGTGCCCGCTAGGTAACCTACATAGTCCAAGTGCCCGTTAGGGAGCCTAGATAGTCCAAGTGCTCTCTAGGGAACCTGCATCGTGCAAGTGCCTGCTAGGTAACCTAGATAATCCACGTGCCCGCTAGTTAAACTACATAGTCCAAGTGCCTGCTAGGTAAAGTACATAGTCCAAGTGCCCGTTCGATAACCTACAATGTCCAAGTGCCCGCTAGGTAACGTGGATAGCCCAAGTGCCCGCTAGGGAACGTACATAGTCCAAGTGCCCACTAGGTAACCTAGACAGTCCAATTGCCCCCTAGTTAACCTAGACAGTCCAAGTACCCGATAGGGAACCTACATAGTCCAAGTGCTCGCTAGGCAACCTACATAGTCCAAGTGCCCGTTAGTTAACCTAGATAGTCCAATTGCCCGTTAGCTAACCTAGATAGTCGAAGTGTCCGCTAGTTAACCTACATAGTCCAAGTGCCCGTTCGTTAACCTAGATAGTCCAAGGGCCAGCTAGGTAAACTAGACAGTCCAAGTGCCCGCTGGGTTACCTACATAGTCCAAGTGCACGTTCGTTAACCTAGATAGTCCAAGTGCCCGCTAGGTAACCTACATAGTGCATGTGTCCGCTAGTTAACCTACGTAGTCCAAGGGACCCCTAGTTTACCTAGATAGTCCAAGTACCCGCTAAGTAACCTAGATAGTCCATGTGCCCGCTAGTTAACCTACATAGTCCAAGTGCCCGATAGAAAACTATATAGTCCAAGTGCCCTCTATGGAACCTACATAGTCCAAGTGCCGGTTAGGGAACCAATAGTCTTAGTGCTGGCTACGGAACCTGTATCATCCAAGTGCCCGCTAGATAACCTAGATAGTACAAGTGCCCGCTAGGTAACCTACAAAGTCCAAGTGCCCACTAGGTAATCTATATAGTCCGAATGCCCGCTAGGGAACCTACATAGTCCAAGTACCTGCTAATTAACCTACATAATCCAAGTGACCGTTAGCTAACCTAGATAGTCTAAGGGCCCACTAGTTAACCTACATAATTCAAGTGCCCGCTAGGTAACTTAGATAATCCAAGTGCCCGCTAGTTACCCTACATAGTCCAAAGGCCCGCTAGTTAACCTACATAGTGCAAGGGCCTGCTAGTTAACCTAGATCGTCCAAGTGTCCGTTAGTTAACCTACATAATCCAAATGCCCGTTAGCTAACCTAGATAGTCCAAGGGCCCGCTAGTTGACCTACATAGTCCAAGTGCCCACTAGGTAACCTAGATACTCCTAGTGCCCCTTAGTTGACCCAGATAGTCCAAGTGCCCGCTAGGGTATGTACATAGACCAAGTGCCCGCTAGGTAACCTAGATTGTCCAAGTGTCCACTAGTTAACCTATATAGTCTAAGGGCCCCTTAGTTAACCTAGATAGTCCAAGTGCCCGCTAGTTAACCTAGATTGTCCAAGTGTCCGCTAGTTAACCTACATAGTCCAAGTGCCCTTAGGTAAGCTAGATAGTCCAAGTGCCCGCTAGGGAACCTACATAGTCCAAGTTCCCGCTAGGTAACCTAGATTGTCAAGGGCCCGTTACCTATCCTAGATCGTCCAAGTGCCCGCTAGGCAACCTACATAATCCGAGTGCCCGTTAGGTAAAATAAATAGTCCAAGTGCCCGCTAGGTAACCTAGATAGTCCAAGAAACCGTTAGCTAACCTAGATAGTCCAAGTGCCCGCTAGGTAACCTACATAGTCCAAGGGCCCGCTCGTTAACCTAGTTTGTCCAAGTGTCCGCTAGGTAACCAAGATAGTCAAAGTGTCCGCTACGAAACCTACATAGTCCAAGTTCCCACTTGGTCACCTAGATAGTCCAAGTGCCCGTTACCTAACCTAGATAGTCCAAGTGCCCGCTAGGTAACCTACATAGTCCTAGTGCCCGCTAGTTAACCAACATTGTCCAAGTGCCCGATACGGACCTACATAGTCCAAGTGCCTGTTAGGTAACCTACATAGTCCAAATGCCCGCTAGTAACCTACATAGTCCAAGTGCCCGATAGGGAACTCACAAAATCCAAGTGCCCACTAGGGAACCTACATAGTCCAAATGCCCGCTAGTAACCTACATAGTCCAAGTGCCCGATAGGGAACTCATATAATCCAAGTGCCCGCTAGGGAACCTACATAGTCCAAGTACCCGTTAGGTAACGTAGATAGTCCAAATGCCCACTAGGGAACACACATAGTCCAAGTGCCCACTAGGGAACTTACATAGTTCAAGTTCCCGTTAGTTAACCTAGATAGTCCAAGTGCCCGCTAATTAACCTAGATAGTCCAAGTGCCCGTTCGTTAACCTAGACAGTCCAAGTGCTCGCTAGGGAACCACATAGTCCAGTGCCCGCTAGGGAACTTACATAATCCAAGTGCCCGCTAGTTAACCTAGAGAGTCCAAGTGCCCGTTTGTTAACCTAGACAGTCCAAGTGCCCACTAGGGAAACCACATAGTCCAGTGCCCGCTAGGGAACTTACATAGTCCAAGTTCCTGCTAGTTAACCTAGATAGTCCAAGTGCCCGTTTGTTAACCTAGACAGTCCAAGTGCCCGCTAGGGAAACCACATAGTCCAGTGCCCGTTAGTTAACCTAGATAGTCCAAGTGCCCGCTAGGTAACCTACATAGTCCAAGGGCCCGCTCGTTAACCTAGTTCGTCCAAGTGTCCGCTAGGTAACCAAGATAGTCAAAGTGTCCACTACGTAACCTACATCGTCCAAGTTCCCACTAGGTCACCTAGATAGTCCAAGTGCCCGTTACCTAACCTAGATAGTCCAAGTGCCCGCTAGGTAACCTACATAGTCCTAGTGCCCGCTAGTTAACCAACATTGTCCAAGTGCCCGATACGGACCTACATAGTCCAAGTGCCTGTTAGGTAACCTACATAGTCCAAATGCCCGCTAGTAACCTACATAGTCCAAGTGCCCGATAGGGAACTCACAAAATCCAAGTGCCCACTAGGGAACCTACATAGTCCAAATGCCCGCTAGTAACCTACATAGTCCAAGTGCCCGATAGGGAACTCATATAATCCAAGTGCCCGCTAGGGAACCTACATAGTCCAAGTACCCGTTAGGTAACGTAGATAGTCCAAATGCCCACTAGGGAACACACATAGTCCAAGTGCCCACTAGGGAACTTACATAGTTCAAGTTCCCGTTAGTTAACCTAGATAGTCCAAGTGCCCGCTAATTAACCTAGATAGTCCAAGTGCCCGTTCGTTAACCTAGACAGTCCAAGTGCCCGCTAGGGAAACCACATAGTCCAGTGCCCGCTAGGGAACTTACATAGTCCAAGTGCCCGCTAGTTAACCTAGATAGTCCAAGTGCCCGTTCGTTAACCTAGACAGTCCAAGTGCCTGCTAGGGAAACCACATAGTCCAGTGCCCGCTAGGGAACTTACATAGTCCAAGTGCCCGCAAGTTAACCTAGATAGTCCAAGTGCCCGTTCGTTAACCTAGACAGTCCAAGTGCCCGCTAGGGAAACCACATAGTCCAGTGCCCGCTAGGGAACTTACATAGTCCAAGTTCCCGCTAGTTAACCTAGATAGTCCAAGTGCCCGTTCATTAACCTAGACAGTCCAAGTGCCCGCTAGGGAAACCACATAGTCCAGTGCCCGCTAGGGAACTTACATAGTCCAAGTTCCCGCTAGTTAACCTAGATCGTCCAAGTGCCCGTTCGTTAACCTAGACAGTCCAAGTGCCCGCTAGGGAAACAACATAGTCCAGTGCCCGCTAGTTAACCTACATAGTCCAAGTGCCCGCTAGTTAACCTAGATCGTCCAAGTGCCCTTTCGTTAACCTAGACAGTCCAAGTGCCCACTAGGGAACCCACATAGTCCAAGTGCCCGCTAGGGAACTTACATAGTCCCAGTGCCCGTTAGTAACCTATATAGTCCAAGTACCCGCTAGGTAACATAAATAGTCCAAGTGCCCGCTAGGGAAATCACATAGTCCAGTGCCCGCTAGGGAACTTACATAGTCCAAGTTCCCGCTAGTTAACCTAGATAGTCCAAGTGCCCGTTTGTTAACCTAGACAGTCCAAGTGCCCGCTAGGGAAACCACATAGTCCAGTGCCCGCTAGTTAACCTACATAGTCCAAGTGCCCGCTAGTTAACCTAGACAGTCCAAGTGCCCACTAGGGAACCCACATAGTCCAAGTGCCCGCTAGGGAACTTACATAGTCCCAGTGCCCGTTAGTAAACTATATAGTCCAAGTACCCGCTAGGTAACGTAGATAGTCCAAGTGCCCACTGGGGGACGTACATACTCCAAGTGCCCGCTAGGTAACCTAGATAGTCCAAGTGCCCGCTAGGGTATGTACATAGACCAAGTGCCCACTAGGTAACCTACATAGTCCAAGTGCCCGTTAGGGAGCCTAGATAGTCCAAGTGCTCTCTAGGGAACCTGCATCGTGCAAGTGCCTGCTAGGTAACCTAGATAATCCACGTGCCCGCTAGTTAAACTACATAGTCCAAGTGCCTGCTAGGTAAACTACATAGTCCAAGTGCCCGTTCGATAACCTACAATGTCCAAGTGCCCGCTAGGGAAACCACATAGTCCAGTGCCCGCTAGTTAACCTACATAGTCCAAGTGCCCTTTCGTTAACCTAGACAGTCCAAGTGCCCACTAGGGAACCCACATAGTCCAAGTGCCCGCTAGGGAACTTACATAGTCCCAGTGCCCGTTAGTAAACTATATAGTCCAAGTACCCGCTAGGTACCGTAGATAGTCCAAGTGCCCACTGGGGGACGTACATACTCCAAGTGCCCGCTAGGTAACCTAGATAGTCCAAGTGCCCGCTAGGGTATGTACATAGACCAAGTGCCCACTAGGTAACCTACATAGTCCAAGTGCCCGTTAGGGAGCCTAGATAGTCCAAGTGCTCTCTAGGGAACCTGCATCGTGCAAGTGCCTGCTAGGTAACCTAGATAATCCACGTGCCCGCTAGTTAAACTACATAGTCCAAGTGCCTGCTAGGTAAACTACATAGTCCAAGTGCCCGTTCGATAACCTACAATGTCCAAGTGCCCGCTAGGGAAACCACATAGTCCAGTGCCCGCTAGTTAACCTACATAGTCCAAGTGCCCGCTAGTTAACCTAGATAGTCCAAGTGCCCTTTCGTTAACCTAGACAGTCCAAGTGCCCACTAGGGAACCCACATAGTCCAAGTGCCCGCTAGGGAACTTACATAGTCCCAGTGCCCGTTAGTAAACTATATAGTCCAAGTACCCGCTAGGTAACGTAGATAGTCCAAGTGCCCACTGGGGGACGTACATACTCCAAGTGCCCGCTAGGTAACCTAGATAGTCCAAGTGCCCGCTAGGGTATGTACATAGACCAAGTGCCCGCTAGGTAACCTACATAGTCCAAGTGCCCGTTAGGGAGCCTAGATAGTCCAAGTGCTCTCTAGGGAACCTGCATCGTGCAAGTGCCTGCTAGGTAACCTAGATAATCCACGTGCCCGCTAGTTAAACTACATAGTCCAAGTGCCTGCTAGGTAAAGTACATAGTCCAAGTGCCCGTTCGATAACCTACAATGTCCAAGTGCCCGCTAGGTAACGTGGATAGCCCAAGTGCCCGCTAGGGAACGTACATAGTCCAAGTGCCCACTAGGTAACCTAGACAGTCCAATTGCCCCCTATTAACCTAGACAGTCCAAGTACCCGATAGGGAACCTACATAGTCCAAGTGCTCGCTAGGCAACCTACATAGTCCAAGTGCCCGTTAGTTAACCTAGATAGTCCAATTGCCCGTTAGCTAACCTAGATAGTCGAAGTGTCCGCTAGTTAACCTACATAGTCCAAGTGCCCGTTCGTTAACCTAGATAGTCCAAGGGCCAGCTAGGTAAACTAGACAGTCCAAGTGCCCGCTGGGTTACCTATATAGTCCAAGTGCACGTTCGTTAACCTAGATAGTCCAAGTGCCCGCTAGGTAACCTACATAGTGCATGTGTCCGCTAGTTAACCTACGTAGTCCAAGGGACCCCTAGTTTACCTAGATAGTCCAAGTACCCGCTAGGTAACCTAGATAGTCCATGTGCCCGCTAGTTAACCTACATAGTCCAAGTGCCCGATAGAAAACTATATAGTCCAAGTGCCCTCTATGGAACCTACATAGTCCAAGTGCCGGTTAGGGAACCAATAGTCTTAGTGCTGGCTACGGAACCTGTATCATCCAAGTGCCCGCTAGATAACCTAGATAGTACAAGTGCCCGCTAGGTAACCTACAAAGTCCAAGTGCCCACTAGGTAATCTATATAGTCCGAATGCCCGCTAGGGAACCTACATAGTCCAAGTACCTGCTAATTAACCTACATAATCCAAGTGACCGTTAGCTAACCTAGATAGTCTAAGGGCCCACTAGTTAACCTACATAATTCAAGTGCCCGCTAGGTAACTTAGATAATCCAAGTGCCCGCTAGTTACCCTACATAGTCCAAAGGCCCGCTAGTTAACCTACATAGTGCAAGGGCCTGCTAGTTAACCTAGATCGTCCAAGTGTCCGTTAGTTAACCTACATAATCCAAATGCCCGTTAGCTAACCTAGATAGTCCAAGGGCCCGCTAGTTGACCTACATAGTCCAAGTGCCCACTAGGTAACCTAGATAGTCCTAGTGCCCCTTAGTTGACCCAGATAGTCCAAGTGCCCGCTAGGGTATGTACATAGACCAAGTGCCCGCTAGGGAACCTACATAGTCCAAGTTCCCGCTAGGTAACCTAGATTGTCAAGGGCCCGTTACCTATCCTAGATCGTCCAAGTGCCCGCTAGGCAACCTACATAGTCCGAGTGCCCGTTAGGTAAACTAAATAGTCCAAGTGCCCGCTAGGTAACCTAGATAGTCCAAGAAACCGTTAGCTAACCTAGATAGTCCAAGTGCCCGCTAGGTAACCTACATAGTCCAAGGGCCCGCTCGTTAACCTAGTTTGTCCAAGTGTCCGCTAGGTAACCAAGATAGTCAAAGTGTCCGCTACGAAACCTACATAGTCCAAGTTCCCACTTGGTCACCTAGATAGTCCAAGTGCCCGTTACCTAACCTAGATAGTCCAAGTGCCCGCTAGGTAACCTACATAGTCCTAGTGCCCGCTAGTTAACCAACATTGTCCAAGTGCCCGATACGGACCTACATAGTCCAAGTGCCTGTTAGGTAACCTACATAGTCCAAATGCCCGCTAGTAACCTACATAGTCCAAGTGCCCGATAGGGAACTCACAAAATCCAAGTGCCCACTAGGGAACCTACATAGTCCAAATGCCCGCTAGTAACCTACATAGTCCAAGTGCCCGATAGGGAACTCATATAATCCAAGTGCCCGCTAGGGAACCTACATAGTCCAAGTACCCGTTAGGTAACGTAGATAGTCCAAATGCCCACTAGGGAACACACATAGTCCAAGTGCCCACTAGGGAACTTACATAGTTCAAGTTCCCGTTAGTTAACCTAGATAGTCCAAGTGCCCGCTAATTAACCTAGATAGTCCAAGTGCCCGTTCGTTAACCTAGACAGTCCAAGTGCCCGCTAGGGAAACCACATAGTCCAGTGCCCGCTAGGGAACTTACATAGTCCAAGTGCCCGCTAGTTAACCTAGATAGTCCAAGTGCCCGTTCGTTAACCTAGACAGTCCAAGTGCCCGCTAGGGAAACCACATAGTCCAGTGCCCGCTAGGGAACTTACATAGTCCAAGTGCCCGCAAATTAACCTAGATAGTCCAAGTGCCCGTTCGTTAACCTAGACAGTCCAAGTGCCCGCTAGGGAAACCACATAGTCCAGTGCCCGCTAGGGAACTTACATAGTCCAAGTTCCCGCTAGTTAACCTAGATAGTCCAAGTGCCCGTTCATTAACCTAGACAGTCCAAGTGCCCGCTAGGGAAACCACATAGTCCAGTGCCCGCTAGGGAACTTACATAGTCCAAGTTCCCGCTAGTTAACCTAGATCGTCCAAGTGCCCGTTCGTTAACCTAGACAGTCCAAGTGCCCGCTAGGGAAACAACATAGTCCAGTGCCGCTAGTTAACCTACATAGTCCAAGTGCCCGCTAGTTAACCTAGATCGTCCAAGTGCCCTTTCGTTAACCTAGACAGTCCAAGTGCCCACTAGGGAACCCACATAGTCCAAGTGCCCGCTAGGGAACTTACATAGTCCCAGTGCCCGTTAGTAACCTATATAGTCCAAGTACCCGCTAGGTAACATAGATAGTCCAAGTGCCCGCTAGGGAAATCACATAGTCCAGTGCCCGCTAGGGAACTTACATAGTCCAAGTTCCCGCTAGTTAACCTAGATAGTCCAAGTGCCCGTTTGTTAACCTAGACAGTCCAAGTGCCCGCTAGGGAAACCACATAGTCCAGTGCCCGCTAGTTAACCTCCATAGTCCAAGTGCCCGCTAGTTAACCTAGATAGTCCAAGTGCCCTTTCGTTAACCTAGACAGTCCAAGTGCCCACTAGGGAACCCACATAGTCCAAGTGCCCGCTAGGGAACTTACATAGTCCCAGTGCCCGTTAGTAAACTATATAGTCCAAGTACCCGCTAGGTAACGTAGATAGTCCAAGTGCCCACTGGGGGACGTACATACTCCAAGTGCCCGCTAGGTAACCTAGATAGTCCAAGTGCCCGCTAGGGTATGTACATAGACCAAGTGCCCACTAGGTAACCTACATAGTCCAAGTGCCCGTTAGGGAGCCTAGATAGTCCAAGTGCTCTCTAGGGAACCTGCATCGTGCAAGTGCCTGCTAGGTAACCTAGATAATCCACGTGCCCGCTAGTTAAACTACATAGTCCAAGTGCCTGCTAGGTAAACTACATAGTCCAAGTGCCCGTTCGATAACCTACAATGTCCAAGTGCCCGCTAGGGAAACCACATAGTCCAGTGCCCGCTAGTTAACCTACATAGTCCAAGTGCCCGCTAGTTAACCTAGATAGTCCAAGTGCCCTTTCGTTAACCTAGACAGTCCAAGTGCCCACTAGGGAACCCACATAGTCCAAGTGCCCGCTAGAGAACTTACATAGTCCCAGTGCCCGTTAGTAAACTATATAGTCCAAGTACCCGCTAGGTAACGTAGATAGTCCAAGTGCCCACTGGGGGACGTACATACTCCAAGTGCCCGCTAGGTAACCTAGATAGTCCAAGTGCCCGCTAGGGTATGTACATAGACCAAGTGCCCGCTAGGTAACCTACATAGTCCAAGTGCCCGTTAGGGAGCCTAGATAGTCCAAGTGCTCTCTAGGGAACCTGCATCGTGCAAGTGCCTGCTAGGTAACCTAGATAATCCACGTGCCCGCTAGTTAAACTACATAGTCCAAGTGCCTGCTAGGTAAAGTACATAGTCCAAGTGCCCGTTCGATAACCTACAATGTCCAAGTGCCCGCTAGGTAACGTGGATAGCCCAAGTGCCCGCTAGGGAACGTACATAGTCCAAGTGCCCACTAGGTAACCTAGACAGTCCAATTGCCCCCTATTAACCTAGACAGTCCAAGTACCCGATAGGGAACCTACATAGTCCAAGTGCTCGCTAGGCAACCTACATAGTCCAAGTGCCCGTTAGTTAACCTAGATAGTCCAATTGCCCGTTAGCTAACCTAGATAGTCGAAGTGTCCGCTAGTTAACCTACATAGTCCAAGTGCCCGTTCGTTAACCTAGATAGTCCAAGGGCCAGCTAGGTAAACTAGACAGTCCAAGTGCCCGCTGGGTTACCTATATAGTCCAAGTGCACGTTCGTTAACCTAGATAGTCCAAGTGCCCGCTAGGTAACCTACATAGTGCATGTGTCCGCTAGTTAACCTACGTAGTCCAAGGGACCCCTAGTTTACCTAGATAGTCCAAGTACCCGCTAGGTAACCTAGATAGTCCATGTGCCCGCTAGTTAACCTACATAGTCCAAGTGCCCGATAGAAAACTATATAGTCCAAGTGCCCTCTATGGAACCTACATAGTCCAAGTGCCGGTTAGGGAACCAATAGTCTTAGTGCTGGCTACGGAACCTGTATCATCCAAGTGCCCGCTAGATAACCTAGATAGTACAAGTGCCCGCTAGGTAACCTACAAAGTCCAAGTGCCCACTAGGTAATCTATATAGTCCGAATGCCCGCTAGGGAACCTACATAGTCCAAGTACCTGCTAATTAACCTACATAATCCAAGTGACCGTTAGCTAACCTAGATAGTCTAAGGGCCCACTAGTTAACCTACATAATTCAAGTGCCCGCTAGGTAACTTAGATAATCCAAGTGCCCGCTAGTTACCCTACATAGTCCAAAGGCCCGCTAGTTAACCTACATAGTGCAAGGGCCTGCTAGTTAACCTAGATCGTCCAAGTGTCCGTTAGTTAACCTACATAATCCAAATGCCCGTTAGCTAACCTAGATAGTCCAAGGGCCCGCTAGTTGACCTACATAGTCCAAGTGCCCACTACGTAACCTAGATAGTCCTAGTGCCCCTTAGTTGACCCAGATAGTCCAAGTGCCCGCTAGGGTATGTACATAGACCAAGTGCCCGCTAGGGAACCTACATAGTCCAAGTTCCCGCTAGGTAACCTAGATTGTCAAGGGCCCGTTACCTATCCTAGATCGTCCAAGTGCCCGCTAGGCAACCTACATAGTCCGAGTGCCCGTTAGGTAAACTAAATAGTCCAAGTGCCCGCTAGGTAACCTAGATAGTCCAAGAAACCGTTAGCTAACCTAGATAGTCCAAGTGCCCGCTAGGTAACCTACATAGTCCAAGGGCCCGCTCGTTAACCTAGTTTGTCCAAGTGTCCGCTAGGTAACCAAGATAGTCAAAGTGTCCGCTACGAAACCTACATAGTCCAAGTTCCCACTTGGTCACCTAGATAGTCCAAGTGCCCGTTACCTAACCTAGATAGTCCAAGTGCCCGCTAGGTAACCTACATAGTCCTAGTGCCCGCTAGTTAACCAACATTGTCCAAGTGCCCGATACGGACCTACATAGTCCAAGTGCCTGTTAGGTAACCTACATAGTCCAAATGCCCGCTAGTAACCTACATAGTCCAAGTGCCCGATAGGGAACTCACAAAATCCAAGTGCCCACTAGGGAACCTACATAGTCCAAATGCCCGCTAGTAACCTACATAGTCCAAGTGCCCGATAGGGAACTCATATAATCCAAGTGCCCGCTAGGGAACCTACATAGTCCAAGTACCCGTTAGGTAACGTAGATAGTCCAAATGCCCACTAGGGAACACACATAGTCCAAGTGCCCACTAGGGAACTTACATAGTTCAAGTTCCCGTTAGTTAACCTAGATAGTCCAAGTGCCCGCTAATTAACCTAGATAGTCCAAGTGCCCGTTCGTTAACCTAGACAGTCCAAGTGCTCGCTAGGGAACCACATAGTCCAGTGCCCGCTAGGGAACTTACATAATCCAAGTGCCCGCTAGTTAACCTAGATAGTCCAAGTGCCCGTTTGTTAACCTAGACAGTCCAAGTGCCCACTAGGGAAACCACATAGTCCAGTGCCCGCTAGGGAACTTACATAGTCCAAGTGCCCGCTAGATAACCTAGATAGTCCAAGTGCCCGTTCGTTAACCTAGACAGTCCAAGTGCCCGCTAGGGAAACCACATAGTCCAGTGCCCGCTAGGGAACTTACATAGTCCAAGTGCCCGCAAGTTAACCTAGATAGTCCAAGTGCCCGTTCGTTAACCTAGACAGTCCAAGTGCCCGCTAGGGAAACCACATAGTCCAGTGCCCGCTAGGGAACTTACATAGTCCAAGTTCCCGCTAGTTAACCTAGATAGTCCAAGTTCCCGTTCATTAACCTAGACAGTCCAAGTGCCCGCTAGGGAAACCACATAGTCCAGTGCCCGCTAGGGAACTTACATAGTCCAAGTTCCCGGTAGTTAACCTAGATAGTCCAAGTGCCCGTTCGTTAACCTAGACAGTCCAAGTGCCCGCTAAGGAAACAACATAGTCCAGTGCCCGCTAGTTAACCTACATAGTCCAAGTGCCCGCTAGTTAACCTAGATCGTCCAAGTGCCCTTTCGTTAACCTAGACAGTCCAAGTGCCCACTAGGGAACCCACATAGTCCAAGTGCCCGCTAGGGAACTTACATAGTCCCAGTGCCCGTTAGTAACCTATATAGTCCAAGTACCCGCTAGGTAACATAGATAGTCCAAGTGCCCGCTAGGGAAATCACATAGTCCAGTGCCCGCTAGGGAACTTACATAGTCCAAGTTCCCGCTAGTTAACCTAGATAGTCCAAGTGCCCGTTTGTTAACCTAGACAGTCCAAGTGCCCGCTAGGGAAACCACATAGTCCAGTGCCCGCTAGTTAACCTACATAGTCCAAGTGCCCGCTAGTTAACCTAGATAGTCCAAGTGCCCTTTCGTTAACCTAGACAGTCCAAGTGCCCACTAGGGAACCCACATAGTCCAAGTGCCCGCTAGGGAACTTACATAGTCCCAGTGCCCGTTAGTAAACTATATAGTCCAAGTACCCGCTAGGTAACGTAGATAGTCCAAGTGCCCACTGGGGGACGTACATACTCCAAGTGCCCGCTAGGTAACCTAGATAGTCCAAGTGCCCGCTAGGGTATGTACATAGACCAAGTGCCCACTAGGTAACCTACATAGTCCAAGTGCCCGTTAGGGAGCCTAGATAGTCCAAGTGCTCTCTAGGGAACCTGCATCGTGCAAGTGCCTGCTAGGTAACCTAGATAATCCACGTGCCCGCTAGTTAAACTACATAGTCCAAGTGCCTGCTAGGTAAACTACATAGTCCAAGTGCCCGTTCGATAACCTACAATGTCCAAGTGCCCGCTAGGTAACGTGGATAGCCCAAGTGCCCGCTAGGGAACGTACATAGTCCAAGTGCCCACTAGGTAACCTAGACAGTCCAATTGCCCCCTAGTTAACCTAGACAGTCCAAGTACCCGATAGGGAACCTACATAGTCCAAGTGCTCGCTAGGCAACCTACATAGTCCAAGTGCCCGTTAGTTAACCTAGATAGTCCAATTGCCCGTTAGCTAACCTAGATAGTCGAAGTGTCCGCTAGTTAACCTACATAGTCCAAATGCCCGTTCGTTAACCTAGATAGTCCAAGGGCCAGCTAGGTAAACTAGACAGTCCAAGTGCCCGCTGGGTTACCTACATAGTCCAAGTGCACGTTTGTTAACCTAGATAGTCCAAGTGCCCACTAGGTAACCTACATAGTGCATGTGTCCACTAGTTAACCTACGTAGTCCAAGGGACCCCTAGTTTACCTAGATAGTCCAAGTACCCGCTAGGTAACCTAGATAGTCCATGTGCCCGCTAGTTAACCTACATAGTCCAAGTGCCCGATAGAAAACTATATAGTCCAAGTGCCCTCTATGGAACCTACATAGTCCAAGTGCCGGTTAGGGAACCAATAGTCTTAGTGCAGGCTACGGAACCTGTATCATCCAAGTGCCCGCTAGATAACCTAGATAGTACAAGTGCCCGCTAGGTAACCTACAAAGTCCAAGTGCCCACTAGGTAATCTATATAGTCCGAATGCCCGCTAGGGAACCTACATAGTCCAAGTACCTGCTAATTAACCTACATAATCCAAGTGACCGTTAGCTAACCTAGATAGTCTAAGGGCCCACTAGTTAACCTACATAATTCAAGTGCCCGCTAGGTAACTTAGATAATCCAAGTGCCCGCTAGTTACCCTACATAGTCCAAAGGCCCGCTAGTTAACCTACATAGTGCAAGGGCCTGCTAGTTAACCTAGATCGTCCAAGTGTCCGTTAGTTAACCTACATAATCCAAATGCCCGTTAGCTAACCTAGATAGTCCAAGGGCCCGCTAGTTGACCTACATAGTCCAAGTGCCCACTAGGTAACCTAGATAGTCCTAGTGCCCCTTAGTTGACCCAGATAGTCCAAGTGCCCGCTAGGGTATGTACATAGACCAAGTGCCCGCTAGGGAACCTAGATAGTCCAAGTGTCCACTAGTTAACCTACATAGTCTAAGGGCCCCTTAGTTAACCTAGATAGTCCAAGTGCCCGCTAGTTAACCTAGATTGTCCAAGTGTCCGCTAGTTAACCTACATAGTCCAAGTGCCCTTAGGTAACCTAGATAGTCCAAGTGCCCGCTAGGGAACCTACATAGTCCAAGTTCCCGCTAGGTAACCTAGATTGTCAAGGGCCCGTTACCTATCCTAGATCGTCCAAGTGCCCGCTAGGCAACCTACATAATCCGAGTGCCCGTTAGGTAAACTAAATAGTCCAAGTGCCCGCTAGGTAACCTAGATAGTCCAAGAAACCGTTAGCTTTCCTAGATAGTCCAAGTGCCCGCAAGGTAACCTACATAGTCCAAGGGCCCGCTCGTTAACCTAGTTCGTCCAAGTGTCCGCTAGGTAACCAAGATAGTCAAAGTGTCCGCTACGAAACCTACATAGTCCAAGTTCCCACTTGGTCACCTAGATAGTCCAAGTGCCCGTTACCTAACCTAGATAGTCCAAGTGCCCGCTAGGTAACCTACATAGTCCTAGTGCCCGCTAGTTAACCAACATTGTCCAAGTGCCCGATACGGACCTACATAGTCCAAGTGCCTGTTAGGTAACCTACATAGTCCAAATGCCCGCTAGTAACCTACATAGTCCAAGTGCCCGATAGGGAACTCACATAATCCAAGTGCCCGCTAGGGAACCTACATAGTCCAAGTACCCGTTAGGTAACCTAGATAGTCCAAATGCCCGCTAGGGAACACACATAGTCCAAGTGCCCACTAGGGAACTTACATAGTTCAAGTTCCCGTTAGTTAACCTAGATGGTCCAAGTGCCCGCTAATTAACCTAGATAGTCCAAGTGCCCGTTCGTTAACTTAGACAGTCCAAGTGCTCGCTAGGGAACTACATAGTCCAGTGCCCGCTAGGGAACTTACATAGTCCAAGTGCCCGCTAGTTAACCTAGATAGTCCAAGTGCCCGTTTGTTAACCTAGACAGTCCAAGTGCCCACTAGGGAAACCACATAGTCCAGTGCCCGCTAGGGAACTTACATAGTCCAAGTGCCCGCTAGTTAACCTAGATAGTCCAAGTGCCCGTTCGTTAACCTAGACAGTCCAAGTGCCCGCTAGGGAAACCACATAGTCCAGTGCCCGCTAGGGAACTTACATAGTCCAAATTCCCGCTAGTTAACCTAGATAGTCCAAGTGCCCGTTCGTTAACCTAGACAGTCCAAGTGCCCGCTAGGGAAACAACATAGTCCAGTGCCCGCTAGTTAACCTACATAGTCCAAGTGCCCGCTAGTTAACCTAGATCGTCCAAGTGCCCTTTCGTTAACCTAGACAGTCCAAGTGCCCACTAGGGAACCCACATAGTCCAAGTGCCCGCTAGGGAACTTACATAGTCCCAGTGCCCGTTAGTAACCTATATAGTCCAAGTACCCGCTAGGTAACGTAGATAGTCCAAGTGCCCGCTAGGGAAATCAAATAGTCCAGTGCCCGCTAGGGAACTTACATAGTCCAAGTTCCCGCTAGTTAACCTAGATAGTCCAAGTGCCCGTTTGTTAACCTAGACAGTCCAAGTGCCCGCTAGGGAAACCACATAGTCCAGTGCCCGCTAGTTAACCTACATAGTCCAAGTGCCCGCTAGTTAACCTAGATAGTCCAAGTGCCCTTTCGTTAACCTAGACAGTCCAAGTGCCCACTAGGGAACCCACATAGTCCAAGTGCCCGCTAGGGAACTTACATAGTCCCAGTGCCCGTTAGTAAA
The DNA here is from genome assembly GCF_050624435.1 of Tenrec ecaudatus. Taxonomy (NCBI): domain Eukaryota; kingdom Metazoa; phylum Chordata; class Mammalia; order Afrosoricida; family Tenrecidae; genus Tenrec; species Tenrec ecaudatus. The sequence goes on from NW_027459471.1 coordinate 1,360,501, forward strand.
CTATATAGTCCAAGTACCCGCTAGGTAACGTAGATAGTCCAAGTGCCCACTGGGGGACGTACATACTCCAAGTGCCCGCTAGGTAACCTAGATAGTCCAAGTGCCCGCTAGGGTATGTACATAGACCAAGTGCCCACTAGGTAACCTACATAGTCCAAGTGCCCGTTAGGGAGCCTAGATAGTCCAAGTGCTCTCTAGGGAACCTGCATCGTGCAAGTGCCTGCTAGGTAACCTAGATAATCCACGTGCCCGCTAGTTAAACTACATAGTCCAAGTGCCTGCTAGGTAAACTACATAGTCCAAGTGCCCGTTCGATAACCTACAATGTCCAAGTGCCCGCTAGGTAACGTGGATAGCCCAAGTGCCCGCTAGGGAACGTACATAGTCCAAGTGCCCACTAGGTAACCTAGACAGTCCAATTGCCCCCTAGTTAACCTAGACAGTCCAAGTACCCGATAGGGAACCTACATAGTCCAAGTGCTCGCTAGGCAACCTACATAGTCCAAGTGCCCGTTAGTTAACCTAGATAGTCCAATTGCCCGTTAGCTAACCTAGATAGTCGAAGTGTCCGCTAGTTAACCTACATAGTCCAAGTGCCCGTTCGTTAACCTAGATAGTACAAGGGCCAGCTAGGTAAACTGGACAGTCCAAGTGCCCGCTGGGTTACCTACATAGTCCAAGTGCACGTTTGTTAACCTAGATAGTCCAAGTGCCCGCTAGGTAACCTACATAGTGCATGTGTCCGCTAGTTAACCTACGTAGTCCAAGGGACCCCTAGTTTACCTAGATAGTCCAAGTTTCCGCTAGGTAACCTAGATAGTCCATGTGCCCGCTAGTTAACCTACATAGTCCAAGTGCCCGATAGAAAACTATATAGTCCAAGTGCCCTCTATGGAACCTACATAGTCCAAGTGCCGGTTAGGGAACCAATAGTCTTAGTGCAGGCTACGGAACCTGTATCATCCAAGTGCCCGCTAGATAACCTAGATAGTACAAGTGCCCGCTAGGTAACCTACAAAGTCCAAGTGCCCACTAGGTAATCTATATAGTCCGAATGCCCGCTAGGGAACCTACATAGTCCAAGTACCTGCTAATTAACCTACATAATCCAAGTGACCGTTAGCTAACCTAGATAGTCTAAGGGCCCATTAGTTAACCTACATAATTCAAGTGCCCGCTAGGTAACTTAGATAATCCAAGTGCCCGCTAGTTACCCTACATAGTCCAAAGGCCCGCTAGTTAACCTACATAGTGCAAGGGCCTGCTAGTTAACCTAGATCGTCCAAGTGTCCGTTAGTTAACCTACATAATCCAAATGCCCGTTAGCTAACCTAGATAGTCCAAGGGCCCGCTAGTTGACCTACATAGTCCAAGTGCCCACTAGGTAACCTAGATAGTCCTAGTGCCCGTTAGTTGACCCAGATAGTCCAAGTGCCCGCTAGGGTATGTACATACACCAAGTGCCCGCTAGGTAACCTAGATAGTCCAAGTGTCCGCTAGTTAACCTACATAGTCTAAGGGCCCCTTAGTTAACCTAGATAGTCCAAGTGCCCGCTAGTTAACCTAGATTTTCCAAGTGTCCGCTACTTAACCTACATAGTCCAAGTGCCCTTAGGTAACCTAGATAGTCCAAGTGCCCGCTAGGGAACCTACATAGTCCAAGTTCCCGCTAGGTAACCTAGATTGTCAAGTGCTTGTTACCTATCCTAGATCGTCCACGTGCCCGCTAGGCAACCTACATAGTCCAAGGGCCCGCTCGTTAACCTAGTTCGTCCAAGTGTCCGCTAGGTAACCAAGATAGTCAAAGTGTCCTCTACGTAACCTACATAGTCCAAGTTCCCACTAGGTCACCTAGATAGTCCAAGTGCCCGTTACCTAACCTAGATAGTCCAAGGGCCCGCTAGGTAACCTACATAGTCCTAGTGCCCGCTGGTTAACCAACATTGTCCAAGTGCCCGATACGGACCTACATAGTCCAAATGCCTGTTAGGTAACCTACATAGTCCAAATGCCCGCTAGTAACCTACATAATCCAAGTGCCCGATAGGGAAGTCACATAATCCAAGTGCCCGCTAGGGAACCTACCTAGTCCAAGTACCCGTTAGGTAACCTAGATAGTCCAAATGCCCGCTAGGGAACACACATAGTCCAAGTGCCCACTAGGGAACTTACATAGTTCAAGTTCCCGTTAGTTAACCTAGATAGTCCAAGTGCCCGTTAATTAACCTAGATAGTCCAAGTGCCCGTTCGTTAACCAAGACAGTCCAAGTGCTCGCTAGGGAACCACATAGTCCAGTGCCCGCTAGGGAACTTACATAGTCCAAGTGCCCGCTAGTTAACCTATATAGTCCAAGTGCCTGTTTGTTAACCTAGACAGTCCAAGTGCCCACTAGGGAAACCAAATAGTCCAGTGCCCGCTAGGGAACTTACATATTCCAAGTGCCCGCTAGTTAACCTAGATAGTCCAAGTGCCCGTTCGTTATCCTAGATAGTCCAAGTGCCCGCTAGGGAAACCACATAGTCCAGTGCCCGCTAGGGAACTTACATAGTCCAAGTTCCCGCAAGTTAACCTAGATAGTCCAAGTGCCCGTTCATTAACCTAGACAGTCCAAGTGCCCGCTAGGGAAACCACATAGTCCAGTGCCCGCTAGGGAACTTACATAGTCCAAGTTCCCGCTAGTTAACCTAGATAGTCCAAGTGCCCGTTCATTAACCTAGACAGTCCAAGTGCCCTGTAGGGAAACCACATAGTCCAGTGCCCGCTAGTTAACCTACATAGTACAAGTGCCCGCTAGTTAACCTAGATAGTTCAAGTGCCCTTTCGTTAACCTAGACAGTCCAAGTGCCCACTAGGGAACCCACATAGTCCAAGTGCCCGCTAGGGAACTTACATAGTCCCAGTGCCCGTTAGCAACCTATATAGTCCAAGTACCCGCTAGGTAACCTAGATAGTCCAAGTGCCCACTGGGGGACGTACATACTCCAAGTGCCCGCTAGGTAACCTAGATAGTCCAAGTGCCCGCTAGGGTATGTACATAGACCAAGTGCCCGCTAGGTAACCTACATAGTCCAAGTGCCCGTTAGGGAGCCTAGATAGTCCAAGTGCCCTCTAGGGAACCTGCATCGTGCAAGTGCCTGCTAGGTAACCTAGATAATCCACATGCCCGCTAGTTAAACTACATAGTCCAAGTGCCTGCTAGGTAAACTACATAGTCCAAGTGCCCGTTCGTTAACCTACAATGTCCAAGTGCCCGCTAGGTAACGTAGATAGCCCAAGTGCCCGCTAGGGAACGTACATAGTCCAAGTGCCCACTAGGTAACCTAGACAGTCCAATTGCCCCCTAGGTAACCTAGACAGTCCAAGTACCCGATAGGGAACCTACATAGTCCAAGTGCTCGCTAGGCAACCTACATAGTCCAAGTGCCCGTTAGTTAACTTAGATAGTCTAATTGCCCGTTAGCTAACCTAGATAGTCGAAGTGTCCGCTAGTTAACCTACATAGTCCAAGTGCCCGTTCGTTAACCTAGATAGTCCAAGGGCCAGCTAGGTAAACTAGACAGTCCAAGTGCCCGCTGGGTTACCTACATAGTCCAAGTGCACGTTCGTTAACCTAGATAGTCCAAGTTCCCGCTGGTATCCTACATAGTCCAAGGGCCCACTAGGTAACCTTGATAGTCCAAGTGCCTTCTAGTTAACCTACGTAGTCCATGTGCCCGCTAGGTAACCTACATAGTCCAACTGCCTACTAGGTTATCTAAGTAATCCAAATGCCCACTAGGGAAACTACATAGTCCAAGTGCCCGCTAGTTAACCTAGATAGTCCAAGTGCCCGCTGGTTAACCTAGATAGTCCAAAGGCCCGCTAGTTAACCTATATAGTCCAAGTGCCCGCTAGTTAACCTAAATCTACCAAGTGTCCGCTAGGTAACCTACATAGTCCAAGTGACTGCTAGGTAACCTAGATAGTCCAAGTGCCTGATAGCTAACCTACATAGTCCAAGTGTCCGTTCGTTAACCTAGATAGTCCAAGTGCCTGTTAGCTAACCTAGATAGTCCATGTGGCGGCTAGGTAACCTACATAGTCCAAGTGCCCGTTCGTTAACCTAGATAATCCAAGTGTCCGCTAGGTAACCTAGACAGTCCAAGTACCCGATAGTTACCCTACATAGTCCAAGTGCCCGTTAGTTAACCTAGGTAGTCAAAGTGCCTGCTAGGTAACCTAGATAGTCCAAGTGCCCGCTAGGTAACCTACATAGTCCAAGTGCCCGCTAGGTAACCTAAATAGTCCAAATGCCCACTAGGGAAACTACATAGTCCAAGTGCCCGCTAGTTAACTTAGATAGTCAAAGTGCCTGCTAGTAAACCTACATAATCCATGGGCCCGCTAGTTAACCTAGATCGTGCAAGTGTCCGCTAGTTACCATATATAGTCCAAGTGCCCGCTAGTTAACCTAGATAGTCCAAGTGCCCGCTAGGGATCCGTCATAATCCAAGTGCCTTCTATGTAACCTACATAGTCCAAGGGCCCGCTAGTTAACCTACATAGTACAGGGTCTGCTAGTTAACCTAGATAGTCAAAGTGCCCGCTAGGTAACCTAGACAGTCCAAGTGCCCGCTAGGTTACCTACATAGTCCAAGTGCCCGTTCGTTACCCTACATAGTCCAAGGGCCCGCTAGGTAACCTAGACAGACAAAGTGCCCATTAGGTAACCTAAACAGTCCAAGTGCCTGCTAGGTACCCTACATTGTCCATGTTCCCTCTAGGTAACCTAGAAAGTCCAAGTGCCCGTTACCTAACCTAGATAGTCCAAGTGCCCGCTAGGCAACATACATAGTCCAAGTGCCCGTTCGTTAACCTAGAAGTCCAAGTGCCCGCTTGGTAACCTACATAGTGCAAGTGTCTGCTACGTAACCTACATAGTCCAAGTGCCCGCTAGGGAAGGTACATAGTCCAAGTGCCCGCTAGGAAGGTACATAGTCCAAGTGCCCGCTAGGTAACCTAGAGAGTGCAAGTTCCCGCTAATTAACCTACATAGTCCAAGTGCCTGTAGGTAACCTAGATAGTCCAAGGGCCTGCTAGTTAACCTACATAGTCCAAGTGCCCGCTAGGTAACCTACATAGTGCAAGTGTCCGTTAGTTAACCTACATAGTCAAAGTGCCCGCTAGTTAACCTAGATAGTCCAAGTACCCGCTAGGTAACCTTCATAGTGCAAGTGTCCGCTAGTTAACCTAGATCGTCCAATTTTCCGCTAGTTAACCTACATAGTAAATGTGCCCGCTAGGTAACCTAGATAGTCCAAGTGCCCGTTCGGTAACCTAGATAGTCCAAGTGCCCTTTATGGAACCTAGATAGTCCAAGTGCCCGATAGGGAATCTACATAGTCCAATTGCCCGCTCTGGAACATACATAGTCCAAGTGCCCGTAAGTTAACCTAGATAATCCAAGTGCCCGCTAGTTAACCTAGATAGTTCAGTGCCCGCTAGGTAACCTACATAGTCCAAGTGCCCGCTAGGTAACCTATATAGTCCAAATGCCCGCTAGGGAACCTACATATTCCAAGAGCCCTCTAGTTAACCTAGATAGTCCAAGTGCCCGCTAGTTAACCTAGATAGTCCAAGTGCCCGCTAGTTAACCAGGATCATCAAAGTGCCCTCTAGTTAACTTACATAGTCTAAAGGCCTGCTAGTTAACCTACATAGACCAAGGGCCCGCTAGTTAACCTAGATAGTACAAGTGCCCGCTAGGTAACCTACATAGTGCAAGTGTCCGCTAGTTAACCTAGATCGTCCAATTTTCCGCTAGTTAACCTACATAGTCCAAGTGCCCGCTAGGTAACCTAGATAGTCCATGTGCCCGTTCGGTAACCTAGATAGTCCAAGTGCCCTTTTGGGGAACCTAGATAGTCCAAGTGCCCGCTAGGGAACCTACATAGTCCAATTGCCCGCTCTGAAACATACATAGTCCAAGTGCCCGTTAGTTAACCTAGATAATCCAAGTGCCCGCTAGTTAACCTAGATAGTCCAGTGCCCGCTAGGTAACCTACATAGTCCAAGTGCCCGCTAGGTAACCTAGATAGTCCAAGTGCCCGCTAGTTAACCAGGATCATCAAAGTGCCCTCTAGTTAACTTACATAGTCTAAAGGCCTGCTAGTTAACCTACATAGACCAAGGGCCCGCTAGTTAACCTAGATAGTCCAAGTGCCCGCTAGGTAACCTAGACAGTCCAAGTGACCACTAGGTTACCTACATAGTCTAAGTGCCCGTTCGTTAACCTCCATAGTCCAAGTGCCCACTAGGTAACTTAGATAGTCCAGTGCCCGCTAGGGAACCTACATACTCCAAGGGCCCGCTAGTTAACCTACATAATCCAAGGTCTGCTAGTTAACCTAGATAGTCAAAGTGCCCGCTAGGTAACTTAGACAGTCCAAGTGCCCGCTAGGTTACCTACATAGTCCAAGTGCCCGTGCGTTAACCTAGATAGTCCAAGTGCCCGCTAGGTAACCTACATAGTCCAAGGGCCCGCTAGGTAACCTAGACAGACAAAGTGCCCGTTAGGTAACCTAGATAGTCCAAGTGCCTGTAAGGTAACCTACATTGTCCATGTTCCCTCTAGGTAACCTAGATAATCCAAGTGCCCGTTACCTAACCTAGATAGTCCAAGTGCCCGCTAGGCAACATACATAGTCCAAGTGCCCGTTCGTTAACCTAGATAGTCCAAGTGCCCACTAGGGAACCTACATAGTCCAAGTGCCCGCTAGGGAAGGTACATAGTCCAAGTGCCCGCTAGGTAACCTAGAGAGTGCAAGTGCCCGCTAGTTAACCTACATAGTCCAAGTGCCTGCTAGGTAACCTAGATAGTCCAAGGGCCTTGTAGTTAACCTACATAGTCCAAGTGCCCGCTAGGTAACCTACATACTGCAAGTGTCTGCTAGTTAACCTACATAGTCAAAGTGCCCGCTAGTTAACCTAGGTAATCCAAGTGCCCGCTAGTTAACCTAGATAGTCCAGAACCCACTAGTTTACCTACATAATCCAAGTGCCCGTTAGATAACCTAGATAGTCCAAGGGCCCGCTAGTTGACCTACATAGTTCAAGTGCCAGCTAGGTAACCTAGATAGTACAAGTGTCCGCTAGGGAACCTAGATAGTCCAAGTGCCTGTTAGCTAACCTAGATAGTCCAAGTGGCGGCTAGGTAACCTACATAGTCCAAGTGCCCGTTCGTTAACCTAGATAATCCAAGTGTCCGCTAGGTAACCTAGACAGTCCAAGTACCCGATAGTTACCCTACATAGTCCAAGTGCCCGTTAGTTAACCTAGGTAGTCCAAGTGCCTGCTAGGTAACCTACATAGTCCAAGTGCCCGCTAGGTAACCTAAATAGTCCAAATGCCCACTAGGGAAACTACATAGTCCAAGTTCCCGCTAGTAAACTTAGATAGTCAAAGTGCCTTCTAGTAAATCTAAATAATCCATGGGCCCGCTAGTTAACCTAGATCGTGCAAGTGTCCGCTAGTTACCATATATTGTCCAAGTGCCCGCTAGTTAACCTAGATAGTCCAAGTGCCCGCTAGGGATCCGTCATAATCCAAGTGCATTCTATGTAACCTACATCGTCCAAGGGCCCGCTAGGTAACCTAGATAGTCGAAGTGACCGCTAGTTAACCTACATAGTCCAAGGGCCCGCTAGTTAACCTACATAGTCCAAGGTCTGCTAGTTAACCTAGATAGTCAAAGTGCCCGCTAGGTAACCTAGACAGTCCAAGTGCCCGCTAGGTTACCTACATAGTCCAAGTGCCCGTTCGTTAACCTACATGGTCCAAGGGCCCGCTAGGTAACCTAGACAGACAAAGTGTCCATTAGGTAACCTAGATAGTCCAAGTGCCTGCTAGGTAACCTACATTGTCCATGTTCCCTCTAGGTAACCTAGAAAGTCCAAGTGCCCGTTACCTAACCTAGATAATCCAAGTGCCCGCTAGGCAACATACATAGTCCAAGTGCCCATTCGTTAACCTAGAAGTCCAAGTGCCCGCTTGGTAACCTACATAGTGCAAGTGTCTGCTACGTAACCTACATAGTCCAAGTGCCCGCTAGGGAAGGTACATAGTCCAAGTGTCCGCTAGGTAACCTAGAGTGTGCAAGTGCCCGCTAGTTAACCTACATAATCCAAGTGCCTGCTAGGTAACCTAGATAGTCCAAGGGCCTGCTAGTTAACCTACATAGTCCAAGTGCCCGCTAGGTAACCTACATAGTGCAAGTGTCCATTAGTTAACCTACATAGTCAAAGTGCCCGCTAGTTAACCTAGATAGTCCAAGTGCCCGCTAGGTAACCTTCATAGTGCAAGTGTCTGCTAGTTAACCTAGATCGTCCAATTTTCCGCTAGTTAACCTACATAGTAAATATGCCCGCTAGGTAACCTAGATAGTCCAAGTGCCCTTTAGGGAACCTAGATAGTCCAAGTGCCCGATAGGGAACCTACATAGTCCAATTGCCCGTTCTGGAACATACATAGTCCAAGTGCCCGTAAGTTATCCTAGATAATCCAAGTGCCCGCTAGTTAACCTAGATAGTCCAGTGCCCGATAGGTAACCTACATAGTCCAAGTGCCCGCTAGGTAACCTATATAGTCCAAATGCCCGCTAGGGAACCTACATATTCCAAGAGCCCTCTAGTTAACCTAGATAGTTCAAGTGCCCGCTAGTTAACCTAGATAGTCCAGTGCCCGCTAGGTAACCTACATAGTCCAAGTGCCCGCTAGGTAACCTAGATAATCCAAGTGCCCGCTAGTTAACCAGGATCATCAAAGTGCCCTCTAGTTAACTTACATAGTCTAAAGGCCTGCTAGTTAACCTACATAGACCAAGGGCCCGCTAGTTAACCTAGATAGTACTAGTGCCCGCTAGGTAACCTACATAGTGCAAGTGTCCGCTAGTTAACCTAGATCGTCCAATTTTCCGCTAGTTAACCTACATAGTCCAAGTGCCCGCTAGGTAACCTAGATAGTCCATGTGCACGTTCGGTAACCTAGATAGTCCAAGTGCCCTTTTGGGGAACCTAGATAGTCCAAGTGCCCGCTAGGGAACCTACATAGTCCAATTGCCCGCTCTGGAACATACATAGTCCAAGTGCCCGTTAGTTAACCTAGATAATCCAAGTGCCCGCTAGTTAACCTAGATAGTCCAGTGCCCGCTAGGTAACCTACATAGTCCAAGTGCCGCTAGGTAACCTAGATAGTCCAAGTGCCCGCTAGTTAACCAGGATCATCAAAGTGCCCTCTAGTTAACTTACATAGTCTAAAGGCCTGCTAGTTAACCTACATAGACCAAGGGCCCGCTAGTTAACCTAGATAGTCCAAGTGCCCGCTAGTTAACCTAGATAGTCCAAGTGCCCGCTAGGTAACCTAGACAGTCCAAGTGACCACTAGGTTACCTACATAGTCTAAGTGCCCATTCGTTAACCTCCATAGTCCAAGTGCCCACTAGGTAACGTAGATAGCCCAAGTGCCCGCTAGGGAACGTACATAGTCCAAGTGCCCACTAGGTAACCTAGACAGTCCAATTGCCCCCTAGTTAACCTAGACAGTCCAAGTACCCGATAGGGAACCTACATAGTCCAAGTGCCCGCTAGGGAACCTACATACTCCAAGCGCCCGCTAGTTAACCTACATAGTCCAAGGTCTGCTAGTTAACCTAGATAGTCAAAGTGCCCGCTAGGTAACTTAGACAGTCCAAGTGCCCGCTAGGTTACCTATATAGTCCAAGTGCCCGTTCGTTAACCTAGATAGTCCAAGTGCCCGCTAGGTAACCTACATATTCGAAGGGCCCGCTAGGTAACATAGACAGACAAAGTGCCCGTTAGGTAACCTAGATAGTCCAAGTGCCTGCTAGGTAACCTACATTGTCCATGTTCCCTCTAGGTAACCTAGATAGTCCAAGTGCCTGTTACCTAACCTAGATAGTCCAAGTGCCCGCTAGGCAACATACATAGTCCAAGTGCCCGTTCGTTAACCTAGATAGTCCAAGTGCCCACTAGGGAACCTATATAGTCCAAGTGCCCGCTATGTAACCTACATATTCAAAGTGCCCGCTAGTTAACCTAGATAGTCCAGTGCCCGCTGGGTAACCTACATAGTCCACGTGCCCGCTAGGTAACCTATATAGTCCAAATGCCCGCTAGGGAACCTACATAGTCCAAGCGCCCTCTAGTTAACCTAGATAGTCCAAGTGCCCGCTAGTTAACCTAGATAGTCCAAGTGCCCGCTAGTTTACCAGGATCATCAAAGTGCCCTCTAGTTAACTTACATAGTCTAAAGGCCTGCTAGTTAACCTACATAGACCAAGGGCCCGCTAGTTAACCTAGATCGTCCAATTTTCCGCTAGTTAACCTACATAGTCCAAGTGCCCTTTTGGGGAACCTAGATAGTCCAAGTGCCCGCTAGGGAACCTACATAGTCCAATTGCCCGCTCTGGAACATACATAGTCCAAGTGCCCGTTAGTTAACCTAGATAATCCAAGTGCCCGCTAGTTAACCTAGATAGTCCAGTGCCCGCTAGGTAACCTACATAGTCCAAGTGCCCGCTAGGTAACCTAGATAGTCCAAGTGCCCGCTAGTTAACCAGGATTATCAAAGTGCCCTCTAGTTAACTTACATAGTCTAAAGGCCTGCTAGTTAACCTACATAGACCAAGGGCCCGCTAGTTAACCTAGATAGTCCAAGTGCCCGCTAGTTAACCTACATAGTCCAAGTTCCCGCTAGGTAACCTAGACAGTCCAAGTGACCACTAGGTTACCTACATAGTCTAAGTGCCCGTTCGTTAACCTCCATAGTCCAAGTGCCCACTAGGTAACGTAGAAAACCCAAGTGCCCGCTAGGGAACGTACATAGTCCAAGTGCCCACTAGGTATCCTAGACAGTCCAATTGCCCCTAGTTAACCGAGATACTCCAAGTACCCGATAGGGAACCTACATAGTCCAAGTGCCCGCTAGGGAACCTACATAGTGCAAGTGTCTGCTAGGTAACCTACATAGTCCAAGGGCCTGCTAGTTAACCTACATAGTCCAAGTGCCCGCTAGGTAACCTACATAGTGCAAGTGTCCGCTAGTTAACCTACATAGTCAAAGTGCCCGCTAGTTAACTTAGATAGTCCAAGTGCCCGCTAGGTAACCTACATAGTCCAAGTGCCCGCTAGGTAACCTATATAGTCCAAGTGCCCGCTAGTTAACCAGGATCATCAAAGTGCCCTCTAGTTAACTTACATAGTCTAAAGGCCTGCTAGTTAACCTACATAGACCAAGGACCTGCTTGTTAACCTAGATATTCCAAGTGTCCGCTAGTTAACCTACATAGTCCAAGTTCCCGCTAGGTAACCTAGACAATCCAAGTGACCACTAGGTTACCTACATAGTCTAAGTGCCCGTTCGTTAACCTCCATAGTCCAAGTGCCCACTAGGTAACGTAGATAGCCCAAGTGCCCGCTAGGGAACGTACATAGTCCAAGTGCCCACTAGGTAACCTAGACAGTACAATTGCCCCCTCGTTAACCTAGACAGTCCAAGTACCCGATAGGGAACCTACATAGTCCAAGTGCCCGCTAGGGAACCTACATACTCCAAGGGCCCGCTAGTTAACCTACATAGTCCAAGGTCTGCTACTTAACCTAGATAGTCAAAGTGCCCGCTAGGTAACCTAGACAGTCCAAGTGCCCGCTAGGTTACCTACATAGTCCAAGTGCCCGTTCGTTAACCTAGATAGTCCAAGTGCCCGCTAGGTAACCTACTTTGTCCAAGGGCCCGCTAGGTAACCTAGACAGAGAAAGCGCCCGTTAGGTAACCTAGATAGTCCAAGTGCCTGCTAGGTAACCTACATTGTCCAAGTTCCCTCTAGGTAACCTAGATAGTCCAAGTGCCCGTTACCTAACCTAGATAGTCCATGTGCCCGCTAGGCAACATACATAGTCCAAGTGCCCGTTCGTTAACCTAGAAGTCCAAGTGCCCGCTATGTAACCTAGACAGTCCAAGTGCCCGCTAGGTCACCTGCATAGTCCAAGTGCCCGTTCGTTAACATAGATAGTCCAAGTGCCCACTAGGGAACCTACATAGTCCAAGTGCACGCTAGTTAACCTAGATAGTCCAAGTGCCCGCTAGTTAATCTAGATAGTCTTACACCCCGCTAGGTAACCTACATACTCCAAGAACCTGCTAGGTAACCTAGATAGTCCAAGTGCCCGTTACCTAACCTAGATAGTCCAAGTGCCCGCTAGGCAAAATACATAGTCCAAGTGCCCGTTCGTTAACCTAGAAGTCCAAGTGCCCGCTATGTAACCTAGACAGTCCAAGTGCCCGCTAGGTTACCTGCATAGTCCAAGTGCCCGTTCGTTAACCTAGATAGTCCAAGTGCCCACTAGGGAACCTATATAGTCCAAGTGCCCGCTAGGTAACCTACATAGTCCAAATGCCCTCTAGGTTACCTAAGTAATCCAAATGCCCGCTAGGGAAACTACATAGTCCAAGTGCCCGCTAGTTAACCTAGATAGTCCAAGTGCCCGCTAGTAAACCTAGATAGACAAAGGGCCCGCTAGTTAACCTATATAGTCCAAGTGCCCGCTAGTTAACCTAATTCTACCAAGTGTCCGCTAGGTAACCTACATAGTCCAAGTGACTGCTAGGTAACCTAGATAGTCCAAGTGCCTGATAGCTAACCTACATAGTCCAAGTGTCCGTTCGTTAACCTAGATAGTCCAAGTTTACAATGGGTAACCTACATAGTCCAAGTGCCGCCTGGTAACCTGGATAGTTCAAGTGCCCGCTAGTTAACCTACATTGTCCAAGTGAATTCTAGGGAGCCTACATAGTCCACGTGACCACTAAGGAACCTACATAGTCCAAGTGCCCGTTAGCTAACCTAGATAGTCCAAGGGCCCGCTAGTTGACCTACATAGTCCAAGTGCCATCTAAGTAACCTTGATAGTACAAGTGTCCGCTAGGGAACCAAGATAGTCCAAGTGCCTGTAGCTAACCTAGATAGTCCAAGTGGCGGCTAGGTAACCTACATAGTCCAAGTGCCCGTTCGTTAACCTAGATAATCCAAGTGTCCGCTAGGTAACCTAGACAGTCCAAGTACCCGATAGTTACCCTACATAGTCCAAGTGCCCGTTAGTTTACCTAGATAGTCAAAGTGCCTGCTAGGTAACCTAGATAGTCCAAGTGCCCGCTAGGTAACCTACATAGTCCAAGTGCCCGCTAGGTAACCTAAATAGTCCAAATGCCCACTAGGGAAACTACATAGTCCAAGTGCCCGCTAGTTAACCTAGATAGTCAAAGTGCCTGCTAGTAAACCTACATAATCCATGGGCCCGCTAGTTAACCTAGATCGTGCAAGTGTCCGCTAGTTAACCTACATCGTCCAAGTGCCCGCTAGTTAACCTAGATAGTCCAAGTGCCCGCTAGGGATCCGTCATAAACCAAGTGCCTTCTAGGTAACCTACATAGTCCAAGGGCCCTCTAGGTAACCTAGATAGTCCAAGTGCCCGCTAGTTAACCTACATAGTCCAAGGGCCCGCTAGTTAACCTACATAGTCCAAGGTCTGCTAGTTAACCTAGATAGTCAATGTGCCCGCTAGGTAACCTAGACAGTCCAAGTGCCCGCTAGGTTACCTACATAGTCCAAGTGCCCGTTCGTTAACCTAGATAGTCCAAGTGCCCGCTAGGTAACCTACATAGTCCAAGGGCCCGCTAGGTAACCTAGACAGAGAAAGTGCCCATTAGGTAACCTAGATAGTCCAAGTGCCTGCTAGGTAACCTACATTGTCCATGTTCCCTCTGGTAACCTAGATAGTCCAAGTGCCCGTTACCTAACCTAGATAGTCCAAGTGTCTGCTAGGCAACATACATAGTCCAAGTGCCCGTTTGTTAACCTAGAATTCCAAGTGCCCGCTATGTAACCTAGACAGTCCAAGTGCCCGCTAGGTCACCTGCATAGTCCAAGTGCCCGTTCGTTAACCTAGATAGTCCAAGTGCCCACTAGGGAACCTATATAGTCCAAGTGCCCGCTAGGTAACCTACATAGTGTAAGTGTCTGCTACGTAACCTACATAGTCCAAGTGCCCGCTAGGGAAGGTACATAGTCCAAGCGCCCGCTAGGTAACCTAGAGAGTGCAAGTGCCCGCTAGTTAACCTACATAGTCCAAGGGCCTGCTAGTTAACCTACAGAGTCCAAGTGCCCGCTAGGTAACCTACATAGTGCAAGTGTCCGCTAGTTAACCTACATAGTCAAAGTGCCCGCCAGTTAACCTAGATAGTCCAAGTGCCCGCTAGGTAACCTACATAGTGCAAGTGTCCGCTAGTTAACCTAGATCGTCCAATTTTCCGCTACTTAACCTACATAGTCCATGTGCCCGCTAGGTAACCTAGATAGTCCAAGTGCCCGTTCGGTAACCTAGATAGTCCAAGTGCCCTTTAGGGAACCTAGATAGTCCAAGTGCCCGATAGGGAACCTACATAGTCCAATTGCCCGCTCTGGAACATACATAGTCCACGTGCCCGTAAGTTAACCAAGATAGTCCAGTGCCCGCTAGGTAACCTATATAGTGCAAATGCCTGCTAGGGAACCTACATAGTCCTAGAGCCCTCTAGTTAACCTAGATAGTCCAAGTGCCCGCTAGTTAACCAGCATCATCAAAGTGCCCTCTAGTTAACTTACATAGTCTAAAGACCTGCTAGTTAACCTACATAGACCAAGGGCCCGCTAATTAACCTAGATAGTACAAGTGCCCGCTAGGTAACCAACATAGTGCAAGTGTCCGCTAGTTAACCTAGATAGTCCAATTTTCCGCTAGTTAACCTACATAGTCCAAGTGCCCGCTAGGTAACCTTGATAGTCCATGTGCCCGTTCGGTAACCTAGATAGTCCAAGTGCCCTTTTGGGAAACCTAGATAGTCCAAGTGCCCGCTAGGGAACCTACATATTCCAATTGCCCGCTCTGAAACATCCATAGTCCAAGTGCCCGTTAGTTAACCTAGATAATCCAAGTGCACGCTAGTTAACTTAGATAGTCCAGTGCCCGCTCGGTAACCTAGATAGTCCAAGTGCCCGCTAGTTAACCAGGATCATCAAAGTACCCTCTAGTTAACTTACATAGTCTAAAGGCCTGCTAGTTAACCTGCATAGACCAAGGGCCCGCTAGTTAACCTAGATAGTCCAAGTGCCCGCTAGGTAACCTAGACAGTCCAAGTGACCACTAGGTTACCTACATAGTCTAAGTGCCCGTTCGTTAACCTCCATAGTCCAAGTGCCCACTAGGTAACGTAGATAGTCCAAGTGCCCGCTAGGGAACCTACATATTCCAAGGGCCCGCTAGTTAACCTACATAGTCCAAGGTCTGCTAGTTAACCTAGATAGTCAAAGTGCCCGCTAGGTAACCTAGACAGTCCAAGTGCCCGCTAGGTTACCTACATAGTCCAAGTGCCCGTTCGTTAACCTAGATAGTCCAAGGGCCCGCTAGGTAACCTAGACAGACAAAGTGCCCGTTAGGTAACCTAGATAGTCCAAGTGCCTGCTAGGTAACCTACATTGTCCATGTTCCCTCTAGGTAACCTAGATAGTCCAAGTGCCCGTTACCTATCCTAGATAGTCCAAGTGCCTGTTAGGCAACATACATAGTCCAAGTGCCCGTTCGTTAACCTAGAAGTCCAAGTGCCCGCTATGGAACCTAGACAGTCCAAGTGCCCGCTAGGTCACCTGCATAGTCCAAGTGCCCGTTCGTTAACCTAGATAGTCCAAGTGCCCACTAGGGAACCTATATAGTCCAAGTGCCCGCTAGGTAACCTACATAGTACAAGTGTCTGCTACGTAACCTACATAGTCCAAGTGCCCGCTAGGGAAGGTACATAGTCCAAGTGCCCGCTAGGGAAGGTACATAGTCCAAGTGCCCGCTAGGTAACCTAGAGAGTGCAAGTGCCCGCTAGTTAACCTACGTAGTCCAAGTGCCCGTTAGGTAACCTTGATAGTCCAATTGCCCGTTAGCTAACCTAGATAGTCCAAGTGTCCCCTAGTTAACCTACATAGTCAAATTGCCCGTTCGTTAACCTAGATAGTCCAAGTGCCCGCTAGGTAACCTATACAGTCCAAGTGCCCGCTAGGTTACCTACATAGTCCAAGTGCCCGTTCGTTAACCTACAAAGTCCAAGAACCCGCTGGGTAACCTTGATAGTCCAAGTGCCTTCTAGTTAACCTACATAGTCCAAGTGCCCGCTTGGTAACCTAGATAGTCCAAGTGCCCGCTAGGTAACCTACATAGTGCAAGTGTCCGCTAGTTAACCTACATAGTCAAAGTGCCCGCTAATTAACCTAGATAGTCCAAGTGCCCACTAGGTAACCTACATAGTGCAAGTGTCCGCTAGTTAACCTAGATCGTTCAATTTTCCGCTAGTTAACCTACATAGTCCATGTGCCCGCTAGGTAACCTAGATAGTCCAAGTGCCCGTTCGGTAACCTAGATAGTCCAAGTGCCCTTTAGGGAACCTAGATAGTCCAAGTGCCCGATAGGGAACCTACATAGTCCAATTGCCCGCTCTGGAACATACATAGTCCAGTGCCCGTTAGTTTACCTAGATAATCCAAGTGCCCGCTAGTTAACCTAGATAGTCCAGTGCCCGCTAGGTAACCTACATAGTCCAAGTGCCCGCTAGGTAACCTAGATAATCCAAGTGCCCGCTAGTTAATCAGGATCATCAAAGTGCCCTCTAGTTAACTTACATAGTCTAAAGGCCTGCTAGTTAACCTACATAGACCAAGGGCCCACTAGTTAACCTAGATAGTACAAGTGCCCGCTAGGTAACCTACATAGGGCAAGTGTCCGCTAGTTAACCTAGATCGTCCAATTTTCCGCTAGTTAACCTACATAGTCCAAGTGCCCGCTAGGTAACCTAGATAGTCCTTGTGCCTGTTCGGTAACCTAGATAGTCCAAGTGCCCTTTTGGTGAACCTAGATAGTCCAAGTGCCCGCTAGGGAACGTACATAGTCCAATTGCCCGCTCTGGAACATACATAGTCCAAGTGCCCGTTAGTTAACCTAGATAATCCAAGTGCCCGCTAGATAACCTAGATAGTCCAGTGCCCGCTAGGTAACCTACATAGTCCAAGTGCCCGCTAGGTAACCTAGACAGTCCAAGTGACCACTAGGTTACCTACATAGTCTAAGTGCCCGTTCGTTAACCTCCATAGTCCAAGTGCCAACTAGGTAACGTAGATAGCCCAAGTGCCCGCTAGGGAACGTACATAGTCCAAGTGCCCACTAGGGAACCTATATAGTCCAAGTGCCCGCTAGGTAACCTACATAGTGTAAGTGTCTGCTACGTAACCTACATAGTCCAAGTGCCCGCTAGGGAAGGTACATAGTCCAAGCGCCCGCTAGGTAACCTAGAGAGTGCAAGTGCCCGCTAGTTAACCTACATAGTCCAAGGGCCTGCTAGTTAACCTACAGAGTCCAAGTGCCCGCTAGGTAACCTACATAGTGCAAGTGTCCGCTAGTTAACCTACATAGTCAAAGTGCCCGCCAGTTAACCTAGATAGTCCAAGTGCCCGCTAGGTAACCTACATAGTGCAAGTGTCCGCTAGTTAACCTAGATCGTCCAATTTTCCGCTACTTAACCTACATAGTCCATGTGCCCGCTAGGTAACCTAGATAGTCCAAGTGCCCGTTCGGTAACCTAGATAGTCCAAGTGCCCTTTAGGGAACCTAGATAGTCCAAGTGCCCGATAGGGAACCTACATAGTCCAATTGCCCGCTCTGGAACATACATAGTCCACGTGCCCGTAAGTTAACCAAGATAGTCCAGTGCCCGCTAGGTAACCTATATAGTGCAAATGCCTGCTAGGGAACCTACATAGTCCTAGAGCCCTCTAGTTAACCTAGATAGTCCAAGTGCCCGCTAGTTAACCAGCATCATCAAAGTGCCCTCTAGTTAACTTACATAGTCTAAAGGCCTGCTAGTTAACCTACATAGACCAAGGGCCCGCTAATTAACCTAGATAGTACAAGTGCCCGCTAGGTAACCAACATAGTGCAAGTGTCCGCTAGTTAACCTAGATAGTCCAATTTTCCGCTAGTTAACCTACATAGTCCAAGTGCCCGCTAGGTAACCTTGATAGTCCATGTGCCCGTTCGGTAACCTAGATAGTCCAAGTGCCCTTTTGGGAAACCTAGATAGTCCAAGTGCCCGCTAGGGAACCTACATATTCCAATTGCCCGCTCTGAAACATCCATAGTCCAAGTGCCCGTTAGTTAACCTAGATAATCCAAGTGCACGCTAGTTAACTTAGATAGTCCAGTGCCCGCTCGGTAACCTAGATAGTCCAAGTGCCCGCTAGTTAACCAGGATCATCAAAGTACCCTCTAGTTAACTTACATAGTCTAAAGGCCTGCTAGTTAACCTGCATAGACCAAGGGCCCGCTAGTTAACCTAGATAGTCCAAGTGCCCGCTAGGTAACCTAGACAGTCCAAGTGACCACTAGGTTACCTACATAGTCTAAGTGCCCGTTCGTTAACCTCCATAGTCCAAGTGCCCACTAGGTAACGTAGATAGTCCAAGTGCCCGCTAGGGAACCTACATATTCCAAGGGCCCGCTAGTTAACCTACATAGTCCAAGGTCTGCTAGTTAACCTAGATAGTCAAAGTGCCCGCTAGGTAACCTAGACAGTCCAAGTGCCCGCTAGGTTACCTACATAGTCCAAGTGCCCGTTCGTTAACCTAGATAGTCCAAGGGCCCGCTAGGTAACCTAGACAGACAAAGTGCCCGTTAGGTAACCTAGATAGTCCAAGTGCCTGCTAGGTAACCTACATTGTCCATGTTCCCTCTAGGTAACCTAGAGAGTCCAAGTGCCCGTTACCTAACCTAGATAGTCCAAGTGCCCGCTAGGCAACATACATAGTCCAAGTGCCCATTCGTTAACCTAGAAGTCCAAGTGCCCGCTATGTAACCTAGACAGTCCAAGCGCCCGCTAGGTCACCTGCATAGTCCAAGTGCCCGTTCGTTAACCTAGATAGTCCAAGTGCCCACTATGGAAACTATATAGTCCAAGTGCCCGCTAGGTAACCTACATAGTACAAGTGTCTGCTACGTAACCTACATAGTCCAAGTGCCCGCTAGGGAAGGTACATAGTCCAAGTGCCCGCTAGGGAAGGTACATAGTCCAAGTGCCCGCTAGGTAACCTAGAGAGTGCAAGTGCCCGCTAGTTAACCTACGTAGTCCAAGTGCCCGTTAGGTAACCTTGATAGTCCAATTGCCCGTTAGCTAACCTAGATAGTCCAAGTGTCCCCTAGTTAACCTACATAGTCCAATTGCCCGTTCGTTAACCTAGATAGTCCAAGTGCCCGCTAGGTAACCTATACAGTCCAAGTGCCCGCTAGGTTACCTACATAGTCCAAGTGCCCGTTCGTTAACCTACAAAGTCCAAGAGCCCGCTGGGTAACCTTGATAGTCCAAGTGCCTTCTAGTTAACCTACATAGTCCAAGTGCCCGCTTGGTAACCTAGATAGTCCAAGTGCCCGCTAGGTAACCTACATAGTGCAAGTGTCCGCTAGTTAACCTACATAGTCAAAGTGCCCGCTAATTAACCTAGATAGTCCAAGTGCCCACTAGGTAACCTACATAGTGCAAGTGTCCGCTAGTTAACCTAGATCGTTCAATTTTCCGCTAGTTAACCTACATAGTCCATGTGCCCGCTAGGTAACCTAGATAGTCCAAGTGCCCGTTCGGTAACCTAGATAGTCCAAGTGCCCTTTAGGGAACCTAGATAGTCCAAGTGCCCGATAGGGAACCTACATAGTCCAATTGCCCGCTCTGGAACATACATAGTCCAGTGCCCGTTAGTTTACCTAGATAATCCAAGTGCCCGCTAGTTAACCTAGATAGTCCAGTGCCCGCTAGGTAACCTACATAGTCCAAGTGCCCGCTAGGTAACCTAGATAATCCAAGTGCCCGCTAGTTAATCAGGATCATCAAAGTGCCCTCTAGTTAACTTACATAGTCTAAAGGCCTGCTAGTTAACCTACATAGACCAAGGGCCCACTAGTTAACCTAGATAGTACAAGTGCCCGCTAGGTAACCTACATAGGGCAAGTGTCCGCTAGTTAACCTAGATCGTCCAATTTTCCGCTAGTTAACCTACATAGTCCAAGTGCCCGTTCGTTAACCTAGATAGTCCAGTGCCCGCTAGGTAACCTAGACAGTCCAAGTGACCACTAGGTTACCTACATAGTCTAAGTGCCCGTTCGTTAACCTCCATAGTCCAAGTGCCAACTAGGTAACGTAGATAGCCCAAGTGCCCGCTAGGGAACGTACATAGTCCAAGTGCCCACTAGGTATCCTTTACAGTCCAATTGCCCCTAGTTAACCGAGATAGTCCAAGTACCCGATAGGGAACCTACATAGTCCAAGTGCCCTCTAGGGAACCTACATAGTGCAAGTGTCTGCTAGGTAACCTACATAGTCCAAGTGCCCGCTAGGGAAGGTACATAGTCCAAGTGCCCGCTAGGTAACCTAGAGAATGCAAGTGCCCGCTAGTTAACCTACATAGTCCAAGTGCCTGCTAGGTAACCTAGAGAGTCCAAGGGCCTGCTAGTTAACCTACATAGTCCAAGTGCCCGCTAGGTAACCTACATAGTGCAAGTGTCCGCTAGTTAACCTACATAGTCAAAGTGCCCGCTAGTTAACTTAGATAGTCCAAGTGCCCGCTAGGTAACCTACATAGTCCAAGTGCCCGCTAGGTAACCTATATAGTCCAAGTGCCCGCTAGTTAACCAGGATCATCAAAGTGCCCTCTAGTTAACTTACATAGTCTAAAGGCCTGCTAGTTAACCTACATAGACCAAGGACCCGCTTGTTAACCTAGATAGTCCAAGTGCCCGCTAGTTAACCTACATAGTCCAAGTTCCCGCTAGGTAACCTAGACAATCCAAGTGACCACTAGGTTACCTACATAGTCTAAGTGCCCGTTCGTTAACCTCCATAGTCCAAGTGCCCACTAGGTAACGTAGATAGCCCAAGTGCCCGCTAGGGAACGTACATAGTCCAAGTGCCCACTAGGTAACCTAGACAGTACAATTGCCCCCTCGTTAACCTAGACAGTCCAAGTACCCGATAGGGAACCTACATAGTCCAAGTGCCCGCTAGGAAACCTACATACTCCAAGGGCCCGCTAGTTAACCTACATAGTCCAAGGTCTGCTAGTTAACCTAGATAGTCAAAGTGCCCGCTAGGTAACCTAGACAGTCCAAGTGCCCGCTAGGTTACCTACATAGTCCAAGTGCCCGTTCGTTAACCTAGATAGTCCAAGTGCCCGCTAGGTAACCTACTTTGTCCAAGGGCCCGCTAGGTAACCTAGACAGAGAAAGCGCCCGTTAGGTAACCTAGATAGTCCAAGTGCCTGCTAGGTAACCTTCATTGTCCAAGTTCCCTTTAGGTAACCTAGATAGTCCAAGTGCCCGTTACCTAACCTAGATAGTCCATGTGCCCGCTAGGCAACATACATAGTCCAAGTGCCCGTTCGTTAACCTAGAAGTCCAAGTGCCCGCTATGTAACCTAGACAGTTCAAGTGCCCGCTAGGTCACCTGCATAGTCCAAGTGCCCGTTCGTTAACATAGATAGTCCAAGTGCCCACTAGGGAACCTACATAGACCAAGTGCACGCTAGTTAACCTAGATAGTCCAAGTGCCCGCTAGTTAATCTAGATAGTCTTACACCCCGCTAGGTAACCTACATACTCCAAGAACCTGCTAGGTAACCTAGATAGTCCAAGTGCCCGTTACCTAACCTAGATAGTCCAAGTGCCCGCTAGGCAAAATACATAGTCCATGTGCCCGTTCGTTAACCTAGAAGTCTAAGTGCCCGCTATGTAACCTAGACAGTCCAAGTGCCCGCTAGGTTACCTGCATAGTCCAAGTGCCCGTTCGTTAACCTAGATAGTCCAAGTGCCCACTAGAGAACCTATATAGTCCAAGTGCCCGCTAGGTAACCTACATAGTCCAAGTGCCCTCTAGGTTACCTAAGTAATCCAAATGCCCGCTAGGGAAACTACATAGTCCAAGTGCCCGCTAGTTAATCTAGATAGTCCAAGTGCCCGCTAGTTAACCTAATTCTACCAAGTGTCCGCTAGGAAACCTACATAGTCCAAGTGACTGCTAGGTAACCTAGATAGTCCAAGTGCCCTTTTGGGGAACCTAGATAGTCCAAGTGCCCGCTAGGGAACCTACATAGTCCAATATCCCGCTCTGGAACATACATAGTCCAAGTGCCCGTTAGTTAACCTAGATAATCCAAGTGCCCGCTAGTTAACCTAGATAGTCCAGTGCCCGCTAGGTAACCTACATAGTCCAAGTGCCGCTAGGTAACCTAGATAGTCCAAGTGCCCGCTAGTTAACCAGGATCATCAAAGTGCCCTCTAGTTAACTTACATAGTCTAAAGGCCTGCTAGTTAACCTACATAGACCAAGGGCCCGCTAGTTAACCTAGATAGTCCAAGTGCCCGCTAGTTAACCTAGATAGTCCAAGTGCCCGCTAGGTAACCTAGACAGTCCAAGTGACCACTAGGTTACCTACATAGTCTAAGTGCCCATTCGTTAACCTCCATAGTCCAAGTGCCCACTAGGTAACGTAGATAGCCCAAGTGCCCGCTAGGGAACGTACATAGTCCAAGTGCCCACTAGGTAACCTAGACAGTCCAATTGCCCCCTAGTTAACCTAGACAGTCCAAGTACCCGATAGGGAACCTACATAGTCCAAGTGCCCGCTAGGGAACCTACATACTCCAAGGGCCCGCTAGTTAACCTACATAGTCCAAGGTCTGCTAGTTAACCTAGATAGTCAAAGTGCCCGCTAGGTAACTTAGACAGTCCAAGTGCCCGCTAGGTTACCTATATAGTCCAAGTGCCCGTTCGTTAACCTAGATAGTCCAAGTGCCCGCTAGGTAACCTACATATTCGAAGGGCCCGCTAGGTAACATAGACAGACAAAGTGCCCGTTAGGTAACCTAGATAGTCCAAGTGCCTGCTAGGTAACCTACATTGTCCATGTTCCCTCTAGGTAACCTAGATAGTCCAAGTGCCTGTTACCTAACCTAGATAGTCCAAGTGCCCGCTAGGCAACATACATAGTCCAAGTGCCCGTTCGTTAACCTAGATAGTCCAAGTGCCCACTAGGGAACC
This sequence comes from Tenrec ecaudatus, assembly GCF_050624435.1. Classification (NCBI taxonomy): domain Eukaryota; kingdom Metazoa; phylum Chordata; class Mammalia; order Afrosoricida; family Tenrecidae; genus Tenrec; species Tenrec ecaudatus. The sequence continues at coordinate 1,383,704 of NW_027459471.1, forward strand.
TATATAGTCCAAGTGCCCGCTATGTAACCTACATATTCAAAGTGCCCGCTAGTTAACCTAGATAGTCCAGTGCCCGCTAGGTAACCTACATAGTCCACGTGCCCGCTAGGTAACCTATATAGTCCAAATGCCCGCTAGGG